>NC_057421.1:0-1215416 GCF_019457755.1 Venturia canescens | reverse complement strand
TAAGATTTAATCGGTACGTTAAACTTGGTTTAAAAATGTTTTGAAAATTTAGCACTAATCTGACTAGTATGCAGTGCAGTAGTTATCTTAAATCTGAGGATTTTGGGTTCGATTTCGAGTGAATCTGGATCTCAAATTCTCTACCACATTGAAGTGATGTTCATTGATAAAAAAAATCTTGATTCGAATGACTGAAAAACGTGACAGTCCAATTGTTCATGAACGATGTTTAGACCACGTGCATCGTCGTTACTGTACGGTGTCGAAAATTCTTTTATGTAAAAATCTACCATCGACGTGTTAATTTATGCAAATTTTTGCTGTTTTGGCACACTCGTGCAAATCATTTTTTCGAAGGAGGTTTCCTTGCAGGAGTTACTCTGTCTGCCCAGTCCTTCGATTCAGATCGTACTTTTGAACTTTTATATCGAGTAACGAAATCAATGACGCGGCAGAAAGTGAAGGAACGATGGTCCCAACAGTCCTTCATTTTTGTGATGATAAAACAACGCGAATTTTGCGCCTGAACGATCGCCAGCACTCGATTGCGTGATCGTAGAATTGGCGCTTCACTTCCATTTGACCGTGTTTCAAAACTTCGACTCAGTCGTTTTTTCCGAACGTCATTGATTTCCCAAACGAAACGAGCGTTTTTCCTATCATTTTCGTCGCATAAAACGCATTTAATTATTGAAGCTCGATGCGAGCCGGATGTAGCCCACTGAAAGTATGAAGTTGTATCGATGAGTTCTAATCCGTAGAATTGACGAGTAAATTTAATGAGAAAGCCAACGATCATATGCGCTTTTTTTCTTCTCTCAAAAGACTAAACTGAGCGGTGCTCAGATTTTCTATAAAAAATGACAAAATAAATGAAAAATTCAGATTTTCCCCGATCAGAGTGCGATCTTTGTAAATACTTGGAAAACTGAGAAACACGCGTGTGCGTACGTGAGTTTACTGTAATTTTGAGTGACAGTGCGAGAGAATGGACGACGACTTTTTTTGCTTCGGCATTTTTTTTAGCTCGCAAATATTCTCGTTTCCGTGAAAGAGTGTGAGAGAGCGAGAGGGGAAAAAATAAGAACAGAAAACAAAAGGTATCGATGTAATGTATTATATTTAATTTCGTCGATTCGCTGTAATGTAAATTTGCTGAAATAGGTTTAATCCTGATTTATAAGAAGACAGGAGTTGAAGGAAGTTTGTGACCGACAGGACTCTCGTTGGAGACGAGCGCGAAATAGCGAATCTCTGGAGGATTTGAATTTGCCGCTTTTCGCGTGTTGCGTCGACGCGATCCAGTCGCGTGCAAAAAATCATCCAATCTTCTATATATGAAACACACATGCAAAAATATGTTCAATAAAAGTAAAGAGAACGGTGAGCGACCTTTTGAAGGGAAAATAGTGATATAAAGAAAGGGAGATAAAGAAATCTAGATAATGAAAAGATAAGTGTATTAATAAAATACAAATATTTACGTTTCGCTTCACGTTCGTGAAATGTCCCCACATTTTTATTATTTTTTATCTACTTTCAATCTCAGTACACCATTCGACTATTTTTCTATTTTCCAAGTAATCTCTATCGCGTACCGGCGCGATTTCGTTATTCGAATAAATAAACAGTCGGAACGAGCGAATTTTAGATACTTCGAAGCTGCTTTTGTGAAAACAAAATTCGTCTTCCAGTTCTCAAGGATTGCGCGATTAAATTTTCCATTTCGAGTTATAAGTATACCAATCGGAGAGTGCATTTTTTCAATACGAAAAAAAAAACGATGAAAAGTCTGAAAACCGTCATATTCGAGTACATGAAAGTGCGGCAGGGCTTTTTTTGTGAAAACCTGCCGTCTCTTCTTGATAAGAAATGCACCCTGACAACGTGAACGATAGACTCGATTCATGATTATTTTCATTTGGGAATATGAGGGGCGAGATATAATCTGATTCCATTAAAATGGCTGTGATGCATGAGATTAAATTATAATACTCATTGTACTTATTAGTAGAGTCTAAGGAAGGGGGAGAAGCTAACTTTCGTGTCGCGCGGAACCGGTTTCTCAGTAAAACGAATTTTTTATCAAATTTTTTTTCCAACTTGAAAGCCGCGGAACGAAGCTCCCCATCGCGTTATCCTTCGAGGAGCCTCGCTAGTTCCTGTTAAAATGACAGCGACGTACTTAGAAAATACTGTTCCTGCAATAATTCGAGAAAAAACTTTTGTTTTGTTTTTTTTTTTTTTTTTTTTCACAACGAACGTGAAAGAGTTTTATCGTGAATTTCATGAAATCAAGAGTTTGTGTTGTACACACGAAAAACTAGTCAAAATTGTTGCAATCTTGGAAACGAATCGTCTCCAAGTGACCATTTTAATTTCCCATGTTGAGTAATTTTTGAAATTTTTTATATTTGAGACAGTATTAAGGTAGAAGGTCCTCCGAATCGAAATGAATTTTACGATTAGGGAGGTTAGCATAGTTTCGTATTTTTTATCATTTATTTTATTCGAGAAACGAAAAGTTCCTCCGTCCTTGTTCAAGTCAACATCGCTAGGTACGAAAATACTATTTTCCAATAGTAAAACCCAATTACTTAGGTTTTTTGCCTTAATTTTGTTTCCAAAATGATTTGAAAGTCTTTGAGAATCGCGTGCTTCCCACTGCGATAAAGTGATGTTCCTGAATGGAATTGTAAGGGCGTTCGCTCGTAATCGAGTTTGAAAATGGCGCTGTTGAGTTCCTTATCCAAGAAAAAGCGCGATGTTCGGTTGAGAAAAGAGGCGAGAATTCGAGAAGTCATAAACCAACAACGAATTTGACGTTGTCTGTCAAGCCGTCAGTAAATTATTTTTATTTTGAAAACCACCCAAAAGGGAGCTTCCACCAGAGAATGAGCGTTGGCAATTCATAGCGAAAATGCAATTGAGACGAAAAACTTGAGCCCCGAGACGAGCTGCTCGTTATGGAGCTTTCTCGTCACCCGGAAAGCTCGCGCACGCGCGTTCGCGTTTTTTTCCCCCTCCCCTCGGCGGCGAAAGGTCGTCGGGTATCGGGAATGTCTGGGCGGAGGCTCCTCGACGATGAATCGCGGTGGGAAAAGGCAAAGCCCCAAATTTCCGGTTTTTAACCTCAGAAAAACTGAAAAAACATAAAAAATCGTATAAATTCTTTTAACCGGTTCTCCCAAGCACGATTGTTAGTTTCGAGTGAATGAACAAGAGGAGCGAGCTTTCGCGAGAGCATGTCGCGAAGCGATCGATTCTCAACGCTTAGACGTGGTGGGTAACAGTCGACGAAACAAGGAGGCCAACCGCGGCACGGAGCAGCCACGATTTAGCCTCGCGGTGTGCTCTCCATTCGGCCTCCTCCTCTTTCTTCATAATATTTTGCGTACTGTGTACGCGACCAAAGATTTTATACCGATTGATTCATGAGAAAAATCGAAGCCGACTCACGCCAGCGGCGCATGAAAATTGTTAAATGTACAAATGAATTAAAAGCAAGAACTTTAATCATCTCTGCCGTTTTCAATTATCGCCCAATCCTTTTTCCACGATTACTCTTCACATTTCCTCCTCCGACTGCTACTTTTATCCAATTTTCCATTTCTACGCCCTCAATTTCAGATGAGATTTGACCTTTATTACGACTTATTCGCGATTATCTGCTGCTCGCACACCCCCTTTTCTCCTCTCTGCTCACCTCATTTCCGCGGCTTATCCGGATCTTCAATTCCCGACATTTTCAGGCTTACCGCTTTCCCGTTACCACGTATTTTGTTATGGGTGTGATAATATGTACGAATTTTTGCTGTCTCGAATCGGAATATCAAAATCTGACCATTTTTCGAATGCCCTTTTTCTAACGAGACTAGAAACATTGAAAATCCGACAATTATATTGAGATTCTTCTAAGATTTTCACGCGAAAATACATTCGAAGTGCTCCTTGATCACGAAGATACATTTTTTCACGTCCCTGCTGACTATTTTTACCCAAAAATTTATTAATGAACTCCTCGAAATAAAATCACAATTTATCTGTTTGGACATTGCTCTGTTGGAAATGAAGAAATTGCTGATGTACAGTAAACTGTGATGACCATTACGAGTAGTTAAAAAAAATTTTGCAAATGACAAAACATAATATTTTTTCCGTTGTATTTTTAGATAAATTAACAACAAAAGTATAGGAGAATAAGGAAAATTATCCTTATTCCGGTTGAAATTATAAACAATGAAATTTGACAGTTCATGCACGAAACGATTTTCTTAAAAAAGTCTTGAAATTTACTCAGTGTTTAAATGGGTAGTCGACTGACACGCATATCAAATTTTAAAGGGTCCGTCTTATTGATTATTTAAATAAACGCGTTTAAATATGAAGAAAAATACACAGCAGAATAAGGACTATGCTTAAAAAATCGTTTATCTTTCCATACAACGAATGAACGCTTCTTACGAAGTTTATGAAAAAGTACGCAATAACAATGAAGTATATAACGAAGGTCGGGGAAAAAATTCGAGACGATTGTCTTACTAGTAATAAAGACGTTAAAGATTGAACGAAATTGATAAAATGAGCAATCGAATAACTTGACATTTGCTTATTTCGGCATTTTGTTTCTTCTTTTGGCTTGGTCCATCTCTGTCACGGCCTTCTGTCTTTTTATTAATACTTTTTTCTTGATCCTTTTCCCTTTGCGCTCTCTAAAGCGTTTTTTTACATAAAAAACTATTGTAATTTTGCCAGGGACGAGTGAAATTTGGGATTTAGTCAGTGATGAATTCCCGTTTAGTTAATGGCTCGTAAAATTGATGAACAATTTTGAATGAATAGCTCTGACGTTAATTGAGAGTGATGATATCTTCAATTAGGAACCCGTCGTTTTCAAAATCGATCGAATTCGTGAGTTGAAACAATTACACATTTGTTTCGCCACCCGTTATCGTAACTTTGGCTTGAAACAATTCAATTTTTTTTTAATTTATCGATCCTTTTTTTCAGTGTAAATGTGGGAGATAATTATGCAATTACTTCGAGAGCTTGATCGTAAAAATATGCATAGAGTGGTGGGGGTGAATGAAGAATAACTTTGCTGCACGAATAGAATCAGGAGCCTCGGAGACAGAAGATGTGACTAAATCTAAATTCGCTCGCGAAGTGCTGAAACGGAAGAAATTTCGAAACGATTTGTGAGCTCGCCTTCGAAACACGCGACCGCATTATTCAGCACTCGTAATTTGGCAACCCGTTTGCTTCCTCGAGCTCGTTTTTCAAACTGCTTCTTTGTGTTACGAAGTCCACTTAAACTAATAAAGTGTTCTTCCACTAATCGCCGTTTCTCATCTCGTAGTAGCTCTCTAATTGGAAGGAAATACTCGGACGATCAACGAACGATCCCTAATTAGCGCTTCTGCACTAATTCATTTTATTGAATTCTCAAAGTTGATCAGCCCTCGAGCAATCGACTGTTGAAATTCCTCCGTGCGGATATTTCTCAATCTCAATTGTTTGCGGAACTCACGGTCTGTGCATTTCGAACATTTTCTACTGAATGTACACTCCTTACGTCAGACAAAGACAATCAGTTAGTGTCTCAGCTCAGCAGCCACCGAAATTTTATCAGATTAACAGTCACGCAGAGATTCTCGAATGATTGCTATAAAAAGCATTATCCTATATGAAAAACAATTTTGAAACAATTTTCAAACTGTCTCGTAAACTTTGTCTAAAATGTCAGGGGGAAAAGTTAATTTTCAATCATTTTGAATTCAACACAAAAATTGTACTTCCATTTACTAAAAACTTTTACTAAAAATAGTTTTAAAACTTTTTTTTCACCATTATTATCAATAAAAAATTATATGGGGATTCATTTTAGGGAGGAGAAAGGTACAAAAACTGAAAAAAAAAAAAAATTTGAGGAAATCCGAATGAAATTTCTCCGCTATTGTCATCAATGAAAAATGGTCTCAAAATATTTGGCAACGTGTAATATTGCTAAAAAATAATACTACGATTAATTTTAAGAATTGGGGGGTAAAAAAAACACAATTTTGTTTTTATATGCGAAATTTCAATTTCTTAGTTACAGTAATCATTCATTGTTTCATTAATCATTTTTCCAAACTCATGCAAACCTTTATCTTTAACACGTAGAAGTGTTTGAGTGGGTCCGGAACATCTTTCTTATTTCGTATTTTGATTTCCCTACCTTCCCCTTCGTAATTTTTTTCAGATTAAAAAAAATGTTTAATAAAATTTTTACTTTCATTTCTCATCAGTGATAATGTTTAAACAAAATTCGGCATACTTTTTAACAGAAGTAAGCATTGTAAAAGTTCAATGTCAAGATCAGTCGACTAACCTCACTTGGAATTTTTGAAATTGAAATTCTCTGACACGGTTTGACCGATTAAAAAAAGGCTCTGTCAGCCTACGCAGAACGATGGCAAAAATCGATTGACAGAGCCTTTTTTCAATCTGTCAAACTGTGTCAAAGAATTTGGATTTCGATATTTGCAGCTATCTCTCTCTCACTCACGGTTGCGATATACCGACTGATCCATCCTCTTAAGGAAGTTGAGGCCGTCATCTATTTTATCCAAAAGTTATGAACTGTACCTTTCAAAAGTCACTGTCACTTTAGTTGGGAAAAAAAAGACGAAAAACTGGTGAAAGCTCAGTCGAAAACTCGGATGGTGACGATCCTAGCCTCAAAAAACTGCACAGGAAACAGATTATTATTAATATAATCTCAGCAAATCTCCTAATAAATCTGAAAAAAATTGGCATTATTCGGCAAGCCTTCCTCATGTTGCCCAAAAAATTTCATATTTTCAGCATCATTTTTATTGGAGATATCACTGTATGCTTTTTGGCTTCCATAAGATTACGTGTTATTTGGCCCAAATTGTTATTGATTTTTCTCAGCAACGACGCTCCTAAACTGTCTGAAAATTTAACTGATTTTTTTTTACACTTCACTCTATAAGATGCAGTCGGTTTAAAAGCGATGACATCATTTTCATTCTAATGCCTCAACTTTTATAAAGATTCTTCTTCAAAATGAATCGTAACTTTTAGCCAATTCAATAATTGAAAGCTAGATACACAAAAGGGCATAGCACAAATAATAATTTGCCATCTCATTCACTAGTCAATTTTTACAGAACAAAAAAATTGTAAAAAATATGCCAAATTTAGTAAAAACTAACAAGCTACAAAAAACCATAAAAAAACTAACAAGATTTTCTAGGATACTTTCATTTTCACGTGTCTTAAGTCTGGACAAATTTGAGCAATTTTTGGCAAAAGTTATTCCCATATTTTGGCCGGATGTTGACGCGGTTGTCGGAAAATTAGTGATGATCCATGAGCGTAAAAACTTTAGCGTTGTTTCCCCGTGGTATGTCGCAGCTTCGTTTATTCCAAATCGTCGGTTACTGGACGAGGAGGAGATTGCACTACTTTGGTCCAACTTTTTCCCCACTTTACCAATTTCCACTTACCCATGAGAGTTCCGAAGGAGTTTCGTCCAAAGCCGCACTTCCCTAAAGCGTCGCATTTGTACGAGGGCCACGAGAGAGTTTGGGGACAAGTGTGGTGGGCAGGCGAGCGTATTTTCGAGTTTCGGTACGTCAAGAGCTTGGGAATTGCTGATAATTTTCGATCAGCCGCGGCAGATCGCACATTCCCGGACTGTAAATAGCACACTTTCATCACCGCCTTTTCATTCCTTGGCTATAAAGTACAGTGAAGCAAATGAACAGCGATAAATAAGGGACCGATGTGCAGGGTCGTCGATCTCCCAAGCGAAGCTGCTTCTCGAGAGAAGCCAGTATGCGGATGGAGACAGTTTTTTCGATTTCTGATCCCATCGACGAATAGGAGCTCACTGGGAGGCGTGGATCCGCTAAATTTTTCAGTTTCCCCGCTCTCAGATCATTCGGGTCTGCAGGAGGTTCGAAGATTGGAAATGAGGGGAGTGGGATTGACTTGATGAAGCTAAAAAACAAGGAGATCCGAGCGAATCGATTTCACGGCTCGGAAACTGTACTCAAAGTGATTATTCGTTGTTCAAATCCCACAAACTTCGGTTCGTTCCAGGTGGAAAATGTGCCGTTTTCCAGCAACATCTCAGCGGTCCTTAAACGTTTAGGGGATTCGAGGCGTCCCTTTGAACGTTGGGCAGTGATTGAGCGAAATTAAGTAACTTTGAAATGGCTCACACGAGGCTTGTCCTGCGGTCCGTTCGAGGTTTACCTGAACTACTGCCTCAGATTCAATCTCATACGTAGGTGGATATACAAGCACGTATAAACAGAGGACTCAGAGTCCCTGGGGGATTCGCGTTTAACTACGATTCCTCTCGTAAATGTTATTTGACAGGAGCAGCGAATAAAAGTGGATTGGTTGAAAGAGCATTGAAGAGGTTCGCGATTCTAAAAGACATAAAATCCCAGGAGCTTGTGATGCGCGCAACGAAGCAGGAAAACTGGAGGCAGACGGTTCTAAAAGAAGGTGCCGGTGTAATGAGCCTATTCGTGCAGTCGAGGGCGAAGAGTTTTGAGAAAATTCACGTTGCTTGCTCCGAGGGATTTAGGGGCGCGAGATAAAGATTCTTGAATCCTTACAACTTCTTATGCCTGAAAAGCACGGTGACGTGATTTAAAAAATGGAAACTGAATTCGATACGGCAGGAAAGAAAACTTCCTGCCTGAATCCATTAAGGAAGTTCACGCGAATCTAATGGAAATTGAAAACTCCAACTTTGAGAGTTTCAGTTTGGAAATATGCTAGAAATATACAGTGTGCATCTACTCCCGGAATTATTATAGGATCTATCGTCCAGTTGTCGAGAAAACAATTTGCGAAAATCGCATTTTTTAAGGGTTATACAGTCTCTTGTAGCAGGGTGCTCTGTGCAACGATTTGGATTTCATGAAATAGGATTCTCCCAACTTTGGAGAGCCAAAAACGAGAATGAGAAAATATTATGTTTTTAGATATCAATGATGTCTTGAGAAAGCCTTGTTACCGGTGAAAATCACTTGGGAATCGAAAAAGAAACACTTATTTGAGGTTAACGAGTAATAACGATACTAGGTTACGTAACAAAAGATCCTTGGACAAAATATCCGGGTCAAAATATCCTGAGACACAATATCTATAATTTTGTTTAATGATTATTTGTTTTTTTATTTATGCCAGGCAGGCAGGTAGCCAGGCAAAATACCCACACAAACCCAAACAAACATCCGAATACACACACATTCAAACATGGTTCCAACATAGTTTCGTTGATAACGATAACAATGATTTCCTCTCAACTTTAATTTGTTGAAATTTGATCAATCTCAACAAATAAGTAACATATATAATTTGAATAGTTGCGAGAATAAATTTTATTCATTTCCTTCATCATGAAAAGAGCATAAAAGTTCAGTAGCTTTTTGAATCGCAAGTAATGCATGATCTTTCTTAAAAGCCGAGAGCAGTGAGTCTTCCGAGCTCGCAGAACGAAGTGGATTGAAATCTGCAAGAAAGTATGCGAAATTCGCGTGTGCAGAATTCCCTCTTGACGGGAGAATCGAGAGGCGCTGACATGGAAATGCCGTCAGTGCCCTGTCAAAGGGAGGAATTTTAATCCCAGTATTTCCATACGATTTGGAGCTCCAGTCAATAAGCGGCGAATATGGCGTGTCTCCTTTCGATTATGCCTTTTCATCCCACATAATCATGCTCCAAAAGAGCGAGAGCGAGAGCAGCAGCAATCGCGGTAAAACTTTGAAATGAGGATAAAAAAATGCGTGTAGTGTTTTTACGTGATGAGAATGTGGGCGCTCGGGGGGTTGCGTACGAGCGTTGCCAGGTTACACACTGCGGACTGTTTGGGTGGGGCAGGCTCCTCTGGAAAGGGACACTTCTCTACATGCCCCTTGCATGACGGAGCTGCAGGGGTCATCGTGTATAAAAGCGCCGAGCACACGGACGCCACCACACGCCGGGTTGTCATTCCTGGTAGCACTTTTCTGGTCGCCATCGCGTGTTCTCCCCGGCAGAAATAGCCTACCTTAACGTGGCGCCTTCCTCGTCGATATTCCAACGACCTCGCGACCATCAGCTCGGGCCATCAATCCATTTTAATAACACGACTAAGCGATGGTGAAGCAGAAATTATTCTTTTCGTTTTAGGCCCACTGAAGCATCGTATTAAACGGTCTTGGCCTCCAGATTGAGCTGCCAACAACTGGCAATGTCCTTCTTGATGTCATGCGTCGTATCTCGACGCCAGGATGTTGGCAAATAACGAGGCTTTTCTCCGTGCATTTCGGCGTTGTGCCTGACGATTTCTCCCCTCGATTTACGGGAAACGGGCAAGCCCCGAACTGCTGTCAATTATCAATACAACGAGTTTTTCCCCAAAGCTTTAGTTCTGACGAGAAATCTTGAGAATCGTTCCCCAGATGTGCTCGCACGGAGACGCTTCGGAAGGGGATTCTTCTCGCCCCCAAGTGGAAGTGAGTCAGCAGGCCAGTTGAATCAACACCGCCTCGTTTATGCACACAGAAATGTGTCAATATTGAAGGTTTTACTGTCAGCCTCGAATGGCTCGTGGAAAGCATCGTGTCACGACCAATGGCACACAAAGCGCGACTTTCTGTCCACGAAGCTCGAAGGTCGACGAGGCCGAGTTCTTCGTCAACGCTTCCCAAAGTGCTCCGAACATTCCTCGAATGCTTCTCGGATTAAAAACAGGATCAAACGCTCTTTCGAACAGCTTCGAGGAACGTCGATCCTCCCCAGCACCGGTCCCATCACTCGTCGACAAAATGCTAGTGAACGCTGCACCGCGAGCGCTCATGCACGAGGGCAGAACGTGGCCAGGAATTTGGCGACTTGTTGAATCGTTGGCAAAGCACGTTGGAAGGTCGAATATTCGTCATGATCGTGCTCTACGCTGCTACGGACCAACGGCAGGGATGCGGGGTGACGTCAGACTTGTTGGATCGTTGGCAAAACGTTAGAAACGCGTCTGCTGGTCGATAACTTTGAGAAATTTAACGCTGTTCGGCGGTGCTCGAAATATTTTTTATTTTGTTACAAATGAAGAGTTAATAAAAAATAAATATCGTGAGGCGGAACGCGAAACGAAAGCTTGAAAATCTCGATCAATTTTGACGACACGAATTCACTCGTCTACGGACACAAGCTCATGAATTCTCTACACGCTTTTCGTCGCAGAAACTTCCGAAAACGCTCCGCCGAGTTTCCTCTTTTGGATATCGGATATCCGAAGACAAGGACGAGGATTTTTAACGCTTGGAGAAAAATGGAGGCGTTAGGGCACCAAAAAATCATTTGTTAACAGTATTTTTGCTATGATAGCACAACTATTTGTTGCATCATTTTCCATACGGTAGCATAATAATATTTTTTATGCAGATGAACTGATATTCTTCTTCTTTGAAAGCGTTTTTTTTAAACTCACTAAAAATGTAGAATTTCCCAATTTTTTGGGTTTTTATAGGTTCATGTGGAAGGAAAATATATGAAATCGGAAAAAACATTTGGAATTTTTGTTGCAGACAATAATTACGAACTCCACAATGTAGGCAGCTGAGAAACTTCGACGATCAGACTTTCCGCATAAACCATATACAAATTAGTATTTCTCACATGAAATAAATGGTTTGTACTCTTGAAATATCTTTGAAATTATAGCGGCAAGTTCCTTATGGTGAGTTATTTCCGCCTATCTAAAAACATTTCCGAAAACAATCGATTTTTTTGATTTTCTAAAGTAGGACCTCCTCTTAAGGAAGTTGAGGCATTAGAATGAAAATGATGTTATCGCTATTAAACCGATTGCATCTTATAAAGTGAAGTGTAAAAAAAATCAGTTAAATTTTCAGACAGTTTAGGAGCGTCGTTGCTGAGAAAAATCAATAACAATTTGGGCCAAATAACACGTAATCTTATGGAAGTCAAGAAACATTCAGTAATATCTCCATTAAAAATGATGCTGAAAATATGAAATTTTTTGGGCAACATGAGGAAGGCTTACCGAATAATGTAAATTTTTTCAGATTTATCAGGAAATTTGCTGAGATTATATTAATAATAATCTGATTCCCGTGCAGTTTTTTGAGGCTAAGATCGTCACCGTTCGTGTTTTCGACTGAGCTTTCACTAGTTTTTCGTCTTTTTTTTCCTCAACTTTTCTTTAAAGTGTATGCAACATTTGCCAAGCTGTAAACAGGCCTAACTTTTGAAAGGTACAGATTACAACTTTTGGGTAAAAAAAATGACTGTACAGCCTCAACTTCCTTAAATTATCGAGTCATGTGCTCCTGTTACATTTTTTATGCTCCAGGTATTTGAGAATTTGCAACCCGCGTGCCTATCGTTGACATGGCGGAAGCAAAAATAAAAGAGAAAATATAAGAAAGGATTTTTTTGAATCTGCACAAAAGTGTTTGTTATACAATACATTACCGGGGCAAATGGGGTACTTCAAAAATCGTGGAAAGTGTTTATTTTCATTTGAGGGATGAAAAGAACTACTGGAAAATTTTCGAGAAAAATTTTGAAAAGGAAGAATGAAAAGAAATTTTGAAAAATAATGAATATTGGAAAAAAAGAGAAATTTTGGGGATTTTTTTTGTGGCTGTTTTTTAAAACGCTTTAGTTTCAAAGTTTCACATTTAAAAAATTGAGTTCTGTTTTGTGATCCCCGAATCCCCCCGCGCATAACGGTCTCAAGACCACGTGAAAATTTAACGACAATCGCGATCAGGAGTCTCAGGCAGTACGGCGAACTCTGGCCTCCTACTCTGATTATTTAATATTCTTGCTTCCCTCCTGAATGATATGAGCAGACTTCGATACGTGAAAATTTAACTAAACGTGAGACGAAACTGAGATATTCGAAATTAGGTGATAAGAGACATTGAATCTCAGACTCCTGTCTTTCGACGTTAAAATTTCGTAGCACACAGACGAACTATTGCTGTATCGAAATTATCGATGTCGCACGATATTTTCGGCAGACCTGATTCATTCGCCAAAAAATCAAAAGGACGACATGCGACGTACTAAAAAGGAAAAAGATTTCCTTGAGGTATTTCTGTTACGGATCCGAATATTCTACAAATAACTGATTTTAAATTACAGTAAAGTAAAAGTGCATGCTCATAGATTGGCGAAATTTCACGTCAGGTTACCGAAGATTTAATAAAGAATTAAAATGTCAAAAATCGTAAACTTTATACAGTAGCTTATGGAGATTCCATCATTACTACATTTCTATTCAATAATTCATATACTAAATAATACTGAATTCCTGGAGAGAATTATATTCTCTTCAAATGAACTCTAAATATTGAAAAATAAAAGTATATGCACTTCGAGTTTTTGTTCAAAAGATTGGAATTTTTTTTTTAATTTTCACAAAAACATAAAACGAGCATCACTCGTATTTGGCTTGATTAAAATGATATAATTATATTTTTGTAAAGAAACAGAATAAATATTATTGTAGACAAAGTTGCGACATTTTAATACTTGACTTTATTTTATCCACTTTTAAAAAGTTTTTGCTGAGGATATTTCTTCTCTACTAATATCGCAAGTGGCTATTCCATACGATTACAATATTTTCTGCGAAGTCTATACGACAGTTATACGACGAAACTGACCAAGGTCTTTTTTCAAAACATTCGTCATATCGGCTCGTTTAATACCACTTATCATAGTGTTTTGTTTCCAGCTTTTCGTTCACTGGAGTTCTTGGATTTTTCTTTGTTTCATACAAATTATGTGTATTCGTGTGTTAAGGCACGTCCACGTATGCTAATTTTTTGTACATTTCCTGATTTCTTTTCAAATAAAAACAAATATCGAATGTTTCGAAATTGGTTCGGTTTAATTTGTTGACGTCTTAGTTGTCATAGAATATACCAGTTAAAAATATGTCTGAATCTAAGGGGCCATCTCATCCCTCATCAAGGCCCTTGAGAGTTGGTAAGGACAGCAAACAGCCGAAAAGAATTTCAAAGTATCTTTCTTCGAAGGCGATGTATTAGTCATGTAAGTACGAGGAAAATAGTTGAAACAAGGTTTATCATTGTTCCAGAGAAGCTCAAAAATTCAAAGAAAAGCAACAATTTATTATACTCTTTCTCAAGAGAACGTTGTATAGCTTTTCACGAAAATTCAATCGTGATAATAGAGTCTTCCGATCTTGAAATATATTCATATAACCTAACAGAAACTTACTGACTTTATTCTATTAATATATTGCAAAAACGTGATTTGTTGCATTAGCGAAAAACATCCGAAACGAATCATAGAAAAATATTATAATTGTATTTCTCAAAATATGTTGTGTAAGTTCATGAAATTAGCCAAAAACTGTTTTCAGAAGTAAATGATTTTCTGTAAAGTTCCAGAACTTTCCAAATTAAATGAACACGAGTATCTGCACCGCTAAAGTGACTGCCACGTCGACAAGTTTCTATTAATTCGAGAATATTCTAAATAATCTTAGAGAATATTTCTTCTCTGGCAATATTGCGAGTAGCTATTCCATCCGATTGAAATATTTTCTGCGAAGTCTTTACGATAGTTTAGTGTGATACCAACCAAGGTTTTTTTTCAAAACACTCGCCATATCGACTCGTTTAACATCATTTTTCATAAGGTTTTGTTTCCAGCTTTTTGTTGACAAGAGTTCTTGCATTTAGTCCATTTTATTGGTTTACACAAAGCGTGTGTGTTCCTCTGTTAAGGCACGTCCACGTTTATTATTTTTTTTCCAGATTTCCTGGTTTCTTTTGAAACAAAAAAAAAACGATCGAATGTTCGATTTTCAACACGTTTATTTAAATGTCGAGAGTCGAATCGTTGCTTTCATTTACATATTTCATTGTAAACCGTTTCTATTCATAAAAAAAAGACGATTTCTAACCAACAAATTTATTATTCACAGAATTTGATATGACAATTGGCTTTACCGCCTTTTGAAAGTACCCTCCATCTTAGGCCATCATTCTATTCTAATTTTATGGAAGATGATCCGAGATTTGGAATCATTGAAATTAAAATATGTAAGTAAATAAACAAGTTTGAAGTACATGTATGTTATTTTATTTAACACAACGTATTTAAATCAGGTTGGATAATATGATTTCACATTTTATACAATATTATTCGAATACATGGATTTTGACAGAATGGTCATTCTACAATTTGCAAGCGGGAGCAAGTCGTGAGATATAATTAGTTAACATGAATTAACTTATGTGGTGAATCTGTTTCTATGGGCGTCTAAATTTGCTTGGTCGTCCCGGGACCCCGATTTCCTTCCGATGATCAAAATAATAAAAGAAAAATGTACCATTAACTTCCGAAAATCGAGGATGGCTAGTCCGGGATTTGATTCAGTTATTCCAAATGAAGTTGATCGGTTGACGGTCCCGGCACGAGTAAAATCACGAATTATCGGCGAAGAATAGTCGGCGAGGAAGCTTTCGAATACCCACCGAAAGTGGGTATTCGAAAGCTTAGTTGAAGTTCATAAAACCGAATCTCGATCGATTGATTTTTGAGTGCCTAAATTTATTATAAAATCAATTTGTTTGTCAACAATCCCTGGTATTCCGGTAATATTTTTGGCAAGAAAAACCCCAATTTGATTGATCCAGTATTGCAATATCCGATGTGAGTTGACGACTTTTTCAAGAAATGATGAATTTTCAACTTGTTCTTCAAAAATGAAATTATTCGAAAATAAAACTGGTCGGCTATGGAATCAAACGACATATTACAATTCGCATATTCGTAATATATTTTCAAATAAGTAATGAGACCACACATACGAACTATTGATAATCACAGGCATCACAAGTACCAGTCACATGAAACAAAGGTTTGAATTGACAAAGATATGCATGATTGCTTATTCTATATACGATTGCTTATTTATCGCAAGGAACATATTACGCGATTCTTTGAATTTTAATTGATCGATATCTTTAATGTGAATCAATGCGCCGAGCAGTTGAAAATGTATAAGATTTCATGGGCTATTTTTCTCTTATAAAAACCTTCAAGAGCTTATAAAGACAATATGTATTTCTTACCTTGGATGAAAGTCACATGAGATTATTGCTCCTGAATAAAAACGTCACGAAGTTTTGAATCGGTAGCATAATAATTATCTTCATTCACGCTACGATACGATTACTCATTCCGAATAAATTCGTTTATACTACAATCGGAAAGAATGAACAATGTTTTTTTTTGTTTTAATAAGAGAAAACTATTGTATGCGAAGTTCAGAATAATGACAAAATAATTATCTATCCAGGTTAAGAGATGGCCAATGAGACGTAAACACGTTTTTTGTTGGTGAGATTACAGCTTTATTTTATTCCCATCGTTCGATACATATTGATGTGTGCGTTAATTTTTTTCTTTTAATCTATTACTTTCTCATATTACAATTTCATTAAAATTGTTTAATCAGTGGGTCAAATTAGATTACGAAATTGGATAGCGGTACATTTTTTTTTAATTGGACTGTGTTAACGATGGACGAAACAACACACCGATTACGTTACTTATTGCTGTTGATAATTTCTTCGGTAAAAAGGATCGTACTCTTGATGATACTTTTGGAGCAATTCTCGGTTGCTTCGAACATGTTCGTTGATGAGTTCACCGTATTGTCCGGTAAATGGCTAACCGTGAGTTGTTTCTCGTTCTCTCCGATGTCTAGTGAGTGAGTGATTGTTGTCGCATAGTACTCAGAATTCTTTTATCATTGAGTTCGCATCAGCGAGAAGTTCTCCCTCTTGACCGCGTCGAATGGATAAGTTCCATGGGGTTTCCTGTTCTCCTACAAACCAATTTCGGTCAAAAGTAGGCTCAGCGTATTGGTAGGAGGGTGGCTCATAGTTGGCTGTTTCTTGTTCTTCTGGATATAAACTCATGGCAGGGATAAGTTCTCGCTGTCCGAGACTAAATGCGTAGTCGTTGTCGAATGTTTCTCTGTATTCTACTCTTGGGTTTCCGATTTTCTTGATCACCGATGGGCGAATAGATAGTGGATAAGTGCGTGTTTCCTGTCCGACACAGGAATGATCGCGGTCGTATGATGCTTCCGGTTCTTCCATAACTGCGTCCGGATCATCAACAAGTTCTTTCTGTTGTCCGAGTAATGAATAATCATTGTATTGTTTTCCATGTGATGTCGTAGATGGACCCGGTTCATCAGCGGATCTTTCCTGCCCTGTGTTAACTGAACGATCTCCGTGCCCACGTGGACGTGGTTTTTTAAATAAATTGAAGATCTCTAAAATTCCTTCAGAAGAAAACCCTTCAACTCCGTTCTCAACGCACTGTTTGTTAACGTATCTATAGAGTTGCCGAGGATCGTCTTCTTGAGATAACTTTTTCAATGTCTCAAATGAAATTTTTGCTTTTTTTAGTTTTATTCCATAGTACTTAGTCATTATTGACGATAAGTCTTGCACGCTTTGTAGATTATAGAGCAATGCTGGATTTCGAAGAAAATTTTCATAAGATTCGCTAATCTCAATCAATTCGGACGCTGTTACGCGGTTTTCAGTTACGAGCCACTCCAGGCGTTCCAAATAATGTGATGTCTCCAAGACTGGTATCTGTTTCGTTTCTCCCATCGTCATATAGGAGATTAAATAGTTTAATGTGAGTCGCGTTCCTTTTTTTAGGTTTGGAAACCTTTTCTCGAATATCGGTACAGTATCGACAGCACGCTGAATCACACCTTTAAACACATCGACCATCATAGTTTTCCGGATAGCTTTGAAGAGAATCATTAATTCAACTCCTGAAGAATGGGTAACAAGTAAAACTGGCTCCGGTGATGATGTGATAAATTCATGAAACATCATTAAAGCAGTTTCTAAGTCAACAGTCGGCAGCCTTTCACCCTTAAGAAACAACTCGCCATTCTTATTAGCTTTCAAACCGTTCTGAGCTAGAGTTTCATATTTCTGTATCGATTTTGTAGGCTTGACCCAAACAGAAAATTCATTATTTCCAAATTTTGCTGTGAGTTTTAGGAGATCCGGATTTAAGACCCTTCCAATCGGCGCTAACAGACGCAAGTACACTACTTTGAAAATAACAGCAGCTGGAGACATTTTAGGTGATGGTTTCTGAACTGAATGATACATTACTATATGGAAATTTATCAAAATCAGTAATGTGCTTGAAGGTTGATTGTTATTCTCTTATTTACTGGATTATAGAACACGTCACTTCGTATGGCCTTCGTATACGTATCTGAACAATGAAAATTCCGATCAATTTTTTTCCTCCAGAAAGCTCCTTCTTTTATAATCTTTCCGTCGTTCGTTGTCGTATGAAATCACGTTAGAGTTCTTGGACGAGTCCGGTGGTCGGTTCGCTGTCTTACAAAATAATAATTAATCAGACAACTGTACTCCGTACACAAAGTTGAAGCAACTAACGCGCGTACACTGGATAACATCTAGTCGAGAGTAAACCTTTTATAGCAAAAATTCTCATTAGAACAATAACATATTTTGTCTTCCTGGAGCGTACACTGTAGATTGAAAAGAATTGGAGTCATTTTTTAATAACTAATCTTTTCCACGAATATTTCGATTCAGTAAAAAGTCCGACTTTTTTGCATTTGAATACCGTATTGTGTATACGATAATACGGCCTTGGATATATAATTTTGAATAAGCAATTTAACTGCACGCGCGAATTATTTTTCACAGCCATCGCATGAGCCTGCATTAGTTACACGAATCAAAAGTTTGAATTCATAACGAGTTGGATTATCGCTCATTAGACACAAACAATATTTCACAGTTGGTTCGATTTTGAATGATTGAACTCTTACCTGTCAAAGAACGAGCTAGTTGAAAATATGCCTGACTTCGAGGGGCCATTTGATTCCTCATGAAGGCCCTCGAATGCCAGTAAGACCAGTAATCATCCGCGGGAAGAATCTTGAATTATCTTTCGCCTTAAAAAAATATATTTCTCTCTGGAGGCGATATATTAGTCATGTAACTACAAGAAAAATAAGTAAAATACGGTTTCACATTGTTCCGTAGAAGCTCAAAAATTGGAGGAAAAGCAACATTTTATTATACTATTTGTCAAGGAAACGTTGTATAGCTTTTCACGAAAATTCAATCGTGATAATAGAGTCTTTCGATCTTTAAATATATTCATATAACCTAACAGAAACTTACTGACTTTATTCTATTAATATATTGCAAAAACGTGACTTTGTTGCATTAGCGAAAAACACCTGAAACGAATTATAGAAAAATATTATAATTGTATTTCTCAAAATATGTTGTGTAAGTTCATGAAATTAGCCAAAAACTGTTTTCAGAAGTAGATGATTTTCTGTAAAGTTCCAGAACTTTCCAAATTTAATGAACTTCTCTGGCAATATCGCGAGTAGCTATTCCATCCGATTGAAATATTTTCTGCGAAGTCTTTACGATAGTTTAGTGTGATACCAACCAAGGTTTTTTTTCAAAACACTCGCCATATCGACTCGTTTAACATCATTTTTCATAAGGTTTTGTTTCCAGCTTTTTGTTGACAAGAGTTCTTGGATTTAGTCCATTTTATTGGTTTACACAAAGCGTGTGTGTTCCTCTGTTAAGGCACGTCCACATTTATTATTTTTTTTCCAGATTTCCTGGTTTCTTTTTAAACAAAAAAAAAAACGATCGAATGTTCGATTTTCAACACGTTTATTTAAATGTCGAGAGTCGAATCGTTGCTTTCATTTACATATTTCATTGTAAACCGTTTCTATTCATAAAAAAAAGACGATTTCTAACCAACAAATTTATTATTCACAGAATTTTTAATCGCAATCGGGTTTTCAGTTTTTTTGGAAATATCCTCTATTTTTGGCAAAAATTCTATTCCGATTTTATGCAAGATCATCCAAAAATGAAATACGTATATTCCGAATCCGAAATTCGTCGGTAACAATGGTAGTTAATGTATTCGATTTGGGAAAATTTACTTACACCAAACGTTTTTTTTTCATTTCCAAACGATAAACTTATCGTACCAATGTCTAATTTGTTGTAACAATAATTCCTTATACCGAGTCGTTTTTGTATGTCTCACAACTGAAATAGAAATCGATAGAGAGACATTTTAGGTTATCAAAATATAAGAGACTTTTGGTTGTTCATATTTTGCCTCTCGAAGACATTGTATCGTCTCTTGACGATGTCCTAACCTTTCTTTTACAGAGAGTTAGGTGATTGGTATGAATAAATTGAAAAATAAACAGTGGAATTATTTTTTGTAGAAAAATAACAACAACTAGTTTATTCGGTATATAATACAAGCTGCTCCGATGCGGACAGCTTGGAGTTCCTTACGAATCTGATTTTACAAAAATGCTTAAAAATAAAGGAAGAGGAAAAGTACCCCTTTTTACCAACTAACGAGAAATTTGGATTGGCTACTGTAATGAGAAGAGAGGAGGGAGCAAAGTACATGTTCAAAAAATATAAAAAGTACAGAATACTCTAATTCTTTGCGTATAGATTACCGAAACGTGACATACCGACTTTTTCGGAGCTTGACGATGCTAATAACGAAAAAAAAACGAAGGGCAATAACGTTTATGAGATGGATGCATGAAACATCCCACTTTAAAAAATCTTGTATTTCCAATTGCCCCAAGTGGACGCCACATGTCGGCCATAAACCCTCTGTGCACCCAGCTCTTTACCTGCGCTGGGCCTCGCGGTGCCATCCCCCGTTCCGGTCTATCTTTATAAAAAAAGTGGCGCATATTATTCGCGTTGCAACAGACATATAATTATAATAATAATGTTTGTTCAATTATTATATGGTTTTGATTCAAATTCTTCTTCATTATAGAGATTGAAAGCTATAGCTTTGCCGTATGCTTTAATTTCATCCAATTTCGTCCGATAAGTCATACGTTTTTTCGTGGTTTCACAAAATCTCATGAGATACGATTTTTTTTCCCAAGTATGCTGCAGTAACACGCATTCGTCACAAATCAATACGTGATTTTGTAAAGCAAACTAATTCATGATCTTAAAACATATTAGATTATTCATACAATTCAAAAAATAAAATATATCAAAATAATATAACCGTGACTTCTCAGTGGTTAGGAATTAGTCCAAATTTCGAATGATTATTTCGAGAATTTTAAGTATTTTTTGTTTATTTTATAAATAAAAACTGGTTGGATGGATTTAAATAAATAAGACAAAAAATAATGGCCAAATGGAGCTTTTCAGTTAAAAATTTATTAACTTTCAGAAATTTGCTGTGTCTGCGCCATAAAGTTTTTCAAATGTGATGGTCGACCAAGTTTCGAAGTTTTTTTCCTGCATTTCACAAACTAATTTTACTTACTTTTACTCCCTCTCGTATTCCGTTCTATTATGATTGGATTATGCAAAACAGGTGGTGACTCAAAATACGCAAAATTCGAGCAACCCCTTTTGCCTTCATTTTATTTCCGTGACTGTAAGCGACACACGAACTCAAAAAACCAATACCGGTCCCTCGATCCTTTGTGTCGGAATTTATATAGTTTGAGGCTCCAGATTAACCTTGTAATCGTTTTTGTAAGACCTTTGCACATTGTTGTACTTAGTTTGTGAAAATTTCTACGTTTATTTTTTACTCTTTTTTATTTTTGCTCATATTCCAATATAATTATGTTCCCGACTAATAATTAATTAAATTTGAAGCTTAGTATGAGTAGAATTTAAATTAATGATTTAAAACATTTCACTTGATCGTGGAGAAAATATATTTCAAAACTTTATCGCCTGTTGCATGCTTCTTTAATTCTGTAAAAATGATTAACTGATTGTCAGATGCAACTGGGCGGATCTTATTTTGATAACGCCAATTTCAGAGGGAATCAAAGCCGTTTTGATTCATCAAGAAAATAGTGCATGTCAACGCTATTCGTTGGTTTTGTTCCAATCCCAATTAACTTGCAAATAATACGTCGTCGTTGTCTCGCGGGCTTCGTGTTCTGTAGGTACATCGACTGTGTTAACGTCTGTTCCGTTGGACAGAGTAGGAAAATGGGTCACAGTAAATACGAGTCATAAACAATTACGTGCGAATGTAACACTCGTGGTAAAAGCACAGAATGACTCAGAACCTAGAAATGAAAAAGCTTATCAATCTAATAACAGACAAAGTCGTTTATTACTATGATGAACTTTTTCCATTAAGAAAAATCTTTTGTACATCGGAGCTTAAGTTTTTCCAACTCTGATGTTTTGCCTTTGATCATATTTTTGACGTCGCATTGCCTCGTGGTCGATCGAACAGTTCATTCAGTGTGCATCAATTTTTTTGTTTTTGTACTCTTTCATCGTCCACTCGCGTAATTTCTTCTTCCAACGTTTTCGGTTCCAACCAGGAAAAAATGAAGTGAACGCTGGGAACGAACATGAAAAAAAGTTTTCGAAGCTGAAATGTTTTATTAATAATATTAATAAATTCAATTTAATTTAAATTAATATAAAAATTAAAATAAATTAATTTAAATATAAAATTCATAAATAAAAAATTAACAAAATTAATAAAAGCTCGGATTTTCATGAAGAAAAATTGCACACCCTGGCACAAATCTCCCCTGCAGCAATCGTTTTTCATCAAAGTACATACATCGAGGGGAGCTTTCTCGTAATTCTCCGAGAAAAACAACCCCGAATCCAACGATTAACCCTCCAATTGATTGACGAAGAAAGCTGAAGGGCGTTGTAAAGAAAATAATAAAACGAAGCGATACACCGGATGAAGCGGCGAGGGAGTTGCGCTGCGCAAGCTTCGAACGAGTGTGTCGATATGTTCACCGTATATCCATACGCGGAGTCGGCGTTTATTACTGATTTTATCTTTCAATAAAGAATGTCAAGCGCCCACGATATCGCTGTCATTACATCTCACACGAGCCGTTACCCGAGGTCACGTCGCCCAATGCACGTTGTTCGAATAAACAAATTTATTGGAGCGATGAAGAAAAAAAAAGGGAGAAAAAACGTTTTTTCTTTATTGCAGTTTGAACTCGATTTGTCATCGTTGATACGATCGATAAATTGGATTCTTCACAAATTAACTCGATCGCGATCCCATCGCTGGAATAATCGGGGTTGTCATTCATAATCAGGAAAGCTAGCAAGTCATCGGCATGGTTCAACATGTCCAATAACCAAATTGTAGAACAGTCGATATATTTCGAAATTTTAAAAGTTGTGTTATCAGGTTGGAGAATAATAAGTAACTCGAAATTCTTATTTCCAATCGACTATTTAGAATCGAATATTCCTTGTTTGAATTACAGGAAAATATATATTTCGATAGTTTTCATTTCGAATGCTATTTTAACAGACCACACGAATGTCAAAAGTTCAGATTTTCGAATTCAAAATGGAGAGTAGTTGTTTTATGAAGTAGAAAAAATCGTAAGTGAATTTTTCGAGCCTATAAAACTTAGATGTGCGGAATAGCGATGGCTCGGAAAGGCGAAAGTCAAAATGGCGATGTTTGGAATTGGAGATCACCGGTCCGAGTAAGTGAGTGAGTGAGATTATTCTTCATTTTGATCGGTCAGCTTTCTAACGTTTCGCCATTTAGACCCTTCAACTTTTCCGTTTTCCAGTATTTCAACCTCACTAATATTTCTCCCTTCGTTGTTATATTTTCGAAATTGTGAATATTCGCAGTATTGCTGATCGCAGTGATTTATGAATCGGAAGAGTGATAATCGAATTCTCGAAAAAACGATATTTTAGTCGTCGTTCTATGAGCGATTGTTGCATTCTATTTTCGATCTAAATGTGCGTCGAACCTCGAAGTTTCTACTTTATTTATTTTCGAAATTCAAAGCTCTAGTCCAATTAATCTCTCTCCATATTATCATTCGAAGTTCATAAACTCGAGATTTCAGCTGTTCGAAATTTTAGTCATTCTAACATTTTATCCCGCTGACCCCGTCGGTCCCTCAGTGTTTGTACCTTCTTAATAGTCAAACGGCCCCGAAGCATGTGACAGTCGAACATGAAAACACGTGGCTCGGTGAGTACTCTGTTGATGAGTTATCTGAACGACGTAATGAAAAATGGCGCGTTGATTACATTAAATCCGCAACGTTTCTCCATAAAGCCCTTTATTCGATCGTCCGATTGCTTGAGCCGCACGGAGTTTCCAATAAAATGTTATTCGGCCCGTAAAATCGGTTGTTTCGCTCCGATTTCTTAAGCTTTTGTATTCTCGGAGTTCGTTCGTAAGATTCCGCCGGTGATTGAATCGATTGTTCCGATCACTGGCTCGGTCAACGAAAAATCCTTTGCTGAATTCATTCGACAAAATAATTTCCACAAGTAACATTAAGTTGGAGCTGTTTCTACACGATGCTGGAAAATTTGGAGCGTTTCTCATGGTGTTACGCGCGCTCGTCGAGTTTCTGAAAAAATGGGAGTCCCTTAAAATCCCGAGGAGTTTTCTCACTTGAGAATTTTCGTTGTAATCGTGACTTTGAAGTTTGTATTTTAATTAACATTAAAAATTATCTCGACAGCAGCGTTCCGTCTTCGTGCAAGGAAAAAAGTCACTTTCACCTTTGCTGGAGCACAAGTTTTAAGGGCAGGAAAATTAAGGTGCATTAGGACGTGCGTCATTCGAGCAGTTTCGAAATGATACAACATCAGATGAGAGTTATCACGCGGCAGTCA
The DNA here is from genome assembly GCF_019457755.1 of Venturia canescens. Lineage (NCBI taxonomy): Eukaryota > Metazoa > Arthropoda > Insecta > Hymenoptera > Ichneumonidae > Venturia > Venturia canescens. The sequence goes on along the minus strand of NC_057421.1, from coordinate 1,190,601 downwards.
TGCCAGGGCTGGCCATATAATATGTGCGTGCGCGTCACAACCTCGGAAAACCTTTTCTAAATTAATTCGTGTCGAGACACTATCGCGATTTAGTTGCGCCCTCCCCCGAGTTTGCACCTCCGTGTACAAACGTACACGAAATACTGAAAAACATGAAGCTACCGCGTTACTCCCCGACTCAACTCCGTTCGTTCACGAAATAATTATGAGTATTGAGCTACTATGATTGTCAGAAAAAAAGAAATTAAAAAAAGTAACCTGCCAACGAGTTTCGAAAGGTTAGTCCACGTGAATCAATTTTTTTCAGCCTTCCCCAGATCATAAAAAGGCTTTTTTTTTTTATTTCGTCACTACTTCCCTTCTTCATTTAATCACGTTTTTTCGCACCAGCTTCTCGCTTAAAAAAACTAAAATTTCCTTGATTGAGAGAGTCATCCTGCGTGCAGACATTTTTTTCATTTGTTTTTTTTTTTTCACTTTTCTCAAGGCATTTTTTTGGCGAGCTAAACGAACGCACAACTGCGAACTTTTCGTTACACGTTTATTCACATTTTGAGCACACTTTACAAGTTTACCGAAGCAAGTTTTTCAGCACGGAATTGTCGCTCGTTTCCGGAGCACGCGCCGACTCTTAGTGGCTTTATTCTTATTATCTTGCGCTATCCACGTTTCCGGACGTTCTGTTTATCTGAAATGAAAAAAAAAGCATCTTAATTTGTGAAGTTTGATTTAGTTTTCCAATGAGCAAAAAAAAAGTATTGCAATATTATTTAAGTTTTTAAATATGTTTCTTCGTGAATTTTGATCTTTAGATGATTCACGAATCGAAATTGCTCATCGTGTTAATCGAGATTAAATAATATAAATTATAAGAAAAAATATTAAATTAAAGAATGAAAATAAATAAATTTAAATTAAATTAAATTAGTAATGAAAAAAATATATATATAATAAAAATAATATAAATTTTAATAATAACAATAATAAAAACATAATGCGAAAGATTCTTGAGTTCTGATTCCAGATGGTTTTTCGCCACGATTATCGTGAGTTAAAAGGAATGAAAATAAAAAATCCGAACATTTATCACCACCCGGAAAAGCTTTGATCATTTTAGTCCGAGTTCTTTCTCGACCCCGAGAAAGTGGTCGTACTTCCTTAAGCTTTTCCGTGCATTATCGATCAAGAATACAGAACAACAAAGCGAAGTGTTTTCCGCGACAAACAATGGCGACACATTCTACCGCTGGCCGAGCCCGGAATGACTCTGTAGAAATATTTTTCCACCGCAATGAAACACCCAAAGTACACAAGTCCATGAAAACGTTACTCGAGCATTGCTGTTCTTGAAAAATCTTCCTGTGAATACGTTCGAAGGAACAGTCCAGAAGAGAATATCCACTTGAAGGCTTTGCAAATTCGGGCGAGCCTTGAGGCTTCCTTTCCCAGCTGCCTCTTTAAGCGTTTTCAGCAATTCGCCGTGTCTCAAGGCGCAATGTCTCGGGTTATAGGGTGACGTGAGTGCAAAATAGATTAGTGCGAAGGGCGATTCGTGCTTTCATCACAACGGAGGTGAATTTTTTCAGAAAAATAAAATGCTTTTTTCACAACATTTACTTTCGCCGTGCTTTTACTGTGTCGTTTGTAAAGCCTTAAAAATGATCGTTTTATTTTCTTCTTTTTCCAATTTTTTATAATTCTTCAAAGCTAAGAATAAACCACTTGAAAACTATATTAAGGAAGTTCACGCGAATCCAATGAAAATCGAAAACCTCAACTTTGAGAGTTGAAATTTGGAAATGTTCTAAAAATACACAGCGTGCATCTATTCTCAAAATTATTACAGGATCCACCGTCCAGTTGGAGCGAAAACAATTAGCGAGAATCACATTTTTTAAGGGTTACACACAGGCTCTTATGGCAGGCACACTTCCTGTGCGACCATTTCGATTTCATGAAATAGGATTCTTCCAACTTTAAAGAGCCAAAAACGACAATGAGAAAATATTATGTTTTTAGATATCAATGATGTCTTGAGAAAGCCTTGTTACCGGTGAAAATCACTCGGGAATGGAAAAAGAAAAACACTTGTTTGAGGCTAACGAGTAATAACGACACAAACAGTGGAAGGCTTGACAACACCATGAGCCAGCTGGTTTAAAATATAAATATGCATACGCATACAAATAGAAAATGGCTTTTGTCACATTTTGCTTGACGATTTAACTAAGAAAGTATTTCAACCGCTATTATTATATTAAAAATTAATCAATCTTAGCTTACACATAATTTTAATAATTGCGAAAATAAATTTTGATTGATAATCTTTCTTAAAGATCTTCCTTTGACACGATCTTTCTTAAAAGATGATCGGTAATATTTTACGAATAAATTCGAATTTTAGTACAAATAATTGTGCAATTTTTAGGGCACGTTGAAATTTTTTTTCTCAATATGACCAAAAATTATTAAACCTAAAATGACTATTGAATGAGTGAAATGTTTTTTTTCGCATCTTCATCGACGTTTCCGATCGAATTGAACGCATGAAATCGACAAAAGTTGTCGAGGAAAGGAATTTCCTTGGAATCGTCCTTGGAATTTTTTCCTCCTCCAGGTATCGTCTGGAAAATAAAAATTCAAAATCGGAGTCATGTATAAAGAGCTTTCTTGGAAATACTCTGAGATCGAGGTCAACCCTCCATCCAAATGTCGCAAATGATAAATTAGAGTGACAGCTTTTTTTCAAATATTTTTTATCCTCACTAAAATTTTGACGAATGAATAAAAAAATGTGGTAACAACGAACAAGTAACGTGGCATCGAGCCCAAGGAATTCCATTCTCCAACTTCGTATAATATCATAACGAATACGTGATGTGAATTCCACCAAAATCGGTTCTAGAGACCTTGAGATATCCGGTCCATCAGTTCTGTCGAAATGGTCCCTACTGGACGATTTACATTTCTGACATGATCACTTCTACGTGCCAGAGTCCTTGCTCTAGAGACGGGTACGAATTGCTTCAAAGATTTTTATCGCACACGAGAAATAAACTTTTCTTAGTTTTTCTATTAACTATTTTCTCGATTTTATCAGGAATCTCAATGTTTAGCTTTCCGCTCTACTCTTTTAACGATTCAGGCTCCCCGAATGCTCAAGCTTCGAGGAGCGCAGCAACGCTTTTCCAGCGAAGGGTCAGCATTAAAAGCAATCTTGAACGGTCTCTTTGCACATAAAATTTGTTTCTCCGAAGAAGTTTCATTTTCAAACCTTTTTTGTTAAAAATTTTTTTCAATATCATTCGTTATTGTGTTAGCATTTAGTTTCGACCACTGATCAGTGGGGATGGGTGTGTTCACACCTCGAGAAAGGGGAGAAGAACGAGGCAAATAAGCCTAAGAGGCAGTATGACGAGGGACGAGAATGAGACCGGGTCCGTCGCCCGACAGTCCCGTCGAATTTTGAAGAAATTAGTACGACCGCGAAATATATTTATTAAAAGCGTGCGGCCAATCTGCATACGATCGGTACCGTCCATCCGTAGCAAAGGAATTGTAAAGCTACAACCGTGCCCCAAACAAAACAATAAAGAAGTTAAGGACAAAACGTGAACAGTCTCCATTTTTCCCTTTCACCTCCACGAGCCCTGTCGTTCGGAAGAATAAAAACCACTAACCTGACAAAAATCTATTTATATTACAACAATTGTCTATTTTTTTTTTAAGTTTGAGGTTAATTTTCAACATTCCGAGGCCGGGCTGGCGAGTACGCCAACGTTTTTCTGGCGGAGCTATGGCGCAGTAAATTTTCGAGCTTTAACATCAAAACTTTGAACAGCCGACTGTAATAAGCTGCGACGGCTTAAACTTTTGGAATGACGCTTCCATTTTAAGATAAATAATGAGAATGAAATATAGCGACGAGGCTTTGAGCAAAGATTGGAGCATGAATGAGACACTTTTCTGGATTTTTTCATATTTTTCAAAAAATTGAATTTCCCTCTCATTTCCACGAAGAAATTCGGCTTCGAACGGCTCCATTGACTTCCGTAAATCCTTCATGAAAAATCACTCGCGGTTCCAACATTTTGTAACGTAGCAGCGAAACAGTGGCAAGAAGTTTGAGCAGAAATTTGAAAAATTCACGTAGCGCCTCCTCAGCAAACGAGTCGACTAACTCCGAGCCTGGGTTTCGGTGAAGTTTGACAAGTTCACTCGCACGAGCTCGAAGCGCACGAGGCGGGCGACGTAGTCGGGAAATAGTAGTAGAAGTAGTCAAAGTTGCGAAAGAGCGCAATATTTAAATCGCGGCTCTCCGATCCATCGATGCCAATCCGCTGCCAAAAATATTTGTCGCATCTCACAATTCTCTGGAAAAACGAAACAGGAATTCGAACAAGACAGAAGAGCGAGGTTCGTGCGCTGTGTTCGGGCCCGTCCTTTTCCTCGGTCCATTCATCATCTCCGAAGGATGAAAAGCAGCATCAATCACTAGGTCGAAATGTGACACCGGAGGAAGCAACGGGAGCGAAAATCTCGTCGAGTCGACCAAGAGTTTCGTTGGATTTAGTGAATATTCTCCCAGTGAATATTCTCAAAAAATAAGAAGCCTTTGAGCCAACGAATCTCGCGAGTTTGTACAGCGATGAAAAAGTGCCATGGGCCAGCAAGGAAAAGTCTCGTTGGCTCGATAACTCGAAGAAACAAGAGTCGAGAGTCTCGAGTCGAGTAAACGAGGGCTCGAGCAATCCGCATTAACCCACATGAAAGATCCCGTCGGAAGCACGAGTCGCACGCTGCCTACGCGCGAGTTATCACGACGAATAAGCCTCGAGACATCAAGGTTCGAGTGTTTTTATCAAGTTCCAATAAACAGCCAGTGTGGATATCGAGCGAGGTCGTAATTCGCGTAAAAGGGATGAACGCGTGGCCGATCGCACGTGAGAATCGTAGCGCGCGGGGCAGGGCGGATTGGTGGCTCGGGTCGATAGTGCGGTGGTACACGGCGTGTGTGCAAGGCTGCCATCGCGAGATTCTGTTGCCCCATAACCCTCGTCTTGCCGCCGCTTCGAAGGCGCGTTTCGAAGTATCGAAAAAACAGTCTAAGTTTTGAGTTTCCGTTGATTTCGTAGGCTCAAAAGCGAGTGAGAATTTGAGCGAGTTTCGTCACGAGTCTGCCAAAATGAGGAAGAATCAACGCCCCTCGGATTGGACGTTCCTCGGCTTCGCGCACGGGACTCGAGAAAAATGATAGTGAAGAATGAAAAAATACAAAGTATCTCATTGAGTTAATTCCTCTGATTCAAACACGCACTCTCGCATCGTCGTTCTCCCACTTTAGGGCCACGGTGTGCATGCGATACTTGAGCTCGATTCTACGACGACGCGGTCTTGCGCGTTGTACAGACTGGGTTATCCGGGGGCAGGGGCCTCCCGCCGCCCGCGCCAATTCCCTGCTCTTCTCCACGGACGAAGAACGGGAAAAGTGTTAGACTTCTGTCAGTGGCCTCTGAGACGCTCGGGAGTGTAGGTATACGTATCGGGACTGAGAGAGCTGTGCGGAGAGGTACGAAAAATTTCCTTGCGATTGTCTGCCTCGCTCGACAGATGCAGAGTCCCGGGTGGCTCCTCCGTTTCCAGTTTCGTCTTTTTCGGGTTTCTCTCCGAGTGTTGAAAGTCCTTGGTCCTTGAATCAGCGGGGAGCCAATTCTGGACTAGTTCCATTGGCGCCATTATTCGTCGATTTCAAATCCTCGTTTTCGCGTTGCTAAAGTTCGCGGATATTCGGAGCCCTGTTTTCTCGAGGTGACAGCGAGCTGGCTTTTTCCTCGGCGATGTCAGTGGCCAGTGTCGCGTCATGCTCGGGATTTCAACGGTTACTGCGAACGCGCGATGAATGAAAATAAGAGCGAAGAGGAGCGTTGTACCTCTCGGTAAATACTGTGAAGTGTCGGGGTCGTTTGCGACGAAGGAATCGCCGCTTAAGTCCCACGGAAGATGCGAGTCCGACGATCAGCGGGCTCCACTTTTGTGCGTTTCTTCTCATCGGACACAACGACCGATAATCAATAGACCAGCGGCAGACAAAGACTATTTAAAATATTGAGCGTCGGTGGTCTTGTTCTCTGTCGCAGTCGCGACGAGTGTCCGTGACGAAACGAAATAGTCGTTCGGTTAAATCACGGGAAGATAAAACACGTGTCGTTATCGAAGCGCTTCCGGTTGATCATTCCGGATATCATCAGGGGCAGTGAAACTACGCGAATGGCAACGATTAGTGGCGGTCGCGAGTGCGACGAGGTTTTACAAGCTTGCAATTCCGGTGGATCGTTGATATAGAAAGCAAAGTGGCCACGCGTATGTGGCTCGAGCACGAAAAGCACGAGGCGACAGGGCAGCAGTGATTGAACTTGGGTCGGAGGAGGCGGAGGTCGAAGCTAATTCCGGCAGGTAAATATGGCACGGATGCCAATCGACTGTGGTAAAATCGGCGAGGTTTTAGGAAAAAAGTCATTTTCGGGTGGATTTAAGGGCGAAGATGATTGAGCGAATGCCGTTTTGTTGACAAGCCAATATTTCGGACCTGCGCATTTTGTTTACCTCGAGGAGCTTCCACGGGGGCTTTTTGTTCTGGTCCTTCCGGTGATGCATGGCGCCGAGGTTGTCGAGATAAGCACGTGCTTGAGGGCCGGGAGCCTCGGCTCCGTCATTGTCATTGCCAAAAGGCTGTGAGCACAAAAAAACGTCGATGTTGGTGGACGCACCCCCTTAAGAGTGGCGTTGTCACGGCCGGGGCGAATGATGAATGAGCCACGTGTGGACCGAGGGACTTTATTCGTCATTGTTCCACTGGGAAAGCTTCCCAAGATGCAAAGCTCTCTGTTAGCTCACCCCCTTAAGCGCCTTCGCCACGTCCGACGGTCTAGACGAATCATAATTGCTCGTTTGTACCGGAAAAACCCACTCGACATTGTGCTTTAAAAACTTACTCGCCTCGCCCTGAGATCCACGAAGATTCTTTTCTCCCCGTTTTCGTACCCTCGAAACGTAAGATGCGGAGGCACCTGCGGCTAATTAACCGACAGTCCGTGCCGCGGTGGGATACGCGAACGTGATTATTGCCAAGATATTTTTTCGCAATTAAAAATTTTATTCTCAACGACAAAGTTATTCGGTTCCGAAGTAACTAAAGCTCGTGCGCGTAATTGTCTGAAAATTGAGGCAATTAGCTCCATTCTGGTCACGATTCATTCATAGATTCGGGTTAAAGCAACGGGGGCTGCGAACGAAGCAGAGATTTCTTCATCCCAAGCACGCCACGTTCGGCATCGCCCGGAGGGTCAGCCTTAATTGTAAGGGATTTCCTTAGGCGGCCTATCCTAATTAGAATTTTCAAAAAATCCATTTTTTATTGCATTTTTCGAAAGTATAGACATTTCAAAGTATCGTACTAAAATTCTATAAAGATCCGAGCAGTCCAAGTGGTCCAAGAGTACTTTCGAGCGATGTTTACTCGGCTGTCTGAGCGCGCTGATACGCACCGCCCAGTGCGGTACCGCGTACCTGCCTTTGTTTAAACACGTTTTTCTCAAAATAACGTTTTTCGACGGCTCGTTGATAAAATCTCCGAAACTATTCGACCGATCCGTACCAAAATTTTACCACGTGTTTTTTATGACTCTAGCTGTAGCGCATCTCACACGAACATTGAAATTTTGAGCGGAATCATTGTTTTTTTGCAAAAAACTATGAAAAAAGCGTGCTTTTTCGTAGTTTTTGAAAAAATCGGCGCCATTTTGTCATTTTTAAAAAAATTATATAGCCATTTATCTATTGAATCTAAAACCATTTTTTTTCTCCGATCATCCGCTCCAGAGATTTTATCAACAGCGCACACCCAATTTTTTTTGGACCTCTCTTCTCCCCCATTTTTCTGTACGCAAATTGAGTAAAATAAAAATAATAAAAAAAAGTTTCGTGTATTTTAGAGTGTATTTTTTAAGCCTAATACTTTTTATATCCATATTTATAAATAATTTATACCGATCAAAAAAATTGCTTCCTCGAGATGGTCAAGATGCACGATGCTCAAAGCTTACTCTATGAAGTGCTACATTTTTCATTTTGGATTCCTCATAGAGGAAGCTTTGAGCGTCGTGCATCTTGACCATCTTGAGGAAGCAATTTGCAAATTTTAATTTGTAGCATTTTTTTGTATACAAGGAAATAATGTATTTTCTCTACCTTCTTTTACGAACTTTAATTTATCTCTTTGTTTAAATCCATAAAAAAAAAACTGAATGACGAGACATCGGAAAAAACAGTTTGCAACATTCAATTTTCATCGTTTTTTTATTTACATTGGAATTAAATAATTCCGACAACTTTGCTGGAAAGTATTGAGGAAGTACAGACTTATATAGAATATCTTACAAAATTTCCAAAAATTCAAGCGGTTAGACGATTTTTTGAAAAACTCATATTTTCGTAAAATTCAAAATGTCATAAAATTTAAACCGCTCAACCGATATTCCCCAAATTCAATACCAACCTTCCTATTACGATAGTTTATTTATAAAAAAAAAATTAGTAATGAAACTTAATATTTTCGGAAGTTCGACATCCTTTTTTTGAACATTTCAAAACGTCGTAGGATTCGTAATTTTTTACAAATTCTGACAAAATTGTCATAGAATGAAGAGCTTGTATAGATTAACATCTGTGCAAAACGGTAGGCCTGTATCTCAAACCGTTTCCGAGTTATAAGCGTTTTAATTTTGCAGTGCCATAACATACACACACGCACACACGCATCCGGACATTTTTTCTAGATATGATTTTTCGATGTTTTGGAACATTTTGAGCACATTGACATTAAAAATTGGAAAAAAAAATTTTTCATCGTCACAAAGCTTCCTCGATGAGGAAGCAAAAATTGGTGAAAATAGTCTTTTTTTGGGCGTCGAATTAGGGCAGACCCCTTAAGACTGCTCTATTATTTTGATAAATCCGGTGATAAGTATGTCGGGAAATAAATAGGATATGCTGCCCATTCCTTATTTGCAGTATTTCAAGGCTTCTTACGAGCTTATTTTTATTCTTATTTATCGGAATGACGCTGTGAACAGCTTTGTAAATGCAAGTTCTTTAGCTCACAAAAGCCTCGAAGAACACCCTCCACGATCCCTTCACACTGCTGATGTATTTTTCTCATTTATTTTGTACGAAGGGCCGACCACACGATTCGAAGGGAGCTTCGCATGTGTAATCTCATTTATCATACTCTTCATAATAAATAAGCGGTTCTCGCACAGGAGTCTTTCGTTTTTATAACACCGCGCGGCCTGTTCACGGCGTGTTATGCGACGCGTGACAACCGTGTCAACCCTTTGCATGGCTCCCCCTCGTTTTCTCGTGCGATCGTGTGTTGCTCCACATCGATCGTATACTTCAACGTTTCCAACTGATTGTCCCACTGTACAAACCCCACGATCGGCTTCTGTTTCCTTCGCTCTTGACAGTCATCTTGGACTTTTTGCGACTCGATTTCCCCGCCAAAATTCCCTCTTAAGGTAGAACCTCTTTTGCGGGGCATTCGGAAAGCCTCTCGCTTACCGACTGCACGTCAATTTAGTATCTGCTTTTCAATTTACACGAAACAATCATAATCGTGTACTTTTACATGAAGAAATGACTATTTCAACGATAATGTTCCTAATTTTCGCGAAAAAAAGCTTCTTCTTTTATTTTTCAAAATATCAAACATTTGCTTTGGCAGCAGCACGCAGAGTTATGCTTTCAGGTTTTGACTATGTTGGCTGCCCTGCTCAAGCTCGAGGGCAAGCTCTAAGTCGCACTGTTTATATACAGCTATACGAGAGGGACAAAGTTCGTTTATTAATTTTCTTTTGCACATTACAGATAAACGGGACGGGGAGGTCACTGCAAATTTCACGAGAGTTATCTTGCCAGTTGGTTCATATACTAGTGTCCGTTTGATCAAAAAGTGGCTTTTTAAACAGCAGTTTTTCAATGTTTTTTACGCTTTTTACGCTTTTCCATAAGATCCAATGTAAAAACTAATTCAATTTTCTCAGAAACTGCATCGTCGAACCCGCTTAAATTTCGCGAGCAAATAGTTCACACACTTTCCAACGTATTTATCAATTTGCATAAAAATGCCTCTTTTTTTATATTTCGTACCGCCCCGCACCTTAACCCTCTCGGACCGTATGTTGCTTCTACGCAACACGCGCTTCCAGGCCCAATAAAACTGCATCGGTCAGTAAGGTCGGGGTTTTAACTGACTATTTCCATCAAGCAAGGTTAGATTGCACCATAGAAACTCCTAAACCAAGAGATAAACTGCTTTAACCCATCGAAATATCAATATGAAGTCGGCGCTTCATGTTGAGTTGGCGTTGTGTGAAAAGGTGCTTTAGTCATCGCAAAAGAAAAGTGAGTACACATTTTTTTTTCGTACTCCAAACGTTATTTCCTTTGAAAGGGAAGCTAATATGATGTATTTAAGGTATTTGGTGCTAGATTCATTCGTAAATTTTCCTGATTTTGCTCCCCAAGGACCTGGTGCTGCCCGTAGCGAACATTCGAAAATTCATATTTCCCAACAAAAAAACTGAACTGTCACAATGGATTCGGAAACTAGAAAGTATTTTGAGATAAAATTATGAAGGGAATCATTTTCCGTCAACGCGAAATAGGTCTCGGTCTGAAAGGGTTAATCAACACCGTTGCCCATTACAATTGGGGACGTCACGTTCCACGACCGTCCATTTGAACTTTGTGCTTTAGAGACACCACCGTCTGACGTCCTTACCGAGGGCTCGCTCTCCAGAGAATATCCATTATTTATGAGACCCTTCGACCCTTCTGGTTATCCCGAATATTCCACGATTCACCTGTTGTCTGTTTATCGATGTATTTGTACTCACTCGCACACACGTTTGGGGACTTTGCTCGCGGAACTCGGATAATCGTATTGTCAAAGTTGCACGTCCTTTGTACGGTTTTTTCCGCGTCGTGGTACAACCTTTGTGAGCAAACCGTTTACTTTGAAATTCTGTTATCCGGACGGCACAATGGAGATAAAGCCAGTTGAAACAGAGGAAAAGCTATTGAAAAGGAATAAAGGAAGCCCGAAAATACAGCGCGGGACAAAAAAGTTCAGACGCACCTTCGAGTTCCCGTCCGGATAAGAGGCCTTTCGGAATTGATGACAAAATCAATTTAGTTCAAGCATTTTAGGGAATTATTGTTTGCCTGGAATTTCTTTGCTCCGGGAATTGGACTTCTGGCCGGATTTTCGGAAAGAAAATTGAAGCGACGAAGTTCGCGCAATTTTTCGTTCTCAAGCAATTTTTTTCCATCATTTCAGAGCATTTCGGGCGCAAATCCGCACTTTTTTCGCCCCGATAATGAGCCCTGCAGCTCTGCTCCTCGAGACTCCTGCCAAAACGGAGGCTGTTTAAAACAAAGTCGGAAAATAGTCCGAAAACGACGGAGGGGAATAAAAATGCGAGAGTCAGGATTGTTTCATGACTAACCGGCCGACAGGAACGACGGAGAATCAGCTGAAATCATGTTACTCGGACGAGCACGCCTGGCTCGGTTCAAAAAACGTTTGAAGGATTTGTGCTTTGGTGCGACTATAGTCGTCGCTGCAGTCCCTCCAGAGAAGCTGCCCCTCGGACAGCTCCAGTTGGACGAAAGATGAGCAAGAGCGTCGAACTCCTCGCCGGATCGGAGGACGGCGAGGCGGTACCTGGTAAGCCCTTAATTGTTTTAATCTCATTTTAAATTTCCACGCAATTTTAACTTTTCTGTGGACTTTCAACGTTTTTGAGGAAAAAAATTTGCCGATGAAACTCGCGGATGTTGATCCCGAGACGGTTGGCATTTGCTGGGAAACGAAAACGAAGCAGAAATTTGATGGTCGGCTGCGTCCGCTGATACGATAAAACAGAAAATTTCGTTAAAACTTTTTTTAAATCCATAAAAAAAGGATCAATTTCGATAAACTTTAGTAATGAAGCCGAAGACACACGTGCCGAATCGACGAATTAAAAATAAACTTCGAACGAGGAAAAACGCTCAATGAATCGCTTAAACTGAGGCAATTTTTCCCCGAGTGCTCCCCGAGGTCACGTTGATTATTATTTATTGCCACTTTTCCTTTTTCGAATGTGGATTGATGCGTCGGTTCTCACTACTGCGCGTATGGGACCGTACATCAACTCGACCGAAAATAAGTAGCTCGGGGAGCGAATGACCGACTTTTGGTGACGGTATCATAAATTATTTATCAGACTGCTGCGGAGATCCACGAGGCCAATACACGTGTCATTCTACCGTCGTTTCATCGAAAACCACACATAAAATCGTTTCTTTAAGGAAGTTCACACGAATCCAATGGAAATCGAAAACTCCGACTTTGAGAGTTGAAATTTCGAAATATCCTAGAAATATACAGCGTGCATCTGTTCCCGGATTATTATAGAACCTGCGGTCTAGTTGTCGAGAAAACAATTACCGGAAATCACATTTTTTGAAGGGTTATACACAGGCTCTTATGGCAGGCACACTTCCTGTGCGACCATTTCGATTTCATGAAATAGGATCCTCCCAACTTTAGAGAGCCAAAAACGAGAATGAGAAAATAGAATGTTTTTAGAGATCAATGATTTCTTGAGAAAGCTTTGCTACCGGTAAAAATCACTTGGGTAATGGAAAAGAAAAACACTTGTTTGGGGTTAACGAGTAATAACGACACAAACAGTGGAAGGTTTGACAACACCATGAGTCAGCTGGTTTAAGGTACTGTACTGCATGCTAGTCAAATGAGTGCTAAATTTTCAAAACGTTTTTAGACCAAGTTTAACGTACCGATTAAATGTATTGTTAATGGATTTGTATTACGGCATATCTTATTAAGATGTAAAAATATTAAAAACGCTAGTTTTGCAAAACCATCAACTGATGAGAGTAAATTTCCACGCTGACACATTTTCACTGGTATTTTTCAAAGAATTATCTGCGTTTTTTCATCGATTTTATTGCAACAAGTCTCATTTTGTTCGTCAACCGGTCCTCTATGAATCCACCATGTAGTTGTTTTTTTAACTCGATCGTTTCACCGTTGCAGCTAATTGTTCATTAAGTGAAAAAACTTTTTCATTCATAATTACTCTCAGGAATGAGTTTAAAGGAAAATCTACGTGGTGAACTCGTAGAGGATCAGTTGAGGAACAAAATGAGACTTGGTGCAATAAAATCGGTTGAAAAATAGAGATGATTCTTTGAAAAATAGCTGTGAAAATGTGTCATCATGGAAATTTGCATCTATCAGTTGATAGTTTTGCAAAACTATCATTTTAAATATTTTTTCACGTTAATAAGATATGCTTGAATACATATCTATTAACAATAAGTTTAATCGGTACGTTGAAATTGGTCTAAAAGCGTTTTGAAAATTTAACATTCATTTGACTAGCATGCAGTACAGGAGTTACCTTAAAATGTAGATATGCATACTCATACAAATAGAAAATGGCTTTTGCCACATTTTGCTTGACGATTTGACTACGAAAGTATTTTAACCGCTACACGAAGAAAAAATTCCAGTAAAAACTACTATGGTGCCATAGGAGTGTTCTGTATCGTAATATTTCTTAATTCTTACGAACATACATAGTAATTTTTAGTGAAGCGAGAACTCGATGAAAATTGATGTGATGCCAAAACACACATGTGTACCGATATATTATCGTACAAGCGCGAATGAAATTCTGCCATGTGCCATAGCAAATTTCTAAACACTTTGGCGGATCATCGATGCTTGTGTTCGAGCTCCTCAAATTTGATTATTCTCAACTGTAAATTTCGATTATGAAAAACAGTATTAACCATAGCAAAACGGCATTAATAATTCTACTTTACAGTTTATCATCAATTACAAAGTTTTTATCCGGAATTGACTTGGAAATTACAATTTTTTTTAGTAAAAACCTCCAAAATGGGGGATAAGAACCCAAACACTATGATGACAGTAATTTTAACAATTTTTCTCTCTCCGTGTAAATATTGAAGCGCGAATGAAATTCTGCTCTGTACCATAGTAAATTTTCAAACATTTCGGCGGTTCGGCGATACTTGTATTCGAGCTCTTGGAATTTGACTATGACCAACTGTAAAATATGCAATTGATAAATTTGAATTTGGAGACGACACGAAAGTTACAACGTTTTTGGTAAAAACCTCCAAAATGGGGGACATAGAACCTTAACACTATGGCGACATGGTAATTCTTACTATTTTTTTTCTCCGTTTATCATTATATTAAAAATTGATCAATCTCAACGAATAAGTAGCACGGAATTTTAATAATTGCGAGAATAAATTTGAATCGTTTCTTCGATCATCAAATGAGCAAAAAAGTTCAGTTGCTTTTTTCAATCACAATTAACCCATCATCTTCCTTACCCGCAGCTTCGACCAAAGGAAGCACGAAAATGGGAGCGAATGTCTTCAATCGCAATCGTATTTCAGGACAGTGACGACAATAGAAAGAAAAGGGCAGGGAAGATTCTCCGGAAGTTTTCCCTTCGCAAAGTGACGAATTTCTTTCTCGCACAATAATAAAAAAAATCTCGTTCAGAAGCATCACAGAATTCGTTCCCCAGAAATCCGAATAATCATCGATACGCGATTAGAGAAATCCCCGTAAAAATTAGCCTGAGGCGATTCCTCGCGTCTCAAGATTCCGTTGACTCATTCCGCGCATTATTCATGCACGTAACGTAACGTTCAATCATAAATTACTCCGCAGACACGGCCCGCACCTACGAGGAATCGCAGCCGATGTAAGGAGCGAGGGAGATCGTTATTGTTTCGGATTTAGGGATGCCCACGATCGCTTATCGTTGGTCACCGGGTCACATTATCTACAGGCTGCTCGTCGCTGTACATTCGACTTGAGACTTTCGCCTAATCATGTGCAATTGTGTTCGCGCGATAAGTGCTGACCGATTCACGCTCGAAGCCAATTATTCTTCGGACATTTTTCCTCCTTTTTCTACGGATAATTCTACGTCGATGAAAATAATTATATCTTCTCGAGGGTCAGATTTCTCGAGGAATCGACCGTGAACTTTGGCTCGAGAGCGAGCGAAAACGGAGTGTCACGTCGACGAGAAATTTCGGGATCATTTTCGACGAAGATATTTGCTATTTTGCCAAAGTAGAGAGTCATTTTTGGTGCTCTTGTCTCAAGTATAAAGAGGGCAGAGACCTTGGGACTGTTACAATTCCGTCGAATCTTTCTTCTCAAAAAGTTCGACCAGGCACGTTCTCTTTTATCCGCGGATTAGTGAGGCGTGTTCTCGAGGAATTAATCGGGAATGTAAAAAATCTCGAATCCTCGCACTCAGGCCCAATCGAATTGACGAATTTTGAAGTTTGAAAAAAAAACTGTCAAGTTTAAGATCTTTGGAATCGTCCCTGCTTGGTGAGGCCCCATTGAAACGTAGTCGGAAAACCAAAACGCTGTTTTTCATCACCCCAGCCCTGGACCAAACAGTAAATACACTCCGACCGAGCACGATCCAGTTAAAGTAGTTCGGCCGTTCGATAAAGTACGGTCAAGGTCCACTTTTTTGCGGTAAATTATAGTTCAAGGTCCCCTATTAAGGTAACTCCTGTACTGCATGCTAGTCATATGAGTGCTAAATTTTCAAAACGCTTTTAGATCAAGTTCAACGCACAGATTAACATTATTTAAAATTTGTTAAAATTACTGTCATCATAGTGTTTGGGTTCTTATCCCCCATTTTGGAGGTTTTTACTAAAAAAATTGTAATTTCCAAGTCAATTCCGGATAAAAACTTTGTAATTGATGATAAACTGTAAAGTAGAATTATTAATGCCGTTTTGCTATGGTTAATACTGTTTTTCATAATCGAAATTTACAGTTGAGAATAATCAAATTTGAGGAGCTCGAACACAAGCATCGATGATCCGCCAAAGTGTTTAGAAATTTGCTATGGCACATGGCAGAATTTCATTCGCGCTTGTACGATAATATATCGGTATACATGTGTGTTTTGGCATCACATCAATTTTCATCGAGTTCTCGCTTCACTAAAAATTACTATGTATGTTCGTAAGAATTAAGAAATATTACGATACAGAACACTCTTATGGCACCATAGTAGTTTTTACTGAAATTTTTTCTTCGTGTAGCGGTTAAAATACTTTCGTAGTCAAATCGTCAAGCAAAATGTGGCAAAAGCCATTTTCTATTTGTATGAGTATGCATATCTACATTTTAAGGTAACTCCTGTACTGCATGCTAGTCAAATGAATGTTAAATTGTCAAAACGCTTTTAGACCAATTTCAACGTACCGATTAAACTTATTGTTAGTATATATGTATTCAAGCATATTTTATTAACGTGAAAAAATATTTAAAATGATAGTTTTGCAAAATTATCAACTGATAGATGCAAATTTCCATGATGACACATTTTCACAGCTATTTTTCAAAGAATCATCTCTATTTTTTAACCGATTTTATTGCACCAAGTCTCCTTTTGTTCCTCAACTGATCCTCTACGAATTCACCACGTAGATTTTCCTTTAAACTCATTCCTGAGAGAAATTATGAATGAAAAAGTTTTTTCACTTAATGAACAATTAGCTGCAACGGTGAAACGATCGAGTTAAAAAAACAACTACATGGTGGATTCATAAAGGACCGGCTGACGAACAAAATGAGACTTGTTGCAATAAAATCGATGAAAAAACGCAGATGATTCTTTGAAAAATACCAGTGAAAATGTGTCAGCGTGGAAATTTGCATTTATCGGTTGATGCTTTTGCAAAACTAGCGTTTTTAATATTTTTACATCGCAATGAGATATGTTGTAATACAAATCCACTAATAATACATTTAATCGGCACGTTAAACTTGGTCTAAAAGCGTTTTGAAAATTTAGCACTCATTTGACTAGCATGCAGTGCAGGAGTTACCTAGGGGCCTCTTACGGGTCAAAATTTTGAATTATTTCATTTACAATATTGACTTTTTAACACGATACCCCATGGAAGAATTCACAATAATATACCTTGTGAAAAAATTGTGCGGTGTTCGAGCTTCGGAAAAGTTTATATCGTGAAGAAAATTTATCAAGCGGATGTCAGTCATTACGTTGAACTGCTGATAAGAGCTGATTTCGTGCAAATTCGGTTTCACGTGCTTTCATTCGTCTAGTAGCTTCACTTTTTTTTAATTAATTGACTATCCCTTTTTCTCGGTGGCATTACACCGATATAAACTTTCGTCCGCACAATAAAAATGTTCCCTAGATTTTTTGTGTTTCAAGTCTCACCATTTTTAAAGCATTTTATTACATTCTTATGATAAAAATATTCTCAACGTAAGTGTTTATCAATTTTATCAATAATTTTTACTTAAAATGAATCAACGTAAAGTATCTGCGAACTTGGCTAGTCGTAGAACAGCCGAACTACTCTAAATCGAGAAAACTCTTCCAATAACGTCAATTTCAATCGAATCAACGATTTCTCTCTCTCGATATAAGTGTTAGCCTCAGAAGATTATGGTGGGGGTAGCGGAGGGAGGGGGGGGGGGGGGCGAGAACGAATATAATTCCGTTCGGGTTTATATATAAGCAGACCGCGAGCTTCCGAATATCATTGTTGGCCCACTCTCGACAGGAAGGTTGGTGGGGGGACCGAGAGAAGTTCGATTTCTTCTCAGGCAGAGGAGGAGCAGCAGCGGTTTCCACAGGAGTGTCATCCTGCGATATAAATCCATTGAAAGTTTAACAACTTTCGCCATACCCAAAAGAGGAGTTACAAGGTTATCTTGCGGTCGGTTCGAGGAGCCATGTTTTTTTGAAGACTTTTAACTTTTCGTGGCGATTTGACATTTGAGGGCTAATTTGCATGGACTGAATTTCATAAATGCGCGAGGAGTCAACGGAACTGTGCAAACGATACTGAAGCAACGTGTGACAAATCCTGACGAAGCGATTGGATCGAGTGACGAAAAAACTTTTGTTTTTTTTTCAGATAAATCCCGTTCGGAATCTCGATCGGGATTGAATCTGAACGGCAGTAGGCCACTGTCGAGGAGCGCGACGGAGCTGAGGGTAAACAAGCGGGAGGATTCGCCGTCGCTTCGCGGACGCGCGTCTCAGGCCTCCGGGGATAATAACAACCGCGATTCCTCCCGTCATCACCACCTTCGTTACTCCTCGGTGGCCCAACGCACACAAACTTTTTTCGCTACCCTCAAA
Source organism: Venturia canescens (assembly GCF_019457755.1). Classification (NCBI taxonomy): domain Eukaryota; kingdom Metazoa; phylum Arthropoda; class Insecta; order Hymenoptera; family Ichneumonidae; genus Venturia; species Venturia canescens. Next base: position 1,172,260 of record NC_057421.1, on the reverse strand, counting down.
AGCCGCTGGGTCAGGGGGAGAAGCAAGGAGAGAAAAAAAACTAAGGATGGAAACGTGATCAAGGATGGAAACGACTCGCCGAACAGGAACGTGGGCGTCGAGTCCGATTATGCGGCCGATTACTCGTCGGAGCACAGTCGAAGCTCGTCGGCCACGCAGAGTCCGGCCCGCCACTGTCTCAACCACCCAGGTACGCTCGCGCCGTTTCAATCTTCCTTCATTTTTTTTCTCATCGATCACGAAAACGAGAGCAAAATCATTTTTCAGCGTTGTCACTCGTCGCACGAAAACTCGGCGACTGATTTACTGGACTTTTCTTCAAATAATTAATGAGGCAAAAAAATCCTGTGGAACACCGAGATAAAAGTCCAGTTTAAGGTATTACCGAATGGATAGCCCAGTCGATAAATTGTACCTGATCGGAATTTCCGTACTTCGTGATACAATGAAAATGTGAAAAAATTCAGCAACATTTGGAAAGTTATGAACTACAATTATCAATAATAATATTGCCCAAAAGTTATTAATAAATTGTTTAAATGAATAATTTTTTAACAATTTTACAGTAAACCCTTGTTTTTTTTACGAATCGAATGTGCGCATTTTTCTGAATGCTCATGATTTTTTTCAAAATTTTCGTGGATTTTTGAAATTCCCTTTTTTAAATTTTTTAAGTCGCTCTATTTGTACATCTTTGATCCAGTAACCTTGAGACTTTTCAAAACTGATGGTAAATATGTCTTCTAAAACATATCCAAAATTCAAATTTTTGAAATTTTTTTTCAAAATTTTTTCAAGAAATTTCAAAATTCGACGAAAATTCTGAAAAAATTCATCAGCATTCGGAAAAATACACACATTTGATTCGTAAAAGAAAAACAATAGGTCACCGCAAAATTATTGAATAATTAATTGTTTAAACAATTTGTTATTAACTTTTGGGCAATATTATTATTGATAATTGTTGTTCATAGCTTTCCAAATGTTGGTGAATTTTTTCAGATTTTTATTGCATCACGAAGTACGGAAATTCCAATCAGATATAATATTTTGGTCGAGCTATCCATCCCATCAAACGAAACGTTTCTCGCCTTCATTCTACTAAATTTATTATTTCGGTCCAGTAATTATCTTTGCTTAGTGCAATTTAATAAATAATTGACGAAACTCACCGGTTTTTCGAATCATAATGAAATATTTCTTTCGATCAATTGTACGAAGCTTTAATAAATTCGACTAAACTTCTTTCCCGGTGTACCACGAAGCATGAAAAGAATTTAAAATGCCTACTCCGCGGCTGATGGGATTCGTTCTCGAAATACATAAAATCAGAATTCAAAAATAACCGAAATTCATCGATTTTTCTTAAATTGGCCAAACGTCGTGACGTTCAGTAATCGCTGCATCTTCTGCACGGAGAAATCGAAATCATTCTGAATGAAATATATTATTTTTCAAGAATTTTCAATTTAAGCATCGATTAAAAACAGCACAGTATTTTTTGAATTTTCCTATTTTCGTCCCTTGAATTCTAAACAGTTTTATGTGCATAGCAAAAAGTGATGCACGTGATAAATATATTTCGTTTTGTTTTCGAGTGTTATTCATCATGTCAGACTAACATTTACTAATAAGTGGAAATGTATTGTAAATCACAAATTTTCACTGTCAGCGTAGTAAATTCTATGATAAATACACGAATATAAACTGAATACGTGTGAAATTTTTTCATACAAATAGTTTTTTTTTGTCAGGCTTGCCCGAGCCTACTTTACAATATAAACATTTGAAGTGACTGAAAACCTTTTTTACTATGCTTATGGAAAAAAAGAATTTTGAGTCTTTTGAATAAAAGATATGGGCATGGTCTTTTTACTATGGTGGATAAAACAATTCTTGTTACTGCTCTTCGGATTAAGGAGGGTGGATCGCGACGATACAATATTGCCATGCTGAACCATATTGAATGCATTAAAAATTTCAAAATGATAAGAATTTAATAAAATTTGGTAAATCTATTCTTTAAAAATATATAAGAAAATATACATTTTTTTAGATTTTTCTACCACGTACCTCTCGAGTAATTGAACACTAGAGTTCACGTGCACAGAGTTTACATATATACACGGAGAGAAAAAAATAGTAAGAATTGCTATGCTGCCCCATGGTATTGGGGTTCTATATCGCCCATTTTGAAGGTTTTTGCAAAAAATATTGTAATTTCCAAGTTAATTCTGAATGAAAATTTTTAAATTGCGTATTTTGCTGTGACAAAGGTTTAAATTGTGCTATTTTTTCCTAACATAGTTCACCAAGTAAACGTTGTAAAATTTATGTTGACTCGATGATGAACTGGCTAGTAGAATTATTATGCCGTTTTGCTATACTCAGTACTGTTTTCACAATTGAAATTTACAGTTGAACATAGTAAAATTTGAGGAGCTCGAACACAAGCATCGATCATACGCCAAAGTGTTTAGAAATTTACTATGGTCAAAATAACAAGAATTTCATTCGCGATTGTGCGATAATATACCGGTATACATGTGTACCGATATATTTATTTTGACATCACTCATCAATTTTCATCGAGTCGCTTCACAAAAAATTACTATGTATGTTCGTAAGAATTAATAAATATTACCGATATAGAACCCTTCTTCTATGGCACCATAGTAGTTTTTAGTGAAATTTTCTCTCCGTGTACAATTATACATCTCGTGCAAAAGAACTTCGATTTAACGCTCAGTTATTCAATAACCATGTGGTAAAAAAATTTGAAAAAAATTTTACGCCAAAGAATGTTAATTACAAATTTTATCAAATTCTGATTATTTTGATTTCGTGATCCACCCTCCTTAATGTTGCAATTCAGTACGTATATCCCCGAGATTTTATATTCCTAGTGCATTCCTCTAGGATTTTCGGCCTCCCTTTTTCCGTGTGGATCCGTATAAAAATTTGACATTCATCTGAGCGAGACTCGATCAAAAAAGCTCACATTCTCGCAACTTTTGTGTAAACTCAGCTCAAAATTGTGCCTGTTAAATCGAATTTACGATAATTATCCGACTCGTATATTCTCTAGTTAATGGAACGAAACGAAAAAAGTAGTTCGAAAGGGTTTTTTTGCGACTGAGATAAAACTGGTAACGCGATGCATCGACATCGTAAAGCAATAAAAAAAAAAATAAAAAAAAAAAAAAAGAATCAACAGAATCGTATGTGCAGAGTCTCCGCTAGCGAGAGGTAACAGGGACAAAGGAAAAAACGTTCGAGAGGACAGTCCTGGACGCTGCAGCGATGGTTCGTCGAAGGGTTCGCTCAGTTGTCAACGGTATACGAGAGACGGAATGATGCACTTTGAGAACGAAGAAGATAAGGCGACGAGCGGGGGAGAGTCCGGTGCGAGTTGTCAGGACGAAGCAGCCCGGCGGCGAGAATTGGCGCTACGTCAGCACGCCTTCTTTCAATTACGACTGCATATCAGAAGAGGAGCTAATCTTGTCGCGATGGATCGATGTGGTAAGCGAGTTCAGGGTCTCTTTTCATTCCCTCAATCTCCGATCTTCGTTCGTCTCCTTCTTTCCCACTCTCGCTGTCCCTCCTCTCGTGACCTGCTTTCGTCGAGGCTCTCGTTTTTTTTCAATCGCATATCCAATGAACAACGAGAATTCGAGCGAGCGAAGCCGCTGCTACATATTTTCTATTGTTCATGGACAAATTGGCGAATGAGTCTGAGGACTCGTCGAATTCTTCGGGGCTTCGATCAAACTAACGTCAGCGGGCTTTGAGCACAAAGCTTACATTCGAATCAACGTCCCAGGCAAATTTTCTAGGGCGATCGTTCTACTTCGCTCCTTTGTTTTCACGCCCATCGCGCTCCCACTTTCCGTCATTGTTGCGACGGAATTTTTCAATACTCCGGGGAACGACTCTCGCGCTTGTCAATTCCTGTAAAAATGCCTTAATTACTGACCCGCAGGGGCGAGCGACCCGTACGTCAAGATCAAGTGCGCCGGACGCCTTCTCCACAAATCTCGCACGGTTCACCGAGAATTGAACCCCATCTGGGACGAAAGCGTCACGCTGCCGATCGAAGACCCCTTTCAGGCGCTCAACATCAAGGTAATAAAAAAGCCTCTTCCTCTCGTCCCGAATATCTCAAGAATAGCCAATTAGAATCGAAGTGGGTCCTCCGGAACTGCTCGACACTGGAAATACACATTTTTTTTTATTGAACCAAATCGATTTTGTGGAACGACGATTCGGTGGATTCGATCATTTCTTTCTTTCAGTGCAAATTATTCAATTTATTCAGTACCTGGAAATAGCTCGTCCACGAATCAATTAAATGAACGAAGCCAATGCTTTTGATCCGCAATTATTTATGTACTTACGATCAGTTTTTAATTGTTTCGGTCCATCAAATTCGACTCATCGACTCAAGGAAACGGTAACCGTTCGGATGAATTTATGAATAAGTTTGCTCCGATAGTATTTTGGTGTCTTGGCATGAATATTCGTTTGGCTGCAGCAAGGCTTCGTAGTTTCGTCCAGTGAGTTGTTACAGTCCCTGCAAATGTTTTCATTAATCTTATAAATTGTGGGGCGTATTGAAATATTTTTGTTGATCGAAGCGAAATTTCTTTCGTTAAAAAAAATACAGTTTTTTCAGTGCACGAGAACGTCGGGTTCCAAGTCGATTCTCGAGGGCTTATATACACTTGTGATGGGCGGAAAAATCGAAAATTTTTTTATTCGATATACTTCGACTACATGAAAAAACGTACTGATGATTGTCGTTAACAGTTTTTCACTAAAAATTTATTTTCTGCTCAAAAAAAAATGAGGAAAATGACGTTTTTTTTGTCCGCTGCAAGTGTATACAAGGCGTTAAGTTTCGATGGAAATGAATCTTCAAACGTTCGTAATCCGGTTAATGAATTTTTCGACTCCATCGCTGATATTAAGGATCGATTTAACGTTGCCTCGAGGCGAGAACGAGCGAATTAGAGAATCGTCTCGTGTCCGGTACTCTCAACTCATTCATTATTTTTCAAAGATTAGCGAAGAGAGGATAAAATATTCGTGGAAATTTACAGTAGCGTGGAAGCGTGCAAAGTTGAAAAGGATCTTTGACTTATTCATTGACTCGATTCGTCGTGCGTTGGGAATTGAAAGTATAAAATATTCCAAGTGATTATTCGCACCAGGAAGAATACCTTGACTTTAAATAGCGAGCGAGGCCGCAAACTTTATTTATTCATTTCCATGAGAGTTGTTCCGAATGTCCCAGGTCTTCGATTACGACTGGGGCCTTCAGGACGATTTCATGGGAGCAGCCCAGCTGGAACTCGTTCAGCTGGACCTTGGCCACCCACAGGATATTGTCCTAGAGCTCAAGGACCCTGCGAGACCCCGACAACATCTCGGCGAGTTGTATCTCACCGCGACACTGTGGCCACGAAACCAGCAGGAGAAAGAACAGGTACATCCGTTATTTATCCACGTTCTAATTACCGCTGCGACGCACGGCTTTTCCATAGAGTTAGGCAGCGTGGTAGCCAAGATCCTTACAAAAAAATCTGAATTTTCGAAGCTTCGTTACGCGGTTTTTATAGACAATTATTAGATGGGCCAGCATTTCTGATTGCTTATTAAATAATTGAGGTAGAAATCTTCTTCGAAAAATGAAAAAAAAAGAATCAAAGTCGCTAGAGGAAGCGTTTCGTTTCGATTTCTCTTCTCACCTAACTCATGTCATGAAATATTAAGAATCGTATTTTATAGTGTCTAAATTGGGTCCATTTTTATATCCTAGTTAAAGTATAATCACTTTAAATGAATGTCAAAGTTATTAACTCGAAATTGTAAATAATATTTTGTTCAACTTATTTTTTGGCGAATGAAATTACAAGCCATTAATTAATCGGGGATTCATCACTGACTAAATCCGAAATTTTATTCGTCCCTGGCTACAATATTATAGTCTTTTATGTAAAAAATCGCTCTAGAGAGCGCAAAGGGAAAACACAAAGGGAAATGGATCAAGAAAAAAGTGTTAATAAAAAGACAGAAGACTGTGACAGCAATGAGCCGAGCCAAGAAGAAACAAAATGACGAAATAAGCAAATGTGAAGTTATTTGAGTGCTCATTATCAATTTCGTTCAATATTTAACGTAATATATTTTTGTTACTAGTAAGACAATCGTCTCGAATTTTTTCCCAGACCTTCGTTATCTACTTCATCGTTGTTGTGTACTTTTTCATAAATTTCGTAAGAAGCGTTCATTCGTTATATGAAAAGACTTTTTACCCATAGTCCTTGTGTATTTGTCTTCATATTTAAACACATTTATCTCAATAACCAATAAGACGAACCCTTTAAAATTTCATATGCTTGTCAGTCAACTACCCATTTAAATTCTGTGTAAATTTCAGGACTTTCTTAAGAAAATCGTTTCGTACACGAACTAGCTTAATGATTTTCAGAGATTTTTTAATGGACACTTTTATTTCATCTACATTCTGAATTAAGGAGTACCCACGATTTTTATCGTGTTTTGGTGAAACAATCACTTTACTCGGTTCGTACATTATGAAATTTCGTTATTCGAACACTCGAAATATTGGTTTTATTGGTCGATTGCATAACCAAGATTTTGATAATTATTTCATCGTAAAGCCATTGATTCCCATTAATAGTAATGAGAAGTATGAGTAATGTGCAGTCTATATTGTTCACGTTTTCGTTGATTGACATAAGTTATGTATGGATTTTTTCTACTAGCGTTCCTAGCAGCAAAGTTGACTATAAGCAGGTTTTTTAATCCTCGGTAGATCAAGAAAAAATCGCTTTTATCAGCACGTGGTTTTCGGAACGTTTTTATCCGGAATTATTCTGATTTTCTTTAAAAAATATTTGGGTACTCGTAATAGAGACCGTGCGTGAGCTATAGAGAGCTCTCTCGTGTCTGAATATGCAATTTTTCTGATGATATTTTGATTGTATATCATTGAAAATAATTAATTTTTCGGAAAAAAATAATGATTAAAATAATCAAATACGGTTTTTGTCCGATCAACAATGATCGCATTCAAAATCAAAATGACGTAAAAGGAAAAAAACCGTTTGAATCGAATGACGTTTTAAATGTCGTCGAAACAGAAAGTTTAGTGGATGAGTTGACAGTGTTTAACCTTTTGATCCACTTGGTCCGTCTCTCACTTTTCCATGGAGAATGGACTGTGCCCTCTGGGAAATAATAAAATTTTACTGATACTTCAACGTCTCGGCGTCGAAATTGTGCATTAGAGCACTCTCTCGAATGCAACAATATTTTCTCGATCGAGACATGATAAAAAATAATAATTTTATTTTGTTAAATAATGCGAAAAGTAATAATTCCCATATGCGCCTGCTTGAAATTTCATCTAAAAAGTTATGAAATTGGCCGCATAGTGACACTGTAGACGCTGCGCACGGTCCCTATGACCGACGTCCGAAAACATTTTAAGCTCTCGCTTCGCACATTGAAACTCGCTATTAATTCGAACGCTCCGTTGATCGAGATCCGCTTATCCGGGGAGCGTCTGGACCCTTGATTTCTCATAAAAATTGCAAAATTCTGATCAAACAAAATCTCTAAAATCCGAGCGATTTTCGAAGAATTTCAACAGAAATTGTCGCTGGAGTATCAAAGTATTTTTCGTTTTCTCAACAGATCGAATCCGATTAAAGTTTCTTTGTTTCATCCCAAAAATCATGCATAATTGTGCGTCTGTACTGCTCAGACGAAAATTCAATAAAAAAACTGAAGATTCTCCTCATCACTTTATATATAAAAACGAGAATTCAGAATCTACCAAAATGGAGACGAGTTTGTATTCTCTGTTTCGTCGCATCATCTCCAAAATCACCAAGCCTGCCTAAATCTGTATGATTAAATGCCTACCAAACGACTGATAATCAAGTTAAATTCGTTGTTCATTCCGCACCACGATTTTTGCGAGTTTTAACGAAATCAATGAACGTCGATTTTTCAATTTATTTCGAGATAATCGCGTTGACGTATCGATCAAAAGTGCTTGGGAAAAAAGAGGTGAAAACTGAACAAAAAACTGCTGAAAATCGTAGACTCAAATTGCACAAAATTATCACATTAAGGAGTCAATAACAAATAGTTTTTTCCTCGACTCGTCAATCGATATCGAGTTTTTACAGGTTGTTGAGCAGCGTATAAAGTGAGAGAAAAAAGAGCGAGTAAAGTTGAGGGTCACAGAGCGTTGTCAATTTACCGTGAAATGTCACATGCAAAGACGTATCGCGTACATCTGGCCACGCATGTACGCGCCTCGGATTGAGACTCGTTTGTTGTCCGCTCGGATGTATCATCCTCGTTCGAGAATGAAAAACAATGGAGCTCAAAGTCTTTTTTTATATCTCGTCTCCCGTCCATGCCATTTTCTCTCTGTCCTTCTATTTCTATGTCTTCGATCGCCCGCATGAGCTGTTATCGGTTCAGTCGTCCACGTACCGGCGGCCTCGCTCTTGCCGCCCAACTATAGAAAAAGAGCGAAGTCTGTACTCGTTTGCATCCTCAAGTGGCGAGACGATCTATCAACTCGGACAGATTCGAAGGATTGTAGAGTCCGCGGAATACGCTCAGACGAATGACGCGCCTCATTCGATCATCCGCAGATTATACCTGACAATCAGAAGAAAAAATAACGATGAAAAATATCTCGTCGTTGGATCAATTTCGTTGATAATTCTGGAATTTTTCGTCTTGAGAATGGGAGAAAAAAGTGACGAAAAATGCCACGGAGTTGGATCAATTTTGTTGATATAATTCTGGAATATTTTATCCTGAGAATGAGAGAAAAAAGTGATGGAAAATGTCACGGGGTTGGATCAATTTTGCTTCCTCATAGAGGAAGCTATGTGATGATGAACATTTTTTTTCCAGTTTTCGATTTCAATGTGCTCAAAATGTCCCAAAACATCGAAAAATCATATCTAGAAAAAATGCCGGGATGTGTGTGTGTGTGTGTGTGTGTATGTCATAGCACTGCAAAATTAAAACGCTTATAACTCGGAAACGGTTTGAGATACAGGCCTACCGTTTTGCACAGATGTTAATCTATACAAGCTCTTCATTCTCTGATAACTTTGTCAGAATTTGTAAAAAAATACGAATCTTACGACGTTTTGAAATTTTCATAAAAAGGGTGTCGACGCTCGAACTTTTGAAAATTTTAAGATTTATTAATAATTTTTTTTTTATAAATACACTATCGTAATAGGAAGGTTGGAACTGAATTTGGGGAATATCGGTTGAGCGGTTTAAATTTTATGACATTTTGAATTTTACGACAATATGAGTTTTTCAAAAAATCGTCTAACCCGCTTGAATTTTTGGAAATTTTGTAAGATATTGTGTATAAGTCTATACTTCCTCTATACTCTCCAGCAAAGTTGTCGGAATTATTTAATTTCAATGTAAATAGAAAATCGATGAAAATTGAAAGTTGCAAACTGTTTTTTCCGATGGCTCGTCATTCAGTTTTTTTTTATGGATTTAAACAAAGAGATAAATTAAAGTTCGTTAAAGAAGGTAGAGAAAATACATTATTTCCTTGTATACAAAAAAAAATGCTGCAAATTGCTTCCTCAAGATGGTCAAGATACACGATGTTCAAAGCTTCCTCTATGAGGAAGCCAAAATAAAAAATATAGCACCGCATAGAGTAAGCTTAGAGCATCGTGCATCTTCACTATCTTGAGGAAGCAATTTGCAAATTTTTATTTGCAGCATTTTTTTGATAATTCTGCAACTCTTCGATCGTGGAATTTTCATATTACATGACGAACTTGATTTGTGGGCTTCCGGGGCTTCTGATTGGCGTTATTTTGAGGCCGGATTGTTCAATTTTTCATGCTGATCCACTTTTTCCATAAATTTTATAAAAATCGTTTGGAACTTTAAGGTATTTGGTACGCATCGCTCCCAGGGACGATCGCAGCGAACTGCAGCATGAATCCTGGCTTTGCTCCAAAGAATCTTCTGACAGAAAAACTAGCAGCTTTCGGGCATTTCGTTCCTATCGAAAACCGGAAACGAATATGTTTTAATTTTCGTTTTTCTTTCTGTGCGGAGTTGTTGCATTCTCGCACAAGTCACGATACGAAATTAATTTTTCTGATTCATTTTTCAACGAAAAAAACCAACGCTTCAGGTAATTCAAGAAAATTCCGTTCCTGCGAATTCCGGCTTCTCTTCTAGACTCCAATTCCTTCACGTTCGATGACCGTTTGAAGGCGTGTGCAGCTTTTTTGGATTCCGAGCTCAACGCTTCCTGAGTTTTGAAAAATCCATGCAGCTCCCACTTCTCGCGAGTCATCGGTCAGAGGAAGAAATGAATCTGCAATAAATAAATTCACATTTTTAAATCAATTTGGCTGACAATCGACTCCAAAAATGACTCCACACTATTTTTGTTTACTCAAAAAAAGTAAGCTCCGTTCAAACATTCAAATTTTAAACGACGCTGCAGCTCTCGAGTCCAACGAAATTAACGAAAATAACATCTGTAATTGACCAATTTTTTATTTCACGAATTATTGGTGAAGACTGAAAGACTACAAATTGCAAATTAACAGAAGCAAGAACAAACCGAAGAATTACTGTTGTTGTCGAGTTTTTCACATTTTTTCATTCGACTCCAACGTTGCGAACTTCAGAATCATTATTTTCATGCGAACCTCAACGAATAAAAGTGCAATATTTAATGAACGAGTGACCGAGAAAATGGCAAAGCGTGTCTCAAGCTTTAGCAGAGATTCATCGCATGCATGCGTGCATGCACCGCTTAGTCAATAAACGAGAGCAAACGTAGGCAAGTTTCTGAACGACGACGACGAGGTACGACGGTTCGCTTACAAGCGACTTATCACTATAACTTTTATTGTACATGTGACTAGCTCCGGTGATATTTCTCTACACATATGTATATAATCTTGTTGCGGGTGGGCCTGTCAATACTGTGGGCGAGTGTGTGATGATATGTACGGAGCTAGAAGGAAAAGAGAGAAAGAGAGGAGGGGGGAGATGGAAATAGAACAAGCAGTTGCTCTCGACGTACTAATCAAAACTTCTTATCAATTTTCGTCCGTTTCATTCCTTTTATTTGATAGTTCTCTTCTTCGTCTTCTCTTTGAATGCTGGACGCAAGCGATTCTACGCGTCAATTCCATTGGCTTGGAAGGTCACGTCGTATTAGTTCCTAATTCCGTTGCGTTCAGCCAAATGTTCTTTACATAATTTATAACCGAAAATAGAACGTCAGGAGCGAGCTTGACCGATCTTCCATCAATTCGGTTCATTTACGTTCTTTGCAATAATTTCATTCCTCCTTGAATCTAGAATTAAGGAGGGTGGCTATGTTCGTCAAATTGATAAGAAATTGATCAAATTTGGTGATGATGTTCTGCAACATCAAGTGCGAAGACACAATTTTTTTCAAAATTTTCTTCTGCTTGGTTATCGAGTAATTATGCATTAAAGCAGATTTCTTATGCTCGGAATGTATATCTATATATATGGAAACGCTATGCTTATACGCGTGAACTTTAGTGATCAATTACTCGATAACTGTACAGAAGAAAAATCTTAAAAAATTTGTATTGTCAAATTTAACTCTAAAGAATATGTTCACCAAATTTTATTAAATTCTTATCATTTTGAAATTTTTAATGTACTTATTAACATGGTGTAGCATGGCAACATTGTATCGTCGCTAGCCACCCTCCTTAAGGAGGGTGGCTACCCTCCTTAAGGAGGGTGGCTACATTCATCAAAATGATAAGAATTTAATAAAATTTGGTGAAAATATTCTTTAGAGCCAAATTTAACAATACAAATTTTTTAAGATTTTTCTTCTGTACAGTTAGCGAGTAATTGATCACTAAAGTTCACGTGTATAAGCATAGCGTTTCCATATTTATAGGTATACATTCCGGGCATAAGAAATCTGCTTTAATGGGTAATTACTCGATAACTAAGGAGAAGAAAATTTTGAAAAAAATTGTGTCTTCGCACTTGATGTTGAAGTACATTATCACCAAATTTGATCAATTTCTTATCATTTTGATGAATGTAGCCACCCTCCTTAAGAACAATTCTCGAAAATCATTAAGGAGGGTGGATCGCGACGATACAACGTTGCCATGCTGAACCATGTTAAAAATCTGAAGAATTTCAAAATGATAAGAATTTCATAAAATTTGGGAAAAATATTCTTTAAAAATACATAAGACAATATACATTTTTTTAGATTTTTCTACCGCATAGCTCTCGAGTAATTCAACACTAAAGTTCACGTGTATAAGCACAGAGTTTTACATTTATACAGTTATACATCTCGTGCATAAAAACTTGGATTTAACGCTCCATTATTCGATAACCACGTGGTGGAAAAAATTTGAAAAAAATTGTATTTTTATACTTGATGCCAAAGAATGTTATGACCAAATTTGATCAAATTCTCATTATTTTTATTCGTTTAAAGTAGTTCATGCACGAATATCAAATTTTAAAGGGCTCGTCTTATTGGTTATTGAGATAAGGTGCTTAAATATGAAGAAAAATACACAGGGACTATGCGTAAAAATCGTTTATCTTTTCATGCAACGAATGAACGTTTCTTATGAAATTTATGAAAAAGTACACAACAACGATGAAGTAGATAACAAAGGTCTAGGAAAAATTCAAGACGATTGTCTTACTAATAACAAAAAAATATTACGTTAAAGACTGAACGAAATTGGTAAAGTGAGCAATCGTAACCTCCCATTTGCTTGTTTCGGCATTTTGTTTCTTCTTGGCTCGGGCCATTGCTGTCATAGCCTTCTGTCTTTTTGTTAACACTTTTTTCTTGATTCATTTCCCTTTGCGTTCTCTAAAGTTATTTTTGACATAAAAAACTAGAGTATTTTAGCCAGGGATGAATAAAATTTGGGGTTCAGTCAGTGATGGATCCCCGATTAATTAATGGCTTGTAATTTCATTCGCCAAAAAATAAGTTGAACAAAATATTATTTACAATTTCGAGTTAATAACTCTGACATTAATTTAAAGTGATTATACTTTAACTAGGATGTCAAAATCGAGCCAATTTAGACACCCATAAAATACGATCCTTCGGGCAGGATCTACCTTAAAGTTCAAAATAATGTGAAAATGAAGAACAATAATTTATTCTATTTTCTAGTAAATTATTATTTTTTTTATTGAATTCCTTTATTTTTCATTAGTTTGTCGTCTTTAATTTGTTTTATTTCGAATGTTAGATCTTTGACTTTTGAGCGGTTTTTTTAAATGTAATTTCCCAGTTTGAATGAAATTTTATTTTCGTCAAAATCGTTTCCAATGTTCCCTCGAAGTACTGAGATTTCCATTGTTTTTTTTCCAATAATACATCCATTGAAGAAACATATTTTACGTATTTCTTTTACATAATGGCAGAACATATTGACGGAGAATTATAATGAAAAAATAATAATTGTGTGGCTCGTTCGTTGGAGCTTTTTTCACAAGGATCGCAGGTGACTCAGCTGCGGGATCACTCACGGGATTTCGAAATGTGTACACACGCGCCGAAGGCTATGTCGTTCGTCGTTAATCGGTTTACGCAGCTGGATACTTTACGACGTTCCGTGAATGATTTTCGTTTTCTCAAACCGCGTCCCGATCGTTTCTGGCTCGACTTGAAAGCCGATTGATTTTCAAGTTTTTTCGACACTCTTCGACTTACGATTTATTGCGCAAAACTAAAGCCTCAAAGCTTCGAGTTACGCGGAGTGATTGAGAATCTTATCTAGAGACGTTAAGAATTAAAAAATATTCAAAATTATTGAAAAATCGATATCGAAAAACAAAAGTATCATAAAGAAAATTTTTCCATGACCAAAATCGTTTATTGACGGCTACGAACACCAACCAATGAGTACATTTTTAATTGTCGAAAATTTTTTATTAGAGTCTTTATCAATATTTTAGAAGTCCAATTTGTTATCACTAAGAAAAAAATTAAACGATAATTTAGTTGAAGAGCTACTTTGTCGCTTGGCACGTTTGAAATCGCTTTAGGAATAGCAAGCAGTTGATTGTGTGCATGGGTGAGTCTAAGCTTGTATACAACGCGCCGGAATATACACACAACCGGTGCTGATACCTCGAAACCATTTTAAGTAAACACGATAAAGTTTGACGGTCGTCCGGACCGAGGAGAACGCCTGAAAGTGAAAAAAAAAATTTTTTTTATCGCCATTTTGTACGAAATCTACTGAAGAATTTTTTTTCTGTGCAATTATTATTTATTTCGTTCACGTCAATGCTAATTTTCGAAGAATAATTTTAATGGGAATTGAATTTCCGAGCATTTCATCGAAAACCGTTAAGTTTGTATGTTTTGTATTTTCACAGAAGAATTCTCAGTTCCGCGAAAAAAAGCATACGAACAGGTTGATTATATCGAGAGAGTAAATTTATCGTCGTATAAATACACCAAAGTTAAGAAAATGATATTTCGGGTACAGAATTCAAAAATAATCTCGCGCACGTTCATATTATTTTGGAATCGGTCAAAAAAATAAATATAAAAAGTGAGCGAAAAGATTTTCGAGTGCAAAGTCGCGGAATTCTCTCCTCGATTGTGTCATGGCACTGGAAAAATCTCGTGCGCGAAAAAATCGTGAAGGAAATTGTCGCGAGGGAGACGAAATTATTTCCGAGTATCGGTTGAGCTCTCGCGAGATTATTTTCAGGTGTGCGATAAAATTTTATCGTTCAAATTCGCTCGAAAAACAACCATTATTTTGCCGGTGATTCCTCGCTCTCCGAGCCTTGCTTAATTAACGCTCCGAATAATCAACTGCTGTGTTTTTATGCAGTTAGCGTCAACGTGCGAATGATTTTTTTCACCGGTGCTGCTGCTGTCGCTGGATGTGATGAGAAAAGAGGGGAGAATTAATTCTGACATATCTGTTCCGTATGTTTCCATCAGTCTCAGCACCGCGAACGGCGACGAACGTTCGTCGAGAGTTTATTTTGAATCGTACCAGCGGCTTGTTTCATATTTTCGCGTCAATTTCATTTGAATAAATCCGCGAAATCGGTCATGCAAAAGGGAAACGTGAAAACGCACTTACCGCAGTTGAATTTTTATTCCACGATTCGATCTCCTCTCCGCCGATTCAAGCGTGTGGAAATTCCCCAGAAACCGTTGAAATTTTCGTGATGAATACCTTTTGTTCGGCACATTGTAGCAGCAGCGCTCAAAGCAATTAAAAAAATCTCGTCGCAGCCAGAAATTCCACGGAAATGAAACAGTCGGCTCTCTTACGTCACCAGGCACTATGACAAATGGCTTTTCTTTGTAGGATCAATCATGTGTCTCACGAGTTACCCATCAAAATCTAAAAAAGACGCCGCGAACGCTATTCTTGCGATTTTCCACACACTCTTACCAGACACAACGAAGTTTCATGAAACTTTGAGGTTATTGCTACAAATTGCAAATCGCACGAAATATTTTGAGAAACGAGATTGAATGTTTCTCGAGAAAAATTCTTCGTGTATAAAAACACACGATTCGAGGGCTCAGACTCTAAAAAAAATCATCGGAAATCGAGAAAAGTATTTTATTCGTTCCTTTTCGCCTGCGACAATCGTTCGATGGTTCGTACATCAGTAAACAAGTGATCCAAATTTACGGTGAAGTTCACCGGGTATTATATGAGCGGTCGTCGTTCCTGACCTTCTAAAACCCGTTTGTTTCTCTTTTTCTCCCCCTCCCTAATCCCACTTTCGTGAGAGGCACTCCTACTCGCCGAGTCTTCGTATCTTATCGAAAGGAGACGGCAATATTCTCAGGCTCGACTCAACGGTCGTCGGCTGTGTGCGTCGATTCATCGCGGATGATTCGCGCGTGGATAGTCGTCGCGACAACAAAAAACAGAATCTCGAGCACGTTGTCGTGACGAATTTCGGTTAAATTTTGGTGCCGAGTTTAGCTAGTGTCCGGAAAGTTTTTTTTGTATTGTGCTCAACAAATTTATTCGTGTTAAATGAAAGACATGCGCTTCGCACGGCAATTTTAACGCGTAAAAACAAGATACGTGCGTAACAGAGTGTGGAATAATTTCGTTGTAATTTTCTACTGCTGAACCGACTAAGAATCACCGATCGACCAATTGATGAATTAATATGAAATTACATCGATCAAAATCTAATGAATGTTGTGTGAATGCCAAAAAAATTATTTTTCGTACTTGATTTCTTCATTCAGGTTCGACTCGGTGGAATAGAACTTGAAAAATGTTGTTTATGAAAATATACGATTGTCAGTCGGCTAATGTGAACAGTATGAGACGAGAGATGGAGAATTTCGCGTCCGTTCGGTTTTTATGACATTTCACGTTTTCTGTTCCGTTCGAATATTTTATGATGTACACGCTGTTTCATAACATTGGAAAACTCAGTTGAGATACGAGAACGAACGCGATGAACACTGGAAAACAGGAAAGTTTTGACTCGGAATTTTAGAAGCCTTTTTACATGGTTTTGCCAGAACGTATGGTCCTGAAAAAAATCTAAAAACTCGACTGATTCGCACGCCACGAACTTAGAACGTGTTTATAAACACGATCAATATCATATACCAAACTAAACGATCCCTCGAAGTGTGTATAAGAAAGATAAAAAAACTGGTTTTTTTTCGAGGAAGCGGGGCCGCCACGACCTCGATTGAGGAAGAAACTAATTAGTCGAGCAGCGTGTTATTATTATCTGTACGTGTATACACGTATGCGCGAATGTTGTGTTCGGTTACTACACTCACGGATAGAAAGGCAGGCAACACGTGTCTCAGCCGGCGTTACCGTTTACAAATTGCGTAACGACGCGTAGCGCCGACTAGTGTGACGTCGGAAAACTAATTCCCGTGCCTCATCTAAGCATGAGAATAGTTTTAAAAAAAGTTCATAAAAAAGTCTAATAACGAGAGGAAGAAAAGTGAAATAGTTCGAAAATGAGTTCACAAGATGATCGGCTCGCCGCGACAGCTGTCGACAATTACGTTATAAAAGACGATAAAAAAGAATCGTCGAGCAGCAACGACGTCTCGGTCGTCATGGAATCGGAGGAAAGTTGCTCGCACGATAATGCTAAACCAACCGACGAACTGGATTCCGCTGAGAAAGAAGAGCCCAGAAATTCGGTTGATGCCACGGACACTAACCGGGCGAAGGACTCGCCGGCAGAAATTGGATCGGAAAAAAGTAAGGAAGGACGGAAGGGAAAAACGATTCCTGAAATAGACGTGTTAGCCGTTAGATACGTCAAGATGCGAGAGAAAAAGGTGCCGGAGCCGGAGAAAGGGCTTGAGCAAGAAAACAAAAGTGGTGAGAACGAAGTTGCGAAAATGAGCGAAAAACTGTTGGAAGGAGTTTTGGGGATAAAGGCCGAGCGGAAAACCGGCGAAAGATGGGTAAAGTTGAGCGAGGGCGAAGTCGAAAGCTGCGCACAAATAACGAAACGGTTGGACGAAGTCGAAGCAATCGTTGATAAAAACGAGGAAATCGAGAGCTCCGGTAAAGATGCGAATGGAAAAGATGCAAAGAGGGGAGATCAAGAAAAGACGCAAAATTTGAAATCGATGCCTCGGAACTTGTCGAACGAGACTTCCAAATTTTCGAGAACTCGCAATTTGGTTAGGAAGGATTGCATTTCGCTGGCCCGAGAAATTCGTGCTCGAAGAAAAGCTAAAACTACAGCATTGAAAATGTCGCTCGAACGGAGAGTCGACAGCATGGAAAAGGTGCTCGAAGGTCAAGTTGGGACGATTCTCGAAGACGCGGCGGACAAACATCCGTGGTTACAGCCCATCGAGACGTGGCTGCTCGAGCGCTACAAATCGGCAAAGTCCTTAAACTCTCCCAACGGTCGAAAAACTGCCAACAGGATCGCTCGAAGTTCCGTCAGTTCTGACAGTGAACTCGAAATACAGAAGCATCGACGGAAAGACGTTGAGGAAGAGGAACCGTCAGAAGTTGACGGCGGTGAAATCTTTACAGAAACCGTGAACAAAGTTACGAAGGAAGAGGATAAAAAAAAGAAAAACGTGAGTTTTTCGCCTGCGAGCAAGCTCAAAGACTCGATCGAGTCTTTGGCCGAATCGACTGGCTCGAAAGGCCCGGAAGAAAACAAAGAAGAGCGAGCGAAGAGTGGCAAAGTGGAAAAAAGTGAGAAACATCACGGCAGTGATTTGCTGGAAAAACTTCGTGGAGGTTTCAGGGAAACGGTCGAAGACGTTCAAAGGGTACAAACATTCAAAAATATTCTCAACGTTCGTTTATTGTCCCGAAATACAAGAACTGTCAAAAAAATTATGAAAAATTGAAGAAAACCAAAAATATTCGAAAAATAAAATTCGATCGTAATCACTTTTAGTAAGTCTAAAAATATCGTCGCAAAGCAATTTCACGTGTCATTTAAAAAAGCAGTTAAAAGTGTCATCGAATTTTATCGTGCGAAGGTCTTTTTTTAAATATTTTATGACACAGCGGTGTAATTATATTCGTGGAGTTTTTATTTTGGCTGTGTCTACTCGTCCGGATATTTATCGGAAATGAGGCCATATTTTTTCTGTTTATACTTTCTTTGAATATAACGGTATAAAATGTACATATCCGGACGAATAATTACAAGTGATTCGTCCGGATATGGAATACATAATGGTACAATATATCCGGACGAATAATCGTACGGTATTCATCGGGATATCTCGATTATGTTCGTTTTCGTACGTATCCGAATGAATGAATAATCATACGTAAATCGTCCGGATATTGAATGATACATAATGGTATTGTGTCTTTCGATGCGGAATCGTTGGGCGAGTTCGAAACGTATTTTCTTTGGAGTAAACTTTGTGTCTCTTGAACGTGGGACGAAATAATTGTGTTAAAAAATTGTAGCGAAATAATCGAAAATTTGATGAAGTGATGATTCATTTAAAATTTTAATAGTCATTCTCGGGGGGCTAAGCCCCCTGCGACCCCCGTCGCCCGCGTTCAAATCGCTTACGGGTATTTAGCATCAAACGTAGTATGGGGGTGGACGTGGCTCAAGGCAGATTTCGATAAAACTTCCTCGCACTCAATTGTTCCTACGACAGTGTATCATCGCGCCAAAACGTATTGCTTCCAATGAATTTGTTTGTACATATCCGGGCAAATACCGCACAATTATTCGTCCTGACACACGTTATGAACAATTATGTATTCAATATCCGGACGAATACCGTACAATTATTCGTCCGGATATGTACTGCACACTGGTATCGTCAATGTATCCGGATGAATACGCACGGTTAATTAATCCAGATATATAACGAATAAAAGAAAGTATCTGTAACGTAGGTATAATCAGATAGAATATGCTAACCTATACGCTTTCCGGACGAATATAACCGTCGCGTATTCGTCCGTACTCCGGACGAGTAGCCACTCCGTTTTATTTTATTTTTTATTTCATTTTCATCCCAATACTTTTAATGAGTTTCGAGTCAATTTTATCCCTTAAAATTCGCTTTCAAAAGTGATTAATGATGATAATTAAAAAACGAATAAATAACTAAAATGTTCAACGCGTATGAATGAGTTCAATGTTCTATGAAACAAAACATTTAACGTATAATCCTCCTGCCTCGGTTTCTTTTCATTTTTTTTTAATGTCCTCGTCCCAAACGCGAATTTTTACGCACCCTAAATCGAATCGTTAAATCTATAACCAAAAAGTGTACAGACCGAAGTTCTTGTAAGTTTTAGAACTTTTCACACTCTGCACGGAGAAACAAAATTTGATTGAACAAAATTCCTCCATCGAGTTGGACGAAAGTATGGTGGTTTCGACTGTTTTTTTTTGGTTTCATGAACTTTGCCCTCTCAAAAATTATTTAGGCGATTCAGTATGTTTTCGTCAAAGTGGAATTTTGTTCGAACGAATTTTTTCAGTGTGTACATTGTGGCTCAGTAGTACTACCTCGTAATCAATGACGCAAGGTAAATATGATCGTAGCAGGCCATCGTGAAATGAGAATTTTAGATTTTTTAGAGTTGAGAACTCATTTAGAACAAGTTAGGTTCATAGTCGAGAAATATTGAGAGATTTTAGTGAATAAATAGCATCATCCCTCGCTGACGCAATACCGTAACGTCTTAAGTTAATTCGCAGTGTTACCTGCACAGTATTTTCAGCGAACGAGCCGTCTCGCCGATGTCAACAGGAAGCTCAAGTCACAGATATGGAGTTCGGTCGTTACGATCGTACTCGTCGAGGCGAAGAATCTCTTGCCAATGGACATCGATGGTCTTTCAGATCCCTACGTTAAATTCAGGTTTGTTATTATCATCGACAACTCATACCAGCCGAGTATAACTGGGCGAAGCGATTTGCTTTTTCGTCTCACAAATTCGATGTTCATTGTGTAAAAAGTCAATAATTTTAGGAACATTGAATGCACGTATGGAATTCTTGTCGAATAGTCACTTCTGCTAACTGCATTTAGAAAGACACTTAGTCTCTCACCTTAAATCTGTCAAGTTCTCGTAGAAAATCATCAAATGTTCAATGTACTTTTAAACACCTTCGCACACAGGAACTCACTGGCACTCGCAATTTTTACAGGCAACACTCACACCGTAAGAACTTTTCAAACTTTTAGAATCGTTTAAAAAACATTTTTAACAAGTATTCATCAGTGGGTTACTCGTGTTGTATTTATATTTGTCGGTTCGCCAAAATATTTCATTCGAGATCGATTTTCAAAAGCCTTCTACGAGTTTTGGGTTCGTGGGGATTCTCACTGGTAATTTTCGACAGTTGCGATTCGAAACTTCATTGACGAGCTTTCGTGCTCGTTGAAAATATACGAAGTTGATTCACTTACACGAATCAACTCCCGTGAAAACTATTATTGCAAGCAGCCACACGTCAAATTCGATTTAAAACAAAATTTGGATAAAACCGATCATAAAAAAACACAAGTTTGCCAACAAATATAAATCCATCATGAAAGTAGCTGAAAAAACTCGATTATTTCCATCACACACGTCACATCCGGATCGTCATTTTCACTTTTTTTTTACGATTATTTCGTAGTAGAGAGAAAAAACTGCTGTTAATCGAGAACCACCTTCCTAACAATGTTGATAACAATAAATTTTGTTTGTAACGAAGACTGGGCACAGAAAAGTACAAATCGAAAGTTATCAACAAGACTCTAAGTCCAGTCTGGCTGGAGCAATTCGACTTGCACCTCTACGAGGATCCGTACCTGGGTCAGGAACTGGAAGTAACCGTCTGGGACCGGGACAAGAGTCATCAGGATGATCTTATGGGACGAACGACGATAGATCTGGCGAGTATGGAGCGCGAAACGACCCATCGACTGTGGCGCGATCTCGAGGATGGTGCTGGCAGCATATTTCTGCTTTTAACGATCAGTGGAACAACAGCCAGTGAGACCATAAGTGATTTGGCCGCTCACGAGGAAACCCCGCAGGAACGGGAACGTCTTCTCCAGAAATATTCCCTCGTCAACACCTTCCAGAGGCCGAGGGACGTGGGTCATCTTACCGTTAAGGTAACGAAAGATTTCACCTTCGTGTGCCACATCGTTATTGCGTTTATATCAATAAGAGACGCGGTAGCGGCTCGACGCCAAGTATTAAAAGGAAAAACTGCAGCGCAAAAGAAAAGCCAGCGCGAGCCCTGGCGCTACTCTTATATACGCGAATATGCCGGTTTTATGACGTCACAGAATTTTCAAACGGCTCTCACAAACAAACCATTTCATGAAAGAACCTGAAAATTGGTGACGATTTTTTTTCGATTTTTCCCTTTCCATTGGTCGTTGTTACAAGTAAATCCGTCCAGTCGATCCTGAGATATGTAACGTTAGTGATTTATAAATTACACGAAAGGGGAAAAGTCGCCGAACGTACATTACGTATATTAAGGGACATTAGCAAGATAAACCTTTGAATAAATAATAAACGGTCAAACCGTGAGCGTGCGAGTGTGAGCATGGTTTTTATTTTCCTTGAGAATCACTGATGGACTCGACAAACACTGACCGATCAGTCGCAACACCTTGAAGGATTCCCAGACGAATGTACAAATATTTATCCACTTCCATAGACACTTGGGCAGACGGAAATAATGATTGTGTTCATAAACACTTGGGGCGACCTTGAAATTACCTTTGTTCGCATTAAAACGTTCATACATTTGTTCGGCTCGTAATTTTCGAGCGCGAAACTGGAATTCCGAACTATGAGATAGCTACGAATATATAATTTACTAAAATAATTGGAAGTCTACATTTTTTTTATCACATTCTTATGAATTTGATTCCTATGAGAAGATGGAGAATTGCCGAGAAACAATTTCGTTGATATTCATTTGAAAAGCATTGAAAAATTATTTTTTTACAAGTTTCTGTGGTCTGACTCCATCACGCTTCTTGAGAGGATGAGACATGAAATTTTTTTCATTCGCCATAGTTCGATTACGCAGTAGTCTGCCACAAAAAATTTCTACTGAGCTCAATAACTGAAGACGGAATTCCACAACAGAATTGCTGAAAGACGACGAAAGTTTACGTGCCCAGTTTTATGTCTATTCGTCGGAGATCATTAAAAGTTTTATTTCTCCAAGAATTCGACATTAACGACATTCTGTTTGGTTTTCTTAAGGTATATCGAGCACAGGGTCTTGCAGCAGCAGATTTAGGAGGGAAAAGCGACCCGTTCTGTGTTCTGGAGCTCGTAAACGCAAGATTGCAAACACAGACCGAGTACAAAACACTCGCTCCAAATTGGCAAAAGATATTCACGTTGTAAGTATTGAAAAACCGTTTTAATCCATAAACGATTTGAATTAAGCGATCGGCAGTCGTGCTATGGGACTTTTTTCACACTCGATTTATTCGATCGATGATTAGTTGGAAAAAAGTGAGAGATTAAACACTTTTCACTAGGTTTAACGATTTTTTAAAATATAAATTCTTTGTTGAGTCGCATTTGGTTTCAAATGGCGTGAAGGAATTTCAAGTGGAATGTCAACAACTCCGTTACAAGCAGGATGCTAATATTATGGGGAATTGAATGATTTCAGCAATGTAAAGGACATTAATTCAGTGCTGGAGGTGACCGTGTACGACGAGGATCGTGATCATAAAGTCGAATTTTTAGGACGAGTTGCAATACCACTGTTGCGCATTAGAAACGCTGAAAAACGGTGGTACGCCCTGAAAGATAAAAAATTGCGAGGTCGTGCAAAAGGAAATTCGCCGCAAATAATGTTGGAGCTCAGCGTGGTCTGGAATGTGTTCAGAGCTTGCGCTAGAACTTTGAATCCCAAAGAGACCAAGTACATGGAACCGGAAGTAAAGTTCAAGCGCCAAGTCTTTCTGAGGAACGTTCTCAGGCTTAAGGCTGTTATAGTTTTCTTCATTGACATGGGTAAATACATTCAAAGCTGTTGGGAATGGGAGAGCAAGACACGCAGCATCGTTGCTCTTGTCCTCTTCGTTCTTGGATGCTATTACTTCGAGCCTTGGATGATTCCCACCGCGGCGTTTCTCATTCTACTTAAGTACTGCATGGTGAGCAATGGGTTATACGAGAAAAAATTAAGCTATCAGTGCAACAACAATATATTCACTTTCATTCGTAGTTTGTCAGTCCAAGTTGTCAGCATGTCGCTACCAACTGTCAGAAACGTGGACCTCATTAAGAAGCGCCTTTTCTCACTTTTCTACCCGACGCTTACGGCTTACTTTTCTCCAATTAAAGTTTCTGTTTTACGACTACGAAAACGTTTTTGTGTAGTTTGGTATTGAGACATGGGTTGAAAGGTCCTTTGAATTTAAAAACGCGCCGAACCCCTTTTCAGAGTGACACCGGGGGCCAAGTGCACGAACATTTCGTATGGGCATGCTTCAAAACAATTTACTGCGACATTGATTCAAATGTATTCACAGAACTAGGTCATGGTTAATAATTCCCCTTTTTAAAATTCACTCATTCGTTGTTTATTCACTTTT
This sequence comes from Venturia canescens, assembly GCF_019457755.1. Classification (NCBI taxonomy): domain Eukaryota; kingdom Metazoa; phylum Arthropoda; class Insecta; order Hymenoptera; family Ichneumonidae; genus Venturia; species Venturia canescens. The sequence goes on along the minus strand of NC_057421.1, from coordinate 1,148,082 downwards.
CAGTCACATTTTCCTCGCACCATTCTTTCTTGACAGACGAAGGTTCACTGTCTCGGCTTTCCGTTTCGATCTCGAAGCTTCTCGCCTCATGGCACTTGCTCCGAACCCATTGTACTGATCCTTCGATCTCACAGTGCCATAAGTTAACGAGAAACGTTATTTTCTGGCTCCCCAGGTGGCCTTACTAACGGGAGGATCATCATCCACGTACCATCATCGAAGTCCCTCGGTCGGTGCGCTCCACGACACGGGGGATCCAGCTTCCGACGATGGCCCACTGACTCCTGGAGATGACGACGATGACGAAGACGACAAAGACAAAGTTGGTCGACTCGCTCTGTTTTATTCGCGCATTATCTTCCTCTGCCATTCATTCATCACATGAATGAACTGTACAATTATTAATTGGGTGCTTTTTGCTCGCAGGAAGAGAAGAAAAGCCTGAAGGAACGTCTCCAGGCGATACAAGAAGTGACCCAGACCGTTCAAAATTCCATAGGCTTCATAGCGAGTCTCTGTGAGAGAATAAAAAATTTATTCAACTTTACCGTACCTTACTTGAGCTACCTGGCTATCGTTCTCACCATTCTCGGTGCCATTGTTCTTTATCTCATCCCAATGAGGTATCTCATACTCGCTTGGGGTGTTAACAAATTTTTAAGGAAACTCCTCAGGCCTCACTCCGTTCCGAACAACGAGGTTCTCGATCTCATATCGAGGGTGCCAGATGACGAGGATCTTTTGAGTTACAGGTGACACGAAGTGTTTCACATTAACATCGTTGATCAAACGGAAAATAGTCGAACGAAAAAGAAAACTACGATTGAAAGGATAAAACTTTGAGAGCCTTTCGTTATTCCAAATTTTAGCCTCAACGGCACATTTTCAGAAACTAAAATTCCCAGCGTAATAATCACTGATACGAGTTGTCATTTGAACTAACTTCGCTCTTAAAATCAATCGTTACGTTCTCCAGATTGAAATAAAAGAAAAATCTTTGAAAAAAGCATAAAATTAAATGAACAACGTAAATAGAAAATTTGAAGCTGTGAATCATTTTTTTTGAATGGATTTTATTTCATCACTTCGACTTTTTGATTGCAGAGAGCTAAAACCCGTACCGACAGCGGACTGCGAACGCGGAGGTACTTCATCAGCGAGTACATCAAGCGGAGTAGTGAATACGCGGAGGGATCAGAGAAAGAAGCACAAAGCAGCGTAACGGCTTTTGCCGCGGCCAGCCGAAACAAAGGCCGGTCCGCCAGAATCGCCCGTCGCCTCCGCTAACATTCTTAAGACGGTGCTACTAAGAGGGAAACGGATATCTTCGTTTGTTAAGCGAAAAGCATCCATGGAGGTCCAATCCGAGGGCGCCAAAGACTGATTAAGAAAAATAAAATAATTTTTAAAAAATTCAACAAAATAATTTTTAAGAAATGGAAAACTATTGCTCGAGTTCGGTGGATTGACTTTCGTGTTGAAATCGGTATGTGAATTCTACGAGTTATTCAAATATGATCGAAAGGAAATCAAGGATTTTCAGACTTGAAGAGTATAAAAAACAAAAAACAGTTTGAAAAATATAAAACTACGATTATTTATAATTTCGAGTTTGAAAACAATATTCCGAAGTTTGTTCCAATTAAGGCACGTTAAACAAACTTTGTACCACAGTTTCAAGTACTTTCAAGAATCTATTATACTTCGTGGTTCCAAAGCGTGCGTTAGTGACACGTAGTCGTAAAAATTTCGTTCATGCCGAAATTCCGGTAACGTCAAGTGTTCAATGAAACATACGAAAATCAGACCGCGTCGAAGAAATAATGGAAGAAGCGAAAGGGTTGATGTACGATATTGCGATGCACACGGATACAAATTTCTAGTCTGTAGTCAGGGTACGACAGCTGAAATGAAAATGAACTGTGATGGATCAACTAAATATTGGAAAAAAAAGAGTGAGCATTAAGAGCAAAATGTGAAAGTTTCAGAACCGGGAGAAAACGCAAAAAAGAGTCATTTCTATCCTTGTTTTCTTACTTTTCGAGTGAAATGGAAAAAAATGTGCTCGAAGAAAGAGCTGTAAGTTTTTATAGATAAATGGATTGAAGACTCACAGTTATGGATTATTATGTTATAATTATTAAGGGGATGCAAGGATTCGACTTTTCTACTATCTTGAAGTTACATGTGAATATTTTACTACTAAAAAGTGATGATCCCAAAACGTGGGTATTGCGCATTTTTTTTCGAAGACCCAAATTTTGAGATGATTATTTTTCCATGAAGTGCAAATACCTGCAACTTCAAAAAAATGAAACAAGTCGTTTTTGGAGCTCCTTAATTAATTATTATATATGAATATATTATAGTATAAAATGTTATTAATATATTGAAATTGCAATGGATTTCGACTCCACAAAAGCCACCAGTGAGAATGAAAAAAATCTAGAAATTGCGTCCATCGTTATCGTAGGCCTCGTGTGTCTCGTTTCATTCATGAAAAAAAAACAAACAATAAATAAATAAATTACGATTATTGGTAAAAGGGGTGAGAAAAGTCGAATGTTAGCTATTTACTAATTGAGCGCGAAATTGCGCGTATAGAAATTTCAATTGAAAAAAAAATCGTACACATGAAAAAGACAAATGTTGAAAAATTATTGAAAATTATTGAAAATGATATATTTACACGCGCATATGCCGTTGAAAAGCGATAAAAACTATTATTGATATGGTAAAATTTCTTATTGTTATCATCATTATTGCTATTATTATTGTTATTATGCATCAAAGTTTTATATTCATCGATATTCGTCATTGCTTCTTCAAGAATTTTATCGACTTGTGAAAAAGACTTTTTTCCTTCGTCAGATCGATCCAAGTTTTACGAATTTTTCTACCGAAGAAAAACTTGTCTTCGCATTCTTCCTTGTATACGCTTTCAATAATAGCTTCCTTATCTTCAACGAACGTTTTATTCATTAAATTATTGTGCTATAGTGATTATATGTCTATCGAAGAAAAAAATCGTTTTCCGAAAAAATCTTGGGATATGTTGATCTCCAATGTGCTCGAACCCCACGTAAGATTTATAAATTTGTACCAGTCATGGGCACCATTCGATGTAGCACAGTGCTCGTATGCAACATCGTTTTACTAGCGAATTACTGATGTCTCGTTCGTCTCGTATCGGTTTTCAAACCTTTTTCTCGAACTGGAAAGTAGTTGAAAATTGAAAAAATTAAATTTTCCTAGCGACTCGGGTAAAATCCCAAAACCAATTTAGTACTAGAATCGTCGTCTCCCAGCATTTTCGTTGAAAGCTCATTATTCCGGTGTTTTTCTTTCTTTTTACGTCGTCTGTTTTCCTGTCGATTCTTACTTGAAAAATAACGACCTGAGACACCGACGTTCGTTAGAAAACGTTGACATTTTGAAATTAGATGAATTTCCTTAGAATTAGAATAATTAACATCGAAATAATTGAAGTTAGAATAGTTTTACGAATGATGCCCATTTCTGACCAATGCCGTGCAACTTCTCATGATAAAACCTCCCACATTTGAAGATGCACGATGTGACACGATATTGGAACGAGTACGAAATAGACGGTGGCAACGAATAATTCATACTTCGAAGCTAACGCCAGAGAAACATTCCGTTCTTCGTATCTCTAATTTCGAATGAATCCATCATGAACTTTGTCATTCTGGGACATCTCGATTCGCGGATATAATTCGAGACGACTCTATTTTAAAACGTCTCCATTTCAAGCCATCTCTGCTCTGGAAAATCTCTATGCTCGATAGTCATATCAAATATTACGATTGTAGCGATTAAGGTTTGAGTAGAGCCATACAAGAGTGTAGGTATTTCCAGAAACAGGGATAATTTTGCATTGAGATACTTCAGAATAGATTTGATCACCGAAACAGTTTGATTATCGCACATTTATCCAGAGGGAGACTTTTAAGCGTGGAGATACGAAGAATGAGTGTTTTTGTCTACCAAACATTCAAGATTTTTATTTAAATATCGTCCTTACGCACCTTTGCCATTATTCCTTTTTGGCAGACTTTATATTGAGCTTTTACGAAATTTTTTTGTCTTCTCGACGCGATCGACTCGTGTTTCTTTTATTTGAAGTGAGCATGATCGCTCAGTCATCGGTGAGCTGTTTCAAAATTGAATACACGACAGTTTATTTGAGAAAATAGGAAACGAAAACCAAGAAATGGGTGCAGTACAGTACCGAGCTTTTATTTTCCTGGTCTTAGTTGGTTGGGTAATGGGAACTTGAACTGTAACAACGAATAAGCAGTCGAATTGAAGGCTTCTACTAGAGGTCTTGTTATAAACGATGATACTTCTTCCAAAATAAACTGCGCTTCGAAATTCTTATATTGACGCGAATCAATCGCTTCACAAACTTAGGTTAGAACGCGCGAGTTTACAATTAAGCGAGTATAAGTCTGATTTTGAACGAATTAGTGACCAACCCATTTTCGCCTTCATTAAACCGTTTCTTTCGATCAAAACCATGAACAATTCTAACAATTATATTTCCGCAAACACCATTTTAGACTGTTGCCCCGGTCACGTTTTTTCGTCAATTTTTTGATAGTATGACCGTATGATTCAGTTTAGATTTTTTACCAGTTCCAATTTCTAAGTGGATCATTACCCATGAGCGATGGGATTTGTAAATCCGTAAACATGGCAGCCGGAGCGTCCTCTTGGATGGCTTTGTTGATGAAAAATGTTTTAAATCAAGGGCCAAAACGTATGTAGAATGTCGAGAGTTATACAGACTTATAAATTCGTCTCAAATTACCTGATTCTAAGGGAAGAATTGTTTTTTGTAAAATATTAAAATTCACTTTTGACGTGAATGAAACAGCAATCCGTTAATTATTCGTTGCGAAGGTGTAATTATCAGTAGCGCCTGTGACGTTGGAGTAAGATTATGTTTTTTGAGAAAGTAGCTTCGGTGTGGCAAATCATTTGTTTATAATTTTCACAAATAAATATTGATGATAAGAGAAAGCTGTCATTAAATAGTTTTACGAATGTATACGAATATTTTGCCTGTAATTTTGTATTGAAAAGAAACGATGGGTTGAAAATGGGTTGTCCAGAGAGTACGTGAGCCATAAATGGGGATCGTATTATTCGGAACAATATCGAGACGAAATGAATGTGAGACAGCGACAAGCCGATTAATTCCTCGGAACACTCAACATTTACACAAGACACATTCATTGAAAAAAATTCATTAAATTGTGCGTGACCGTAGAGCGACGAGAAAGTGTCAAGATCTTCGTACATTTATACAAATTTTTTGCTACATCAATTTTTCTCCAATTTGAAAGGGAATGTTTCGGGTTGAATTCCTTTTCCCCTATTCTCGAGATTGTTTTATCTCCAATCGTTGCAAAAACATGTTTCCTCTCATTTTTTTGGTGTTCTTTAAAAGAGTGACAACAATGGAAAATTGATTGTTCCTTCACCGAATAGTTTGTTCTGATTCGAGTTCTCTTTTCATTCATCAATCTTCTACTAAAAAATATTCGAATTTGAAAATAAATTATAAACTGAGAATCAACAAAGTTTTGGCCACATTTAAAAAACTGCGATTCCTCCCTCGTTCTTATAAAATTCTTTCGAAAAACATCGGTTCGCATTACACTTACAGTGCGACAGAACGGATCGATGGTCTGGAAGTGAGTGAAACATTTTCTGAATTCCGAGACAAGATGACCAAACTGCTTCGAAAAAAAAATTGTAATTTTTTCACCCTCCAAGATAAAGTGTACCTTAGAAACGTAAAGCTAAATTCAATTTATTTTATCCAGAATCGACGAACAATATTTCTGTAATATTTTATGAATTCTAGAGAAAAAAAGAAACACAGAAACCAGAAAGAATAATTAGTCGAGAGGAAAGCTCTTCGTGTACGATAACAGACTTCCCTAATCCGAAGACTGCGCAAAATATGAGAATCTTTTTTCTACGTCTTTTTCTACTCTTCCATTTTTGTAAATCGCTATTATTCCTACTCCTCTCGTTTTCTCGAAAAATTTCAACGGGGCATCTCAATAATTCGTTTCAAAACTCTACGCTGTTTTGAAGTCTTAAGGGGGTCCTGCTTCAAAAAGTCCAAGAAAATTGATCGTTTTCAGGAATGTTTTTAGGATAGACAGAAATAACTCAGCATAGCGAACTTTTCGGTATAGTTTCAAGGATATTTCAAGAGTACAAAAACATTTTTTTCATGTGAGAAATACTAATTTGTACGTGGTTTATCCGCAAAGTCTCATTTTCGAAGTTTCTTAGTTAGATCGCAATTGTTGTGTGCAACAAAAATTCCAGTTTTTTTCCATTTTCATATATTTTCCTTTCATATGAACCTATAAAAATTGCGAAATTCTATATTTACTGCACGTCGAAGTGATATTCTTCTTCTTAGAAACGTTTTTTGTCTAACTCGCTAAAGCAATATAGAATTTCGCAATTTTTTCGAGTTTTTATAGATTCATATGAAAGGAAAATATGTGAAAATGGTAAAAAAATTGGAATTTTTGTTGCACACAATAATTACGATCTCCACATTGTACGCAGCTGAGAAACTTCGAAAATCCGACTTTGCGCATAAATCACGTACAAATTAGTATTTCTCACATGAAAAAAATGTTTTTGTACTTGTGAAATATCCTTGAAACTATACCGAAAAGTTCGCTGTTGTGAGTTATTTCCGTCTCTCTTAAAAACACTCCCGAAGACAATCGATTTTTTTGCTTTCTAAAGCAAGACCCCCCTTAATTTTATTTCGATGCACCCATCGACTTTGTTTCATAGAAAATCATAAAATGTATCAACGAATCGAATTCTTGAATAATGTGCAGACAATCCCGAGATCCAGCATCCCTGACACGAGCTCGATCAACGAATCTCGTTGAGCGGGGATGATTGCGATCTCTGATTGATACGAGGATGAGAATAAACTGTTGGAAAGGATAATAAAAAATCGCACGATACACTTGGACACACGAAACTTTACCTCACTCGATACATTCACGATAATTAAAAAACGCAGCTTTAAACAAAATACTATGATACTGGAATAATAGTTATTAAAAACTAAGGATTGTTGATCCTATCGAGACGCATAATAACGAAAGAGCGCAATTGAATGAATCGTTTACGATTGTACACTTCGTTTTGAGAGCTGGTAAATCTCGATGTGTTGAAAATCAATGAGAAAAAACAAAGCGAATACTGAGCCTTCTGGAACTCAAAATATTTCTAATCTTCCGATGTCTCTGTATTTATTCTATTCGTAAATCATTTTGTCCTCTCGCAATGAAGAATATTTGGAAAATAAATATAAAAATACGCGCACACCTTTCAGCTTTTTCGACTTTTAGTCTCTCTGTGTCATGTAAATTTGTCCGTTCAATTATCATGTTCATGAGTGAATTAATTATTAGCTTCGATTCATCGAAATTTCAATTGTCGTGTATATATCAAAGAAATAAAACGATGCGTTTCTTACCCGACGAATTTTTTTATTTCATAACCTTTACAATATTGAATTTATTAAAAAATCAATATTTTTATTTTAATGTTGAAATTTTTTTTTATTTTCAATATTTAATTTATACAAATTGATATTTTTAATTTTCTGTTTAAACATTTTTTAATTTACATTATTTAATTTGTAAAAAAATAATATTTTTGCGATTGATGATTTAAAAATTTTCAATCTTCAATACATAATTTTATAAAAATCAATATTTTTATTTTACTGTTTAAATTTTTTCAACTTTCAACCTTTAGTTGTAAAAAAATATACTTTTAATTAACAGTTTGAAAATTTTTTACACTTTTCATATTTAATTTGTGATAAACAAATATTCTTAATTAATCACAAATACAAAAATTATTCAAACGTCCTTTTGGAGTCCTTTCCGAAACTTCGGACAATCCCCCCCCCGGGGGAACGATCATCTCTCAAAGCTTCGATCATAATCGCAGATTTTGATATCGCTACGATTATTTTTAGCTTCGAGGTTCAACCTGTAGCTCCGACCTGAGCAATTCTTTTTACCTTTACATTTTCAGAGTTTTTAAATCTTCATAAAAAAAATGTGCACCTCCATTCAGCAGTTAGGAAAAGGAGCAGGCAGCTTCAATGATTAAGCATTGAAAATAGTGACGGGGATGACTGAGAACAAAACTCTCAAGTCGCCCGGATAGTGAAAGTGGTACGACACACGTCAAACCTCACGCTGCTGGCGACGAAGCAAAATCATAACATTTATTGTAGTGTACGTGAGTAGCGTCAGGGCCGGAATTTTCTGAGTGTTATAAGCTCGCACGTACACAGTTGAATAATCACTTGAATTTTGAGCCTGTGTGCGTGTCCGAAGCGATTTGTTTCTGTGGTTACACGCATATTACTTTCAAACCGTGATTTTTTACTCGCTGCGTAGGTCCTTAAAACGCGACGAGGTGCGCTTTCGAGAAAAAATGCTCAACACTAATGACAGTGCGATGTTGAGTTACGTGAGAGAGGGGTCCAATTTTCTTAGTCTTTAGACTCTCTGTGTCAGTCGTCTCATTAACGCACTCGTCCTTCGTAAATCATATTCAATTTATTTCTCTTTTTTTCATCTTTCGTAAAACTTCACCAGCACGCCACGGATATTATTAGGATCCTGATAATGGCACGCTTTGTATCGTGTCACGTTCATCGAGCAAGCACTTAGGGCCATCATTTTTGTACTCTACTTTCATCATATTTCATTCCTATTGCTCAGTAGAATTCTCTCATGTACCGTGAATTTGGAATGTGCGTGAGCTCTTCCGAAACCAATTTTAGGGATTCACCTCATTACGCTGACGATCGCAGAAATTAAACTGCGACGTCGGTGCTGGCTCGTTTATTTGATGAGGCAAACGTCACAGTCGTGACGAGTGACGAGTAACGAGTGACAAACCTTGCAGTTTAAAAATCTGAAAATCGGTGGTGATTTTTTTTCGATTTTTCTCTTTCAATTGATCCTTGTTGCAAGTAAATCCGTTCACTCAATCCCGAGATATGATGATTTAGGCGTTTCAAATCGAGCGATTCGGTACGCTCTAGTCGCTTGAAGTCAGAAAGATTTAAGTAGCGTTTCTTTACATTTGGACATACGTCCTTTGCACGAAACGCGACTTTTGTCCCGTTTCGTTTCGCCCAGTACACTGAACGCGATATCCGCTATAATCGCGACCGATCGAGCGGGAGAGAGAGCGCGCGAACACTCGTTCCTTCTCTCTCCACACTCGTTGTAGTGTACCTGGTGAGAGATCTATTCATATTACTATTCATATTACCGGGGAAAAGTTTCCGAAAATGTTCTCACGATTTTTTTAATGCTACTGCACCGCTGGTTTAGATATTCGGATGCAACAGGGCGCATTTTGAAGGGAAAGCATTTAGCTTGAATTTGTGCATAAAATCAGAATAACGATCTCTTAATTGCAAAATCATTTTGAGAACGCTTGAGGTCTCAAAACTCTTTAGGCGGTACCGTTGGAGGTGTAATACGATTCTCTGACGAAATCGAAATTCATTCACTATTCTTGGCTATACTAGAATAATCTCATATTTTTTTTCCTACCATGATCATCCTACTATGTTATCTTAGCAATAAATAGTGGGGAATGAAATTTTTTATTTACTGAAAATATAGTAAAGATCATTCGAAACTAAGGGAGCGGTTTTTTAATACTTGGCGTTCTTTTTTTACTTTTTTCAAGTATTTTTATAGTGATATCTAATAACTTCGATTGTTTGATTTATATGTAAACTCTATGCTTATACACGTGAAATTTAGTGTTCAATTACTCGAGAGCTATGGAGTAGAAAAATCTAAAACAATATATATCGTATATATTTTTATTTTTAAAGAATACATATTTGCCAAATTTATTAAATACTTATCATTTTGATCTTTTTTATGTTGTTAACATGGTAACATTGTATCGTCGTGATCTAACCTCCTTAATGATTGTAGTTGTAAAATCATCGTCAGTCTTTGGACTGTCAGTTGGAGTTGTCTGGTGGCTGCGCTTTTCTCTTTAAGGATTAATAAACCATATTTTTTCTCCTTTGCAGGATCCTGTTTGAATTTGTTTGAATTGAAAGTCGAAGTAATTAGGTTTTCACAGTCGTTTAAGCCCGTCAACAATTTGTAGTTGCATAAAACCGTGTTGGAATTTTGAAAGCTTTGATATTCCGAATTTTTTTTCAATACGACTTTTTATTAAAGTATCAGACGTTAGTGGAATTTGAATCGATGCGATTTCGAGCACGCTTGTCGATGAAATGATAGAATTTTAAGCGAACCGGAAACTGTGAAAATTTTGAAAAAATCGATTCTTAGGTACACCGTTCATGGAATAAATGGCGCTGAGGAATGAATTTTCCTTCACACACGCGCCGAAGCGTCACTTTTACTTGCATTTAATAAAAGTAGGTCGATTCCGTGTGGAATTTACTTATTCAAGAAATAATTGTTATACGGTGCTTCCGTTTTCGACCACGAGACTGATCGTGGCGGTATAAACTCCGCTCGACGATTTCCCACCTGCCAAAATGAGTTCATCGTCGTTCTACATCATTTGTCGCTTTTTTTATCTCCAGTATTTTCATTTTTTCATTCTAAACTGAGAGGAGAAATTTATCCAATAAAATTTCTGTCGATCGACCAAACCGCGCTGCTCAAAAAAAAATCCTCAATCCAACTTCAATTCGGTTCTTTCGAACGAGTGATTTTCTCGATAAAATTTACATTTTTCACTGCGAGAAAAACATCGTTGAACTCAAGCTCGTTAAGAGAAAATTTAGTCAACTAATTTTATTTCGTTCTCCACGTTATTTGTTGATACAACGAAACTTTAATGAAGCAACGAATTTCTTTATTCAGGCTGTTCCTCCAGACCTTCAACGTTACAAAATGCGCCCTTGACTATTCCACTTCAATTTCAATGTTTATTTCATTCTTGATTTTTCAACAAGTTTATGTTTTGATTGTTTCTGGTAGAAAGTTGTGAAAACCTTGGTGCCTTGACTCCTAAACCAACGAACACAGAGAGACACCGAAGATTTTTCCGTTCGTTCACACATGCTCGTAAAAATAATTAATACTCTGAACAAAGTCGTCGCTTCAGGCAATTATTCGATTTGCGAAAGTAACGATCCATTCAAGCCACTGAGAAAAACGTAGAAATTCCAAATAGCATTAAATAACAAGCGCAGAGCCCAATTACAAGTCGAGTTTTAAAATAAATTAAAATCCATGAACAATAACTGAAGCTCATTCTAGCAACGCTCAATATTTTTTATAATTGTAATTATTGAAAAATCTGCAGAGAAAGAAATACGAGTCGATTGCCTGAGAAAACTCTAAAATCATCTAATTTCTTGGTCCGAGTGAAAATCACTTGAATCCTGGAAATAACCGAATCGAGGGTTTTGCCAAATGAGTGTTTCCCTGGCCAGTTTGCGCGCACTGAGAAAAAAAAATCGTTGTAACGATTAAATGTCTTAAGTTGATATTTTTGTTGCTTGATCTTAATTAACATCCGCTTGCGATAAGGAATAGTTCAGTTATCCGAATCACTGAATTTTTGTTTGATGAATTAACTCAACGAGGGGAACCAAAATTTTTGTTCGAAGAACTCGAAACATTTGTTTTTTTTTTCTACTTAAGGTAAATCATGCCTGTAGGATCGTATTTTATGGGTGTCTAAATTGGGTCGATTTTTACTTCCTAATTAAAGATATTATCACTCTAAATTAATGTCAGAGTTGTTAATTCAAAATTATAAATAACTTTGTTCAACTTATTTTTTGGCGAATGAAATTACAAGCCATTAATTAATCGGGGATCCATCACTGACTGAACTCGAAATTTTATTCCTCCCTGGCTAAAATATTATAGTTTTTTATAGATCAAGAAAAAAGTGTTAATAAAAAGACAGAAGACTACGACAGGAATGAGCCAAGCCAAAAAGAATTTCGTTCAATCTTTAATGTAATAAATCTTTATTACTAGTAAGACAAACGTCTCGAATTTTTTCCCAGACCTTCATTATGTACTTCAGTGTTATTGTGTACTTTTTCATAAAGTTCGTAAGAAGGGTTCATTCGTTATATGGAAAGATAAACGATGTTTTACCCACAGTCCCTATAATCCTGTGAATTTTTCTTCATATTTAAACACATTTGTTTCAATAACCAATAAGACAAAGCCTTTAAAATTTGAAACGAGTGTCAGTAGACTACTCATTTAACCTCTGTGTAAATTTCAAAACTTTCTTAATAAAACCGTTTCGTGCATGAATTACCTTAATTCACATACACTTTTATGATATATTTATTTGAATATCAAGCACTGAGGTATTTAAACGGTTTTGTTGAGAATTATAAATATTTTGTAAATCGAATCGTACTGGTCAGTTTAGTATAACCCAAAATTTGTTGAAAAATTTATTATTACCTTAGCCAAAATGATTTGTGAAAAACAGCAAATAATTTTGGTAGTCGAATTTTCTCTTCGCATGTAGAGAATTTTCTCTTCGCTTACCTAAATCTTATCGACGACGAACCAAAATCAATTATCTATACAAATGAGTACCTCGAAAGAAAGTTCAGTATATTTTGTGTATAATTTAATTAGTCGAATTTGCTCATTTCTTTAACTAACCAACTAAATTTCTGCCCGATCAGATACTTGATTTTTTTTATTTCAATTGTTGTCACAAAAAACTTTTTTTTCTATAAATTCCTAGTTTTCGGATGCATTACCTAATATTTTCACAGCAACAAAATATGACCCAAATATCGTCACCCTCAATTTCATAAATCCAAATCGCCATCTATTTGAATAATCACCTAAATATTTTGTGAAATTTAATAAATATTTTGTCGCGCATATGAGACTAAATATTTAGCTTAAATTGATCATTTTTTAAGTCGCTTTTTTTCTGAATGCGAGGGATCAGGAAACAGTCAAATGAAAAATTGAAGCATCTGCACCGAGTTATTCCAGATACGAATCGACTGGAGAAAAAGAAAGCAACTGGAACAGCGATCTTACTTTCACTCTGGACCATACACACCTATATTCGTCAGTAAGGTTTCTCGGTTCAATGCCATGGCTTCCTCGGATACTTTGGAAGAAGAGAGCGACGATGGCCTCTCCTACAATGAGCACGTGTGCAGGTATCTCGAGTGGAGAAAATATAAAAACAGTAAAGCCACGTGAGGCCTACGTCCGGATAGTTTTATCGAGGCTCTTTGGCTCCAAGCCCAATAAAAGGTGATAAATTCGTTGTCGTTCGGTACGCGAGAGCCTCGCCTGCTTCCAGCAGCGAGTCGATTCTCGATCTCTTCGAACCGGTCCCGGAATATCCGAACTGGCAAACTTGACCCACATATGATGGGAGCCCATCGTGACATCGCGTGCGCGTTTGCATTCGCTTAGTGGCAAGTTTGACCTACTGTTGACGCACGTTCGCTCGGGACTGAGGATGATTTTTTTATCTACCGAAGAAAGTCCACCAAGGTCGGTGCCACTTTCGACACCGGCTTCAAAACATTTTTCGCTTGTCTCCGAAGATGAATCGCGACGATCCGCGAAATTCGATGGTTCCTGACTCGTTCCAGCTACTTTCCGGGAGCTACTTTCCAACGCTTCCTCCGAGCGGCCCAAACTTCCTGGGGAAATTTCGAGCAACACTTCCTCGTGAACGCTCGTACCGCGACTCCGATACTCCCCGAGGAACGCTCTTACTCGTGAAAACTCTCGCCGAGTCGCTAATCAAGCTGGACGAGAATAAAAAATAATAGAAATGTCGATGAAACTTGAAATGGCAGATGACGAATGAGAGGAAACTGGTTCAGCCTGATTCTTAGGGTGTGAGCGCGCACCGATTCTCTCGAGTAAGGTGCTCGCTTAACTTTCGAAATTTGTACAACGCCGCGTCCTCTCGATCTTACGTTTTACTAAGAACTTCAGCGTGCTTGTATATTTGAGCGTGCTAATGTGGTGCATTGGCGTCTTCGAAAATTCCAAATCATTTTTACTGCGAAGCAATATTTGGCGATTCTGGACCGATGGAATTTTCAAGATTTTACTTGTCTCTTTATCGCTTTACGACCTCACACGGCCTCATACTTTCACCGCCGAGCTTCTTACCAAGGTCTAGGACACTCGAATACTTTTCATCTTTTTCTCTCTCACGTTTGTCTCTCGAGCTCAAGAACCGTTGAACCTTTGGTTTCACATCGGTCGAAGGGGAACACGAAATCTTCGGCATGGAGCAGTGACTTTGAAGGAGAAATTCATCGTATTCTAGAAAAGACTTTACCCAATTTATTCATACACACTTGCAGAGGCCAAAAAACGTGATTTTTTTTATTTTTTTTTTTTTAACAGAAAATAAATGTTTATTGAAAAACTGTGAACGACATTCATTGGTACGCATGTTCATGTACTTGTACAATTTTTTTCATCAACAAATTTCTCAAAATGGCGCAACTCCAGCTGCATTCCAGCAGCACCTTTTTTGAGCATCAGTCGCGGTGGACGTCACAACTAAAAAACTATTAATCCGATCCATACGAAATTTTTACCACTTATTTATTTTAAAAATGGTTTGGGTCTGGACGAAGGATTTGTAAAAATTGTGATTTAAAAACATGGCGACAGCTTTAACAAAAATTAATTATTTGAGGTGCTAAATTTTTGATCTTTTGTTACAATTTTTTTTTCCAACAAAACACGAAATCCTTCGTCCAGGCCCTGGCAATTATTATAATAAATAAGTAGTATAAATTTGGTGTGGATCGGATTAATAGTTTTTTAGTAATCGTGTCCAAGGTATTTTTCAAAAAAGACGATTCTGAGATAATCGCGTTTAAAGATTCAAGTATTAGATTCGAGTATTAGACACAACTGTATATAAGGCCATAACGGAAATCCATTTTTTTCATCGAAGAATTCAAAAAACATGGAAATTCGTCCACTTGACGGAAAACTTCGATTTTTTTCTCTTCGGGTTCGTCCGATTGTCGGAAAATTGAATTTTCTCGCAACCTCGACGTGTAAAATATGTTTCCAGATTCTCGCCCATGAAACACGCAAATTAACTTTCTAACGATGAACAAAAGACATTCGAAGAAATTCGAAATCCGGAAAAAACTTGGATCACACATTTTTCGTACTGAAACTTCGATTAAAAGATTTCAAAATTTTCAGCTTCTACACGGAGTAGGAAATATATGTTGATTGTTTCAAGCAAGAATCACGTCGATCGAAACAAGAAAAGACGAAAAGTTGTTCCATGAAAAACAGTCCTCAATATTTATATTAAGATCAACTTCGTACCTCGACCAGTAAAAAGTCTCTTTCCAATCAACACTTCCCAAACCGAAAAAAGCCACTGGCGTGGTGAGCCTACCCATTTGCTCGGAGTTTTCTATACTTACGAAGAAAATTAGGGTTGCATCGTGAATTTTCAGTACAAAGAAACGACCCAGTCTCGAATGTAGTTCAACATCCACTCTGCTGATGAGCAAACACGATTATTGGGCTCCTGCTTAAAATTGCGTTACATCCAATTCGTAAAAATCATCATAAAATTTTCCAAACGAGTCTCAAAACAGCGAAATCTCGACTAATAATTACAATCTACGGTTGGCTTCAAGAAATTTCGGTACAATTTTGAGGCAAAGTGTCAATTTAGCGATGGTGAAATGAAACGAAGGAAACGGCAGGTGGGTTCGATCGATCGAGGGAAAACTCACCATTTCTGTCAATGAACGTTTAAAATTTTGTCACTCAATGCAAAACCCTTAAAACTCATAGTCAGTCAAGAGATTGAAATCGAAAAAATAAAAATTATCAAATTATTTCCATATCGAACGCCCCTCGATATTGTTTTTGAACAACATTTTTTTCGTAGTCGTTTTTATTCGTTGTTGCGCGTACGATTGAGAGTATACAAAAATCACGTACCTTAATAATCTTAGCTGGACAGACACTGGATTGGAATTCTATAATTTTCTGCCTGGGACCAGGCACTCGTGATAAAAGTAATAAATAAATCACGGTAGCTTTCACTTTGACGGATACGCCGGACGGTAAAAAAAATATATCTGAAAAGACCGACGTTTGATTTATCGAGGTAAATGTCACTAATAGGATTCGAGCTTCGTCTCAAATTCAGCATCGATTACTTTTTTCCGGAGAAATATCTGAAAAAAATGAAAATTCATGATAACATCGTCGATGTCGAATTGTTCCGCGAACAAATAGGGGAGACTGGGGCAAAACGGGATCGATACCCGAAAAATGAGAGAAATTTTTTTGTCTTTTTTTTTTTTTTTTTTTTTTTTAATTTTTATCCTAGTCCGAAAAGAACATGAAACATATTTTTTCCAAAATATCTTGTTTTTTTTGGATTTTGATTTTTTCTTTTCAAAAAATTCGTTTTTTTTCAAATTCTCTTTTTTTACATCACTTTTAAAATGAAAACGTTTTTGCACAGATATACAAAAAGTATTTGTAAATCTGCGATTACTGCCTCGCAGATTACTGTCTACGGCAGTAATCGCAGATATATGTTTGCGGACCATCATGTGTGGTTACACCTGCACACGAATCATGTGCCCACTCTGCACAATTTTGGCACTGCGAATCCATGATTCAGTGGACAAAGAATACAAATTTTTACAAAATAAACATTGGCAATCTTCGTTATTATTCATATAATTAATTTTGAATTGAATTACAGAGGGTGCGTTCGACGTACGTTAGAGCGCTGTAAGCGCTGAGATCGCTTTCAACGCTTACACCGGTAAATCGGAAGCACTCGGTTACGGGTGTAAAATACACCTAAGATGCATTGAATTAAAATCATAGTAAAAAAAGTTCATGAGTTTTTGAGGGGTACCCCGTTTTGCCTCGGATTTTTTTTTTTTTTTTTTTTAAATTAAACAAAATTTCGGTATATTTCTTAGTTTTTGGAAGTAAAAAATAGACAGAACTTCCCAAACTTCTGAAAAGTTCAATATTTCCTTAGGTATCCCGTTTTGCTCCGGTCTCCCCTATATTTTCTCCTTAAGGGGTCTACCTTAATCAGACGGCCAAAAAAATACTATTTTCACGAATTTTTTTGACCGGTATAAATTATAAATATGGACATAAAAAATGTTAGGCTCAAAAAATACACCCTTAAAATACACAAAAAAGTTTTTTTATATTTATTTTACTCAGTTTTCGTACAGAAAAATGAGGGAGAAGGCAAGTCCAAAAAAAATATGAATATGCGCTGTTAATAAAATCTCCGGAATGGATGATCGGAGAAAAAAGAAAATGGTTTTAGATTCAATAAGTAAATGGCTATGGCGCGTATCATACGATTTTTGATTTTTTCAAAAATCCCAAAATGGCGGCCATTTTCCCAAAAACTATGAAAAAGCACGTTTTTTTTTCATCGTTTTCTGTGAAAAAAAAATAGTTCCACTGAAAATTTCAAAATTCGTATGATACGCGCTATAGCTACAGTCACGAAGAACACGTGGTAAAATTTTGGTAAGGATCGGTCGAATAGTTTCGCAGATTTTATCATCGAGTCGTCGAAAAACGTAATTTTAAGAAAAACGCGTTTAAACAAAGGCAGGTAAGTAAACGTCACTAAAAAGTGCACTCAGACTCGTCAGATCTTTATAAAATTTTACTGATACTTTTAAATATGTATACTTTCGAAAAAAAAAGCAAAAAAGACATGGATTTCTTGAAAATTCTTATTAAGGTAATAAGAAATTACCTTAATGAAATAATGTCGACGGTTTTTCTACACAAGCCTCGTTCTTACTTACGAGCCACACTTGAGGCTTTACTACTGCAGCGATGAGCCGTATAATTAGGCTTATGGACGAGCCGGTCTTCTTGTGCGAGGATCTGCTACGCTAATCGCCGTATCTCATTACACTGCTGCACTCTTAGCATACACCTCGCAGCATACTTGCTGGCTGCGAGGCGTCTCAAAGCAGCGGAATTGAAGTAGAGGCGTCATTAGGTTGGATGGGTGAGGAGTCGAGCTTGGCTTAGCGAAGACGCACAAATGTATTCAAACTCGAGAAACGTGCTGGAGATACGCGCATTCTTTAGTATTCCTGCGAATGGAAAATCTTGCGCGTTGATGTTGATGGCGGGAGTGAAAATTCCACTGGAACGAATCGTCCCGAGGCAGGGGCTTTGCAAAGTGAACAGTCGAGGCAACGTCTTATTTGATCTGAGAAAGAAACGTTGGACAAAGTTCCTCTCGTTCGAACTGATCCGAGGGCGAGATTTAGGGACCAAACTCGATGGAAATCGTTTTTTGTAAGCAGTCGCTGGGATTGGTTTTTCGATGAAGCTGCACGGGGAAGAAAATAAATTCGAAGTTCTTTATTTTCAAATTCGATTTCAAATGAATTATAATATCTTTTTAAACGACCACGTTTTTCGAGACTCACGAACAAAACTGTCACTTTTCTTCACATTTTCTTTTTCCTCACCTTTAATTATTTTTTAAGAAAAAGTTTTTTTTCTCATAATTGCTTTTTACAACGTGAACATATCACATTTCGTTGCCACAATTACGAGCAACGAAACGTCTTCTTCGTGTTTTCGTTATCGAATTATCTAACGTTTAGAATATTGACAGGAAGGCGATCAGAGTCACACTTCATCCACGTTCAGGCATTCGTACAGGTTGACTTACCGCAGGTACTGGAGAGCACAATTTTGTGTTTGGAATTAGAAGAAAAAGCGATCGCGAGAACTCGCTGAGAAGCAGATCGGAAAGTGTTGGAAGAAAATCGTCGACATGCGGAAATTCATCATGCACTCGTACAGAAAAAGTGAAAATGTCTTGAAGCAACTTAACCTGAACATTGTAAGAGAGAGTATAATTTATAACGCCGCAAAAAGACTCAAGGCCTCGAGAGAGCGAGCAAGTTTTTACACAAAAGATGACCACCGCCAAAGCACTGGTTGGTAAAATAATGAGGCAAAACTCAAATGTAACGGATCATAGCAAAGGTGATGCATAGCGGAGAGTTTTCTGCAGTTGACTGTTGGCTCGGAGACTGAAGGACTGAGCTATCGCTACCGTGACCCACTCCCGGTCAAGTTCATTGCTCATCTTCTGCCCCTTGTTGTGTCACAGTACTTTTTGAATCTCTTTTTTTTCTCCCTCTCTCTCTCTAAGTTTCATTTTTCTCTTTCCATTTCTTTCCACTCTCCTTTCCCTGGCTTCGCCCACTCGACACTTCTCCGATCGTTTTCTTCTCGAGGAATCCCAACAATTTTTTTCAGTCTCTTCCACATCGATCTTCAAAATATTCTCAACAGTGTTTCTATATTTACAGTAATTATGTGGTCGATTTTGACGTGGAGTTTTCCCTCGATCTCGAAGAAACTTCGAGCCTCGGAGAATCGCACTGCCCTGGAAATGCTTGGACTCGTAACTTCGATGTCGAATTTCGTTACGAGATTTCGGTCCGAGTGAGATTCGGGATCGGTCAAACGACAGCTAACCCAGGGAGATGACACTCGCAGAAACTTAAGAAAATCCATCATCGGTTTGGGAACGCTCTGATCCGGCAGAAGAATCATCGCTCGCATTCCAATGATTCACGCTCCTTCGATACAATGGAGATCATAATGACGTGAGCACCCTTGATTCCATTGCATCAGTTACAGGAACGTTTAAAACCTTCCCAGATTTCTAGCAGACTCATTTTTCACACCCAGCAATACGTGACGTAAAAATGAACTGAGAAGGTATTCCAACAAACGACGTGGTCTTGGATACAATGGAGATCGTAATTTTGTAAGCACCATATTCAGTCGATTGTATTCGCTGCACGAGTCGAAACGATTTTTAATATTTTAGCTTCTCATTCCATTATTAATCGATTTTACGTAAGGTCAAACTAATGTTGAATTAACTTTCTGCGCCATTTTTGAGTAATGGAAGCAGGGACGAAATATTATTTAAAAAACTAACTTCAAGTTGGCGTTTCGAGCTGAGCGAACGAGGGTCAATGTTCTCCCTTGTAGTGTTTTGACGTATTGAAATTTAACTTAAGGGCTCTACTCTCATTAAAATTTCCAAAAAAACGATGTTTTTAATTGTATTTTCGAAAGTATACATATTCAAAAGTATCATAGTAAAATTTTATAAAAATCTGAGCAGTCTGAGTACACTTTTGAGCGACGCTTGCTTAGCTGTCTGAGTTTGAAAGCGTTTTTCTCAAAATTACGTTTTTGGATTGCTCGGTGATAAAATCTGCGAAACTATTCTACCGATCCTTATCAAAATTTTACCACGTGTTCTTCGTGACTGTAGCTATAGCGCGTATCATACGAATTTTGAAATTTTCAGTGGAACTATTTTTTTCACAGAAAACGATGAAAAAAACGTGCTTTTTCATAGTTTTTGGAAAAATGGCTGCCATTTTGTCATTTAAAAAAAAATCAAAAACATTATGATACGCGCGATAGCCATTTATACCTATTGAATCTAAAACCATTTTTTTTCTCCAATCATCCATTTTATTAACAGCGCACACCCATCTTTTTTTTAGACCTGTCTTCTCCCCCATTTTTCTGTACGAAAACTGAGTAAAATAAATATAAAAAAACTTTTTTTGCGTATTTTAAGAGTGTATCTTTTTTTTTATATCCATATATTTATTATTTATACCGATCAAAAAAGTTCGTGAAAATGGTCTTTTTTTTGGCCGTCTAATTAGGGTATCTGATAATTTTCTGTCTCTCGGACTTAGGTTTGTTTGTTTTTTTACCCATCCAGTTGAACCGTTATGAGGAGAAGAAAAGATTTGATCAAACTTTACGATCGATGTTTCCTTAAAACAACACAAGCCCCTGAAAAAACTTCGAATCCCATGATTAGCAATGAAAAAAAAGATTCATTTTTAAAACAAAATCTTACGTAATGAGACCGAATTCCCGACACTCCGAATCTGGTAATTCTACTCTTGTCCCCATAAATAATATTTACATAATAAACATCGTCGAATTCACATTCTTCGGATCGACGCAACATATATGAAACCACCAGAAATAAACTGGATGGAATGATTCAAATCCGGATTCAATGATTCCTGGTTTACTCGTTTGTAATCAGAGAGCATTCAGATGTCGCGTACAGAGCAGTTAGCATTCGATGTACGTGAACTGAGAGTGCGAGTAGTGTGATTTGAGCCAGACGTTGCTCGTAATCCTGAATATTTAAAAAAGGCCTCGTCGCGAATTCGTAATCAGCGAATACGTAAGCCTACTTGAAAAATCGTGTATAACGCTCGGCTCTCGCGAACGCATAAGATTGTTATACAAATTTCGTTTTCTGTACGGAAAGTATTAGGATAAAGTAAAAGGACGAAATGTATATACGTAACAGAAAAAAAAACAAAAAGAAAAGGAAACAGACTAATCAGCGATTCGGTATGCTTTGGTTCTGCATTTTTAACGTGCCGCAGTAATTAGAAGAAAATTAATAAAATTCTAGAAATTATGGAGGCAAAAGTAACGTTTCCAGGGAGAAAAATGATTCTGCGATTTTCCGTAAAACCGGGACCAATATTCGGTCGTCGATTCGATGACGCTCCTGGCAAAACCGATTTTTCCGCATGAATTTTCTTTTACGATTGATGCTGCCGAAAATTTGGTGGAGCTTAGGATGAAGGAAAATATAAATTCGTCGATTAAGTGAAATTTTGGTTGGATCAACGTCGGCGACTGAACGAAACTTTTGTTCACAAAAAAAATTCTATTTTGTTCACCAAGAGTCGTTGATCCCAGAGCCGCACGTTTGAAAATTTGTTTCTGTCACGCATAAGACCAGCAGAAAACGATTATCACAAGATGACCATTCGACGGTGGAACTTGCTGCGGTTATACCCCAGCAATAAAGCTTGTCATCCACAAGCATTCTCGGCGCGTCTCGTACGTTAGTTATTCCACGCAGTGATGCAACGGGTTAACGACTTTCGAGAAACGCATTCGAGATGTGCCAGAGGTTTTAAAAGTTCGTGTCTTCAGAAATGATTACTTTGTGATCAACGCATGCGATCCTTTGAAATGAAATTTTCAGGAGGAAACTCGGTTGCGACATCGGAGCTAAAAACCAAGCGATTAAGTCGCGACTCCCAATGTTCGTGACTCTCCAACATGGTTTTTCTTCCCTCTGCGAATCGTAACTCGAGGCCTGCAATGACATCAATGTTGGTCCATCGAAGATGCTGCGATCGGCGATGTCGCCACCGCAGCCGTGTGGACTCGCCTTTATTTAACGAAGGGAATCACCAGAAGGAAGCCCGAAAGACGCGCGAGACTGTCTCGCAAAGTATCTTGAAGCAATACAGTAATACACAGTGACGCATGCTCGATCGTCGAGATAGAATGCATTTTATTTTATGGGCGGGTCGCTTTCTCTCAAACTAGCAAGAGGCTCGATTCTCCGGCACGCTCCGTTGCTTCTATGCTTTTGCTTGTACGTTTGCTGCCGATATTACAGAGTATGTAAATCTATATTCGTTCCTCGGGCATATTATGTGTGTGGAAGACAAAATACAGGAATGAGAATCGCCTCGATAGCGGAGTTCGTCCGAGATCCAAAGATCTTTTCATTTGGAGTGAAATGAAAATTGATACGATGGACTAAAATAAAATCGTTGGATGAAAATTTCGTCAACTATTTTTCCGTTCAATGGCAAATGGTTGGGTTCCAACGAAATTTGGTTTCCCGGCATCAATTTGTTCGCGGTTGCACCAAAGTTTTGCTGGCCCGTCAAGAGATTCAGGAATCCCAAGTTACTTTGTTTCGTCGACCAGTGAAAAACGTCAATCGTCGGAAAAACAAATTTCGGAATGCGCCATCAAACAAGTTCGTTCCGTTCCGTCGATCCCACGAAAATTTCTTAGGATCGACGTTCACACTTTGCTCAGTGGAGTATGCAGAGTAACGAAAACCACCAACTGGCCAGCGAAGGAATCTTCGCGGCCGAATACAAATTGCGTGATCAACGACAGTGGACTTTCTATTTTGCACGTTTTTTAACGACGGGAAACGGATGACTTTTTCACTCCGGAGAGTTCCGATTTAATTGAATGATATCGGTAACGACGAACGCTTATGATATTTCGTGAAAAAGTGGCTATTCTCGAACACGCGATCGGTCCGGAATTGAGGCCTCGCGCGACACAAATATCCCAGTACTTTTCTGACACACAATCGTTGACCAGGCGGCCGACAAAAGATCGTAGACCGTAATAAAGTGGTATTGGTTACGCGCTCTTGTTTCTTTGCTCATAGCAATCAATATAGAAAAGTCCCGCAAGCGTTTTGACGCAGAATATGATTATGTGTGACAGGAGCTCGTGTCGCCAAGAAACAGAGTGACATAAAGTTTATTCATCTCTGTACAATGTTATGAAGTAATGAAAATTTTTTATAGCAACAAGTGGGCTGAAACGAGCTCGAAGAAAGTGGACGTTACTGCATCGATTAAGGTAGTTCGGTAGCTGAGTGCCGTATAAATAAAGAGCCCTTCCTGTGTGAACATTATTCGTTGTGAAACGTGTTCCAAAAATCATTCAAATTATCGTTAATGATCGGCAAAAAATATGGTTACGATATTTTACTAAAATTTCATAATTGCTGGGGATTTAAGAATTTTTGTATTGATTTTTTTTCAAAATTTCCATAAGAAATCGGAATTTGGTATTGAACAGCCTTAAGCTCGAGCTGGGATGGTTTCTCCCGAGACATTAGGCACCTTTTTACGTGTAAAACTGTTAATAGAAAAGTTGAAAAAGCGTTGAGGAAAAATGTTGCGTCATCATAATCGTGAAGTTGGTTTGTGTCCTTACCGGAGTGAAAAACCAACCGGAGGAAGCGTCGAGAGTGCGTGGAACGAAAATTGTCTTTCGACAGCCGAGTCCAAATTGCCGGATGATTTTTTGCATCCGATCTTCGACACAAACATCGTGCACACGAGCCTGTTTGAAACGAGAAATTGCAAAGTCGATGGCGATTGCAGTCGACGATGGTGGCATCTGCGTGCAAAAATTGAGTTCAACGTGCTGCGATTCTCCGGCATTTTCCATTCCCCCGATTCCTGAAACCAAGAAATTTCGGAGCAAAGTAATTTGAGGTGACACAAGAATTTTGGCAAAAATACGATTCCCATTTTACGAGCCAGGAAAAGGAGGCTTTACGATCCAGCCCGAGACATCGTGACCGTGAAATAACAGATCTCTTTGTCCTCCTCAACCACTAAACCGGATATTGTACTTTAATAAATTCTGGAGCGGTGAGAGTGCATTCGAGAGGCCAACGGTAGCGACGAGTAACTCGAGTTTCTCTGGCCCCTCGAAAGGCTTCACTATTCCAACGACGAGATCTTAAATGCTTTATACGCTTATGATGAGCGGAAAAATAGAAATTTTTTTATTAAATACTCTTCAAGTACAATGTCTGAAGAATGGTCTCACCAAGTTTCATAAAGATCGGAGCATTAGATTCGTAGCTATGAGTATTTCAACCGATACGCGATTATTTCAGAATCGTGTTCTTTGAAAAATACCTTTGCAGTGGACCCGATTACTATAAAACTATTAATTCAATCCACACCAAATTTTTAGCACTTATTTATTACAATAATTGCTGGGGCTTGGACGAAGGATTTCGTATTTCGTTGGAAAAAAAAATTGTAACAAAAAACCGAAAATTTAGCACTTCAACAAATGAATTTTTTGTTAAAACCGTCGCCATTTTTTTAAATCAAAATTTTTACAAATTCTTCGTCCAAACCCAAACCATTACTACAATAAATAAGTGGTCAAAATTTCGTATGGATCGGATTAATAATTTTTTAGTTGTCGCGTCCACCGCGACAAAAAAAGCTGCTGCTGGAATGCAGTTGGAGTTGCGCCATTTTTCAATAAACATTTATTTTCTCGTCGAAAAAAATTCAAGAGAATCAAGTTTTTCGGCCTCTGCAAGTGCATATAAGGCCTTAAATTCATTTTAAACACACTTCGCGACATTGTTTTACTTCATCCATCTGGCATTAGTTTTTCAGGGGAAGAAAAGAGAAAAATTTTATTCAATTAAAGTCCCGAGGCACGTTGAGCCTGAAGAATCAGAATGGAGAGTTTGTCCACGGAAATAGGCATTCGCGTCA
This sequence comes from Venturia canescens, assembly GCF_019457755.1. Classification (NCBI taxonomy): domain Eukaryota; kingdom Metazoa; phylum Arthropoda; class Insecta; order Hymenoptera; family Ichneumonidae; genus Venturia; species Venturia canescens. Next base: position 1,122,764 of record NC_057421.1, on the reverse strand, counting down.
CGGGGAATCGTCGCGTTCCGCGAGATCGAGCGCTCATTTCTCCAAACATAATGTTCTCGACACTGAAACTCCAAAGCCTATTATTAGTTTGGGAATCAAAAGTAATTTCAGACTCGGAACCGAATCAGCGCACGTCTTCGGTCCTGTGATCGCTGCTGATGACTTCAAGATCAAGTTTTTAGAGCACTGCTGTGTGTACGGGACCGTCAAGAATGTCTGCGGAAGCCTCTGAATGCCGTCGATCATTCGGAGACGGAACATTACGCCGGAATCGCCGCCCGTGTACCGGGGAAGAAAGCATTTTTTCGCGTATCCTAGTTTCCTGCGTTATGACAAAAATTCCGAAATTATGAATCTTACGCTCGATCAAAAGAAGAAGAGAATGTCGCTGATCGTTTGCTCGGCATGTTGGCCGTTAGCAGAAAATACGAACGCGGTATTTTCACCGTCGGAAACTCGCTGTCCCGGGTGCCGCCATTCCGCGCCTCACTACTTTCATGAGACTTTCATTTTATCTATGAGCGCAATTGATTAGAAGAATTTTAATGTTCCATGTATACGAGCGCAGTTTAAAGTCAGCGATTAATATCGAAAACATAAACATCGTGTGTGCTCTGGAGTTTCAAGACTGAAAGTACAAACACACCGAATCGAAGCTGATCCTCAGAAATAAAAATTTTTATCTCGATGAGCACGCCATTCGCCTGCGTCTTTTTCATTATTGCGTCGTTCGCCTGACATCGATCGCCCGCTCTAATGTTGTGCTCCAGCAACCGAGTCCCAAGGAGGGAATCAGGGCTGAGGAATAATCAATGCTTTTCACGTTTGTTCAAACTTTTCGTCGTCTTTTGGTAGGAAATTCAATTTAAGGTATAACTGGATGGGTAGCTCGACCAAAAATTATATCTGATTGGAATTTCCGTACTTCGTGATACAATAAAAATCTGAAAAAATTCAACAATATTTGGAAAGCTATGAACAACAATTATCAATAATAATATTGCCCAAAAGTTAATAACAAATTATTTAAACAATTAATTATTCAATAATTTTGCGGTGACCTATTGTTTTTTTTTACGAATCAAATGTGTGTATTTTTCCGAAGGCTCATAAATTTTTTCAGAATTTTCGTGGATTTTTGTAATTTCTTGAAAAAATTTTGAAAAAAATTTTTAAAAATTTGAATTTTGGATATGTTTTAGAAGACATATTTACCATCAGTTTTGAAAAGTCTCAAGGTTACTGGATCAAAAATGTACAAATAGAGCGACTTAAAAAATTTAAGAAAAGAGAATTCCAAAAATCCACGAAAATTCTGAAAAAAATCATGAGCATTCAGAAACATGCGCACATTCGACTCGTAAAAAAAAACAAGGGTTTACTGTAAAATTGTTAAAAAATTATTTATTTAAACAATTTATTGATAACTTTTGAGCAATATTATTATTGATAATTGTAGTTCATAACTTTCCAAATGTTGCTAAATTTTTTCAGATTTTTATTGCATCACGAAGTACGGAAATTCCGATCAGGTACAATTTATCGGCTGAGCTATCCATCCAGTAATACCTTAATTTCGCCAAATTACATTTTCGAATTACGTGGTGAAAGGCCCGCGGGGTTGGTCTGAAAAACAGGAGCGAAACGGTGCTTCTTTTGCGCAGAAACAAAAATTTTAATGTTGCTCCAGTCCGCGGGGTTCTTCGTTCGAGATGGGGGTGCTTGGACCTTATTTTTGACGACAATGTTAACGATAGTTGATGGGAAGATCCTTGGGAATCGTGAGTCCCAAGGATCATCGTTTCCAAAGTTTCGCGAAAAAGCAATGAAAAAGTGATTTCAGGTTGAAAATATTTGCGCATTGTGGGCTGACGCTTCGAATAATAAAATCGGAAAAACAGAGCAGAGATTCGTAAGAAAGATTGAGAGAAAAGGGACGAAAGAGCCAGGCACTCGTTCGGGGGAAACGACATTGTGTCGTGGAGCGAGAGGAAAAAATGATTGTCGACCATTTCCTTCGCGACGTGATTGCCGATTATCAGAAAAAAACGATAATTCAGGAGCGAAATTCGACGTGCGATGAAGGAAGCTGCCGGAAACGAAGCTTGCGGGTTAAGCTCCGTTCAAAATCCAACATCAGCAGCGAACACTACCATCGAGAGCAAAACGTCCGGGAAAAATAAAAGATCCGGAGCTCAAGAAAAAAACCGCAACGGGAGCAAGTATTTCCGAATCAAAACAAATCCGGACGCGTCAGTAGTGAATTAACCTCAATAATCGACTAAAATTCGCCCGAATTCCTCAGGTTCCAACCAAATCGAAGGAGCTCCAGAATCCGAAAACAGGATCGATCTCCCAGCGCAAAAATATCCGTTCACCCCAAGGAAAAGGAAGTTCCACGATCACAAACAAAAACTCCAAAAATCCACTGAATTTCCCGTAGCAAAAGTCCCCCAACCTCAAATTAAAATTGTTGCTATGCTAATACAAGATACTGAATGATTGCTATTCATTCAGATAAACAATGCGAAAGTGTTCAAGTCTGTGAATGATAATATTAATTATTATTCAGAAATACGTTTATTTTAATCACTTAAGATTGATAGAAAATTTATTCGATTGAAAATTGCGTTGCAATAAAGACAAAGTTTGGCAACGTTGCGTAACTTCTTCGTACTCAGCTGTTAGATTGGATCCAGTGAGCCCATATTTTCAGTGATTTCTTGTCATTTAAGTCCGTAAACCATCTGTTCTTATCAGTAAAATCATTGTCTTCCTGATCCGAACAGTCGTTTTTCAAATGAATTTCTTAATTAATAAGAGTGATACAAGCAAAAGAGTGTGAACGTAACGACTTCGTTCCCCATTCAACGGATGCAATGAAATGACATTTTAACTCAACTTCGACATTTAATTTCTCCAAAATGAGAGTTCGGTAACCTCAGTTTAAATAGAAATATTTTCGCAGACATCTATTGACCTCAAAAATCTGAAGCAACGACCTTAAAACCATCCTTGATCTCAGCACTTTCTGTTGGAAGAACAATAGTAACGCTGGGTAAATATATTTGCAACTAAAAGAGAAAAAATATTCTGAATCCGAGCCTGCTCTCAAGGCTGGAAAACAATCGAGAATATGCGAGTTCCAACCACTCGAGCTCGTTCGACGTCAAGAAGAAAATAATTCTTTGTCCATATTAATTTCGAATCAGCCAATCAATAATTTCATTTTCATCTCGTTATCGCATCAGTAAAGTGGAAATTATGATTCTCACTTTATCTATCATCTTGAATTCTTATATCGGTATCCATTAATCGGATGATTTAAATTAATGAATTTGAAGAAATAATTTCAAGCTAGCAATCCGATAAACTGACAGGCTCGCGGCACGGCGTTGTACAAATTTCAATAACGTCGAAGGTTTTTAAAAAATTGTAGGAAAAATGAAAAAGAGACGAAAAGCTTCTGCCCATTAATTTCGTCGTCTCAATTCTTGATTCAAAGTTCCTGCATTTTATCCACTTCGAAAAAAAGCAGCTGCGATCCGGAATTTGATGTATCGAGCTGCATCAACCGCACGAGGCGAATGCGCGGACCCTCGGCCAAAAACCGTTCCGCGTTAGCCATTTATAATAAATATTTATATCCAGCGAGGACTTTGGTCGAGAAAAGTGAACGGCGTTGAGGTGAGGTTTTGTGTTTCTTCCACCACAGCGATATTACCGGTCACGTTGAATAGATTTCTCACAGCTTCGGTGATAAATACACGACTGCGTTTATAGGAATTGCATTGAAACTCGCTCGACAAAGAGACGAAGTCAAATATGCTCGAGTGAAGCTGACGCGTCGACTCATTTCGCGTGACTCACGTGCAATGTTCTGCTCGGACAATCACTACCATCGGCCAATAAGAAATCAAACAATCGAAGTTATTAGATATTCGTGCAGGAGCAGGCCTGCTAAGAGAGTGCAATTTGCATACTCTTTTTCAGTAGAAATCAATCGAGTACTCGGAGATAAATGCTGATTAATTTAAATCGCTTTGAGGCTTCGATGAATCGAGTGAAGAATCGTTTTTTCCATTGACCCCAGAATGCAAGAATTCCAATAGCTCTTGATCCTTGCGCATATTTTTTCGATTGCAAAGCATCGATAAGAGAATAACGAGTCGGTTAATCTGCGACGAGAGCACGCCGCAATCTCATCATTCTTCAGAGATTAATGTGAAAAAAAATTGACGCTCCCAAGTCGAATTCCCCGATTCTCCGATGTGTTTAATCCCCAAATTTCCAATTGTTTCTACCCCGCAGCGAAGTTATTCGTAAAAATAATGATCTCGACAGCGTTGACGCTGATTGGGAGTCGCCCACCGACTCCTTACTGGGAAAAACAATGTTCGCTGAAGTCTTTGAAAATTTCTTCGTGAAACTCGCAGTTGTCGAAATATGCCGAAACGACTCACGTCGCTTGACCCCGGAACACAATGAAAGCAAAGCAAAATGTCTGACTCCCCGAAGTGCTCGGTTAGCTCCTTCCAACTTCGAGCTTCCTTCTCCATCGATCCTTTCCGACGAACTTCCATTCGATTACCTCGATTAGCGAGTGATGAGACCAAACTAAAGGCCTATCAACACCACCTTCTGTCCCTGTGAACGTGAAAGCGCGCCTGAACGCAACCGAATGGAAGGTCGCGCGTGTTTGCTTACGAGGACAGGAGCAGCACTGAGGACACACGATTATGCGAGAAGACAATGAATTTAGAGACGCGAGAAGATTCCTGAATGGGAGAAAACGATAATTCATCTTTCCCAAGCCAGAGCCGCCCGGTTGGATAAACAGTCGAAAAGCAAAAGCAGTGAAAGAAAGAGAATGGAAAAGATGACGACTTTGCTCGAGACTTCGTTACGCGGGCGTCGATGAAGAATCGTATCTCCAAGAGATCGAATCTCATCTTCCCAACGGGGAGCGCTCGGACTTTGATTCACGAGTTTAAAAAAGCACGCATCGAAAGCCCGCCAGCGGGGGGAGAAGGAAGATGAAACGGATTGTTGATTCCACGCGATGCGGCACCTCTCAGACCGATTACGCGTTACGAAACATCCCGAAGTAGTCTCTGCCGGTGCGATGTACGCAGCTCGAAACTATCGGTTGTATATACGCGTGAATCGAGAAGACAATGAAAGGAGGAGCCCGGAGGAAGGAGCCGCTGAAGAAGAGCCCCTTCAAAACCGACAGTCCTTACAACTTTTATTTTTTTATTGTATGAGTGTGTGGCACTATTGTCGAATTCAATGCCCGGATACACGGCGTCTTGATGTTTGCGTGCCCTCATTTCCAGACTTTTAGTTGTCGCTGTGCATCTGAGAAAAGGCGATTACTGAAAGTACCTGTTGCTCGTGGATCTGCTAGGATCGCGACTGCATCAAAGTTTTTCAATTTTCTGGTGTAATCAAGGCACCCACCAATTTTTAGTGGACCCAAATTGGGTCGGGAATGGAGCCCAATTCGTCGGAGAGCAGCTCCGTGGACTGGGGACGATCCAAATGGTGAATCAAACTCGTCGGATTTCAATTGGGACTCGAAGCATCATTTTTGAGGAATTTTGTTAAAGGAGGACTTGGGAAAAGTCGGATTGCATTGGGACAAATTTTTTCTGGGGCCTGAGCTCGAGTCCAGTGGTTTAATCAGGATTTTTAATGTTCGAGGGATAATAACTTTCCAGAAAATTGCAAGTTCTTCGAAAGTTATGAGCACGTAGTTGTCTCGGTCGTAAAGTCGCACGGAAATAATGACCGGAACCATAAAAATTAGTAAAATGAAGTGGAAAACTCGCGTTAATTCTTGAACGCACTTCCAGGCGTTGCTGGACCGTGTAATTACGGATGCGGAATCCCGAAACTTCACTTTTCACTCGCAGCCCTCGGCGCGGACGTTCGGGGATTGAAAACCCGATAGAAAGGGGGAAAGAAATTCAACCGTTCGCGGACACGGAGGTTAAACGTTACGTAACTGTTGCAACGACGTTTCGCAGGCTTACTCAAGTTTCTTTTCAAAACCAGTGAGTTACATATTGACTGTTAAACATATTTCCAAGGATATCACTCATTTTTGAAGATCGCATACTCGCGCCGTTTGATTGGAAGCACTCATTGGAAAGATTACGAATCACCTAAAGTGATAAGACGCCTCAGAGGACATTTCAGGAAGCATTTCAGTCGTTTGTGGATATCCAAGAAGTACTTCCGGTTCAAGAAGAAAAGGAAGAATTGAGGGGGAAAAATTGGATCATGCCCGAAGGATCGTATTTTAAGGGGTTCTAAATTAGATCGATTCTTACTTCCTAATCACTTTGAATTCATGTCAGAGTTATTAATTCGAAATCGTAAATACATTTTTTCAACTTTTTTTTTGACAAATAAAATTACAAACCATAATTAAACGAGGATCCAACACTGACTGAACCCCAAATTTTATTCATCCCTGGCTAAAATACTATAGTTTTTATGTCAAAAATCAATTCAGAGAACACAAAGAGAAATGGATCAAGAATAAAGTGTTAATAAAAAGACAGAAGACTATGGCAGGAATGGGCCAAGCTAAGAGAAGAAACGAAATGCTGAAATAAGCAAACGTGAGGTTACGATTGCTCATTTTACCAATTTCGTTCAATCTTCAACGTAATATATTTTTATTACTAGTAACACAATTGTCTCGAATTTTTTTCCAGACCTTCGTTATACGCTTCATTGTTACTGCGTACTTTTTCATAAACTTCTTAAGAAGCGTTCATTCGTTCTATGGAAAGGTAAACGTTATTTTAAGCATAGTCCCTATGTCCCCGAGTATTTTTCTTTATATTTAAGCACGCTTATCTAAATAACCAATAAGACGAACCCTTTAAAATTTGATGTACGTGTCAGTCGACTACCCATTTAAACTCTGAGTAAATTTCAAGACTTTCTTAAGAAAATAGTTTCGAGCATGAACTACCTTAAATTCGATCTTTAAGAGCAATCGTGCGCATATTAATTGGAAACGGAGAAAGGAGGGGCGAAGAGGAAGACTCCATCGAGATATGAAATAATGTCAGAAATATGAGGAAAATATGTGCGTATGCGGAGTAGTAATACGAGTTCTGGTCTAATGGATCTCTCGGTTCGCGGCGGACCCACACAACTCTGTGCCAATTTTTACTTCAATGCTCTGCTGCTGCTGCTGCTGCATATGTGTCCGTTATACATTTCTGGCTCTGGTATTCGTGAGATTGTGCTTCGTTCCTGTACAGTCGAAGTTTGCGCAACTGAATCTCACTGGCTTTGAGTAATCGGCAAATACTGTTTAATGATTTCATTAGATATTCATGATTTTGCGGTGGCGTAAGAAGGAATTATGTTCGGATTCATGATACCCACCGATTTCAGGAGGTCGATGGAGGCTCGAACGTAAAATGAAGTTTCAAAACACCTTTTTATTCGTGTCTTTAAACGTCGAATTGTCTCGATCAATGGAAAAATCGGAATCTCGTTCCTGACTGTTCTGAATCGCCGATTTGCCAAAAACTTTGCCAAATTCTTTTCAAAAAGTTTGAACGATTCCGACGAGGTGAATCAGTGACGTATGGGAAACGCGTCGAAGCGTGCCCCTTCTTGTTCCCTCGCCGCGTCCAACCGATGCACTCAGGCTCGTAAAAATCGTTGGATTCAAGACGAAACGCGCTGATGAAAAAACCTTAATGCGGCGTCGATCGAAAGCCATTTAAGCTGTGAAAACTCGGACTGTACTTTACCTCCTACCGCGTTTCTGGTACTGTTCGGTAGTGAAAGGGAAGCAAGTATATCCTGCAACAGCACTCGCAGACCGTGCTGGCGTGGTCACGGAGGTATGGAGGCCTAGAAACCACGCGAACAAACTCCTTTGATAATCTTCGATATCTCACTCCTTCATTATTGATTTCAAAGCCTGCCGAATGTTTTATTGTACTTCGTTGGTGAATAGGAAAACGAATTCTAGCTCGGGCCTTAACGTGGGAACGGAGCGGAATTATCTGCTCGAGGAAACTCAAAGATCGTCGTGTTTTCAATTCATTTCAATCTAATCGAAATTTCGTTTAAGACTGATGACCGAATTTTTACTGATTGGAATAATAAAATCTATGAAACTTCACTGATTGATCTCAATACGACGAAGATCCCAAGGTCCACACGACTTTCCAGCACTTCGAGGGATCACAAAGCCATTTGAAATAGTGAAAAGAGGAAAAACTGATACAAGCAGTTCGCTCGACTCCGGTGCATGATTTCATATCGATTCTTCATTTCAGTCGAACCAGTAAATTCATTTCTTGGCATATGGAGACATCCGTCATTCAATTTCCTCAACTTTCTGCTGACTCGCTGCTTATTTTCGCTATTGACAGAGTTTTGTTATTAACGGAATATGAAAGATTTTATTTTAGTGTAAAATAATGTTTTTTAGAGACTTATCTTTGGAATGTGCATTCAGCCAATGATTTATAGTGGAAAAAATTATATTTTCCAGATTTATAGGGAGCATGTTGATAAAAAACTCAATTTAATGGTATTTTGTATATAAATTGGATTGAAAATTAATATAATATGATATAGTAAAATATTCTAAAGATAAAAATAAAATATTTACAACTTTGAAATATGTGTTAAACATGGGAATAAATTGGAAGATTCTTTCATTTTTATTGATGAAGAATATTTATCCTTCTTTCATCTGAAATGAGTGAAATTCAAGTTAATTTGCTTACTCGAAATTTACTTACTCAATTGTATTCAAACCAATAAAAATCATTGAGCAACGAAACAAAAGTCATATCAAAACTAATTTTAACTTATTTCTAGTCTCTTATGTTTTCGTAAAGCGTCAATTATTAACCGGCAATATTCACATTGATAATAAACGTCAAATACATAATAAACTAGCTTTTACCCGCGGCTTCGCTCGCGTGGTGATTTGAAAAACTTTGCCAGGAGCGATTAGACACTGACCATGAATACAGAACAGTGCACTATTTAAGGACGCTCGTGTAAAGAATGTTGCGTGTCTTTCCATTGAGCGTTCAGACGTGTAAATTTCGAGCATTCAAAGGAGAGCGATTTTGCTGTAAAAATGTGAAAATTCCTTCAAATTTTCCTTGGGAACTCAATGTTATTGCGTGACCAAATGTAGCCAACGTCACTCTCCGTCTTTTTCACCTATTTCTATGCCAAAAATCGAGTCGTTTGGTTGGTTTTATAGGACGTGAAGAAAGGACAGTTTTACGAACATTCCTGTAAATCTCTCTTGGGAGTTTAATTTTTTTCCACGACCAAAAGTAGCCTGACAAACACACTTTCACATTTATAATATTAGTCAAGAAGTTCACCTGAATATTTGAACATTTCGATAAAAATGCACGAAGCTGCAGAATTTCCAGAGGTCGCACTCAATAGAAAAAAAAAAACTTAAAATACATGAACTGACAATATTTTCTAAACAGCTGCAATTATTTTATCAATAAACAATACAATTTTGAGAGTTTTCGAAAACATTTGGAAACGCAGTGCCTCCGGCTTCAAGCTGCAAACAAACCAGCGACCATCACAGCTCAATAACTCGAGCCACGAATACTCAAGTTCGGACATTTTATTTCCGGATTCATTTGAAGATTGTGTCATTCAGTCACGACGTGGATTCCCTTGATTTCGATATGACTGAGCTCAGCACGATTGGCACGGTCGTCAGTCAGCATTGGCTTACGTGTCGGTTGCTTCTTTCTCACCTCGGTTGCAAGGTGTTTCGAATTTATGGTGCAGCAGCAGCAGCAGCATCAAACACCGTGGTAGGAAACTCGCTTCCCCATGTATGCTTACCTCCGCTGGATCTCTCGTAGGAGCCTCGTGTGGTGGGGAAGTCTATATAGGCTTCCGAGTTCCTCGAAGCCCCTTCAAACTATCCGCGATACCTTGAGCATACGGAGTGCACAACCGAAGAGTCTTGGCGTCGTACACGCTTAATTTTACGGGAACGTTGTTCCGCGACAACGAGCGCGAGTTCACTTCCGGCTCTTCGGCCAGGAGCATTTTTCATAAACGACTAACAAACGGAGGAAACTCACTTCCGGTGTGGAACTAGCGACATGAACTGTGGATTGTGGAGAGTGCGAGGGTGAAATAAACCGCGAAAACACACTTTTTTTATTCAAACGTACAAGTTTTTATGTAAAACTTGTAAATATTTGAAACTTTCGTATTAAGGAGCTACCAAGTTTCTCGATCTCTGCTGACCGGATATACGTTCGCCACGATGGTGAGTGCATACCTGCGAGAGCATGCAGAAGGACTGTTTCAATTACGGTGAAAATCTCCTCCCATTGCTGCACTCACAGAATCACCGACTTTTATTCTGTCGCTGAATTTGAATATTTTCAGTCGAATACAAATTTCAAATACTTTTTGTACACCGGCACAGATTCGTGCACTCGTAATCTACGGCCGTTGGAGGCAACTGGCATCAATTTTTTCATTCATCTTGAGAAGTATTTCGGGATTTATGTCCCAGGGAAAATACGATGAAAACGAGACAGCTTCGTAGATTTTCGTAGCTTGAAATCCTGTCTTTTTCGTAAACTGAAAAACCGAAATTCTCTGGTTCTCGGCAAGCCATTCTTCGAAATCATTCGACTTTACTCAAATGTTCTATTTACCCATCAATAAAATCTGTAGCTAGTACTCGTTGAATCGTTCCCTAGAAAACGACAGCGAAACAAGTTTATGCTGTGCGGTAGAAAAAATGATTCAGAACATTTCATTTTTACATCCAAATCCTGCAAGAGTAGAATCCCAACTTGTTCTCGAAGTCGAACAGTGAAGAAGCTGAGGAGAATGAGTTAGAGCTAAAAATATATATAGTAAAAAATATTCAAGGTTTTCGGTCATCAGCCGATAGTGGCCCAAGACTGATAAAGTTCGTTCGGCCGATCATTGGCTACCATTCAAGGGCCGACTGTCGGTTGCATATTGGCAAAAATATTCTTTTTTTTTTATGCGGCAGCCAATAAACGCCCAAGGACGGGGCCAAGCTTGGCAAAATATACTCGACAAGCCATGCGTGGGCCAAGCATTGGCCCTGTTGTCAAGCTTGGCGTTTCCTACATGGGGAATCGTAAAATCATGAAATCCACGGGGCAAAGTCACGCGAGTCTCTGTAAAACTGTTAACGAGGGTTTTTTTGACATTCTTATAAATTTGACATTCGTTAAAATTATAAGAAGGACTGAAAAAAGGACTTAAAATTTTGACGAATGTCAAAATGATAAGAAATTGATCAAATTTGCTGATAATGTTCTTCAACATCAAGTGCGAAGACACAATTTTTTTTCAAAATTTTCTTCTGCTTAGTTATCGAGTAATTACGCATTAAAGCAGATTTCTTATGCCCGGAATGTAAACCTACATATATGGAAACGCTATGCTTATACACGTGAACTTTAGTGATCAATCACTCGATAACTGTGCAGAAGAAAAATCCTAAAAAAATTGAATTGTCAAATTTGGCACTAAAGAATATGTCCACCAAATTTTATTAAATTCTTATCATTTAAAAATTTTTAATGTATTTAACATGGTTTAGCATGGCAACATTGTATCGTCGCTAGCCACCCCCCTTAAGCCCGTGTCTTTTCTTTGAAATTTACTCGTTTGTATCCTCCTCGTCTCTATATAAGCGTGACCATAGTGCTGAATGGTGTTTCACGTAGCGCATCAGAGGATGAGAGAAGAGCGAGAATGGAGGTCAGTGTGTGAGCAGCTTCGCTCCTACTCGATTGTACGTATTCCCCGCACGAGAGTTCACCGACCGGCGTGTCTGATTCTCTCTTATTCGAACTTTTCTTCCGTTTCATCGCACGCATTAAAATTGGGTTCCGACGTATTCAGGTTTTTTTTCGCTCCTTTTCCTTTCGGTATCTAAACATTCAATCTCCACGAGAGATCACTGATGGGGAGATACGACGTGGAAAAACTTCAAGCACTGTATTTAAACAACCGAAAAATGAAGTTTCGTGGGACCCTCCGATCGATGTGTCGGATCGCTGGCGATCGATAGCGAGAGTAATAAAACGAAGACTCAAAACTAATCACTCAATTTAGCTCCGGTCCGAGAGCCTTTTTCTTAGATTTTTTCGGCAAAAGTAATCGTGCTGTAAGCTTCAGAGTTCGTGTTCTGAAATCCGAAGACGCAAAGTTTTGCCACCGGGACAAAAGTAAGGAGACAAAAAGTGCTGCCGGGTCGTTACCGATTTACCAGACACGTACCGGACTCCAAAGTTCTCTGTTACGCAAAATAAGCGTTACGAACTTTCTTCGATTCTTAAACCTCCACGTTTTAGATTAGTCTAACCGCTCCATTGCTCGCCAAATTTCACGATCCTCAATCCCAGTGCAGTTTACCCTGCGCACCGTAACTGCGTGCCATAAATACGTGGAGGTTCGAACGGTAGGCATTGCTTGAGAAAAAGTGGAACGTCAAAATTCGAATTTTTATCGTTTCACGTCATTGGACGAGCGGAAATTGTGAACAGGCTTTTGCAAACGTCGCTGACTAGTCAGTCGATAATCAAATAGCATCGAATTTCAGGACCGGTAGAAAGGTATTGAGGAATAAAATTTTCCCTAAGAAATTTCGAGTTTGAAGGTCAAAAATATTTTTTTTTCTTGATTTTATTTGAAGTAAAAATTTTGTCGAATCTCTCCGAAAAAATCGTCTTCCTGACAGATATTCCGGCTTCCTGAATAACCTCGCTCAAAACAACCGTGAACAGCATAACCGACATACAAAATAACTCTAATATCCCAAAAAACAAAAACACACACCCGCAAACCTAACGAACAAACGAACAAACAAAAACAGACACACGAACTTAAACAATGTACCAATGCGAAGGAAGAAAAATTGTAGGGTGGGTGTTCTCGAGACATCTCGAAATGTTAAGCATGTTAAAAATAATAAATAATAAACTTATAATGAAGCATTTTTAATCTAGCACCGAAAATTTCAGGTTTCATATATTTATCCGAAATCAATATTCCAAATGAATATTTCAATTATTCTCCACATTCCATTGGTTACAAACTTAAAGCTCATTTGAAATGACGATTATTTTTCTCGTGGTTTTTCTGTCCATGGGTTGCATTGTTCATCGGTTTTTTTGTTCATTGTTATTTTGTTCGTTGATTATTTTACCAGGTTATTTTGAGCGAAGTTACTTAGGCAGACACCGATATTTTTATGGGTGTATATAAATCGAGCATTTCATTGAAATTCAGGCCATTCAAATGGTCCTGCTGAAATATCGTGAATAGCAGAAAAAAATGACAAAATTCTCAAGTTCATTCTTTTTTATGAAAACTCATACAAAATCCGAAGCAAAAATAATCGGCGACAATGCATACGAATAGCGTATTTGGGTAATGAGACGAACGAATAAAGTTTGCATCTCGGTTTGCATTGGGATTGTGAAACTTTCGAATCGAATGATCGGAGCTTGAAACTTTAGTAGTTTCGAGGCAACATCCTTCGCCATTTGAATACCGCGAATTTAATTTTGCGTTTCGATTATTAGAGTTATGAAAATTCGTGGAAAATTTTTATCAAGCAACGAAAAAGTACGAACCCAAGAATTCTTAGAGCCACGAAAAGTAGTTTTTCATACGAAACGAAGACACGATAATTCTGTTTTTTTTCTTTGCATATTTGTTTGTAGATTATCGCCGCTGATTGTATCAGCAGAAATTTCGACTCGCACCCTTGCTCGAGTGGATTTGCATAAAACATTGAAATCGCACTTCCCAGCAGAATTTGCATTTGGTCTTTTTAAGCGCAAAACTCAAGGATAAAATCAACAAAAATGAAAAGAAACGGGCGAATAAACAGTGAAGCGAGTGGAATGCCGGAAGCCTTAGTTTCGAGCCTGTTGCGTAAAGAGATCCTGGTAGATGCTCGTACACTTTTGCTCATATAACCCGCAGTGAACAATAAAAAAACTTCCGGTTTTCCCATGTGATCCTTGGCGCGTCTGTAAAATCTGAAGATCCCGAGAGAGGATCGCTCTGTACACGCGCTAAAAGTCAAAGTAAATAAAAGTTTGAGCTCCGAGGGACTGATGGTGGGAAATGAGGAAGTGCGCGGTGATGATGCTTCGTGCTAGTAATTCTTCCAGTGTGACAATTAAATTCAACAGCAAATTATAAATACAGGGAGTGTATTCGCTCTTACGTGAGACATTTTTGTACCTTTCCCCAAGTATTTTTTTTTCCGCCAAGAAAGTATACTCGAGAAGGAGGCGTTCTAATATCCAACTTCACGGGGACCAGGTACGCGACGAATTGTCGGAGGCGTTATAATGAGAAACGGAAAGAAAGTGAGAAAACGAAATGGTGAAACGATATCGCCGTTTCGAAACTTCTCGGAGTTTTTAATCCAACGGACTTTTCGTTACAAAAATATCTTCTCAATCATAGTCATTGTTATTCAGTCATAATTCGGTAGATACTCGACAGTTTTGTTTCTTTAAGGCAGATCGTGCCCGAAGAATCGCATTTTATGGGTGTCTAAATTAGATCGATTTTTATTTCCTAATTAAGGATATTATCACTTTAAATTCGCGTCAGAGTTATTCATTCGAAATTGTAAATACATTTTTTCAACTTATTTTTCGGCGAATAAAATTACAAACCATAATTAAACGAGGATCCAACACTGACTGAACCCCAAATTTTATTCGTCCCTGGCTAAAATACTATAGTTTTTATGTCAAAAATCAATTTAGAGAACGCAAAGGGAAAGGGATAAAAAAAAGTGTTAATAAAAAGACAAAAGGCTGTGACAGCAATGGCCCAAGCCAAGAAGAAACAAAATGCTGAAATAAGCAAATGTGACTTTACGAGTGCTCATTACCCAATTTCGTTTAATCCTTAACGTAATATATCTTTATTACTACTAAGGCAATTGTCTCGAATTTTTTCCCAGACCTTCGTTATATGCTTCATTGTTATTGTGTACTTCTTCATAAACTTCGTAAGAAGGGTTCATTCGTTAAATGGAAAGATAAACGATTTTTTATGCATAGTCCCTGTGTATTTTTCTTCATATTTAAGCACGTTTATGCAAATAAGACGAACCCTTTAAGATTTGATATGCGTGTCAGTCGACTACCCATTAAAAGTGAGTAAATTGCCAGACTTTCTTAAGAAAATCGTTTCGTGTATAAACTACCTTAAGTCTTCACGTGTACACCGTGCACGTGTGGGGAGAGGAGGCGGGGGGGGGGGGGGGGGGGGGAGGAGTGGAATAAAAATCTGAAAATCTTCCTTTTATAACGAATCGACTTTCGATACCCTCGAAAATGAACCTGCTCGTTAATCATTCGAAAAATCATGAAACTTTCGAAAGATTGTGCGTGCACGAGTAATTGCGGATTAAGGAGCTTCTTACATTGTGGAAACATCGTACTCGATCGAACTCTGAAACGAGACAAAATGTTTCGATCTCAAGATTGTTTTGAAAGACGAAGAAATTGCCGGGAACTCGTCCAACTTTGATGCGGCAGGGAAAAATATAGAAAATGGGAAAAAACCGCAGTGTCTTCTCGGTGGTCGAACGGTGATCAAACGAATAGCCGGCGCACGAAGACGTGCGAAAAAACAGAAGGCGACAGTCGTCTGGCAGAATGTCGGAATGACAGGGATCGAAGAAGAAAGTGGATGTTTTAAGGACTCCGACGGAAAAACGGTGCTCGGGTGATCCTCGTCTTCCATTAACGTGAGTAATAAAATTTGCGGTTCTACTTTCGTTGGTCGATCGGTAAACGGTGTCTCACGAAATCGAGTGCGGCGACCGGTGAGCGCGCAAGCGAAGGTGATCGTTGTCGTCAAAGACCTCGAAGAAAGTTATACTCCCAAGTGAACAGCACCTTCTGGCAGTGGGCAATGGGCCACGCCTGTGAACCTCGAAGCCTGTGGCACACCACAGCAGATCCAGAGGAAAGGAGAACTTTTGTGAACGTCGGGAGTATGGAACAATCACTGAGATCAAGATAGAATGTGAAATTCGAACAATCGTGGAAACTCAACCACTCGCACGATCCCCATAATTGTAGATCATTGCAGACTATCGAGAATCTTCTGACGGAACACTGTTGCAGAGCGTCGATGATTGTTGCACATTTTCAATCATTGGCACCACAATAAACTATCAGAAGCTCCGGAAAATCAGCAAAAAGTAATAAAATATGGCATAATCGCGATCGAACGTTTCACGAGCGTGAAGAGTTCACTAAAATCGGCGAAGACCGAGTCGTTTGTCGATGAAATCGATTCTAAAAACAGTTTTTAGTGATCTACGAAACCGAGAGAAATTCTTTTGAGGTAGTTCATGCACGAAACGATTTTCTTAAGGAAGTCTTAAAATTTACTCAGAATTTAAATGGATGACTGACACACATATCAAATTTTACAGGGTTCGTCTTATCCTTAAATATAAAGAAAAATACTCAGGGGTATATGGGAACTAGGCTTAAAAAATCATTTACCTTTCTATATAACGAATGAACGCTTCTTACGAAGTTTATGAAAAAGTACACAATAACAATGAAGTATGTTACGAAGGTCTGGGAAAAAATTCGAGACGATTGTCTTGCTAGTAATAAAAATATATTACGTCAAAGATTAAACGAAATTGGTAAAATGAGCAATCGTAACCTCACGTTTGCTTATTTCAGCATTTCGTTTCCTGTTTCCCATTCCTGTCATAGCCTTCTGTCTTCTTATTAACACTTTTTTCTTCATTCATTTCTCTTTGTATTTTCCCTTTGTGCTCTCCAAAGCGATTTTTTACATAAAAAGCTGTAGTATTTTAGCCAGGTACGAATGAAATTTCGAGTTCAGTTAGTGATCGATCCCTGATTAATCAATGGCTTGTAATTTCATTCGCCAAAAAATAAGTTGAACAAATTTATTTACAATTTTGAATTATTAACTCTGACATTAATTTAGGACGATCTACCTTAATTCAAATGGAAGAGAATGTCGAAAAAATGTTGAAAAGAACTTCGGTGATCATCGAAACGAGCGAATCTGAGAGTTCAACGTCACTGTGTCAGTGAAGAAACGAAGAAATAGTAAAGGGAATGACATTAGTGATTTATGGAAACTTGATATTCGATTCCCATAGAAAAATCGTCTAAGATGCAAAGCTGTCAAGATATTTCATCGAGCGGTTAGCATTGCTTATGGAATCGTCAATTCAACGGTTTTTTCCTCGAGCAGGTTTTTTCTCGTTTAGTTGAGAATCGTTCAGAGTACATGTAGACATAACTCAGAGATGGTACCCACATGAATTATGGAATCGACTCTACGCGAGTCTTTCTATATCTTCGGTTCAACATTTACCGAGTATATGCTCACCGCAACGGAAGTTTAATGGCCTTGCGATCACCCGATATGAGTGCTGACTCTCTTCGTTATTTCGTATGGATATGTTATGCGAGTTACGCTCAACGTTATTTCCGCAATTTCTCAGTTTTTCATTCATCGCCATCAGAATCTCTGAAACTATTTCCTGCGACAGATTCCCTGGAAAAAAGTTGAAAAATTCTGCAGAACTTGAAAGAAACTCTTCAGGATTCACATCAGTCTTCTTTGAGATTTAAATGCTCAAATAAAAATGAGCGTAATTACTCCCAAACGTTGATAACCAGAATTGAGTGTTTTTGAAAATTCGAATTTACGCGCTTAAAAATGAATCCAGAGAAGAATCTCAATCGTTGTTCCGAATAATTGTCAAACTCGACTCGAAGAAATCGTTTCGAAAAATAATTTAAAAATTAAGTGGAATTCTCCCTGAATTTTTATTGAAATCGCGACTAATACATTTCGTAATGAGCAATGAAGCGGTGTGAATCCGGCTCTGGTTTCTTCGGTTGTGGCAAAAATGTGGGTGCAATTTATGATAAAATAATCTTTGTGACCGTCGTAAAAGGTGTCACGGCGTACGCAAACTGCTCCGTATTTTTATTTATTCATTGCGTCAATGAGAAAAATCTGCTGTCCGAAAACGTGCCACAGTCAAAATCGGCTAATTAAGTCCCATTTTTTGATATTTTTTATAATCGCGTAATCTTTATATTCGTGACGAAATTCGGAAGAAACGAGTTTGATTTTGGACACTTGGCGCTGCGTACACCATCGCTCGATGACTCTTGCAGAAAATTCTGCTTTCATTGAATCCCCATCAACATTTTTTACAAACTTCCATCAAACCATTAGTGTGGAGTAAAATGAGGAAATAAATCTGACACTGACCCCGGAGGACGTGAACAGCAGGAGCCCTTCGACGATGACGTATAACAATACTTCCTTCATAAATAAATGTGAGAAGCGATTGTAAGCGTTCGGTCGGAAGGTGGGCGCATCTGCGTCGAATGTAGGCAAACTGGAATCCCAACTAGATATACAAAGAATCTCAGGCCCTGAGAAGAGAATCATCGAAACAGAGTAATAAGTTGCAACCGAAAGGCGGTGATGACCCCTTTCGAATGCGTCCGGCATCGCAGTCTTACGTACGCCTTGTGAAAAGACCCACGCACGTGAATGCTCATTCAGCAGCGTTCGTGGTTGCACGCATTTCGATATACGAGCATGGCTGTTTGTAACTCGATTTCATTGTTCGTGTGAGCGATCCTCGATGGGAGTAAAACAAATGTAAATGCGGCTATTCATGACGAAAACAGGTGAAGTTCCGGCAGGAACAAGAGGTTACGACGACGAAGAAAGGAAGAAAGAAACTCGGCCGCGTCCCGAGCCGTTTGTGGACCGGGGGTATCGCACAATAAAGAGAAAGTCATTTCTCTGGGCTCCTCGAGTTGGGCGTGGAGTCTTCGTGTTTCAAGTGGCCAACGGCGCGTTTTGAGGATGCCTACGATCATCTCGGGATATTATCCGAGGGGGAAAATTACAAAGGCTCATCATCAAAGCTTTAGAAAGTTGGAAGGGGCATATTCGTGTGGCGTGCCGCTCATTATTCTGCCTCTTGGAGTGACGAGATGCGTTGAGAATCTCGTCAAATTGTTGTTTTCGCATCTCTTCGGTATTTCAACGAGAATTACAGCCTTGGCAAGAGAAAACCATTTTTTGGAGTCGCGAATTCTGGGGCAGGAGGAAAATTTGAAAAACCGAAAAGTTCTTCAGGCGCAGGCTCCGCAGTGAATGGCCAAGATTCGGAGACCTGCGCGTCGCGCAGCGTCCTTAAAAGCCTAGAAATCTGAAGACTCTCGATCGCGACTCTCGCACGAAAATCCGGTGAGTTCCGGACGATTTAAATACATTCCGGGCAACCTCGATTCGACGTTCCACGTGGCTTATCAAATATTAATTGGACGCGGAATGATACGGTAAAAAAGAAAATCGTGAAAATAAGAAGGAAAGGCTCTTTCGTGATGAGATAGGAAATCGGGAATTAGCGAGGAAAGCAGAAAAGAGTCGGCATGTAGCGTGACGTGCCGTCAAGCACACGCGATATATATCATAAAAACATCGTTCGGGGATGCCAATCGTCCCGGCACGTAATCCATAAAGGATGTTAGTGGAGTAAGAGCTCTCACTGCTCGCACCACTTTTTCATCTGCAGAATCCACCGATACCGAATACCAATGCAAATCGCTTCTCCCCAATCCCCGTATTTTCAGACGCTTCTCATTAAAAATGAAGATTCGAAACGTACGTGAATCGCGGGAGTGGCCGACGAGCAGCGTCAAAATTTGTAGCAACTCGATTCAAAGGATCTTTCATTGGCCTTCGATGTTTCGCACCTCCGCCTCCGAAAATCCAAAAATTTCGTGGTTCCTTCTTGCTGCCACTTTCCGGCCGAAACCCGTCTCACAAATCCCCATTTCGCCGCACTCAGCTTCCGCGGATCGTCAGACGAAGAAATCTCGAACTGTTTCTTCCTCGAGGAGAGGAGATCCGAGTTAGAAAACACCAGGAAGACGACCAATCGCCGTATTTATTAGAAAGGTTCGCTTTTGCCGTGGTCGAAGAAGCCACAGCATCGGAAATGTATCGCTGAAAGCCATAGGATATAGTTCCGATTTACAGTTCGTTAGGTCTCACGGTCTCACTCTAGATCCTCCTCGAGAGCTGGCCTTTACCGCATCGTGGGATAAGGCCTCGACGCGATTACTCCCAAGTACTCATTTGCTACGCGTCCAGGTACTTATTTATACACACACGGACTCGCACGTGTATTTATATATGGTTTATGCACTATATTGGTTACGACACGCGATAAAAAGACGATTATCATCTTACGATGCGTTATGAGAGTAGGAGGAGGGAACCATTCGAATTAAGCGTTCGAGCTGGTGCATGCCGGAGAAAATGATTTTCTCTCTATCCGATTATATCAACTCTATCATGCTCATTAAATAAGACTCTCTCATACAAACGGCCTTGGAAGGGTTTTTCGAAAACTTTCGATCACTGTCAGGAAATCACAATTTTTCGCCAATTTTCATCGAGGACAAATACACACACTTTCGTAAATAAGAAAGCAACATTCATTTGGAAAGTTATTTTCTTCACAATTGTTCTACTCACAGTGCAGAATGTCAATTAAGGTAGATCATGCACGAAGGATCGTATTTTGTGGGTGTCCAAATTGGCTCGATTTTTAGTTCCGAATTAAAGATACAATCACTCTGAATTAATGTCAGAGTTATTAATTCGAAATTGTGAATCAATTTTTTCAATTTATTTTTTGGCGAATGAAATTACGAGCCACTAAATAAACGGGAATCCATCACTGATTAAACCCCTAATTTTATTCGTCCCTGGCTAAAATACTATAGTTTTTATGTTAAAAATCGATTTAGAGAACGCAAAGGGAAAGGGATCAAGAAAAAAGTGTTAATAAAAAGACAAAAGGCTGTGACAGCAATTGCCCAAGCCAAGAAGAAACAAAATGCTGAAATAAGCAAATGTGACTTTACGAGTGCTCATTTCCCAATTTCGTTTAATCCTTAACGTAATATATCTTTATTACTAGTAAGACAATTGTCTCGAATTTTTTCCCAGACCTTCGTTATATGCTTCATTGTTATTGTGTACTTTTTCATAAACTTCGTAAGAAGGGTTCATTCGTTAAATGGAAAGATAAACGATTTTTTATGCATAGTCCCTGTGTATTTTTCTTCATATTTAAGCACGTTCATCTGAATAACCAATAAGACGAACCGTTTAAAATTTGATATGTGTGTCAGTCGAGAAAATGGTTTCGTGCATGAACTACTTTAAGTGTAAAGAATTCAGACATCCATCCAGGAATCGATATTCTCGAACAATTTTGATTTTTTTGCTGTTAACTGAATCCAGAAACTTCTGCAATTATCGTGGAATCTAGTCGATCCGCTAATCTGCATAAGAGTTTGATCCCGTCTTGAACAGTTTTAAGCTGAAAAACTAAATTTCTTATTAACGATTCAATGAATTCGAATTTCGGCTACGTTTGAATTCATAATTTGGATTCTCCTGAATTCGTATGAACGGCAAGGTCCTGTTGCATGAAAACATTGATGAAAAGCGCGACATCGTGAGCTAGAAATCTGAGCTGCATTTGTACAGAAATTGCAATTCTCTCATTACATTTGTGCACAAATGCCCAGAGGTGCAATTAAAAAAAAGATAAAAATTTTTCACCACTTTTCATAGCCCGTTGGCGCTAAAAAAATGTCATATATACGAGCGTGCAGTGTGTACTTTCCAAGCACTCAAAGTAGAGTTGAGCGAAATAGAAGGTCGACTACATTCACCGGCGTACGAAGAGAGCCAGCAATCCTAGAACTCGTTGAACTCCTGCGAGTGCGCGAAAATGCGTGTACCATAGAAGAATTAAAATCAACTCTGTTTCTCAAACGAAAAAATGTAGGTCGATGCAACGGAGACTTTGAGCGCGTGTTTCGCCAAATAAGCATCGCGGATTGCAGAGTCAAAAAGCTGCATTCGTTTTCTCGATCTTCATCCGGACTTTACTATGGAAACGAACAATTTGAGTGGCGATGACAGGGAGAAAGATTTTTCAACGCCAGTGACAGGTTTTCGCGATTTTTCTTGCACCAGTCACCGCACGACTTTTTTTTTATCTCGGACGAAAGTATAAACACATTGGATCGGAATAGACCAGAAAGTACCGAAAAACCAGTTGTGTGATTCTTGTATCTAGTCCAGATGACCGATTCGCGACGCTTTGGTACTTGCCAAGGGGAAACCCGATCGCTTTCCTTTCGCCAACAGCGCATGGCTGCCCCGCGGACCCCCTTACCACAGCAGCTATTACGTCGCGAATAGGTCACGCTTTTTTTTATTTCACGGACCACCAACTTCTAACTGCTGTTATAAGCTGCTTTACTGTCTCATAATTGTTTCGATAAAAAAGGAGGCACAAGTCGTGGTTGCTTGGACTCGTGCTGAGCCCTCTCCTGAGGCGGATATTGGCATGAAAATCGAACAAATTTGATAACAATTGAAACGCATTTAATGAGGAACGTAATTTTGTGGCTGCGGATTCATCGACAAGGAAAAAAGTGATTCGAGCATGTTTCTTATGATTTCAGATCGGTCGAGCGAGGAATTCGCTCGTGCTGGCCATCTGGCTGATTGTACTCGCCATTTCGGTACCTGCCAGGGCCGAAAGATGGTCTCGTCAGGTTTCCAACAGCGAATGGATCCCTTTGGCGAATCCGCGCAATCGACAAGGACACAATCAGAATCTTGGAGCCCAAGTGCTTCCTCAAGTTCATCAGCCATTGATTCCTGCTTCGTTGCCACCTGAGCTGCGGCAAGAGTACCAGCAACAGTTGCTGCAGCTTCAGAAAACACAAGAAAGTATTCAAAGATTGTTGCTGTTGCAACAGCAACTGAAAGCGCAGCAGAATTTGTTGCAGGTAAGAGAGCTCACAAACTCGAGGGAAACGAATTGTTTTTCCAATATTTATGAAAAATTTGAAAATTCCTAATTAATTGTTTTCCTTCGCAGAATCAAGCGTTCGCTCCCAATGGATTACCCGAGAGCGAAGAGAATAAACAGGCGCTACACCAAAGTGCTATCGCTAATGCTCAAACGCTTCCCGGGCTAGTCCCGGAGGTTTTGGTACCGCCTCAACTCTCAGAGCAACCGAACCCACCGGTATATACGTCGCAAAATTTCCATGAACCCCAAGGTGAAGATATAAGACAAGAACAATACGAGGATTACAGTGATCGTCAACCTTCGGATTACAGAAATCCTGAAAGGGTGAGAGAAGAATTGAGAGAAGAAGACAAATACGTGCCCGAAGCCCCTACGGGCCAGGGAAGCGAGGGCGAAAACGGTGACGATGGCGAGGAAGAGGTGAACTTTAAACATTATTCAAAATCATTCTCGGTCACGAACCATTTACATTTTACGAATAAAATTCACTTTTCGAGGGGAAATATCAGTGGGACAGGCTGAAAAATTAGGTATTTTTGGGGAATTTTTTTTTTTTATTTTTAGTACATTTTATTAAGCAGAGGAGCACTCGCAAAATGGGATCTCAAAAAAAGACTCCCGGACGTTTGCCAGCACAAGTGCCACAGCAAGCATTTGAAATCAAGAATTCGAAAAGATGGTTAATTTATAATAGTATAGTTATCGCAGCATCGCAGCAAATTATTAATAAAAAAAAGTCAACAATTTAAAAAAAACTCTACGATGCGACGATAGCGATAAGCTTTCTGAAGAGAATTCTTTTTTATAATGAAGTCAATAAGACAAAATTTGACAGAGTTATGCTGTCAACCAGCTCAAAAAACATGGTTTCGAGAAAAACGCGTTTACAGTTTTGAGAGGATAAAATCGGATGATGTAACTTAAATACTAATATGAAAAAAGTTCTTACCGATTAGTCTGGTATCCCTGGACCATATCGAAGCTCTTTTGTGCCCAAGCGCTTGTTTCACACTGATATTCCCCCTTAAACTGCCACTAAAGTTGAGTGAACTCCCAAAAATGTTTGATCAGTCGTTTAGTAGAAATTTTCATCGTCTTACGTTGACGATAACTCGATGAATTAATGAATAAGCTGAGTCCACCGAGTCCAAAAATTCGAAAATTGAGAAATTGACAAAAGAAACGAAAACTTCGCTCGACAAATGGAAAATGTATTAACCGTTTTGCTAAAGGTGCAAGTCGTCTACGTGCCGGCAGAAACGTTGGCTCAACGTGGCCACGCGAAGAACCAGCAACGCGAGCGTGATAGGAAACACTTTGGTAATCAAGACACTCGGCAGCATCGCACCCGTCCTTACACCCATCAGCAAGAATCCTTGGAGAGCAGTGGTCGGCAACGCGAGAATGATCACACGACGGTGTCGCCGGAGGACGACGCTTACGCGCGTGAGTTCCTTCAGCAGTTGCAGAGAGAGCACGAGGGAACTGACCGTTTGTTGAAGGAAGCGCGTGAGAAGGAGCTCGCTCGATTGCGCGAGGAGAGAAAAGAGATTCAGAGACGCGCCAAGTTACAGCAAGCCGCGGTACAGCGGGAGCAGGAAATCCAGCGGCAGCGGGAAGCCGAGAAAAAGCAGAAGGAACTGGCCCGTCTGGAGGAAGCGGCCAAACAGCGTGAGCTCGAAAGAATTCGTGAAGCGAGGGAAAGGCAAAGATTCGAAGAGATGGAGCGATCGAAAAAGGCGCAGGCACGGATAAACGAGGAGAAAAGAAAGCAAGAGGAAGCTCGACTCGCCGAAATCGAGCGCTTGGCAATGTTGGAACGACAGAAAAAGGCAGAGATCGATAAAACGATCGCAGCACAGAGGGATCTGGAGAGGATACAGAAGGAAGAAGAGGAACGTGCGAAAGAGGCCGAGAGGAGTCACCTGGCGCGGCAAAAAGAATTATCCAAAACCCGACAGGAGACCGAAGCTTCGCCCCAGGCCCAACCCCTCATCAGGAATCATCACAATCACCAGCAGCATCTCGGCCAATCAGGAAAATACAACAGACACGGAAGGATTCGCAACAAGCCACGACAGCGTCAACAGCATCAGAACGCCGAAAATTCTCAAAAGATCGTTCACGAAACAACGACGATTACACCGCCGTCGCCCAACCAACCACCGCTGGCAGTCTACATGAGCAAACCGGTCGATGATACGCGAGTCATAAGAATAACGGACGTTTTAAAAACCCTGAAAGGTGCTCAAACCATAGACGTACTCGACAGCGTTGGTCAGAATTCCCCCCAGGTCTTCGTAGGACCATCGAACCTGGAAGTGCCTGAGAGCTACGTGAAATTCGACCTGCCTTACTTGTCCTCCATCGACAACAACAGAGTGGAACGCCGCGTCGACAAATTGCCATTTTTCGTCGCCCCATTGAGCTTCAATCCTCCCCCCGGTTATTCCAAGATTCCATTCCCAGCTCCCCACATCGGTTCGGTCGTGATAAACAACCTCGATTCCAACATATCGATCACTCAACCGGACGGAAGTCTCGAGGAAGTCAATAAATCACAGTTGAGTCCTCTCATAGAACCGAATTCCTTCAGTGAGGATAATAGCCAAGGACAGTCGTATTCGACGCGCTTCGATTCTTCATCGACGCCTAGTTACGCCAATGTTCGCCACGAGGAACCTTCCAGTACGGCGCAGTATCAGACGAGTCCTTCTTACGCGACCGTCGGGGCCAGTGGGCCAGGTTCGAACTACAGATTCCGGCAGCCTTTCGATGCTGGGAATCCTTCCGGGCCGCAAGAACAATCGAAACTGAATTATCAGGACCAGATCCAGCAGCGTCCAGCCTACCAGGAGCAATCTCATCTGCCACTGGCCCAAGAGAATCCTCCGCAATACAGTGACGATTCTGCAAGGTCAACGACTCCAATTTACCGACGACCCAACGTCGTGACTTCTTTCGCTTACCAGGAAAGCCCTCAGCCCGTACCGTCCAGCACGCCCATATACGAGGAGAGTTACTCCAACATACGCGATGACTCGTCGAACGGTCCAGCAAACTCTCAGCTCACCTCAGCCAACGCGGACCCCCCGCAACACCGCCAGGTCGTGAATCGCTACCAACTGACGGATCAGCGGAAGGACCAACGCGGCCAAGAATATTCGAACGTTCAAGTTGACCCGGAGCCCGTGAGGTATGAAGACTCGCCCACGGGTCCCACCCAGTACAACCTGCCTGCTGAACTTCCACCGATCCATCCCCAACTACCCGGTCTCGTAAACTCACTTTTGGATGAAAATGAAGAAACTGCGTTCATCAACAAGGAACCGAGCCTGCCTACGACCACGAGCACGACCACCGTGAGAACGACTACGACTGCTCACGTGCCTTTAACGACCCACAGGACGAGGGGACGTCAGAGAGGCAGAGTGGTGGCGACGAGACCAACCACAACGACCACCCCGGCCCCAAGCTCCTCAGCCAAGTCTCGAGACACGGATAGAACGAGGCGGCCTTTCGGAAGAACGAGATCAAGATACACCACGACTACGGAAGAGTATCGGGAAACTTACGAACCAACGAAAGCCAAAGCTTCGCCAACAACACCGCGGTACACGAGTCAGGAGAACTATCGACGACCGGCCTCATCGAAAAGTCAAAAATACAAGAGCCGCGAGACCGACGATAACCTTCATGCCTCGAGGAGCCAAGTGCAGGACGTCCAAGCCCACGAAGCTGCCAACTCCAGGAACTCACCTTGGGACCAAAATCCCCGACAGCCTGAAAACACCGCGACCGACTCGAACGCCCCGGTCTACTCGCAGTACGACTTCGCATCGGCGACGACCAGTCGAGAAAATTATCCAGCACCCGAGACCGACGGATCCCAGATCCCAAGCACGACTGGCCAAGTCGAATACTCCAAAGACCCGATCCCCCGTCGATCGAAACCCGCCGCCTTGAGCAGCCTGCAGGATCAAGAAGAGTTGATTTCACAACAGTTTCAGGAACGTTATCCAACGGCGGACTTCAGCCAATCGGGCCTCGACGAAGCGCCCGTTAATGGGTTCAACTATCAAATCAGAAACGAAAACACTCCGACGACACCGGCCATTCCACCTTCGTCCAAAGATTTTTCATACTATCAGAACAATCAAGAAGCCTTCGACAGTTCGCATCTCCCTCTCGTATCGACTAACGCACCCTTCAAGTCACGAATCAATGATTATCAACTTCCTCCTCAGTATGAAAGCTCAGGCTTCCGTACTGGTGATCAGAACTCCGGTTTTAGAGGCAACGACGATGGCCTTTACGATCCCTACTCACAGGACGTTGGGGCTCCAGCAGCAGCTCGGGAACCAGCACCGCAGGAGGTAAAGTCAATCCAAGCCACTCATCCAAGCGACTCATAAATAAAAAAGTAGTAAAACGAGGTCAACTCATTTTCAGTGATTGACTTGATGTTGTATATTTTCTCATATTTCCACACCATCGCCATTTACAGTCGTGATTACTATAATTGTGAGAAAACCACAATCCCAAAACTCATTAAACGTATTTTTGAAGCTCACAACGGAAGCCCCGACGACAACGACGACGACGACGACGGAAGCGGCGCCGGTGATTATCCGCCAAAGAGTTCGAGCTCGTTTGGGAGGACGAGGGCGTCCAGAGGCTGTGGTTCAGACGAAATCGCGAGGTAGCCAAGACGAGTACGTTCGTTTCAGTGCCGTCAACAACCAAAACACACCCACAACGGAACGTCCCACATCTCGAAATCGCGAAAACCATCGAACAAAGCCAAAATCCCGTCAGCAACACCAGGGAGTTCAAATACAAACGGAAGGCAACGATTACGTGAGGATCCAGTCCCCTATTAGGACCTTCCAAAAAACCATCGTGACTCCTCCTTCAACCAGTTCGAGAACTACCACCACTCAAGTCCCGATAACCACCACCGAATATGAATCATCTAATGACGAAGTCGAATACGGTTTCATTCGACCACCCAATTTCGCTCCAGTTCAACCAGCCGAAAACCAGTATCAGACGCCTTACAGACTCGGCGACAATCAGGTGAGAATTAAGGAGAAACGACTCTCACTCGAAAATCAACTTTTGGACTTGAAATTTTTATGAGATACAAATCAATACTTTACGCAGCTTTTCCCAAAATTTAAATCATATTGACCGTTTCGTTCGTACGTAATTAATTTTCAAAGTTGGACATTTTTACATGATAAAGTACGTCCCTTTATGGAGGCAATTTACAAAAATTCAGTTATGACAATTTTGGTGCTCTGGCATCTAACTAAGGTAATCCAAAAATCGAATTTCGGTAGAAGAGATTAAATATGACAGTAAAAAATCGGAAAATGCAAGTTCACCGTCTCAATTCATTGCTATGTTACAATAAAGTTTCACTTGATTTGATTTTTTATTTGATATAGTATATTTGCCTTAGTAACAACTTTTAGCCAACAAAGCATGTAACATAGTATCACATACAAAACCAGTTCGAGTATTGGGATCTGACATGGGGGCGTGGCCTAAATTTAATATGGCGCAGACGGGGCTGCTATTCAGGATAGATAATGCTAGTTTTACCAATAAGTGATATTTGCTGGTAGTCCGGTCCAACTTGTAGTCATCGAAACTTCTTTTTTCTTTTTTTTCTCTTTTTGTTATTTTATTTTTTTTTTGCAAGGTGTAAACACAACTACTTCCATTTTTTAATTAATTTTGCGCAAAAACACTAATGTTATTTGATATGTATTAATGAGCAATGCACCACGGCTATAGTTTGAAAATTCAATACCAGATGTCTCACAAATTTTGTCAGATCCCAATATAGAAAACATAATGACGTTAAAAATGATGAGTCGAAGTTACAGATCGCACTAATATAACTGAATAAACTTAAAATATTATAAAAGTAATAGAAACATAAAGCTCTAATAGAAATAATAATTATAATTGTAATACGCATAAAATAATATAAAATAATATTCAATTTCAATTTGAATTTCAATCAGCACAAGATTGATTTTATGACTTGACCATCAATGGTTGTCGGAGAGAGAAATAGTGGGATGTTAAAGCGGGTCGTACTAGTCAATGGACAGTCTTTGACCATATTTTTTAAAAGAAATTACTACAGGCAATTATATGTAGCATAATATTATTAAGAAATGTTATAATGATTTTTGAAGGGTAAATAATATTCAAGTTCATTTTATCATGGAAAATATTTTGTGCAGAGTTGTTAATATGACTCGGTAGTGCATTGTGAAAAGTTTACGTCTGACAACGTCGGGCGTTGAGGTACCCATAATCTCAAGTTATTATGTCAACAAAATGATCCGGCATAACATTCACGCCACTCATGGTAGAGATAAAGGGAAATTTATTTCCAAACGATCGATCCCATACCTTTTGAGGCCTCTCAATAAAAAATCTTACACATTACCAAGCATTTGATGAAATGAAATTTATTTTACAAAAATATACCATCCCAAATTTTTTTTCCGTGCATTTTTTCACAATGTGCAAACCCGCCTTTCTGAGCCAATTGAAATATTTTCTAAACGCAAATTATATACATTTTTTTGCATTAATGTTTAGTTATTTTATGAATGCAATCATTTCTTCATAGTTTTTATATCGCTTGAAATGCTGTGTATCAAAATATCGTCAATTTTTTCATTTGGAGTGAGCCTCTGACAGTAAAGTTAGGTTATGTACAGATGTATACATATATAGGTTTTGCGACGTTGCCACAACTTCTCAGGGTTATAAAATCCTCAGATTCCGTGAGCATTTGTCGTCTTTAACTTTATATTTCTAATTCAGATGTCCGTTGACCCCCTTTTTTTAACTAACCGTTAGAATTCCGAGGGTTCAATTCATATAATTGATTTTTTTTATTATCGACATCTGATATAGAATTGCATCAAATTTTGAGTTATACAAGCTTCGAAGCCATTGCGGCTATAGGCGACACGTAAAATTGGGTTCTTTTTAACTAATAATATTTCGATTAAATAGTCGATAAGGGACCTTGAAATTTCACACAGATCAAGTATTAAGCTTGGACTACGACATACAAAAAAATTAGAGTGCCATCTGAAATCGAGTCTAGTGCTCGTACATCCTTAAGTAAGCCACTCGGGCCATGAGCTAGACAAAAGCAGCCTATACAGCCTTATGCGCACGTGCAGGCCCGCGCAGTTCACGGAAATTAGCCTAACAGCTGATGCGACTCCAAAGTCGCATCAGAATCGAATTATTCACTTTAGTTCTACTAAATAAATAATTTATCAAGAGCAACATTTTAAGCCATCACAATTGATAATATGAATATTCAACACGAATCAGATGAATTGTGAATAATTTTAATTTAAGGAGGAATATCAACTTCACGTAAAGTGAAGTTATGTATATTATGAATTTCATTGTTTTTATCTAAATTATCTAGGTTATGTAAACCCTGTTTGCTTCATTTATACGGGATTAACCCCCAAAAATACGTTATTTTTGGTTGGAATTCATGTGATATATAAAAAAATGGCAAAATTAAACGACCTCAAATTTTGCACACATCTTCTTTAGAGTTCAAACTGCGGAATAGTACTTTTTTTCTAAACTATCACCATTTTTTATTTGATTTGAGTATGAAAAGATGGGGTCTGTGGAGTTATTTCCTATGCGTAAGTGTTGAATATTCCAAGTTTGGAAATGATTTACTAAAAAATGGCTGAATGAAATGGATTAAAAATTGGAGAGGCTACAGAAAATATATCCAAAAATGTATTCTAAAAGTTTCATTAAGCTATCGCCACTTTTCTCAAGCTGGTGTTCCTCCTTAAGAGGATGGATCAGTCGATTTTTGCCATCGTTCTGCGTAGGCTGACAGAGCCTTTTTTTAATCGATCAAACTGTGTCAGAGAATTTCAATTTCGAAAATTTCAAGTGAGGTTAGTCGACTGATCCATACTCTTAAGCTTTTTTTTTGACTTGACGGGAGTAGCCGTTCCCCTTAAATCTCGATCGTTGTCCTGACGATTCCTGAGGAAGAACGAAATTCCAGATTCTCGATCAGTGCAGCAAATCATTTTCAAATTCCTATTAAAATTTTTCCGTCATTTTCAGGCCCAGTTGCAATCCATCGTCGCAACGGACGAGACCGCCGCGGATTCGGTTCCTAACCATGCGCAGGTCTCTCGCAATCGACCAAAGTATCAATCCCCAAATCGTCGCCCCGCGAACAAAGTCGTTACATCGACGTCGCTTACCTCAGAAAATTCGCCTTACACCGAGCGACCCCGTACTCGGATCGAGGAACCAAAGAACAATCGAATTCGGGTTCGGGGTAGGAAACCCGGAAGAAGACGCACGACAACGACTACCACGACCACCACGGAATACATCCTCGAAGAAAACAATGACCTACCGCTCGAAGAGAACTACCCTCGGCCCTTGAAAACTTTAGAGGACTTGGGCGACAGACAAGAGTTTTACAATGAAAAGTTAGAGGCTCTGCCTTTGGGAGCAGGATCGCTGGCGAACTCGGCTCAACACAGTCAAAGTTCGGTGAGTGTTAAAAACAGTGTTGCTTGGCACAATAATCTCGAGCGTTCTCATTGCATTTTTTCCATCGCAGTTTCACCGAGGTACAAATCTCTCTAACGCGTCCAGTCGAATCAATAATTTTTTTGTTTTTTTCTCCCCGAAGTTCACGAGTCAAGACTTCATGCTGAACTTTGGATCGGAGCCAGATCATCTTCTAAATCCAGAAATAGATCAGACCCAATTAGCGAGCGAGGCGACCAGAAAATACGGTAATCCGAGCGGAACACGTTCGAGGAGCCATCAACATAATCGAGACAATCAGGAGCGAGATATTTACGGCTCGGAATCACAATGGTCGACGAAATTAACAAGCGCCTCTTTCCAACCAAGTGCCAACGTCAATGGACTCGGTGATAATGATCGGAAAACATTGAATCATATAGAAAGGAAGAAAAGCTCGTATTCGAAGGACGTTGCGTCGGCTGATGCACCCGAAGTCATAACCGCCCCACCGGAAGAAGCTTACGTCACTATCATGGTCTCTTCGGATGAGGTTCCCAAAAAATCAGCAACTTCACCAGCCGACACTTCGATCGAAACCTCCCCTATGGAGGACACTAATTTTGGAATGAAAACAGGCTTCGAGAACCAACAAAATTTCGTAGAAAATACTACTCCCACTCCTAAACGAACCGCATTCGAATCGAACTCCAATGGAACTGTGGTGAATAGCGAAGAAGGAACGTCCGGAAGTCCCGGTCAGGTGAATCAGCCACCCCGAAGGGTAAGATAAAGATCGTTCGGGATACTCAAACAGCTTGAATTTTTAATGCATCACACCTTTTAAAAAATTTACTGCGAATAGCATTCTCGTATTGGTGGCTTCATCGACTACGAGAAACGTCAGCTAGGATGGCAAATGTCCTGCGCGGGTAAAATGTTAGAATGACTAAAATTTCGAAGAGGTAAAATCTCGAGATTATAAACTTCGAATGATAATATGGGGACAGATCAATTCGACCAGAGCTTTGAATGTCGAAAATAAATAAAGTAGAAAATTCGAGATTCGAAGCACGTTTGCATCGAAAAAAGAATGTAACAATCGCCCATAGAACGACGACTAAAATATCGATTATTCGAAAATTCGACTATATCACTCTTTCGATTTTTTGCTACTCTATATTCTGGTCTATCTATAAAACAGCTACTCTCCATTTTAAATCCGAAAATATGAACTTTCGACATTCGTATGGTCTGTTAAAATTGCATTCGAAATGAAAACTATCGAAATATATATTTTCGAGTAAATACGAATTCGAAGAAGGAACGTTCGATTGAACACGTAATCTGCTAAACAGTCGATCAGAAATAAGAATTTCGAATTACTCATTTTTCTCTAATACGATACTACACTTTGAAAATTTCGAAATATCGACTTTCTACAATTTGGTTATTTGACATTGGACCTTACCCTGTCCTGCCAGTTAGAATTGCAATGAGACAATCTCATGGGAGTTTTAATACAGATTAAATATCAACGCGGTTGGAGTTTTCCTTCCCCCATAAAAAACGAACTATCAGACACTGAAACATAGTCCTCAGGGAGAATTCTCCATTTCTTTTTCCACCTTCTGTAATTCTATATTTTTTCACGAGTGAAATCGAGTTGAAAATGCTCTAAAATGTTTCAGGTCGGTGGACGAAGACGGCGAGTTCGAGTGCGCGTCCGACCGGCAGCGAGCGATGACTTCGTCACCGCGGAATCTCAGCATTTTAATTCCGCAGTGAATAATTTGCTCCAAAGCAGGCTGAAATACCGTCGCCGTCCGGAGGAATCGAGAGGAGCAGTGACGACAACCTTGCCCCCGAACTACGACGACTACACCAGTACGTTGCCACCGGAGAAAAGCATTTTTGAAGATTTGCTAAAAGAAGTTTTCGCAGCAGAGAATAAGTCGAGTAGCGCTGATAGTGAAGTTACGACTCCCAGTCAGAGCTCTCCTGAGCCGAGCGAAGTGCCTCAGGATCAACTTAATACAGTTTCGCAAGTTCAGGAATACACAACAGAACCGGAAGTGTCGAGGTCGCCCGAAGTTCTATCGGAACAATCCAATGTCGTTGTCAACCGGTCCGACGAAGTTTCTGTGGCTCCCAATCAATCCGAAGTCATCGGAACGTCTGGCAATTCCTCCGCTAACGCGTCAACGGCTGAAGAAGCAACGAACTCGACTGGGGAAAGCTCGAGCAATGCTAACGAGCCGGATTCGTCAACGGACACTCCTCTCATGACGACTATGACCGTCCCAAGAAAATCCTGGGATTCGACGAGTCCTTACAGAGACTCGGCGGCCTTGAACAACGGAGAAGATCTCAGTTACTCGGAGAAGAACAGCGAGAACGAACTTTTCGACGAAAACGCAAAGGGACCGGATAATCGAATAATTGATAGCGATTACAGAGCGGAAACGGCCAAGAACGAAGATAATTTATTGAGCGCGAACAACGAGGAAGAAAATTATCCGAAGAATCATCGCAGCGAGTGGAGCGAGGTGCGTTACCCGACGAGTCCGGAATTGCTCAACTACAACCGTCGACCGAATGCGACGACGAGCCCCCATCTGCCTGGAAGCTCGACGGAATCCGGAGGCGACGCGGGGGTAAAGACTCTCTCTGATTACGTGAAAGCAATATTCGATTCGATGAAAAATGCTGAGGAGCAGAAGAGCGAAAACGAAACATTTTCGAGGGGTGATTCGACATCTCCTGGCGATGAACGCGTCTCGTCGAGCACGAGTTATTCACCCGGAACGAGCGAGGATTCGGAAAGCGTTCCAACCACAATTCCATCGAGCTCCGATTATCCGACGGAAAAAGTAGAAATATCGGAAGATTCTTCGGTTAAATTGGCCTCGAACTCGTCGGAGAGTGAAAGTGAAGGGAAGGATGAAGATCCAACGGTAGGGAATACGGAAAATCCCGTTGAAAATGATACGGAAGAGTTTACCGAACCTCCGCAGAGTACAGAAATCGTCGAAACGACGAAATACGTCGAAGAAACAACGGAAGTGTCGACAGAGGCAAGTTCCAGCGAGACGTCAAACTCGTTCACAATTTCACAACCTTCAGAAGCATCCGCTATGACGGATTCGGCAAATCCGATCGATCACAAAACTACAGCCGCCACTGAAAGTTCACCTCAAGCCAAAAATTCGTCTGAAACGAAACT
Source organism: Venturia canescens (assembly GCF_019457755.1). Lineage (NCBI taxonomy): Eukaryota > Metazoa > Arthropoda > Insecta > Hymenoptera > Ichneumonidae > Venturia > Venturia canescens. Next base: position 1,087,935 of record NC_057421.1, on the reverse strand, counting down.
GGGCGCGATACTTCGCACTTCGACCACGACCAAGGTTTCCCACATGACTGAAATTTGTTACCGAGGCAGATGTGTCATGACCAAACCGAAAAAGGAAGTTTATGCGAGATGATTGGCTGAGGGATGAGACAGCGACCCTCGTCGACGATCCCAATCGAATTCGTGACTCAACAACTCTCGTGGAAACAAAATAATGCTGTCAAAAATCACTTAAATATCAACTCAGTCGTGTGATCGAGGCGTATGAATAGCTGATAAGAAAATATGCGGGAATATACCAATATTGTCAGTGTCCAAGCGAATGTGAACGAAGTACTTACATTGCAAACTATTTTTCATCTTACTTTTCAATGCACCGCAACTCTAGTGACGGTGAATGTCAAAAATATATTTTCCAACAAACACTTGTATATTTTCGCATATTTTTTGAGGTCCGGTGTCGAATTTTACAGAGCGAAGTGCTTCGCCAAGATTTTGGAGACGTTCTCCAAAAACGCAATTTGCTACATTTATTAGCAATCGTTTAAAGAAAAATGGAAGAGTCATGAAATTTTACATCGGATTTTTGTACTTAAACTTTGTCTTTATCATTCATTATATTTTCCATCATTATTTATTCGACGATTTCCCTATCGTCACACTGTGAGGGCGCGTGCGTCAGATTAATTGTATTTATCTCACGATGACGAAATGTGCGTAATTATAGGGACAAATTTGCATAACACTGACAACGACATGACGCTGAAGCTTGTTATTACAAATTGCCCTCGTTTCGTATACACATATGTAGCTCTATTAACGTTCATAATACGCATTAAATTATTTCCCATTGCAATAACAGAGAACGAGAACGATAGCAAGCTAACTGATCGGTTTTCTATTATTATTTGTAACGATTCTCATCACGTGAGAGTCGAGATATTTCAAGTATTTTTTATCGTTGTATAATTCTTATTTAATTATGTTATTTTATACATTTTTTTATCGTAAATTTACTTGTAATATATCTTAGTTTGTTCCTAGGCTCGATCGAGAAGTTATTTCGGAAAATAAAAATTTTTGAAAAATTCTTTCTTGACTATCATTTTTTATTCACTCTTCTTCCATTGGATATTGCGATTTATAAATTCGTATATTTACGCGGATTTCTTCTGTCGTAAATACAAAAATAACTCGTGAAATATTACCCTCACTTTTTCCATTCAGCTGGATATTTACGATCGAGTTTCAACGAAAACTGATGGAGAAAAAATAGTGAAATCTTGTCGGTAACTGCCACCAGGTTTTTCGAATTTTTAATCGATTGCTCGCAAGGATGATGGAAAAATGAAAAAGAAAAAAAAACCAAAAACTTTTTTTGGCATTTTCTGTTGCAGGAGAAATTTGAGTAATTCCGACCGCCTGAGGGAAATTGATTAATAACCAACCACATAATGAAATTACAAAATAAATTTTCGATCTATTTTATTCCTTGATATCTTGTTTGCGATATCCGATGTAAATTTTGAAAAATAGATGAAGAAAAAATCGCGAGATATTTAGCAAAACATAAGACGGCCCGACGGCACGACGTAAAATAAATGGACTGAAACTAAATTGCATTAGAAATTGCTACACATATCGCAAACATATTTCCGACTCGTACTTTCGCTTGTGCAACTTTGTGAGCCCCCATTTCACACTGGATTCACATAATCCAGTCTTCGGATGGTGAATTTTCATATTTTTCAAAACAAAAATAACTTTTTTGTTTTCACATCGTTCATTGCTACATTTATGCACTCAATATCATCATACGTTGACGTTTTCTTTCATGTGTATTTACGACGTTACTGAAATTTGAAAAAATCAATCGATATAGGGTGAGAACAGAAGGTCCGGAATTCCCCGAAACAAGCCGTTCGAAATTACTCCAAACTGCGAAATTTCACAAATTAATAAATAATTAAAAAACAGTGGGTGAGCCCGAGTTTGAAGTGCGTTAATGATTCTTCTATGGAATAAGGATATTAAATTAATTTTTTTAATAACATTGAAACCGCTCATCCCGTAGTTTCATCATGCAATTTAATGTATAGGCAAAATTAGATCAAAATGAAAAAAAAAAAAAAATTTTCGATTGTTTCAATTTTCTGTAAATCTTCCACACCAAACCGATGTCAAAAACTGTTGATGAGGCCGTTGAAAAAGATTACAATGATCGATGACAGAATGTTTTGAAAAAAGGAAATTAAGGTAAGAGACTTTCTAGAATTTTGACGCTGGCCATTTTTCTCGGGAACCAGCACACAACTGCGTTCTGCGCTGCATCGAGTGTTCACAGAGCTTCGGATGTCGGACCGTCGATTGCTAATTTTCGAGAGAACGGAAAATATACGAATGCAACAATACTCCGATGAGCCTTTGCGAAGCAACAATTGCAGCAATCACAAAACGGTTATTGCGAAAAGTTTAGTTCGGTCGGGGAGCTCGAATTCGAGAGATTTCTGGAATAAAATGGCTGAAACGATGTGGAAATGGAAATTCTGCACTCGCGAATTCCACGGAGCGCAACTCCAATGACCAAAAGCTTGCCAATTGTGCATGCTCGACGCACATCCCCGATATTGAAACAGCCAACTTACATATTTTCACTCAATATTCTGACTGGTGGAACAATCTGTGAAATAATCATGCGTGAGGCCGTTCAGCAACGTTTGGCATTCGTCAGAAGTAACGTTCGAATGTTTGAACTCGATTGGAGCCTGCAGCGAACATTCACGTTCACTGCAAACGGTACGAAACCTCGTTGGTGAATTTACTTGTGTTTAGTTTTACTTGTGGAGGAGTCAAGTTTTCAAGGATGAGCGCGCGGCAAGTGCAGTACTTACTTGAGAAGCCTAAATAATTGAGGATCGTAAATTCAACAAATTTCGAGCAATCCGTTTTTTCAGTTTACATGCCAAAGCCCCGGTAGCATATTTGCCATATTTCTGTATTCGAGCGTTCATGCGCTCGTCAGCAAATTGCTGATTCTCAACAAAAATAGCTCGACTGTTCCGCATAAACGAAAGTAAGACCTGCGCAATCGACTCGGATCGAAGGCTCGTGCGTGATCCCACACACTTGTTAGCATCTTAAATGTATATCATGTCGACCTATCATCTTCCGATGGCCTTAATGATTTCCACGCTTTTGAATAGCAGCCCTGCGCGCAGGTTCCTGATCAAATAAACCGAAGGGCAAACGGTAAACAGTTTTTTATCCTGTGCACTCGTGTGAACGTTTTGAATCCTGTCGCTGCACGATTCCTCTGCTGAAGGTTGCTCGGTTTATAAAAATACACGACGTTCAGTTACTGCGTACTTTTTCTTCCTCGTTTCAAGGTAGATCGTGCTCGAAGGATCGTATTTTATGGGTGTCCAAATTAAGTCGATTTTTAGTTCCTAATTAAGAATATTTAAACTCTAAATTAACTTCAGAGTTATTAATTCAATATTGTAAATGCATTTTTTCAATTTATTAATTAAACGGGGATCAACGTAGTATATGTTTATTCGTCTTCGGCTAAAATACTATAGTTTTTTATGTAAAAATCGCTTTAGAGAGCGTTAAGGGTAAACACAAAGGGAAATGGATCAAGAAAAAAGTGTTAATAAAAAGACAAAAGGTTATGACAGCAATGGGTCGAGCCAAGAAGAAACGAAATGCCGAAATAAGCGAACGTGAGGTTGCTCATTTTACCAATTTCATTCAATCATTAACGTAATACATCTTTATTACTAGTAAGATAATCGTGTCGAATTTTTTTCCAGACCTTCGTTATATACTTCATTATTATTGTGTACTTTTTCATAAATTTTTTCTTTATATTTGAGGACGTTTATTTAAATAACCAATAAGATGAAGCCTTTAAAATTTACGTGTGTCAGTCGACTACTTATTTAAACTCTATGTAAATTTCAAGACTTTCTTAAAAGAATCGTTTCGAGCATGAACTATCTCAAAGACTGCAGCTGATTATTGTCCCATAATGTGACTAGTTTTTCCATGATTGTCTCGAATTTATTCATCAAACATTGGAAATCCATGAATCTCAATTCCTCGTGGTCACACCGCATGAAAATGGGACGAAGGACTTTTACATGAAGGTGCAAAATGGATACGATTGCTATTGATAAACTACTTATGAAAATGTCCAATTCAACATCATTCGCCTGAGAGCCTCGTGATCTTTCTACTGGTGGCAGTCCTGGTCAATGAGTTTTCAACGAATTCTTCCAAAACTTGGATTTTTGGGGTTTATGTCAGATCTGGATTTAAATTGAGAGCAAAATAATTTAAGGCACTTGAGATGAATTCGAGTACAAGCGTTGAAATACGAGATCAATAATAGGACTCAAACTCCAGAGGTTGTTCTCAAGATTCGCTTCGAGAGAATTTAAAATTGAGATTTTGCTTCGGTTTCAAAATAGAGATAATCAAACACCAACGAGCTCGCATTGACTCAAAGTCCACGAAATTATTTCAAGTTCTCAAAATGCTTGGGAAAAAGTGATCTCGATAAACGAAATTTAGATGAAAAATCTTGAATGAAGAAAGCCGAATATTGATGAAGAATAAAAATTGATTTCTTGAAACCCAAAAACCTACCACAATCCAGTTTTTTCTACTACAATAATCCATCGATTCCATGCAGAGAAAATAAAAGTCGTGAAAGCCTCTCCGGGGGTTCCGCACAGTCTGATAAAACTCTCGTGAACGGAAACTGGGATTAAGCCTTTCGCCACTGCAGCTCACTGCACCGTCATATAAATGAGGATGTATCTCTCCCATGCAGGCGTTAGTATACGTCGCTAAGGGTATTTTAAGTCTATACATCTGTTTGACGTCAGTTCCCTGAGCCGTTGGAACGGCCCTAATTTTTACTATCCCAATCCTACTAAAAGTGGCTGAAGCTTGACTCGAGGGTGTCGGTACAGCGGTTTACAAATAATTGGAAAACCGTAGCTTTTCAGAGGCTCGCGTTAATCCGAAGTTGAAAATGATTTCCGGAGCAGAACAATGTTCCTATCGAATGCGGAAGAAAGCTTTTGGGTGCGCGGGAGAAAATGATTATAAGAAAAAAAAAATAGCGGAGTCCGACGCTCGAGGGTTGCAGCCCGAATGAGCGAGCCGTCGGAAACAAGGAGAGGAAAAGTTGAATTGTTTATTTCGTTATTCGGAGGGTCGAAAAAGCTTGGTGCGTAGGTTGTCGGCGGCGTTGCAAGCAATGGCCGCAAAGTGCGCGTCTTCGTATCGTCGCCGTGGGGGACAAGAAACAAGAGCAGACACAAATATACGCGTGTGCAGAGCCAGAGAGACGTCGAGTACATACACAAAGCCTCGAATCGTCCGGCTGTTACATCAAAGATGGTTGGGAGCGCGAGGGTGGCTTGGAGGGTCGCGAGAGCGAGGGAGAGAGTCGCGGAGCGGGCTCATCGATCGGAACGGCGCATGCTTCGGGTTCGTAGGGTCGTAGGATAGATGGCGCATGATCGCAAAAAAGTTTCGCCCCATCCCCGAAGCTCGATCGTCACACGGCCGACGGCGGCTTACGAAGCTCGAACGCTCGTGGACAAAAGTGGGAGGACCGGTCTCGGCGTGGAAGGAGGGACGGAGATGGTCGATGAGGGTGGAAGTTGGGGTGGTCGAGGGGGTGTTGGAATGAAGCCACGGCAGGGGGGGGGCCAGGCGAGAAGACGTCGACGACGACGGCAACGCCATGCGGCCGTCAGTACAAGCGCAGGGGTCCTCGATTAAGGACGAGACAGGAAATTCCTGCCCCGCAATCGGGTTTCTCACTATGCCAGGCGGCGAGGGGTCGAATGACCCTACGATCGATTTCCATAACGATTTAAGAAAAGTTATAAATAAAGTAACGAGTTACACGACGGATAACCGCGAGCGAAGTGGCGTGTGCGCGTCTCCGTCGAGCTCCGAAACAACTACAACGAATATGACAACCAACACTACTGAGCATGATAACGATCCCGCCGCGATTACCCTGATCACGGGCGACGGCCTCAGGCGGAGAAAGGTCATACGCGCGGCTAAAGAAACTTTTGACAAGGGTAAGAGATCGCTCACTACAACGGATCCTTTTCATCCACTCTTTCTACCTCAATCCCAACGCCCTTTGCTCCTCACTTTTCATTTTCACGCGACAATAAAATACCCTCAATCACAACAATAGTAGTTTTCCAATACACCAACCCCTGCGAGTTTTCCAGCCTCGAATCGCGTGCGAATTATCGACTCGAGCCGCCTTCCGACGTCCGGGTTCATTGCCCACGAGTCTCACAACCGATGACGTTTCTAGGAAAATCCGCTTAAAACATCCCCTCGGTAATGACCCGACCGCCGCGAATGCACAGCCTTCCAAATACTCTCGAAACTCTCCGGCATCCAGCGAGCAAGAGTGCCAGAGATACTTGCACGGGTCACGTGGCATACGTAGAAATCCGGAAAAGTCCCTCGCCTTGGCCCAAATATTTTCGTCCTGTCCATCCAGTGCGATTACCTAACGCCCTGACACTTTTTTCAAACACGCTCGAAGATCCCCGCATGAAACGGGCTCACCGGAGACTCCTGGACAGTTGCGAAACGTTTCACAAAAATTCCCCAGGTTAAGGAGTCGCCGGGGAGCCACGCTGGAAAAACCAGCTCCTAATTTAAAAGCGATTAAAATGTCGAGCATCGCAGAGCACCTACCGAATTACGACGCCAGACCCAGTTTCAGCTCCCCATTTCCTATGTACGTCCGGAGTTCCATGACTCATGCCCCACCACAGCGAGGCTGCCCGATCACGTGGCACCGTCCCTCTTCGTACGGGAAACTCCATACGAAATTCTCTCTACGAGATTACCGCGCGAGCGAGAGTTTGCACGGTTGGTAAATGCTGGAAAACCGGATGGTATGCTTGTTTAAACGTTCAAAGTCGTCGTCCGATGGCAGTGAACCGAGCGAAGGTGTTCCAAGGGCCCTCGACTGGGGAGGTCAAATGCACGTAATCCTAAGCGGATTCCAGACGCCATGCACAACGCGTCACATTTTCCTTACGTGTGTTTACGACTCTCGAGATTCTCCTCGCATGAAAATGGATGCTCGATGGCACGTGATAAGTTCATTGGATTCGGGTTTTCGGACCTTTGTCGAGGCAACTTCGTCGGTTCTGTTCCTATTATTTTTTTGCTTTTCCTCCTTCCTAATTGTACTTTATCGCATCTGCACGAGGGGGCACCAGAGAACTGTGCAAATCCGGCAATGCGGGTTGCTTAATTTCATTGAATTTACAGCTCGTTACTGGACTCGTCGCTTTTAAGTGGAAATTTATTTTTTTTCGGTTCTGGTGATACGATCATTGGAATATCACAGCCAATTGAATTTTGACGAATTTTTTTCACTGGCCGTTCCGGAAAATATTCGACAAGCTGGAGAAATCGTGAGATTTTTGTATCCGCACCGATTTAAAGGATTTGAATTTCAAACAAGATTTGTTGGGTCCCAAAAAATGTTTCGACGATCGCGTGTGTCAAACATTCTGAGTGGAACGAGGAAACTAATTTGCTTTGAGATCCATGGACTTTAGTTTCCTCAGCAACCGGAAGTGCAGCCTGGAAATACAAACGTCTTGATTGCACTGCGCAGAGGTGATAAGGCGATGTTATTCACGGTGTAAAGCGATGCGAAAGCCCCTTTCATTAGTGAACGTTACATCTAAGAGTAAGACCACTGACAACGCGTAGTTCTTGCAAGTAGAAATTTTGGAAGCCAGAACAACACTTCTGCGGTCGTGAACGGAGATCCAGTGGGTGGTGAAAGCTTGAGATAATCTCCGTGAAAACTACACGACGAGAAAAAAATTGACTCGAGGGCAAACGGGACCGAGCAACTTGCCATGAAAGCAGCGAACATTTTCGTACTCGATTAGCCAATCAGTGAAGAAAGTTTCAAGTTAACGGAATGGTTCGATTCTCACCCTGATTGATACGAATATTTATTGAGAATTAGTCAAAAGAACTCAGATCAATACAGTTTTGTCTAAAAAAAACGCAGCAACGTCTTGGTGGCGAGATGACATTTTTTTTTCAATTTTATTGATCGATTCCTGAGCACCTGATATGAGAATTCATTTTTGACAGATTCTCTTCCCTTTATGACGACGACTATCTCGTCTATGCAACGAATTCTGGATCATCGAGTACGAGATGAGCAAACTCGTATTTCACGCGAATTGGTGAAAAGTGACGAAGTTTGCAGCATTCGAGTCCAACGAAATGAACGAAAAAAACATTTTCATTGAGCAATTTTTTATTTCACGAATTACTGGAATTATTGGAGGTTGTTAGATCATTTCGTTGGACTCGAACGTTGAGAACCTCGGATTTAGCCAGGAAACTGGCAAAATACGCAAAAGATCGACCTGTTCATTGCCAAAAAAACGTCAAAACTCGAAATGGATCAAGCCCGAGCTCCAATCGTATCCGCTCCAATTTCTGCAGAGGCCGATCGATCATTCGATCGAAAATTCCTCAGTCAAACGTTCTCACTGCAACGCCATAACTTCACAGCGTGGAGGCGCTGGAATCGCACCAATAATTTCGTATGTGCGTGTTAAGAAAGCCGGAAACTATTTTCTCATTCGTATAAAAAACCTTGGCGAACGGTTTGCACCCTGCAAATGGTCGTGTGAAAATATTAGCAGCTACAGCCACGTTACGGAAGTTCTTGCCAAGTTTTGTTTTTCAGTGTTTCCCCCAACCAGCATAGCCTTTGTAGCGAGCCCAGCTGAGCAATGCGATTGAGTTCGAAGCGAGCGATCCTACGGCGCTATAGGAGCTGGCCAAAATCGCCATTTTTGTCGAAACTTGGTCTCGGTTGCATCGATTTCACTTGCCTCGTCTCTAAGATAAAATTCGCCTTAAAAAATCCGCTTTTCGTGTATCCTCCCTGTAGCTGCTGAATGTCTCTCAGCGATTCCCCGACCAAGCCGGAGAGGAAAATCTCGTGTTTGCATTCGAGAAAAAATGCGTTCGCAATCAAGGGATCCTCGCCGAGGAATTCTCTTCTAAATGCTGCAACAAGAGAATCGACTGCAAAGATCACGAGCCAGTACGTTCTCCCTTAGTTGACGTTAGCTCTTCCAATTCCTGAGAGTCGGTAAAGAACTTTCGCGACGTCGACTCCGTGGAGACGTCGGCGAAGGAATTCTTCTGAAAGTCACGCGTGAGTCGACGCGTTCGCACCTTTTGTCGGATCCCAACATTCCATCGGTTACCTTTAAAAGGATTTTCCCCTTTAAAGTTTTCAGACCGTTCTAGCTTCGATGCTTTTCGGCCGTCATTGTTACACAACTCCCTGGCTTTGCTCCCGGATTGTGTCTGATTATTGACGCTGATCCTGGAGCACGCTTATTCCAACTTTTCAATGCAAAACTAAATCCCTCCGCAGGTTTTCCTCCCTGGACATATTATTCGTCTGACTTCATCGACTTAGATCCTGCCAACTTATACGTATTAAGGATTACAAGGGATTGGCGGGGGCTAACCAGATACTAAGTTCATTCGACCATCCGAATCTGAGGCGAGATTGACCCGGATTTTCAAAACTTTCAAGTCAATGGCCTGGACGTCAACGAGTTGGTAGGAAACGACTCGAAATTCGAATTTAGACACTGAAAATTCTTATTTTTGTGAAAACTTTCCGAGCCAACTCGTACCTTCGATCGTTTCGCAAAGTCAATACGACCGGATATCCAGAGTAGCTGTTCACTGATTATTTTAATCGAGAAAAATGTCATCCAATAGATAATGAAATGAAATTATTTGCGACAAAGCTCACTTGGATCCGACATCGGAGAAAACGGAATCGTTTTGAGTAGTGAAGATTTTTCAAGAATTTTCAAAGTATTTAGGCATCGATTACAAAGATTTTTTGAATTTTGCCATTTTTCGTCCCTTGAATTCTAAACAACTTTATGCGGGCAGCAAAAAGTGATGCACTTGAGAACTATATTTCGTTTTGTTTTCGAGTGTTATTCATCGTATGAGACTAGCACTTACTGATGAGTGGAAATTTATTGTAAATCACAAATTTTCACTGTCAGCATAGTAAATTCTGTGATAAATACACGAATATACATCGAATACTTGTGACATTTTACCATAAATGGGTGGGGGTAAAATGTTAGAATGAATAAAATTTCGAAGAGCTAAAATCACGAGATTATAAACTTCGAATGATAATATGGGGACAGATCAATTCGACCAGAGCTTTGAATGTCGAAAATAAATAAAGTAGAAAATTCGAGATTCGGAGCACGTTTGCATCGAAAAAAGAATGTAACAATCGCCCATAGAACGATGACTAAAATATCGATTATCCGAAAATTCGACTATCACTCTTTCGATTTTTTGCTACTCTATATTCTGGTCTATCTATAAAATAATTACTCTCCATTTTGAATTTGAAAATCTGAACTTTTGACATTCGTATGGTCTGTTAAAATTGCACTCGAAATGAAAACTATCGAAATATATATTTTCGAAAAAATAGAAATTCGAGGAAGGAAATCCGATTGAAGGCGTAATCTGCTAAATAGTCGATCGGAAATAAGAATTTCGAATTACTTATTTTTCTCTAATATGATACTACAACTTAAAAATTTTCGAAATATAGACCTTCTACAAATTGATTATTTGACATATCGAACCCTACCCAACAATTCTTACTACTGCTTTTCGAATTAATGCTGCAATCCAGTATACTGTTCTCGAGATACGTCCTTTCCTCTAGAATTTTCGGCCTCGTTTTCTCCGTGTATAGGAGAAGGACGTGTACTAATTGAATCGAAGGAATACCGAGGCTCGAATGCGCGGAATGATCAAATTCAATTAATCTCATAGAAAATATTTATGGAAAAATGTGGAGAGCGAATGTCATTTATTTCGCAATTAAGATCGCGTCTGATAGAAAATACGAGGCGTAAATCAATATCGCCTTCCGCGTTCTATTTCAATCCGGATCCGCACACGTCCCTGAACACACGTTTCCGGCGATACTCGAAATTCGCTTCACGACGTTAAACTTATTATGCATTATCGAATCACGAAGAAAGTTGGGGCGAAAAAGTTATCAATCAACAGTAATTTGTTGTTTGCTTGTTTGAAGAAAAAGTGCGATCATTCCGACGTCGCCTTGGTCGGAAATTTAATTATAATTCGTGAACAGACCCGATGGAACTTTATTGTTCTCGATTCGTGTACGGAATTTCAAAAATATGAAATTTTAGTGCTCTTTTCCGTACTGTTCTACAAGATTGCTTGAGATACTTCGTGCGCATCGCCGTCAATTTTAATACGCCAAAATTCGTCACCGTTAAGTGCATTGAAAAAGCATCCGAGAGCTCACAACAGCTTCGGTATGGAAGTGACAGAAAATTTTTAATACACGCTGCTATCCATACTTTATGTTACCGGATTGCGCGTCGAAATGAGCGTCACGCTTCGATCAGTAAAAATCTTCTTTCGTTTGTACTCAAAGCAAATTAGTATATTTAAAAAAATATACATGGAGAAAAAAATTTGTCCAACGAACGACGTTTTTTATGGTAATTACTCACGTTTCATCGTCGCCTTTAAAAGTGATGTTCTTGATGAGAACGCGGAGAAAGAATATTGAATTCAGTTCGTCAGAAAAAAGCACTGCGACGCGGGTCCAGCGGTGGCTAATTGTCAGCATTTTTAAACGAAATTTTTCCGCTATTTTGGACTCCTGCTGGACAAGTAAAGCCTCGAATCATGAAGTTTAATAATCGCTTCGATTTCGGTGTCCTTCGTTCTTGTCAAGGATTTCAGTGGCAAGGAGTGACGGGAAAAAGAGAGTTGGAAGACAAAAGTGTCTTTTTGCACAGCTGTCAAAAGCACGATCAATTTCCATTTTGCCAGCGTTCAAAGTAGCTTTGCCCCCGACCACAGCGTCACAGCATCCTCGATTCGTGTACTCTCGCTGGAGCAAAAGCCTGAGCAAGATTGAGGCAAAATTATCAGCGCTGAAATGAGGTTAACGCTGATTGAACACGACCTTGAAAGTTTGAAAGTGCTATTTAAGGAGGCTCTGAAACAACGTGTGAAAAATTCATGACCCGCTTCGAATTTTCGTCAAGTATCCTCCGGCTCTCGCGAGCAACTTTGCGAGATTCGGTAACTCTGTGATAAACGAACTAAAAGTGACCGCTAAAATGCTCTTTAGCAGCCTCGAAATTGGTCCCTCGTACATCATCAAGCCCAAACTCGGGTATTCCGTTTTCCCATAAATTTCTTTCTCTTTCGTCGTTTCTAATGCGCTCAATTTCCCCAAGATGTAAACGGTTTTGGATTGCTACTCGCGGCAGCCGAAGAGCATTCACGAGGGTGCAGCAGCCCTTTCTCGAGAAACGAAAAGCTCGCTCTGACGCCGGGCTCTAATGTCTCGTCCGGAGAGACGTCGGACGAGGAAGCAGCACCGTAAAGACGAGTAAGAGGTCCGCTAATTAGACAATGGAATAGTCCGTTTACTGGAGCCTGCAACGTGATCGTAGTCGCGTTGTTAAGCAAGTGAAAATACACACGAGAAAAAGTGTGTTCAAAGGAAACGACAAAAGTGAGTGACGTAATGACTCGGCTACGCGAACCAACCTTGCCGTGCTGTTGAGATCATTTCGCAATATTTTCTCCGTACAGTTTAAGGGGGAAGGGTGAGAGGCTGCAAAATGAGATGTTTTTGGGAATTTTTATTTGAAAAACGGCTCGATTTGAAATGTTGTGTATGAATTATTGAAGTAACGAAGTATACGAGGAATTTTTTTTTATTTTTAGTACGTTTTAAGGTATTACTGGATGGATAGCCCAGCCGATAAATTGTACCTGATCGGAATTTCTGTACTTCGTGATGCAATAAAAATCTGAAAAAATTCAGCAACATTTGGAAAGTTATGAACTACAATTATCAATAATAATATTGCCCAAAAGTTATTAATAAATTGTTTAATTAAATAATTTTTTAACAATTTTACAGTAAACCCTTGGTTTTTTTTTACGAATCGAATGTGCGCATTTTTCTGAATGCTCATGATTTTTTTCAGAATTTTCGGGGATTTTTGAAATTCCCTTTTTTAAATTTTTTAAGTGGCTCTATTTGTACATTTTTGATCCAGTAACCTTGAGACTTTTCAGAACTGATGGTAAATATGTCTTCTAAAACATATCCAAAATTCAAATTTTTTTCAAAATTTTTTCAAGAAATTTAAAAAATCCACGAAAATTCTGAAAAAATTCATAAGCATTCGGAAAGATACACACATTTGATTCGTAAAAAAAACAATAGGTCACCGCAAAATTATTGAATAATTAATTGTTTAAACAATTTATTATTAACTTTTGGGCAACATTATTATTGATAATTGTTGTTTATAGCGCTCGCAAAATAGCGTTTTAAAAGAAGGCTCCGGACGGTTGACAGCACAAGTACCACAGCAAGCCTCTGAAATAAAAAGTTCAAAAAGATTATTAAATTCCAATAGTACAGCTATCGCAGCATCGCAGGAGAGATATGAAAATTATTATTAGAAAAAAAACGGCGCTCATTTAAAAAAAAACGTCGAATTTTACATAAAAATGTTTCCAGTAAATTGTTAATAAAAAAAGTAAACAATTTTTAAAAAACTTTACGATGCGACGATAGCGAAGTTTTCTGAAGAGAATCCTCTTTGAATGAAGCCCATAGGACGAAATTTGACAGTTTTGCTGTCAACCAGGTCAAAAAACATGGTTTCGAGAAAAACGCGTTTACAATTTTGAGAAGATAAAATTGGATGATGTTACTTAAATATTAATATAAAACAAGTTTTTACTGATTAGTCTGCTAGCCCTCGACCATACAGAAGCTCTTTCGTGCCCAAGCTCTTTTTTTCACACTGATACTCCCCCTTAATGGAGCTCGTCAGCTTCGTCAGCTTTGGTTCGCTGCAACATTATCACTGGCAAATCCTCCAACAAGCAAACTCTCTTGTCGGAAGAAAAAAGTTGAAAATTCTTGGTGCAGTGCGATCTTTTGGTATTGTCGACGAAAACGCGGCAGCGAACAACGCTTTTCACTGTTTTGACTTCTTGCATGATACAGCTCCACCTCGCCTTCACGAATCTCCATGAAACTTACCAATTACATGGATATAATGAGCCTGTTCCACGTCGTGCGAGGTCAGTTTGCACAGTAAAATCGTTTTCTTCCCTCTTTATGTCCCATTAACCTTCCAGAGAAAGAATAACTTCAAATTTCAATTTAAAACATGACTCTGGCAAATTTCAAGAGTTTCAAAGTCCCGGAAAATTTGGAGACTCCAGAACAGAGTCAGGAAGATCGTTCATCGACGAGCTCAACTTTCTCAACAGTCCAAAACTCAAAACTCCAAAGTATCCCCACTTCGGAATAACCTTTCCGAGGGTTTTTTTTTTTCTCTCAAGCTTTCTATTCCACTCCGCCGATTCTTATCGATTATCGTCAATTAGGGCGATCGTCAAAGTATACATTCCGCACGATACTCGTTCACTCCTCGGAATATGAATTTCGTCAGTCTTCTAGCCCGAATCCCCAAATTCCTTTCCCTCATTATTTTCCACATTCAACTGCGCGATGCCCCGATTTTCCCTTTTTCTTTCTCCTCTCATTATTTCTCCTTCTTCTCTCTCCCGCCTCGTTCCATTCCCGCACCGTCCCACACGAGATCCATCCATCTCTGCGAGCCTTTCGAATTCCGCTCTCACCAGCCAGCCCACTTACGGTGACCGAGTTCGTACGACATGGAGAATGAGAGGGTGAAAGCAATCGGGAAGGTGGTGCATCGCCCACGCCGCGTTTTGTCCTTTTCGATCTCGTCGCTCGAACTTTTCTCTCCGATCATTCATCACCTTTTCTAGACACGTTTTCCCTCATATTTTCCTCAGCTTTTCGAGCCTTCTGTTTTCTCTCATTTGCTCAGAAGCAATCGGAAAGTGTCACCGAGCATTTCTGACCTCTGAGTGGCCATTCGAGAGCGTGGAAAGTGAGTGAGAAAGTGACGAAGAGAAAATATAACACGGAGGCTTCCTCGACCGGGCAAACTTATGGAAAAATCAATGACGATTTGGAGAGAACTCCGGAAAGAGGATAAAAGCTCGTTAAAGCGACCGCAGTATTGCACTCCGTTCGGTAAAGTCCCGACTTTCTTCTGTCGCACGACTAATTACTTAATTTTATGCCTAGAGCTGCGAAATCGTCACGAAGAATGTGCCTCATTCGTGGCGAACTGAAGTAACAATGATTTCGTTGCAAAATACCCTAACTTCAAACTAAAACGGGGAGAATTTTTTTTTTTATTCTCATGGAAAAGAAGAATCACGTGAAATTCACTCATCTACGACAATCTATGGAATTTCTAACTGGAAACCTTGACGCGTTTCGAAAACAATGCTGAAAGTTAAGGTCGATCGAATCCTTCGAGAAATTCGAACCAAAATGAGCTTTGAAGCTTGACGCTCGTGCGTCTTGGGGCAGATTTACGTGCTGCAATTACGAGCATGCATGAACAAGACGCACTGACGTTTACTGTCTCTACTGAAGAAGTGAGAGTCATTCGTCACCCAGACACGTCTCTCCGAAGTTAGAAGTTAGAAGTAACCGCACAAGTGACATTTCCATTAAAGATGTTCAGCGTATCCGTGACTAATCCTGCCAGTGCTGGATGAGTGGTCGAAAAAATAATTGTTAAGGTAGCTCATGCACGAAACGATTTTCCTAAGAAAGTCTTGAGATTTACACAGAGTTTCAATAAGTAATCGACTGACATGCATATCAAATTTTAAAGGGTTCGTCTTATTGGTTATTTAGATAAACGTCCTTAAATATGAAGAAAAATACACAGGGTTGCAGGGACTATAAAATCGTTTACCTTTCCATATAACGAATGAACGCTTCTTACGAAGTTTATGAAAAAGTACACAATAACCATGAAGTATATAACGAAGGTCTGGAAAAAAATTCGAGACGGTTGTCTTACTAGTAATACAGATATTACGTTAAAGATTGAACGAAATTGGTAAAGTGAGCAATCGTAAACTCACACTTGCTTAATTCAACATTTTGTTTCTTCTTGGCTCGGGCCATTACTGTCACAGCCTTTTGTTTTTTTATTAACACTTTTTTCTTGATCCATTTTCCTTTGTGTTTACCCTTTGCGTGCTCTGAATCGATTTTTTATATAAAAACTATAGTATTTTAGACAGGGACGAATAAACATATACTACATTGATCCCCGTTTAATTAATGGCTTGTAATTTCATTAATCAAAAAATAAGTTGCGGAAAAATTTATTTGCAATATTGAGTTAATAACTCTGGCATTAATTTAGAGTTTTAATATCTTGAATGAGGAAGTAAAAATGGACGCAATTTAGACACCCATAAAATACGATCCTACGGGCACGATTTACCTTAATTGAATTTTTTCACGAGAACCTCGGTATATTGAAATTGCTATTTTCGATCATAATATGCTTAGGCTGTTCGTTCGAAATTACATTTCGATGTTACTTTTTTCTTGCTGCATCGTAGTCATGCCTGGGACCAAAAAGTTCGTTTTCAGTATTTTCTAATCAGTCGTTTCAAAACGATGCAAGAAAGTCCCTGATGTTTGTGTTTTTATTCAAAGAATTGAGATTTTAGATACGAAATTTCAGTGCCGAGGGCCCATAAAAAATTCGTAGATTTCAATAAATTTACGCGTGTTTCGCACCGACTAATTCGACCTTGAAGAGAAAGAAGCGGCTGTGAATTTCGGGAGTGACAATTTTCCACTTCGTTTGAGCGAACGAAATACAGAAAGTTTTATCGCACTTTTACCATTTTTCACGATTTTTCAGCAAGAGATATTTTCTTCCGATCGGTCAAACGTTGCCGAAAATTTTCATTCGGCCCGGTCAGAAAGTACATTTGCGATCAATAATATTCCTTTCCACGAATTTCTTTATACGATCACTCGCGACGAGAAGGGAGAGGAAGGGAGGGGGTCAATGGTAGTATAAATGCGGAACCGTAAACCAGATTCTGCTCGTGCGCCGATCGTCGTGATGAATTGGAAGGAGAATTTGTTTTCGTTGAACAAACCGCTCTCGTTTCGACATCACGTGAAATGGTGATTGAAAAGCTCGACAAATTCTCCGCAACTTCGGTACAAAAAATATTTTGAAAAACGATATTTTTCAATTTTTCTTTATTATTTTCAACGTTTGCGCCTTAATGGTTACAAAGAGCCTTGGAGGCAACGAGATTTTCGATAACTTTGCTTCTTACCCTCTTTATTTTCTAGGATCAATACTCAAGTTCGTACGCTTACACGGGGAGAAGGGTGCGGGGTTTCTCTTTCATGCGAATCATTCGATATCTCCACGGCTTTTCACAACACAACTCGTTTGTTCTCAACTTCCATAACGGGACTGAAAGTCAACTCCTTTCTCGCAGTACCGTAGGAAGCGAGTTTTCGGTTCATTTTTTCTGATGCTGCCACCCCTGCAGGCTTTAATCTACACGTTATTAAATGAAAGTTTGTTTTGTACTTTAAACGTTTTTTTTTCTCGTAAGTTCTTGGAAAAGAAGTTTCATTTTTTCACTTCAAGTTCTGCAAGTCCCGATGCAGTTTTCTCGTTTCCTCCGTTCTCTCTATCGGAAGTTTCTTCAATCAAAACTACTCGTACGAGTAATCGAGATCGGAAACAGGCTTGATTTGGACCTTAAGAAAAATCGAAAAGTCAGATTTTTGGCAAAAAAATATATGCAAATCGTGTAAGTTTTCTTTCAGTTTTGTTAAGGCCTTATATACACTTGTGAAGGGCAGAAAAATAGAAAATTTTTTTTATTTTTATTATCTTCAAGTACAACGTCTGAAGAATATTCTCACGAAATTTCACAAAGATCGGAGCATCAGATTCGTAGCTATGGGCATTTCAACCGACCGCTCAGTGATCGCGGTCCTTTAATACTTCAATTTTTAAACGCGATTATCTCAGAATCGAATTTTTTTTTTAAATACCTTTCCGATGGACTCGATTACTAAAAAACTATGAAATCTATGCCACTTATTTATTATAATAATAGCTCGGGCCTGGACGAAGGATTTCGTATTTTGTTGGAAAACAAAAAATTGTAACAAAAAACCGAAAATTTGGCACCTCAAAAAATGATTTTTTTGTTAAAACCATCGCCATTGTTTTTTAAATTCAACTTTTTACAAATCCTTTGTCCAGGCCCAAGCTATTGTTATAATAAATAAGTGGTAGAAATTTCTTATCGATCGGATTAATAGTTTTTTAGTTATCGCGTCCAGCTGCCGCATTTGAGAAATTTTTCGATGAACAAAATTGTACAAGTACACGAACATACGTACTTATGAATCTCGTTCACAGTTTTCCACTAAACATTTATTTTCTACTAGAAAAAGAATCAAGAAAATCCCGTTTTTCCGCCCGCTCCAAGCGCATGTAGGGCCTTAATATGATCGATCGTCGAAGCAAGCAAAAAACCATTATTTTCCAAGTGAAATTTTCTTCAAATTTCTCCGTCGATCAGATCTAATCGTATCGTGATAAAAAAGAGCGCGAGTCATTAGAATTTTGGCTCCAACGATCTCCGTTTATTTTGAAATAAGCGGTTCAAGAGCCTCGGTCAATACGCGGAGCTTGACACCCACAGGGGCTTAGCACACCTTCGCAAAGGAAAATGGCAGTGTAATGTACACGCATGAACATTGCTCTTCGAGTACGTGCTTGAATCGATGGACCACCCAACTCCCTGCCTCTCCACAATATAGCGACAAACAACCAGTCGTAGAGAATCGTCGAGTTAACGCTTCCATGAATTCAATGTAATTTGCACCTAGGACATGTGGTAATTGCGCCAGGAGACAGTTAATAAACTTCAACATGAGGCTTCGCCTCGAGACACTTGTGTTCCGGACCAAATGTCAAATGAATGAGCCGCGGGCACGTGCAACATATTTTGACTATGATTACTTGTATTTTTTTTCAAATGACCAGCACGATCCAATCGAATTCTTAGTCACGTGGGAACATGAGTCTTGTAAAACGTCCTTGATGGCGGTCCAATGTTTTCCACTGCAAAATTCCCTGGCATTTTCCCCTGGAGAAACTTTTCCACGAAGCGATGCTCGCCAAATGAGAGAGCATACAAAAAACTCTGAAGTATGCTCCTCTACGTCAGAAGTAATCAGCACAGTACAGATGTATATACGTTTTATTGTTACAGCATCGCGCCTTCTGAGACGAAAAATACCGTGCACAGGCCACCTAATGACCCCCCGCCGCCTATGGATACAAAAGGTTCCGACTCAAGTACGTATGCTTCCAAAATAAAATCTCAGGCTCAACTTTACACAGTCGAATTTTCGCTATTCCATTGACAATGTTACGAAACTCAAGCTGTCACGAAATGAGTTACGAAAGATCAGTGACAGCCTCGTGATTTCCTCAGTATCCTTGGCAGACGAATCTTTGCAAAGGTCGAATTGACTGACCGCGAGTTTCCGGCTCATTTTGTCACCTTTTATGCTCTAGTCACAAAGTGCATTGAGGACTAGTTCTGTGCACGAATTCCGAAGGGTTTTTCTTTCAAAAATCCACCAAGATTTTACTGTCACTAGGACCAGAGTCGTGGAGGAGAACGAGCAAAAAACAGTCAGTTTAAAAATATTTATTGATATTTGAAAAATGTCGGGAAAAAGCTCCTGCAAGGACCTCAAAATATTATCTGAAGAAATTTCGCTCGTCATTTCCTGCACCCTCTTTTCAATTTCGTTTGTGGGTGCGTTCTTTCAACGCTACAACGCTCGAGTGATCTTCATCACGAAACGCTCTGCCCTCCTTTACCTGCTCGCGTCTTTTCCACGTTTATTGATCAGGCCTGATCGCCGGGCGAGCGTCACACAGGCGAAAGAGTCGACGAGTGTAAGCAGAGCTCACCTTTTTAACCACCTTTTCGAGGTGGTTTCAACCACCTCTAGAAAAAAATAAAAAAAATAAAAAAAAAATAAAACAAACAAAAAGAAAAAGAAAACTCGCCTAGCAGGTTTGAACCGTTCGAGCTGCGGTGCTCCCGCACTCACTTTTTATCCAGCACTTCTAAACTCAATTCGCCAGATTTATGTGCCCGAGAGAGTTCGTAAGCCCGCGACCTCCGTGGCTCTCGCGGTGAACACTAAAAACCGTGTTCGCATACGTAAAACACTCGAAAAAGCAATTTTCCTTGGTCGCAACCGTGCACAGGTAAATTAGTGTTGCACGTTACGTATCCGCACCTGCGAACTTCGCTTAAGTGCAGTTCAACTTTATTCGAGGGACATGAGGAAAATGGAAGAATAATTGAATTATCGAAGCAAACTTCGCTCCGATTAATAGCAAGAACGAGGCATGGAAACATGCGTTCGATCTAATCGAGTTAAAAATAGCCAAAGCAGTGGGGAAAAATAGAGACTGAAAGGCGAACAGCCCAAATCGTAACGCTGGAAAATATCGATATGGAATTTCTCGCACAATATTTTCTGAAATGCCATTCAGTGCTCGATAAATTCAAACAAACGATCGTAAATAAATATTACATAGAAAGTCACCCAAGGCTTGAGCGGTAAAATAAAAATACATCGGCCTTGAAACATGCTGCTACATAAAAAGTTCACGCACCCATTATTACGAGTTCTTTTTCCAACTTTAAGACTCTGTGCGAGAAATTATTTTCTGTATTCTCACTAAAACGTGATTCTCTTGATTTTTTTTTGAGTAGAAAATAAATGTTTATTGAAAAACTGTGAACGACATTCATTAGTACTCATACAATTTTTTTCATCAAAAAATTTCTCAAAATGCCGCAACTCCAGCTGTTGTCCAGTAGCACCTTTTTTGAGCATCAGTTACGGTGGACGTGGTAACTAAAAAACTGTTAATCCGATCCATACCAAATTTATACCACTGATTTATTATAATAATAGCTTGGGTCTGGAGGCGATGGATTTGTAAAAAGCTTGATTTTGAAAAAAATGACGACAGATTTAACAAAAAATTCATTTTTCCAGGTGCTAAATTTTCGGTTTTTTTGCTACAATTTTTTTTCTAACAACATACGAAATCGTTCGTCCAGGCCCTAGCGATTCTGAGATAATCGCGTTTAAAGATTCAAGTATTAGACGACCGGACGCACCGGGCGGTCGGTTGAATAGTTACGAATCTACTGCTCCGATATTTATGAAATTTTGTGAGAATATTCTTCAGACAAAGCACTTGAAGAATATCTAATAATTTTTTTTCCCGCCCATCACAAGTGTATATAAGGCCTTAAAAGAAAATTCAAGCAATTCGTGTAACGGAAAGAAAAAGCGGAATTTGAACGAAGATAGTGAAGTTGAGAAGGCAGAAAATTCGAAAATATGAAATTTCATACCATCGTCGCAGCCACCGTTTGAATAAAAAAGCACAAAGAGATTGAAAGAGTATTTGAAAATAGCTGTGTACGCTGCTGATCGTCCTACGTCAATATAAGCAAAAATGTGTACTTTTGTAGCCACCGGCAAACTCTAAAACATCGTATAACAACAAACACGAGATTTGAGAAGGCGAGAGCATAGAAAATAAAACGCGAAGAGCGAGGTTAGCTGCGAGTCCAAACGGTGACGCCCGTTCGTGATGCTTTGCGCCGAGTGTATGCATTCAATAAACTTCATCCAAGCGATATCGCGCGCATAATGTGACAAGTGCAGTTTCTTTCCTCGCATATAATTCAAGCAAATTTTTTTATTTTCCCTCAACGTGTTCCGACCGCGTTATCAAGACCGTTTGCCGACTCTTATTTTGCTTAAAAAAGCATCCTCTCCGAGGCGCGATTAAGGTCAATACTTTTATTGTGCCCTGCATGGGTATAAGCTCGACACTTGCGAGTGAATAAATAGAGAGCTACGTGAAGTAGTAGAAGAAAAGCGTTGTCGCGTGTCAGCCAAGTTGTGGCTTCGAAACATTCCTTCAACAATTAATTACCATCCACTTTTTCTCAAATGCTCTTGTTTGCACGGTTTTTCTATGCTCCATACAAAAGCTTCGAATAGAAGTTTCTAAACGAGTTGCAAAAGTAGGAAAACATCGATTTTTTCATTCAGGCCAACTTCTCGATGACACTGACGTTTGCAACGTTGGAGTCTAACGAAATGATCCGAAAAAACTCCCCAGTTCCAGTTATTCTCCAATTCTGTTACCTACCCAATTTGCAATTCGTAGTTTTTCAGTCTACACCAATGATTCGTGAACTAAGAAATTGGTGAATTACAAATGTTATTTTCGTTAAATCATGCGTTACTTGTGATTCAACAAAGCAACTGAACTTTTTGCTCTTTTCATGATAAAATTTATTTTAATTATTCTCATATTTTATTTAAATTTATTCTCATAATTATTCAAATTATGTGCAACTTGCTTGCTGAAATTGATCAATTTTCAATACAATGACAGCGGTTTAAGCACTTTCGTACTTAACAGCCATTTTCTGTTTATATGCGTTTACATATCCATATTTTAAACCAGCTGGCTCATGGTGTTGTCAAGCCTTCCACTATTTATGTCGTCATTACTCGTTAACCTCCATAAGTGTTTTTCTTTGTCCATTCCCAAGTGATTTACACCGATAACGAGGCTTTCTTAAGACACCATTAATATAAAAAAACATTATATTTTCTTATTCTCGTTTTTGGCTCTCTAAAGTTTCGAGGATTCTTTTTTTATAAATAAATCCAAATGGTCGCACAGGAAGTATGCCTGCCATAAGAGCCTGTGTACAACCCTTAAAAATGTGATTTTCGTCAATTGTTTTCTCGACAACTAGACGGTAGATCCTATAATAATTCCAGGACTAGATGCGCGCTGTATATTTCTAGCATATTTCCAAAATTCAACTCTTAAAGTTGGAATTCTCGATTTCCAGTAGATCCGCGCGAACTTTTTGAGCCAACGTCCGTCGAATAGTGTAGTTGAATATCCAAAACTGACTGAGTTACGAGTAGTTGAACTGTGTGTATCGTGATATGGAGAAAAAGGGAGGGAGAAGGGCGGCGAGGGAACCTGATGGAACAACTTGGATCGAAGCCAGAATAACGTGCTAGTCTGTGCCAGAATTCTGTAGGCGGAATCGAGTCTCTGCGATCACCAAAAAAATACGGCAGCCACTTTTCTTCGTCCTTCTTCTTATAGGACCGCTAGCAGCGCTGCTTATTTACGAAATAACAAGAATGAGAACGAAGTTTCGCCGAAATGGTCCTCTTCCAGCAATGTATGCTAAAAGCACTTGGGGATTCGTGAACACGTTTTATCGAACAATCTCGTTGATATTGCTGTCTGTGGCAATTTCGATTTCGTTAATTTTTATTACGGCAATCCTCGAAAGTTTTCATGACGGAATTCTTCTGAGACGATGAGTGCTTCGATTTTGTGCTAAATTCTTGTTGATCAGAGCTGCGGTATCTGGAGACGAGGATCTTCGGGGCAAAGAAACGATGAAAAATTTTCTGAGCATTGATGAAGGAACTCCGAGTGGTTTTGGAAGTGCTCGGACACCAGAACAGAGTCTCAGATCGTTTCAATGTTAAGCAGACAATTCGACGTCGTTTTTGGAACAAGCGATTCTATTGTAAGTGATATACTGGGCCATGTAAGAGAATATTCGTCTTCGACGAGACATTGAAGAAAGTTTCGGAAGGCAGGCAAGACAGTAGCAATAAAAAATCTCGTTTTGTTGCCAGAAATACGAGCCTCCATATCGAGTTACGAGATGCTTCGAAAGCTTTTTCCTCTCCCGTTAAAAAACTGCTTCTATGTAAGCTTTCCTGTACACGCGCGGCTCACATTTCCATGGAACGTGATAGTTTTAAGCTTTTGAGAAACTCCGCGTAAAATTCTCTTATTTTACTATTTTTTTTCGACATCAAACTTTGATTTCAGTCAATTATGAAACTAAATTAACTATTAACTATTAACTAAAAGAATTAACAAAGAGATTTAGATTTAAAATTTTGAATACAGTAATGAATAGTACAAAAATGTCCTGTCAAAATTTTAAGGCCCCAGGATACTTTGTTCGTGAGAAAAATATTAAAACAGATTCTCCAAATTGACAAAAATATCTGAAGAATATGTTTACAGCCTCGTGAAAAATGGTGATTATTGGAAAGTTAACCCATATGTTACTTTCGCAATGGCAGCGACGTTGCAACCGCGCGGTTTTTAAAACCTGAAACTGCGTTTTCTGATGGACGCAACTCGCGTTAGGGACTAGCAATAAAATATGAAGGAGGGGGTGAGAAAATATTGGTGTAATTAATAAAAACTTTGATTTTTAGACATTTTTGACATATTTTAATTATGCCAAACGTTGAAACACCGATTGTGAGACGAACGCGCGTGAAAAATTCTATCAATGACAGCTCTACGGCAGTACGGGTTACAAGGTCGCGACGTTGCTAAGCTCACTGGACCGACTTCACAAGTCGCAATAATTTTTCTTTTTAATGGCTAACTCAGTTCCAGATGAACTTTCTTAACAAATAAATCAATTATCTCTAATTTCGTGGCCGGAAATGGAGCGCCCAGCAATGGCAAAAACTGCGATTGGATTTTACTGATTCGTGTTATAGAAAGAGAGAGTCCAGTTATAAAAAACTTGAGTAAAACGTCGTGAGCGCGACGGAGCTCACTTCGGGCCACTCATCAGTGTTACGAGCACGCACGAATTGCCTTGCGGGAACGTGTAAAAAGCGCAGATTAAACTGGACCCTGAACGCTCGAGGGAATCTCTTTTTGTCTGTAAATTTCGTAATTTCTGTATCTCCTCGAAGTCAATTGCAGAAATGTTCATTATCAACAGACATCGACGACTTTCACCGTCGAAACTTTTCTCTCAAGAAACATCAGCTCGATCGTCCCTCACAATTATTCTTCAAATGAATATTTCAAAGGGTTAACGGAAAAGCAAAGGATTTCAGGAAAACGTTCCATTTTTATGCTTCGGCACGCTATATCTGACGATCGAGTCGTGAAAATGTTTCCGCATATTTTTCTGTACCGCCACTTCCATCCCTCCTTTTCCTTATTCTTCAATCGTTCACGCAACGCTTTACAGGAACGTAATAGAAAACGGTAATTGCCCTCAGCCACATCCGTTAAGCATGAATTTAATGAATAAGTAAAAGCTGGACGCGTGTTTTTGCTCGGTGAACCAGACGACGAGCGTTACGAGGCGCTTTTGTCGGGCGCCACGAGTTCACCGACACTCAGATGACGAATCGATTCTTTTTTCACAACACTTCGTGCTCCTGCCAACCCTCTTCCATTGTCGCATCCCGACTCGACTTTATAGCCTGCCCGGGGGTCACGACACTTTCGTTCTTATTAATCCAAATTTAGTAAGCTTCCATTTGATGTTTTCGCCTGCCCCGTTCATCTAATTTGCTGAATTATTCAACACTTTCGTCAATTAAGGTATTCCTTTCACGGACTCGAATATTCTGCAATTAACGGATTTTAAATAACAGTAAAGTAAAAGTGCATGCGAATAGATTGACGAAATTTCAGGTCAGCTTATCGAACATTTAATGAAGAATTAAAAATCGTTAAATTTATACAGGAGCTTGTGGAGATTCCATCATCACTAAATTTCTATTCAATAATTCATATTCTAAATAATTATAAATTCCTGATACAAACTGTCTCACAGATGGAAAAAAATTTAACTAATCCACAGCGACGATAGAAATGAAGGGTTACCGAATGCTTAAAAGAGATATTCACGATAGAAGTTGGAAAATGGCAGAAGCAAAAGCTTTCCTATATAACCGCGACTTCTCAGAGGTTAGAAATCCGTCCAAATTTCGAGTGCCCCAATTTGAGCAACAACGAGCATTTTTTTGGGAAATTCTTTTTATTGAAAATTTTGATTTAAAGTCAAACGAAAAACTTTTCAAGAAATATCTATTGGATTATTAACGCAGCTTTCGACATAAATGGCACAAAGTTCAAGCAGAGCAATTATGTATTTTATTCAATGAACTTTACTCTAAGAGATCTATCGAATAACTGATCGTTACATAGTGATCGAAAAAGTGACTCTAACTCTAACGATAAAAGGCCTCGAGTGTTGACCTCTCTTTCTCGATCTGTATATTCGTTTTATAAACAAACTAACTGCGGGCACGCACTAATGTGTATTGTTTAATATCAAATTTATTGTTTAATATTACTCTGCTGATGGATTGTTTTTGCTCGTATTCGAATAAAATTAATTCATGAAATATAGAAAAAATTGTTTAAATTAATTTTTTTTTGAAATTTTTTTGAGTAATTCTTCCGAAAGTACTGAGCAGCCGGTCTATTTTGAAAACGATTTATAAAGTTAATTGGAAAAACTCTACAAAATTGTGGATCCCTCCACAATGGAGCTAAGAAATGTTTAAGTTTGCGAATTTGTTTGGCAAAGTACAATTTATTCGATTAATTTTCAAAATTTCTCTCGTGACTCATTAACTTTTTGGGCGATCTGAGCACACCGATAACGAAGGCTCAAATAAAAGATGGACAAGCTTTCCACGAGACTTTCAGTCTGATTATTCCTCTCGATGTCGGTCCGTTGAAAAATAAAATTAACACACAAATCGCGAAGGTTGATGAGGCTGCAAAATTTTAATGCGAAACTCCTTATCTATTCTTTTCCGGGGGGAATTCTTGATGAGATATTAAATAGTCGGAGATGCTACATCCAGCAGGCCGATAAGAGGGCGCAGGAGTGGCGAGCGTGCAGCGATAGCGCCCATCCGTTCTGAGAGCAATTGTTGAGCCTCACTCCACTTTTTTTTGTTTACAGCGTCCTGAGTTTGCGGTTGCTGATTCACATCGCGAAGCCCAAATATTTGAAATTTGAATTAAATTTTTCCTCCAATAAATCAAGCTGACTGAAGTCGAGGCGTTAATTAGAATTTTGTGGCCACGCAGATACAACAACGATCGATGTTGCTAGTTTCCAGTACTCGATTTTTCAGATTTCTGTTAAAGTACGAAACTCTATCGCACAGTAGTTTACAGTATGAAAAAATTGTTTTTTGCTTACGAATTCGTATGATGAATAATCGTGAGTGACGTCAGAGTTTCCACCCAAAATGGAAGCTCGCATTTTCTAAAAAACGAGAAAAAAGGATAAAAAAATCCTAATCCTAATTTCCTAACTAATATTATAAATGCGAAAGTGTGTTTGTTTGTTTGTTTGTTCTTCCTTCACGCCCTAATTAAGCAACGAATCGACTTGATTTTTGGCATAGAGTTAGTTGAAAGGACGGAGAGTAACACAGACCACTTTTGTTCCTAGAAAAAAAAAAAAAATCCCAAGGGAGATTACAGAAAAAATCGCTCTCCTTCCATTGCTCGAAATTTACATGTCTTAACGATTAATGGTAAGACACGTAACATTGTTTACACAAGCGTCCTTAAATACTGTTCTGTATTCATGGTCGGTGTCTTATTCCTCCTGGCAAAGTTTGTCAAATATACACAATAAAAGATTTGCAAAATACAAAAAAGCTAGTAATAACGCCAAAATTTATCCCCAAACCGAAAGTTTAGTTTTCCTCAAAATGAGTTTTCGCTTTGAGTTTGCACTTTTACGTCGTTTGTCATTTTTCGGTGAATCTACTTGGATCTACCTTAAACTGGAGTTGGAATTTATCAATTTCTGTCTATTGGATCGAACGATCGAGGGTTGGGGTCAAGGGAGCAGTTGGGCCCCAGCATATCTCGCAGTAACTCATAACAATTTCATTAAAAACTAAAAATCAAAATGTTCGTAATCCTGTGCCGAATTTCATACCCATTTCGTTGGTAGCATTGGTATAACAAAGAACCGGAAATGTCTCCAGTGCGGATGCTCTCATGAATATATACGGAGTGTCGTCGTACTTATGTAAATAATGGATAATAATGACAGACGAAATGAGACGTAACAACAATGCTGAATGAGTATATAGAGAGGGTGGAATGTATTTTGTAGGAATGCGACGTAGTCATGATGTTTCCAAGTGGCGCGAGCGATGAAACATTAATGTGGTTACTGGGACGACTGCGAGCTGGAACCCCGGGCCTCGTTGTTCACGTGCGTCAACATACATCATCGGACAGTTATGGCTTTTATCTTACAGCGCCATTTCCCATGTAAGTTTAGACAGTAAAGAAGCTGTTAAAGTGGTTCGGCCGCTCTATGACCAGTCAAGCTTGCAACTACTTGATGTTGATTCATTTCAAGTCTAAATTATTAATAAAACTAATAAACACTTACATTGAGAATATTTTTATCACAAAAATGTAATAAAATGCTTTAAAAATATCATGAAAGTTCATCTTTTATGATATTTTTTTATTTTTTGTTTTATGAATTTGAATTTATGAAATTATGAAATGATTTATGATTTATGAAGTATGAGTTTCATACTCATACTTCAACTTGACTAGCTGATGATTGAGTCTGTTCCGCAATGACACTTTAAATACACATAACCCAGGGAACATTTTTATTGTGCGAGAGAAAGTTTATATCGGTGTAATGCCACTGAGAAAAAAGAATGTTCAATTCACTAAAAAAGAGCGAAGCTACTAGACGAATGAAAGCACGTGAGTCAGTCTCAAAAATAAATTTGATGAATTTCCCGCGATTCCCGAATTTGCACGAAATCAGATGTTATCAGCAGTTCAACGTAATGACTGCCATCCGCTTTCGACACGTGAAAAACTAAAGTTTTTCATGCTTTTTTTCTTAAAAGCCCCGTAAGGTAATGTTTTTTTTAAAGAAACGGTTTCTGCGATAAATTTTCTTTGCGATATAAACTTTCCCGAAGCTCGAACACCGTACAATTTTTTGACAATTAATATTTTTGTGCGTTCTCCCAGAAGGTATGGTGTTAAAACTCAAAATTGTAAATGAAATAATTCAAAATTTAGCCCCGTAAGAGGCCCCGGAGCTGTGCTTGTCGTTATGAGGGGACCTTAAACTATCATTTACCGCAATGAAAAGTGGACCTTTACCGTACTTTATCGAACGACCGAACTACTTTAATTAAAAGGCTGTGTCAAAGGCAATTTGAATAATGAACTTTTGGTGTGTGTTGAAAAGCCTTCTCAAAGCTGCGGAGGAGGTTCATTTGCCAAAAGTTTTGCGCGAAGAATTCGGTGGCGGGCTGAAGGAATTCGTAGGATCCGAAGCGAGTTGTTTCGAGGGAAGTGACGACGAGACGAGATTCTTCACGACCCAAGAACGCCAGTCCTTGGTCCTTCATCTTCTCCACACGCTGCGAGCAACTTCGCACGATCTTTCTAGTCTTCCCGGTCTTAAACTCGTCGAGGGACAGGCGATCATTCCTAAATGTATCTCAGCAGGGATTATATCACAGGTACGAAGAATGTGGATTTTTCGAGCGAATTCAATCGACGATTCACTCGGTCGTTGTTAAGTTTTTGAAGAAGCTCTTTCCCAAGCGTTATGGAGCTTTCAACATGTTGACAAACTTGTGACAGATTAACGAAAACTTTTCCACTCCAAATTTCAACCTCGAAATATTTTGTCGACTTGCGAATTCTGAATGTATTTTTTTTCTTTAATTCTCACAGGTATTTCCATTGCACGAACTGCCAGCCTTGGAGAAGCTACAGAGGAGCTGGGTCCGTGCTTTTTTATCGCCACAACCCCTCGACGACATTTGCAATTATTTCGGGGTTAAAATCACCATGTATTTTGCTTGGCTTGGACACTACACCACCGCCCTCGTCGTTCCAGCAGTAGTGGGTGTCATATACTGGGTGAGCATATTTCCCTCTTTTCCAATAACGTCCCGTTCCACCCTCCGGCTTTTTGCAGTCTTTTTCCTTTCCCTTTAACCTCGCCTCGCTGAGTTTTCCATTCCTAAAAACCCTCCGACTGTTGCCTGCGGCTACGTTACTCTTGGGTTAGTGTGATCGACAAGAAAACTGCCATGAACCTTCGCCGGCGCGATCAGTCAGATCTTCCTCTCGTTTTTCTTCAATTTCGATACTCGAAGGACGACAAAAAATGTGCTGCCCCGCAACCATCGATGTGGCAGCCAGATAAACGTGGAGCCATTTTAGCACAGATCCGAACTATGATCGCTCGAGTTTTGGAATAACCTAAAAACCACGCGCCGCGAGCGTACTTTTAAAATTTCTTCATTCTCTGTTTTTCCTATTCCTTTTTCATACTTTTATCTGGAATCGCGGCAGCGATCCTGAGACAAGTACATTATGTTATTACGAGTCGCTGCCAGAGAGCCTTTATACCGGAGCAATAGCGTTTCCAATTGTTATCGAAAATTTTCAAAATTCCTTTCTTTAATAATTAAATAATTGCAGTAGTTTATAAAATACTGTAAGTTGACGTATTTTTATTTTTCAATTGCATCAAGAAATGCTACTTTCTTCGCACACACTTTTGATGTTTATTTGTTTTTTTATTTGGTACAATGCACTTTGGTTACTTCCACAAAAAAGCAGTAAAAATGCATTGCATTGAATTTACGGTGAAAAAAAATGACAAATTTTTGAGAAATCGAAAATGGAAAAAAGGACGATCAAACGAGCTTCCGAGCTTATTTTTTCATTTTTTTTTTTCATTCCCCCAATTTTCATTCTGTATTATTAATTCGACCGGAGAAATCTTTATTCACCTTTTCTTTAATCGTTGCTCTGAACAGGTCGGCATCATAGGTAGGAACCAGGCGGTGGAAGACGTGGCCTACGTTCTATTTTCTATTTTCAACGTAATATGGGCAACGGCTTACCTCGAAACTTGGAAAAGGAGGGGAGCAGAACTCGCGTACAGATGGGGCACCCTTGACCAGAGAGACGATCTATTGGTTGAGCCGCGACCTCTTTTCGTCGTAAGTCTTTTCAATTCTCCCCAAAGAAGGAGCTTATAGCGTGGCTGCATTCGAACCCCAAAAATCTCAGTTTTTACGTAACGACGTTGAACATGAAAATGTTCAATTGCCGCGACGTAAATTCTCGGTTTTGCACAAAATAACACCGACAATTTTGAACCTTGCAGGGAACTCTGCAAATTTCACCTGTCACGGGACGATTGGAACCAACGTATCCGAACTGGGCGCGGAACATCACTCGTTACTGCTTAACTGTACCTGTCATTGGAGTCTCCCTCTTCTTCGTCTTCGTTGTCATGATTCTCAGCTTTCAAATTCAGGTCTCTACTTCACATTCGTCATATTCGTCCCTCGAATACCAAATTTAGCTAAAATATTTGTCATGCCAATTATTCAATTGTAAGGGAAATCACAAATTCGAAGCAACTGTCAAAATTCATTTTTCACATTGTTTATCTCTGCAATGATATTCACGAATGAAAGAAATATTTTAAAATCAATTCTAAGAATCACAATCACGCAATTGATCAAAGTTTTCCAAGAAAATTAAAAAAAAAAAAATGTCCCACCAATCGAGCCAACAATTTTTTCATCATTCCAATTCGAAACTGCTCTTTTTCGCATCATCACAAATGAAGGGAAGCAAACAAGAATTGAAACAAAATAATTTTTCAAAATACTGGAAAATAAAAAGAGCAAAGAAAAACTAGAAAAGTTATCGCACTGGGTTTAACGACTCGTTAAATTTAGAGACAACTGAAAGGCTGAAAGTAGCTGATTTTGCTTCGAACGATTTTCCATTAAAATGCCTCCATAGTTGAATTTTTTCTTTGATCACCAAACTCCGATTCTTCAAAGAAATCTCCCTGCCTAGTTTCAATTCATCGGGACATTTATATAATGAAAAAACGAGATCAATGTGTAAGGAATTAAAAGAAAAGACACGTGGAGGCTACTGGCGCATTGAATTGATGCCAAATGTCATACAGGATTGGTGGGATGCTCGTCTCGAGGCTGCAGGCTACGGTTTTTGGTTGAGCTACGTGCCAAAAGTTCTGCTTGCCGTTGTTATCGCGCTTATGGATGAGGCTTACTTCAAGATTGCCGTTTGGTTGAACGACGCAGGTAATTTAATGTTAAACAATAATTCATCAATCGGAAAACCCTCGTGTACATAACCTATCGATATTACACTAAATTTTATTATTTATCGCTATAATTTTCTCGCTACACTCACTTCGCCTTACTTAATATTGAGATGTTCCACGGTTCAAGACGATTTTTTCTCGAGAGTGAACAATTTTCTAGTGAAATTCAATCTGAAGCCTTGCAGAGGAGCGAATAATCCTCATTTTTTTTTTTTTTTTTTAATTGAGACGAAAACGTTCTTGAGCAGTTTCTGAAGGAGTGACAAAATTCTCAAAATTACTTCAAAGTCACCAAAATTACTATTTAACATTTCCCGATCGTGTGATTCAAGTTTAAAATCAATCAATTTTAAAGGTGTTATCGATGAACGACAATTTTACGAATGAAATAATGAGAAAAAAGGTTGAAAAACTTATTGAAAATTTGATAATTTGCCAAACCACTGCGATCCCTGTTACGATTCCGGAGATAAAATGATTCGATCGCATCGTTTATTAATTATTTGCTTACTCATCGACGAAAACGGTGAGTTTATCACGCATCGTTTCCTTCTCGGAGCTAATACTCTATCGCCTTCTTTGCCTTTGTTTCAACGAAATATTGCTATGCAATCTGGCGCTTTGCTTCAAGACGATAGAACCGTATCGATACTCATCGAGACAGTTTCTCTATCAGAATCATTATTGGATAAAAACGTGTGAACAAAAATGTGCTATTAATGAGGCAGAAATAGTATATTAGAAAGTTTGAAATTCCACTGCGCCTCATAATTTGACACGCATTTTCTTTACAGCTTTACAAAAAAACTAATTTCCTTAATCTACGTGTCGAAGTGGTTTCAAGGAGTATTTTCGAACTCGAAAAGTCCGGTGACTTGGCATCTGCTTCATGAAACTTCTATGGGTTGAATAAATATTAAAATCCTCGACAAATGAATAAAAATAAAACTCCAAGGATTCCAAGCCAATCATAAAAAAGTGGGTTCGAAGAATTTTTGGAGGGAATATTAACAGTCGAAATCGGTTGGACGCCCAACGATTTTTTTTTTTTACTTTTTCAATGTCTAATTTTCAAAATTTTTCCAAAAAATCGATTCAATTGATCGGACGTTCCAATCCACGAAATAAATTGGAAGAACGATAAATTCTTGAATAAACTCGACATCGAATGATCCTCAGATCAACAGACCCGAATATCGACGGTTGATTCAAGTCGGAGATGACATTTTGAATAGCAGAATCACGAAAAATGTTGGCCTTCGATAAACTCGTCTGACAACCATGCAACATCTCTCGGATAAGCGTTTCTCGAGCCACGCTAATTGAACATTAAGAATGCACAACTTAGCAAACTCGATGAAAAATTCAACTGAGAATAAAGCATCCGCAATTGCTAGAAACGGTTGTATAACGTGGGATTTACGGGAAGTGCAGTGTGTATTTTGTTTTCCTGTACGAATTCAATGTACGATGGGAATCGATTTGAGAACAATGAAATTTGTCACGAGAAAAAGCGTTTCTACGTACTACTTGCTCTCCCCCTCCCTCTCTCTCTTTCTCTTTTTCTAAACATCTTTTCTGTCTTCCTGTCATTGTTAGATTCCATCGATACGAATATACGACGTATATTAATGAAATACTCTGTGCACGATTAGACGCCACAAAATAGCCAAATTTCTCAATTTATACTCTTGACTATTATATCATCATTATGATTTTTCTCCGATAAAAACGACATAGTTTTGCCAATGTAATAGAAAAAGTACGAGAAATACAAACTGGAATGTTGACAGATGCACAAAAACTCCACTTTCGTGAAGTTTCTTCTCACATGGAAAAAGCTCAAATGATGACTCAGTATCGAAGGATTCTCTCAAGTTTTTCCTGCATCCAGAAACATTCGGAAGCTTGAATTTCTTGTTGAACATTTTATCTTCGATTCTTCGTGAGAAACCTTGAGAAAATGTATTCACTCGAAAGTAATTCGGTCTAGAAATAGAATCTATGATTTTATTTATGTTGGACGCAGAAAACTATCGTCTCGACACCGAGTACGAGAACCATCTGATCTGCAAGGTGGCACTGGTAATAATGAAAACGTATAATACACATTATCCCCAAAGCGAATATATTTGAGGGTTTAAATATTTGTGAAACAAGCCTTGAGATGAGAAAGGTACACGAGTCGTCGCTCAGTGACACTCTTTCATCTTTCATTTATCGTTTTTGGAAGAAAAAAAAAGAAAAAAAATACAAACGAACAACCATTATCACAGTTACTAAATTCGCTTTCACGACCGAGATATCTTCAGTAATTCGAGTGAAAAAGTTCGTTATTGAAATTTATAGTTATGTTATTAAAGTAGAAACAGTACGTAGGAGACACTGAAGCCCGAGTATCCATCAAATACACGAAAGCTTTGATCTGTCTCTGTGCTTGCACGAACAATTTTCTTTCTTCCTTCTTTTCAATCCTTCACTTACACAATTATTTATTCGACTTCGTCCTCCTTTTTTAGAGGGTAGGACGATACGGATGACAAAATTTTTGTTGAAAACTTTTTATTCCGAATGGAAGTGGATTTTTTTGTTTTTTTTTAGGCTGAATCGATTGCTTGGTTTCATTTGTGCATTTCTTCTTTTCTTTTGATTCTCATGACATTTGAGATTTGATCTCATATTCGTTATTGAACGATACTAGGATCTTATTTTCGTCTGTGCAAATTATTAATCGAATGGGATAACGAAACTGCAAGATCCATTAACGAAAGCAACTCAAACGTTTGCGTAAGCAAATAAACTTTCGTGGACAAAATGGCTCCGGAAATTCGATTGATCAATTTGCAAAAAATTTTCATAATTTAGTTGAAAATCAAGTAAATCATTAAAATTAATTTGAATCGATGGACAGTTTTTTTCTCAGTGCACGAGGTGACATTTCTCAGTATTCCTTTCCTCTCAAAATGGCATTTTCGATTGGTAGCTTTGCTCCACTTTTATTCAATATCCGTAGATCGATTTGTACATAGATATTGAACCAAGCGTGCGTAGTGCCTCGATTTTTATTAGTTCAATGAATCAGCACGCGTGCCTTAAATGACACAAGAGCAACGTAAGGATGCCTCTGATTATTCGGTCGTTTTCAGTTTCAGTTCGTCAACTCCTTTCTCTCACTGTTCTACATTGCATTTTACCTTCAAGATCAAGAAAGACTCAAAGAGGTGAGCCACATTTGCCTACCGATTTCATAGAAAAAATGTACGTTAAAGTAGCTCGGCCGTTCTATGACTAGTCAAGCTTGCAACTACTTTATGTTGATTAATTTCAAGTCTAAATTATTAATGAAACTAATAAATACTTACATTGAGAATATTTTTATCACAAGAATGTAATAAAATGCTTTAAAAATGTCGTAAAAGATAAAACTCATACTTCAACTTGACTAGTTAATGATTGAGTCGGTTGCGGTGACACTTTAAATACACACAACTCAGGGAACATTTTTATTGTGCGAAAGAAAGTTCATATCGGCGTAATCCCACCGAGAAAAGAGAATGTTCAATTCACTAAAAAAAAGCGAACCTACTAGACGAATGAATGGCACGTGAGTCAGTCTCAAAAATAAATTTGATGAAATTCTCACGATTCCCGAATTTGCACGAATCAGCTGTCATCAGCAGTTCAACGTAATGACTGACATCCGCTTTCGACACGTAAAAACTAAAGATTTCATGCTTTTTTTTCTTAAAAGCCCCGTAAGGTAATTTTTTTTTAAAGAAACGGTTTCTGCGATAAATTTTCTTTGCGATATAAACTTTTCCGAAGCTCGAACACCCTACAATTTTTTCACAATTAATATTTTTGTGAGTTCTCCCATAGGATACCGTGTTAAAAGCTCAAAATTGTAAATGAAATAATTCAAAATTTTGCCCCGTAAGATGCCCCGGAGCTGTGCTTGTCGTTGTCAGGGGACCTTAAACTATCATTTACCGCAATGAAAAATGGATCTTCACCGTACTTTATCGAACGGTCGAACTGTTTTTTTTTTTTTTTAAATCCTTCGAGAGCCGTAAAAGCATAAAAAACTTTGTATTTTTTCAACAGCAACTAGCAGCACTTTTAATAGCGCGTCAAGTGATCAGCAATCTGAAGGAGTCGGCGATACCGTATCTGATCGAGCAGCTCCGACTGGCGAGACTGAGTTTCGAGCTTTTCGGTGCACTGAGTCCCAGCGAAGCGAGGCCGGCCCCGGGTGAAGATTCGTCACTTCCGGCCGGTGATCAAATGGATTTGAACGGGGCTGAAGAAAATGGAAAAAACGATGAGAAGGAGGAGAACGGAGGTGGGACGGACGGTGCCAAGGGAATAAAACAACCGCGAAACGTCAGCCAAGCTGAACTCGAAAGTTCACTCTACAGAGTAGGACACCCTGCTAATTCTCTACTTAGTGACGTTACTTTCAAGGTTTGGTCTAGATTTCGCGGTTCCTCATTTCTTTTTCTATCATTATTTTTATTTATTATGAATTTATTTAATTGTATTACACTTTTTGTTTCCTGATTATCCTATTATCGTCATCATGGTTAGCAAAAGCATTATTCTTCTCGCTACAAGATCCTCCGATGGGGAGGAAGAACCGTAACGGGAGTCAATTTCCAGGAGAATAATTGAGTTATTTCGACAGAATTATGTCCATTTTCTTGCTCCGGAAAATGCAACTTTCTCAAGATGAAACTCTGGCCATTCACTTTGTGCAATTTTTTCGGGGTCATGTGGAAGGAAAATATATAAATATGAAAAAAAAATTTGGAATTTTTGTTGCAGACAATAATTACGATCTCCGCGTTGTATACGCAGCTGAAAAACTTCGACAATCAGGTTTAGTGCATAAACCACGTATAAATTAGTATTTCCCACATGAAAATAATGTTTTTGTACTCTTGAAATATCCTTGAAACCATACCGAAAAGTTCGCTGTGCTGAGTTATTTCTATCCAGAAACATTCCCGAAGACAATCGATTTTTTTGACTTTCTAAAGCAGAAGCCCCCTTAAAAGAAAGTCATACGGTTCTCCCTCCCGGCAAGGGAAACACAGACACTTGCACCACCCGCAACCTACACAAAACGATCGATCACCTCGTTGAGCGAAAAAAATGGTAATTCAAAGTCCCTCAAAGGTCAGAAGAGAATTGCGTAGCCGTTCGTACTCAGCCCCGGCGTGATTCTCCCTCCGTCACATTCTGTGTTGTCTTGTGTTCGTGAACGTTTGACACTCGTTGAGAAAATCATTTTTTAACCATTATTTTTCACATTATATTTCGTCTCCTCCATCAATCGGTATCCATCGTCGATGCGCGCGCAGATACAGATGAAGAAGAAGGTAATGTTCTCCATGGGTCCACAATATACATAAACCAATAATCCAAATCAAGTTTCTCATTATGTTCAATGTCAATCGAACGGAAACTCGAACTCTACTCGTGATCCACGATTCACAAAATGCTCAACGCATATTCTCTCTTATTTCTTTCGCTTCTTTTTGTATTCTTCTTCTTCTTTGAAATATTGATGTCTTTACTAAGGATTCTCTGTGTGGATGTGTGTGCTCGTGGAGTTGAATTTTTGTTTTTCTCTCACAACTGGTCTTGTCCATCTACAATTTCATTGTTTTCGTTGGGCAGTACGACGGCGCATTTTCCGAGCACCTGGAGATGCTGTCTCAGCTGGGTTACGTGTGCCTCTTTTCCTCGGCGTTTCCTCTCGCTGCCCTCGCCGCGCTGCTCGGGAATCTCCTCGAACTACGCGGGGATGCTTTCAAACTCTGTTTCGTACTGCAACGACCATTCGGAAGGCGAGTCTCGAGTATCGGAACTTGGCAAGTACGAAAAATTTCAGTATTTATCGTTCGCCTGTGAGACAGCAGCTCGAGGACTGCTCTGTGCAATGCTTTCGTCTCGCCTCAGAACGCGATGGAGGCTATGGGACTCGTGGCCATTCTCGTCAACTGCGCTCTCATCGCTCTAAGCGGACAAGTACAACGAATGTTCCCGGAGATGTCGGCGACCCAAACGATCCTTCTGATCGTCGCCCTCGAGCACATCATGCTCGCTATACGCTTCGTCATCATCTGTGCCATTCCGGATATCCCTAATTGGGTTGCCACCGAGATGGCCAAAGTGGAATTCCTCCGGAGGGAAGCTGTCAGGAGACTCTCGTCGACTCCGTCCCCGGAACAACAACCGCCGACCGTTATAGGTGAGCGTCAAGCTTCCGCATTGTCTCGAGAAAGAATCGTTGCAAATCTGTGTCCCCTGAGTCTGACATTTTCCAAATTTCCTAAATCGATCATCCTCCAATCAACGTCGTTTTGGTGACGTTGATCGATGACACGAACATTCAAGACTTGCTCGTTACATTAGATCAAAATTTGATGTTTTCCATCCTCGTAGAATCGACGTTTCCTGCATGGAGAGAAAATTCTAGTAAAAACTACTATGCTGCCATAGGAGTAAGGTTCTGTATCGTAATATTTATCAATTCTTACGAACATACATAGTCATTTTTAGTGAAGCGAGAACTCGATGAAAATTGATGTGTGATGCCAAAACGAATGTATCGGTACACACGTGCACCGATATATTATTGTACGAGCGCGAATGAAATTCTGATTTACCGTAAAATCTAAAAAGTAAATTTCTAAACGCTTCGGCCGATCATCGATGCTTGGGTTCGAGCTCCTCAAATTTGACTATGTTCAACTGTAAATTTACATCGAGTCAACATAAATTTTACAATGTTTCATCGGAGACCTACGTAGGAAAAAAATAGCACAGTTTAAACCTTTGTCAGAGCAAAATACGCAGTTCAAAAGTTTTTATTCGGAATTGACTTGGAATAAATGGCAATGCTTTGGTAAAAACCTGCAAAATGGGCGAAAAGAACCCTAACCTATGGTGTCGTAATAATTTTTACAATGTTTTTCTCTCCGTCTACAATGTTTCAAAGCCCCGAGAATATTTCATCCGCACTCTAGCAAACCAATCGCACTTGTCTCTTATCGAATTCCGTCATCATTCCCGTCTTTTCTCCCCAAAAACTCGACTCGAACTCAGGGAGGTTCGTGGTACATCCAGCAGACGGTGAAGGCGAGGAGGAACCTGAAAATCAAAGTGCCTCAGAAGTGCCCGGTGACCCGTTGACCGCCGAAGGAAACAACGTCGAATTATCGCCGCCGGTTCCCAGTCAAACTGGAACTCCGACTTTGGTCTCGAGAACCCAAACGCCCAGTTCTCCACCGACACCGAGCGGAGTCACCGTCCCTCGAATCGCAGAGACTCCACCGGCTCCTGATACTCCTGGAAGCGCGAACAGCGTCAACGAAAGTGCTAGCCCCTTCTTGAGCGGCTACAACATGGGCAGTACACGAGATATTCACAATACTCCAAGATGCTCCATCCCCGGAGGTGAAAAAGGTTCGTTTTACCTTTTCGTTGGTATTCGAGATAAAAAAATCAACATAATAAAAGGGAGACCGCGCAGGCGGGGGTATTGCAAGTATTACGGAAATTTGATATTTTCAGTTTTCCAGAATTAATATTTTTCCAAAAATAGAAAAAAAATTGATTTTTTTTCGAAATTTCTTCATTTTTTATAATTTTCCCAACTTTTTTCCTTTCGTTTTTCGAAATTTCTTTTTTTTTATTTAGTTCATATAATATTATCCAATGCACATTATGCTATGCATCGATCGAAATCGTTATTTGAAAAAAATTCAACAAATTTTTAAGGAGTCCCCATTTTGTTCCGAAATAATTTCTTTCCAATTGCATAAAATTAGAGTATGGCAAAATTCTTAGTCTTGTCCCGGACTCCCCTACATTCGAAAAGTGGAGCAAGACAGAAAATTTCGATGTTGAGAAATTGAAAACTTGATTTTTGACAACTAACGCTTCAGAATCCAATTGCAATTATCGAAGCCTACAATACTCTCGAAATCGCGAAGCCGCAACTTTCAGATGTTGGATTCAAACATCAATTGAAAATCTTTGCAACTGCTGAGTGTCTTTGACTGCGATAGCTTGATTAAGAGGTTTCTTCGTATACGCAGGGAGACGATCGAGAGACTGGTTGACGAGCGATCACGAATCTTCGCCGGGTGTCGATCAGTACAGCCACCATCTGACGATCGGACCGCACGGAGGAGTCGACTGGGTCAGAAAGCTTGGGCTCGATGGTTCTGGGCGAAAAGCGAGTGACTCCGAAATCGGTGGTACTGGCACAGGGAGCAGTAGCGGCGACGAGCTCACTCTTCATCGCTCAACGGATTGCATCGCCTCAAAAGATCTCGCCTCTTCATCGGATAGCGATTTACTTCGGTATGGAAAAAACGACGTTTCCTCCGAGCGATTTCTTTTCCTAGTTAGAATCTTGAACGTGGACACAGTTTTTGGTCACAAAAAAAAGGCAGTCACGGCTCTTATTGGCCTCAATACAGACCTCATCATAACCCACTTTTGTAAACTGTCACCTTGACGAGTAGCAACAGTGGAGATCGCTCTTGAAGAATCCCAAGCACTCGAGCATCCATAATTCGTTTAAATGTTGACTTGTCACTCGAATATGTAAATGAGAAAACCTCGAACCTCTTTCCATCTTTAAAATTGACCCTTCGTGATGGCTGATTTTCAGTGCTGCCAACGAGCATTGACGTTGTCAAAATTGTGGATTATTTACAGTCTTTTAAGGGCACAATTTTAATTTCAAGTTTTACGAACGTGCATCATCGTTGTACGAATGACGCTGAATTTTTCACGAATCGGTGAAAAGATACTTTCTAAGAAAGTAGATTTTTTCATGGCTGAGATGAATGGAGCATGAATTTTCAAACTTTATTCCAGATCCGCACCACCCTGGACGATGGCGCACAAGAATCAAAAGTTTCGCTTCTCCCCGGAGAAAGAAAGGGTCCGAGAGCGGGAGAAAGAAAAGGAAAAGCAATTGCAGCAGCAGCAGCAGCAGCAGCAACAACAGCAGCAACAGCAGCAGCATCAACATCACCTGCATCTCCAGCAACGGGATCATCAAGATCGACGTTCCTCAGGTCTCGAAGCGAGTGGAGGTGGGCTCTCGGACTCGAGTCGAACGATCTCGAGTCAAGAGGATGAGAAATCAATGAAAGAAGAACGCGAAGCGAAGAAGACTCGGGTCAAGCAGAGTCTTATGAAGAGAGCTCGCTCAGTCGCGATATTCTCGTTGAAATTGAAAGAGAGAAGGGCTCGGGAAGCCGAGGTCAAAGCGAAGGAGGCGGAGAGGGAAGCGAGATGGCAACAACCCCAATCTTGCGTCGGTGGTGAACTCTCGTGTATACCAATTGAAAAGCTCATATCGGTCGACGACATTGCCGCTATGGAGAGTCGCAGCAGAATGAATCACTGAACTTCTCATGCCTTTCTCTTAGTTCATCTCTAACCTCTTTCTCTCATTCTGAATCTTCTAGTCCCAGATATATTCGTACCCTTAATATACTCTTAGAATGTATGTTGAGGGGTATCTTTCCGTACAGAGATTCTTCAAAACGCATGAGTTCATGGAAAAAAAAACGTGTTTATTATGTATAATACGGCAGCTGGATTTTTAGTCAATTAAATGCAAATTCTCGGGAAAAATCTATTGAGAAAATCTAGGTGTCAGTAGCGAGTATCTGTCAATTCAATAATTAGTTACAAAAACGCGAAGAGGAATCATTGGAATTCGTAAATAAATTCATCGTGAATTTGAAACGAAATGAAAAAGGCTCGGTGAGCTTTACTAAATCGGATTCTATGAAGAGCTTTCGATAAATCTCGCTGTGAAATTCCATCCCAGCTTCTTTCCCTGAATCCAGGGTGATCATGATCGAATTTTTTGAATCCCTAACCGAGTCCATTGCCTCCAACGCTTCGAAATTCGTTGCAAAATCATTTTTGTTTGTTGAGCATCAACAGACTGATTCAGCTTGAAAATCGAAGCAACGAATATTTTCTTATTGAGTTATGCATTCCCTCAAGAAACTAGTGGTTTAACGAGCGCTCTTGAACTCGCTTCGAACGTACAGTCGCAAGCGCAAGGCAATGATAAAAAAAGAACGAAAAAAACTGACTCGTTTCGCCGGTCTATTGGGACGCACAAAATTATATAAGAGTTAGATGAATAAGGAGCGAAAGAGAGGGAGAGAGAAGAAGAAGTGAAACGTCCATACGTAAAAGCTACCCTGCCAAACTGATATTAATCCCATCGCCATCCAAGCAACTCGGTCGTTCGTACGGTGCCATTCCCCACGAAATTCCATGTGGAAGTGGAAAAAAGAGCCGCTCGAGCTTAATTGGCCCTTCATTTAATCCGCTCGTTCATAGCTTCTCGACAAACGTCGATTTTGTCTCGAGTTTATGAAAAACCGTCATGGCAATCGTCGCGGTTCGAACGAAATGTACAAAGCAGACTAAGCGAGCCTCGCCCTCATGAGCTTCAATAACTTTAAGTTATTCATCAATTGTAAGAACGACGCAATCAACTGGAACAGACGAACCAAACGATCGCCTTTACTGATGTATAACGTGCTTGGGAACGTAATCGTGGCAGCGATAACGACCGAAAACAATGTTGAAATATTCGTTTGAGCTACTTGGGAATAAAATGAGTTACGAAAACTCTAGTCCATTCAGATAAAATCGACATATAGCGAGACTCACACCTAGAAAAATGATGTAGATAAGATGATGTGTCAGAGGCTTAGAATACTTTTGATTAATTCATAGAAAGAAAAGCACACATTTTTGTAAAGTACTGAACAAACTTCAATTTACTAAAACGCATAGATTATAAAACCATAACTTCTCGGAGGAGCGACAGAGAGAAAGAGAGGGAGAGAAAACAGCGACCTTAATGAGCCAGATAAATACGTAAATAACCATTG
The DNA here is from genome assembly GCF_019457755.1 of Venturia canescens. NCBI lineage: Eukaryota > Metazoa > Arthropoda > Insecta > Hymenoptera > Ichneumonidae > Venturia > Venturia canescens. The sequence continues at coordinate 1,044,778 of NC_057421.1, read as the reverse complement.
TTACAGTTGTTGTTGATGCTGAAGATGTAAGTTGTTAAGCGCTGCTATTGTTGATTAGATGAACCGGTGGGACTGAGATCGATGATTGAATAGTACGTAGCCACTTTGATAACGCTACCACCGACACTAATTCACCGTCAAGTACCTGACGAATTCACGGATAAACGAGCCGCGCAGAGACCCAAACGTGAAAACCTTCCTTTGTCGGTTATACTGAAAAATTTCTTCTATTGATACCTTTCCCTTAAAAATTGCGGTGTCACTCTTCGGTTTTTGTTGACATTTTCAAATCATTTGAAAATTTTTATTTTCACTGAATCTATCGTTCCAGACTTATTTTTCTATCATCCGAGTCCGAACGAAACTGAACAAATCGAAATTATTCCCTGAGGAACGAGGAGCATCGAGCACCTTAAAATCCACTTCGTGCGTGCAACTATTTTTCGTCACTTATTTTGCCATAAACCGCATCGATAATTTATCTATTACGTCGATTTTCCTTTAAATCTAAAAGAGAATAGGGTTTAAACGTGAAATATCGCAGAGTGAAAATTTTATTTTGAACTTCAGTTAATTCCATCGTGACTAAAATTCAACGAAAACTTACCACACGGTTAGAGCATTCGAATTTGGAATATCAGGTTCAGTTCTGTCTCCAAGAATCCCGAATGATAAGTGATATTTTTTCATAGCTAGGGCGTTCTGTAAATAAAAACCATGATTATAAGCATGTAAAGATTGTGACACGGCTAGTTAAATAGCGGTCTAAAAAAGCTTCGAACATAGTGTTTTGAGTTTGTTGCATTCGTCTAGCTTCGTTTTTCCACAATAGAAAACCGTCTTGATTTTACTAAGCCACAAGAACTATGAAAATTTGATTTCATTAAACTTGAGTTTACATAAGAAAACGCATTAAAAATCTATTGAATCGTTTTTATTTACTGTATTATGTGCTGTACCCTGAATATTAGACGATTATTGCTGACGTTGCTGCTGCGATACCCATTAACGTGAGCTAAAAGTACCTCACGACGAGTATATGAGAACCCTGAAAATGTCTAAACGCATTAATATAATGATGATGATTATGATAATAAATAATACGTGTTTGTTAGATGTTTTGTATAAAACAGAGAAACGAGCAAATAGATGAAAAAAAAATCTACATGGTGTAAGACTCTATGCATTTAAATCCCCAGAAGGCAATGAACATTCCTGAACACCATTGACGATGCATTATCTCTTCAACAACTATTCCCATTGAACCATGTGGGTCGTGGCCTTTGATTCAATTCGTTATTGCAAATAACAAAAAAAACGTTTTTTTTTAAACATTTTTATATGTGACGCTGAAGTTTGCAACGTTGGAATCCAACGAAATGTTAATAAAAAACTGTCAAATAATTCTAGTAAATAAAGTTTTCAACCTACATCAACGATTCGTGAACAAAAAAATGATGAATTACAAATCTCTTTTTCGTTCATTTCGTTGGACTCCAACGTTGCAAACTTCAGCGTCGTTTTTATATATGCAAGAATACATCATCAATTTCAACATTTTGAAAATGGAGCAAGCATTACAGAAGCATGAAATCACTGACCCGAGTGTTGTCGCCGAACCCCAATGAAGTATAATTACTTAAGTTTGTTCAATACCAAAACCCGATTTCTGGCGAAAATTAAAAAAAAATATATGTCGCGCAGAAAAATCTAACGAATCGATAAAAAAAAAAAGTAGTTATACCGTTTAGTTTTTCAGATATTGCAAGTAAAACTTTTGTGGTTTCCCCATCTGAACACATGGTAATCGTTAAACAAAAAATATGAACCGAAATAACTCGAGAACGGTTCTGACGATTTTGATTTAAAAAAAAACAGTGTTAGAGTATCTTCTGAAGAAAAAATTAAAAAAAAAAAACATGATCTACCGTCTAGTTTTTGAGAAAAAAATTATTCTAATAAAAATCGTATGAGAATTTGAGTGGGAAAATTTCAAGGTTCGCGACAGGGCAACGCTGTTGATTGAGACGGGCAATGATTATCACTATACTTTAGGACGCTGCGCTCGTCTCAAACAGTTGCCTCTGTACAATTTTGTCACGATTGACGCGCTTCTGAGCGTTCATTTGCATGCTCGTATATGTGCATACGGCATGAAGATGTATTTTAGCAGGGGCGTACGCAAAAGAAAAAATATAACATTCCAAAATCACGAGCAATTATGAAATTTAAGTAAAATATCGTAAGGATATATTTTTTTTACTAATAATTAACGATAATTTGAAAGATTTTTGGGACATATTTCACAACGAATAATGTTCACACAGAAAGGGGGCTGCACCCTATTTTTTATGCGGCACTTAGCTATCGAACTACGTTAAGAATATAAGTTTTCAATGCTATTGGCTAGCGACCCTTACAGAAGGAGGAATGCGCACGCAACACAGCTCGTGAAACAGTCATAGTCATGATTCGACTTCCTACTACAGTCTGCTGCAGTCCATAGCACAGCCAGCACAGTCTTTAACGTAAACAGTTCAAACAGTGAAGCGTCCTCGCCGCTCTACAATCTCCACGTCAACAAAACAAACTTTCGCAAGAAATTTTTCAACACTTGTCGCCGACTAATCTGAGGTTTGTCAAAATTCCATTCGTCTTGTATGATGAAAGTGGGAAGTAGAATTCAAAATTGTTTTTTACCACACATGCGCCGAAAGTTCAACTTTCCAAAATCGGAAGATTGAATTTCCGGTGCACGTGTAGTGATAAATAATATACGGGGCGTTCCACGCCAAGTCGGACACTTTTCAAATTCGCATTTTTTATTTGATTAATTTTCTTTTCTCAAAAAGAACACCCTTACACGAACTCACTTGATTTATTTCAAATTTTTATCTCAACATTTTTGTCAGCTACGAATTTTTTTTAAATATTGCATTTTTTTTTATTTGAATGTATATAACTTAGTGAAAAATCAATCGAAACTAATGCATCGGGGGGTGAAAATTTTTGTTTTGGAATGACCTTTTGTTTAGTAATACGTGAAAGATTATTAACGAATTGATTCAAGCAATTATATCCATTTTAAGTCAGAATTTTTTTTGTTCACTGTGTTAGTCCCCCTGAATTTTCTTTGTAAGTTTTTATAAAAAAGGGTTATTTTTTGATGAATTTTAAGCCTAGTTACATCATGGCAAAATGCTCCGTTCTATTTTTCTAGAATTATAATAATACTTTCGTCTCCAATTACGTGCAAGGCGACCATAAATTAAAAAAAGTGAATGCATGAAAGGCTAAAAATTAGTGATTTGAAAAGCACTTCCACTTAAACATACGTGATGAACTATTGAAAAATTATGTTTTCATAATTTTTTTCGAAAAAAAAATATAATGATTTTATAATTTTATCTGTCAAGAATTCATATCTTAAAACTAAGTTGGATTTCAGCCTAGTGGTTTTTAACATTTCTTTCGAATTATTTATTTTTTGCTTTTAGTTTTATCGGTTGTAACATTTTATTCAACTATCAATTTATTAATTCAATATTCATCGATATTTCATTTTCACGAGATAAATTTTTGAAGTTGTTTAAAACGTGGCTCGAACTCGTGTTGTGCCTGCCATACGTGGTTATCGGAGCAGTGGCCTGTTGTCCACAAATATACAGGCATAACTACTTGTCCTCATCAGTAGCGGTCAAGGATTTATGTGTTATTGTTTTCTCTAAAAAATTCGTAGCTGACAAAAATGTTGAGATAAAAATTCGAAATAAATCAAGTGAGTTCGTGTGAGGGAGTTCTTCTTGAGAAAAGAAAATGAACCAAATAAAAAATGCGAATTTGAAAAGTGTCCGACTTGGCGTGGAACGCCCCATACACTCCACAGAAGTGAAATTAAACCGCCACAAACCGCGTGGTTGTCACACGGTATTCCCCGCGGTATGCCCCTTGGATGTGTAATATACTATTAAATTAGTGGATCAAGAAATTCTGTTTTATCCTTGGTTCGCATGATCGATCGCTGTGTAGGATGATAAAAAAAATGGTTTTTTTCCTCAAAGTCGTAGATGATTACTCTAATACATAATGTAAAAGTAATTTTACATTTTGATAGCTCTCAAAATTTAAGCCATCACAAAAACATTTTTAGAGGTAGCGCCGACGACATTAAAAATTTTTGTTACTTTTTTTAGCGAAAAACCACGATAAAAGAAGATTGATTGTGCAGTATTGCAACGAGAAAAGTTGGCATTGAATCAAGGGTTGATTTTTTCAAAATTTGAACTTGGAAGAAAAACATCTAGAGGTCGTCCCAATGGTTTTACCAAAGTTTTTTAAAAATTTTTTGTAAACATCTTGAGATAAAAAAAAATGATTTGCCTTGTTTTGCAGTTTGATATGTTAGCACATCATGAAAACATTAATTTCTCAAAATTTGAATCACCTGACAATTTTTTTAGATGGCCCAAATTTTGAGAGCATTACTTTTTCAGTATGTATTAATATAATCACTTGAAACTTTGAGACGAAAAAAAAATATATTTTTTTTAAATCACCCCATTGGACACACAAAACTATGAAATGCCAACGAAATGAAAATTTTTGTTACTTCGGATACGGTTTTATTCATAAATTGTTGGCATTTCAAAAAATCGTTAGTCAGGATTTCTTCACGAGCCTGAGGGAAAAACATTTTTTTAATTTAAGAGAAATTTCTGGGAGCAAAGAGCCTTGAAATCAAAATGAAAAAGCAGATTCAAAATTCTCTATTTTTTTCCAGATTTTGTGAGATGGACAAGGATCTACATTTGCTGTCCGGTGTTAGTAAATACTTCACCGAAGAAACTTTGCAAAATGCAATACGAAAATTGACCGGAAGTAGCGACGTTACAATCACAGGTTGGACTTTCAAACCTCCTCCTACCAAAGGCGACAGCTATTTGGCACAAGTAGACAGGATTACAGTTTTCGCTAATGCAGATGGCAAAGATATAGAGAAAAAACTGGTCGTTAAATCACTACCGAAAAACATTGGAAGAAGAAAAACGTTCAGGAGCGTTGAATTTTTTCACAATGAAATAAATTTTTACAAAGAGGTATTTTCTGAAATAAATCGAATTCAATGGATTTATGTAATGTTTTTGGATCAGGTCAATTGAATCATAATTCTATAAATTTTACATTTCGCTTTTAGGTGGTACCAGTTTTTGAAAAATTTCTTGAATCGAAAGACCAAAAAAGTTTGTTAAGCGTGCCGCCTTGTTTGGACGCCTTCATTGATGCTGAAAATGATTATTTGGTCATGGAGGATGTTACGGTTTATGGATTTGGGCCCATCAACCGTCAGAGTTGTCTGAACATGAAAGAGATGAACGTCCTCCTAAAAGCCATGGCTAAATTCCATGCAATTTCATTCGCCTACAAGGACCAGTTCAAAGATCAATTCGAAGACTTGGTCGACAAATTGCAAGAAACTTTTTTTGGTAAACACTGGAATTGGTACCAAAACCTTCGGGTGAGTCCAAACACTCTTGTTTCGTCGTCGGCAAAAATATAAATTAGTAAATATTGAAATAAGGAAATGAGGAAAATTTGCAATTTTCAAAACAGAAGAAAATGTGGGGGGCGAGACGAACCCTGAAAAATTTGGGATTTTTTTAAGCAGTCAAAGTTTATTGTAAAAAAGAATCAAAAAAATGAGAACAAAAACGAAGAAATTTAAAAAAAAGTGAGTGTGCTTTAGACCACACAACTGAAGTAAAACTTTTTTCGCAATGTACAGATGTATAGGTCATTCTACCAATTATTGAATTAATTTGTGTTGGGGGGGATCTGCATTATGCATAATGGTCATTGCTCTTTTTAAATCATCTCAGCGAACAGATAAATGCTGAAAAAGCAATTGTAACTTTAAAATTCCTTTTTCTCCTAATGTATCATTTTTAAAATATTTTAGAAAATTTTTTCGTAAAGTTTAGACTTTTTTTTACAAACGCGCAGTGCTATTTTATTTTGAGATTCTTAATAAATCAAGTATAAAATAATCAAGTTGAATGATACGTCATGAATTATCGGTGTGTGCCGTAGCAGCAACGGCCGTTACGCCATTTATGGGTTGAAATTCAAAGATCTCGACATAAGTATAACATTATATTCAGTAGCTGTGTACTGGAATATGTATATAAAAAACATGAAATTCTTGTGGTTTTTCGTAGAGGATTACTTTCGTAAAAAAGTGTTACAATTATTATAATTTAAAATTTTTTTATAGCACCGCATGACCTAAACTCGCATTTTAGCCACGCAATGTCATACGGGCTATAAAATAGTATACGATACTCGTGAATTAAGCTGCTCTATCATAGCACGGCGTTTAGCACCCTCGCCATACGCTCGGGCGCTAACTTCACGCCGTGCAGTAATAGGCAGCTTAAGAGGATGGATCAGTCGGTATATCGCAACCCTGAGTGTGAGAGAGATAGCTGCAAATTTCGAAATCAAAATTCTTTGACACAGTTTGACCGATTAAAAAAAGGCTCTGTCAGTCGATTTTTGCCATCGTTCTGCGTAAGCTGACAGAGCCTTTTTTTAATCGGTCAAACTGTGTCAGAGAATTTCAATTTCGAAAATTCCAAGTGAGGTTAGTCGACTGATCCATACTCTTAAGTCATAGGGGAGTATGGGGCAAAGTGGCCCACTTAAGGAATTTAACGAGTTTTGTCGGGTAGCACATGGTCATTTACTTATTTTTATGTCCCCAAACTGATTCCACCTCATTATTGCTCGAATTTGGAAAAAAAAAAATGTGATGAAAATCGATAATTGTCACTTCTGGTTAAATAGACGTTGGAATTGACTGTTCTCGCATGGAACATTGAAGGATGCGATAAAACGAAAAGAAACGAGGCATAATACGAACCCTCCTTCGATAGGATGAAAAAAAAATTAATCAGAATACTTCGATAAATTTTGCCAAATTTTTTTTCATGCCGAAAATGAATATCCAGCCCACTTTATCAGATAATAAATGATCTTTCGACTATTGTTGAGTCTTAAAACTCTTTGTTCATCCTCTTTTTCCTCATTTGGTCGAGAAAATTTTTTGGGGCAAAGTGGCCACCCTCTCAAATGCGGTGAAAATCGATAATTGTCACTTCTGGTTAAATAGACGTTGTAATAGACTGTTCCCGCATGGAACATTGAAGGCCGCGATAAACCGAAAAGAAACGAGGCATAGTAGGTACCCTCCTTCGATGGGATGAAAAAAGAATTAGTCGGAATACTTGGATAAATTTTGCCATTACCAGTGGCAAAAGCCCGTTCTTATCGGGGGCAAATCGTGGGAAAACCGCCATTGTCACGAGTCTGTCGTATCGCGCAAATCTAGTGAGTAAGAAAAAAGAGATCATGAAAAAAGAAAAATTCTTGTCTGCGGCGGACGTTGCGTGTATTTTCTGCGATCAACTTCATTCGCATTCCTCCAAAGATTGAATTCGCTGCGAAACATGCCTAAAATGGGCGCACACCTTGTGTGCAGGTGTTGATGAAGATGAAGTCCATTATAAGTACGATTTTTGTCAATTAAAATAAAATAGACATTTATCAGTAATTCGCAAAATGATTCTCACCCTCTGCCTCAAATAGCTATCAATTTCTCAAAAAACATAGAATTCTCACTGATTCTGTGCCCCGCCAGAAATCGGAATTGCGTGAGTGGCCACTTTGCCCCAAAATTCAAAAATGCCCAAAAAAAGTGGGTGGCCACTTTGCCCCATGTGGCCACTTTGCCCCATGTTCCCCTACGTATCGTAATGTACTATTATATAATCACTTATTTTTATTGTTTTGGGCTTGGTTTTCATATCCTTCATTTAAAGTTATTGAACTCAAAACTCAAACACGCTTTACCGAGATGTATATATTTCATGAACTGGCAGTGAGAAAAAGAGAGAAAGAAAATATACGCGTGAAATTTCTATCACTTGCTCCTATAGGGCTTCTATCAACGTCGTGTAAAGCAGGCTAACGCACTAACACTGCGTAAAAGACAGAAAAAGAGACAGAAAATGTGCGTGCGCATCACTCTTTGTCTCTCGTTCTCCTGCAATACTTCCAAGTCAGGGCTCAAGACTAAATGAAAGGGTGGGGACGATAGGCCTATACTGTGTATTAGGTATTTCTATCTCTACCAACATATATCTCTTTCTCAATTATCGTTCGCCTCGCCCAATCACACGAGCCCATGGCAATGAGCATGAGAGAGAACGAAAATGTTCATGCGCATGCGCATTCACACTTTTCGTAGCACTTCCGTTACACACTTCCGTAACAAGATTTTCACCAGTTTACCCCCCAAGCCCAGCGCGCCTATAGAAGTTTTACTTCAAAAAATTGATCTTTCTTCATTTTTTGGAAAAATGTTTAAAAAATTCGGTAATTTTTAAAATACCATATTCTGTCCCAGCGACTTCTGAATGGGAAAGTATAAAACGCAAACAAAATTATTTCCGATAAATTTCTGCGATGTTTTCACACAAGTTGCAAACGAATGGTTTATTACGTGGCCTTTTGTCATCAAAATCAAAAACAATTTGAGTACTGGGAATCGGGTTATCCATCGATATGCAAGTCGAGAATATTACTTTACAGACAAGATTGATCGACGTTGCGAAAGATGCGTTAGCGAAGGAATACCCGGGTCACCCGGCAGAAGAGAAATTCAACTCGTACAACTCGCCTAGGGAACTTTGGGATCGAAGTGCGAATTATTGTAGCAGATGGCACGCCCCAACCTCAATAATAAACCACGGTGACTCCTGGGCACCGAATTTCCTCGTGAGAACAGCACTCGATGACTCTGACGAATCCGAGGCAATGTTGTTGGACTTCCAGCTCGCCAGATCTTCTAGCCCTGTCCTCGACTTATCGTTTTTGATTTACGCTTGCAGCGACAAACAACTTTTGGACAATCATTACGACAAGATACTCGAGACTTATCATTCCATACTATCCAACAGTATTAAATCTTTGGGCTCAGACCCTCAGAAATTATACCCATGGACAGTGTTCATGAACGAGGTACGCCAATGTCCACTTTAACGAAAAACAAAAGAACAACCTTTGCTCACATTTTGCTATGCCTGACCCCTCGAAGCTGTTTCAATTCGTCTGTTATTTTAGGTTAAAGAACAATCAATGCATGGTTTGAATTTCGCCCTCGAGTCCGTGCCATTTAGCGTGATGGATGAATCAAAAGCATTCGATCTCGATGACCTAATCAAAACCGACGATGCTGTCGACGTCGCCGATATATTTGATCCGGGAAACATCGAAACTTCCGAGGGCAGACGCCGACTGGCGAACCTGATAATTCACGCTCATTCGAAAGGATTTTTTTGACAAACAGCTTAATAAATACAAATAATAAACAAAAAATATATATTTTTTATAATCACACACCTCGTTCATATAAAGAAACGAAATTCCCTGAAAGTTTGTATGAAACAAACCAGGCACTATTTTATACTTTTACCTAATCATTGTTTCGTTATATCCAGGGAGAATTTTCCTCATGTATCGACTTGAAATGTAACAATAAAATGTGTACAATGATTCAAGAAAAATCATTTTGTTTTCCATTTGATAAGAAAATCATGAGAATTTGTACTTTGATTAAATTTTAAGAAAAGAAACTCTTTCTGATAACAACTCACGGAATGTATGCAAGTACAACATTGGCCAAAAGTTTTCAGCGCCCTGTCAGTTTCTGCATATTTCGTTTAATAAAAAGAAAAGAAATACGAATCGATGCAGTTCTGCCTACGCTGCCCATTAAAAAAGAATTTCAAAAGTTTTAGTATTTTTTTGAGGATGAAACACACTTGATTTTTACTCTTGTCAGAACAAGACAATTTCAATACCAGCGATTTGAAGATTTTTGAAATTCACTGATCGAAATATTCATTTTTCATTTCTCAAAAATTGCATGAATACTCGATTCGACCGTCAGTAAAAAACCCGAAAGGAAGCCTCCTTTAGAAATATGTATCAAAGATCACTCACTTTATTTATAACTACCTTTACACGGCCCTCTTATTCCGGGTTAGTTTTCTCAATATAGATATACAAAATGCATGTCTGTCGATATATATAAATATACCCATCTGTATATACAAAACCGGAATAGGAGGGCCGTGTAAACGTAGTCTATGAACAAAATAGAAAATAACCTCGAAAATAACGCTGGACCAGGATTTGTCCCATTCAGATCTTCATTCACTTTATTATCAAATTTTATTTATTATTCAATCGAATGAAATTTATTATTACATCAAATTTATTAATAAATTATTATTAATAAATGGGCTTTGTGCACGAGGCAGGTATACGTGATGGTCATTCGTTTCACCGGATAAAACTTTTGCTTTCATACTTTTGGTCAAGTCTGTACATTTCAAAGGACAGTTATTGAACGACGATAGTGATTGTTGATTGCTTAATTTTTTCATAAGAATACTCAAATCTCAAAACTTACGTGGACGAATAAGCGAACGAGAAACTTCGGTATACTGGGGATGCGAAATTTGAAAGAGAAGGGGAAAGGGGAATGTTTTCATTTCGTTGTTATCACTGAATCTCTATAAAAGACATGGATGGAACACGAGTTCTTACATGTACAATACACAATTCAAACACGACGTTGTAACGTTGGTTCAATTATTCGACGTCACACTCTTTTTCCATTCTATTAGACGAGACAACGAACGCAACGAGGTAATTTCCGCTCATCTAAAAATTGAATCCTACGCGATTTATTGTATCAATGGTGCGTCCAGTGTCGTCACGAATATAGAATCAAAAAGATAAAATACTTTTAAAAAGTTCATTCAAATTTACCCGGAATTCACAAAAAAAAAAATTTTATCTGCGTCGATCATAATATTTCCTACAACTTCACGTGTTTCATTCTCATTTCCAAGTCTGATCAAGTAAATAAAGATTGCGTCATGCATCTGATGTAAACGCATTCTAATCATGCGCTCTGCGCTCCGCCGGTACTGCCTTGCAAGAAATCACGAGTCATTCACGGATTCCAACGCCACATCTCGCTCTGCGGTTTTCGTAGCGAAATGAGTGAGATAATTGTAAAGCACCCGCAATTAAAATGGCGGTACTTTCGAAACAGCAGTGTGATATTAATGTTGCTCCGATTATCAAAACATTCAAGAATACAATACCAACAATCAAAAATGGTGTCTAGCCGCATTGCCACATAAAATTTTTTTATGCGCCGTCTGACATTTGACACGTCAGCAAAGACATTACCACACCCTCTTGACGCATTGTCGGCTACTATTGTGTATACTTTTCGACCCTGAAATAAGTTCCGCAGCGTCTAACACGTTCAGTGAGTTTTCCTATGTGCCGTTTCGATAGTAGTAATGAAAAATAAAAAAAATCCTATTTTTGTTCAACATTTTTTAATGTCGTTGAAGAATCGTTGGTTTTCGCAACATTTTTATATCGTGAATATATTTTTACTTTTCGTCGCTTTTGTAATCGGTCATTGGTCTCTGATACTTTTTAATAATTTTCCCGAATTTATTCGATTGTTTTAGCAAGATGGAAAAAGATTTATCGCAACTGACGAAAGTGAGCAAATTGTTTACGGAAGGAACACTTCAAGAAATTTTACGACAGTCGAGTGGCGAAAAAAATGTCACTGTGACAGGTTGGACGTTTGAGCCAAAAGCTGCCATCGGTGACAGTTATTTGTCAGAAGTTGACAGGATGGCCATCCATGGAGAGTCCGAGGGCAAACCAATCATGGTCCGACTCGTTGTTAAATCACTGCCGAAGAATATCGGTCGAAGGAAAACTTATAGAAGCACTGACTTCTTCTACAATGAAATTACTTTCTATCAAAAGGTAAAAACGCATCAAAATTTTTTGGAACCCGGTGCTACGACATTAAGATGTTTTTTTGTTTTCACATCAAGTGTCAACTCTTTTAACATTTTAGACATTTTGAAAATCATGATATCTCAGCCGTTCTACGACCATCCAATTGACTCAGCTGATTTATCATCTTGGATATTTTGTATTTGTAACAAATTCTCCATTAATGAAAATTTCTCACAGATAGACAATTCTTCACTTCATACGTATCATTTGCAGCCAGCCTATTATGCGGTTGTGAAGTAAACGATTGATAGAAATGAAACTTTTCTAAATTTCCAAAGAGCATGTTCAGTAAAAATCTTAAATTTGCTTAAGTGTATTTCTGATGCTTAAATATATTTTTTATTACAGATAGTACCTGAATTTATACAGTTTCTTGAATCTAAAGGTCAAAAGCAGATGCTAGTAGTTCCGCCATGTCTATCCGCACTAGCCGATGGTGAGAACGACTATATCGCTCTACAAGATGTCAGAGACTTTGGTTATGGGCCAGTTGCACGTTTAGAAACTCTTACTCTTGAAGAAATGACGTTTCTCCTGCAGGGTATGGCAAACTTTCATGCAGTGTCGTTCGCATACAAGGACCAGAATAAAGAGAAATTCGACAAGCTTGCTGACAAGCTCATTGAGACATACTTTTCCAATAACCACTGGGATTGGTACAAGAACTTCCATGTAAAGTTGTTTGCCATTCTCAATTACACACACTGGGTAACGAGTATAAATTTTTTTATCGATTTGAAAATAATAAAGTACTTTTTGTTCCCAGGCAATTTCAATTCGCGTGACTAGAGATGCAATGGCAAAAGAATATCCTGATCATCCAGCAGAAATGAAATTGAAGTCTCATTACGAACCTGCGAAGAAACTTTGGGATAAAAGTGTTAGCTTCTGCAGTCGCCGGCATGCACCTACGTCAGTGATAAACCAAGGCGATTCTTGGGCACCAAATTTTTTGATGCGAGTCAACGAGAATGATGGCAAAAAACAAGCACTATTACTCGACTTCCAACTGGCCAGAGTTGCCAGTCCGATACTCGATATATCTTTTCTTATCTATGCTTGCAGCAACAAAGAACTTTTGGACAATCACTTTGACGATATGTTGAAAACTTATCATTCTACGCTTTCGAATGGCATTAAAGCGCTTGGTTCTGATCCTGAAAAAATCTATCCTTGGTTCTTGTTTGAGGAGGAGGTGGGTACTTGACAGAAATAAGATTCTTTCGATTTTAAATTTCGAATATGAAAAATTAACACAAGAGTAATGCTGGTAATGCGCTGTAAGAAAACGAATACTGAAATTAGAATGAATAAATTAAAAATTCTCATTTTTGTTCAGGTAAAGGAACAATGGATTCACGGGATGAATTTTGCGATGGAAGCAATACCTTTCAGCATGCTAGACTCTTCAGAAGCTTTTGATCTCAACATTATAAAGGGCGATGAAGCTGTTGACATTGCCGACATATGGCAAGTTCAAAACATCAAAACAACCGAGGGCAGACATCGGCTAGCTGATGTTATTGTGCACGCTCATTCGAGAGGCTTCATGTAATAATAACGTGACAGGATAAAAAGCAGAACCAAGAATGAGATTCAACCTTGTTCTGCCACCCAGTATCCGAGCTCGTACAAATTTAGAGTAACAATCTAATCATAAGGCTCAACAATTCAGGGGAAGAAAGGGAACAATGTTTAACATGACCAGAAGAATTTTGTCAAATAAATAAATATAAACGATATTGTATTCGTATAATCTTACAACAAGATAAGTATCATTGAAAATATAATATATGTGTAGATAAAAAATTTCGTAGTGCCTCACGGAATTGTGTTTTTAATGCCGTGCTCATAACCATAGCCCTTAGATTTAAGAACAGTCGTTGAAATCTTCACAAGGAGTTTTACGAGTGGATCCTCGATGAAGCTAATCCACTCACATCGAACACTGTTGTGTCGTCTTCGTCATCCTCATCCAATGGCAAAGGCCTCATTTCAATGTCTTGCTTGTGCGCTAGTATTCCATACTTTCGAATCATCTGAGGCCGTTGCTTGTTCACTCCAAAGCTCCGAAATACCATATATGCTAATGCTATCACACTTAGTCCTCCCAAAACGTATAAGCCTCGAAACAACGCTCCAGCATTCACCGCTGGTTGGGAATGCCCGACTGTGCTGGGCTGTTCAAAATATAATGAACTATGATCATTATTGTTTTAGCTGGGAATGTATCGCTGTACAAAATGTGGATAAAGTTACATCAATGGCAACCCATCAAAAAACATTTACTGTATTAGTTTTCTGTTTTCTGAAAAGAGTCAATTTCTCAGAAATTTTATTTTTCAATCTTGAAAAAACGATTATTCAAACAACTTTCAGCTCTGCTACAGAAAGATAAGGATTTTGGTACACTCTCATTCTGCATTCCTTCCACAGAATTAAAAAATTAAGAATTTGAAAATTTTCCATTTCTCTGGTCCATAATGTTCAAGTTCTATACAATTTTCAAAGTTTCTTGAGATATTTAGCTTCATGGGCAATATAGTGATCACATTCAATTTTTCCCAACACACCTTACAAGATGATCAAAAATGATGACGATCTTCTCATTGTCATAAAATTTCCTTTTATTTAAAAATGCGGTTCGTTATATACCATTCTCTTTGCTTCTTAAAATCGAACAGAATGGTTTGTAGTAAAATTGCATATAAAAAATAATTTAATGAGAAAACTACTCAACAATGAAAATGTGCTTACTCAGAAAATCAGAGTTGTTTTCAATCATTAGGGGTCTAGGGTTAAAAACTTTTGAAATTAGTGTTCTTGGACGTTCACAAATCAATAAGCAAATAGCAGAGAATTTGTTGACTTGAAGATTAACGAAAGAAATCACACAGATGTGGGAAGAATAGGAACAAAATTAAAAATTAGAGAAATAAATATTCCGTAAGCTCATCTATTCAAATAAAAACTACAAAAACTATACTTTCCAATATTCAGATCGTTCAAATAATTTGATATAAAAAAGTTCATGGTAACAAGTCAAGTACATTTAAATTTGGTGGTTTGAACTTTGTCAGTATATTTGGTTTGATTATAAACATTAATCAACGGATTCCAACTTAACACTCAATAATAACAAATACAATAACACTATTGATGATTGGACTTCAACAGCAATATTCCGAGTTCTTAGAAATTTATACACTGCGCTGGATATTCATGATAAACCGACATTCAATATTATCAGAAAATGAAAATAATGACGTGTCAGAAACATACCTCAGACGACGAGATGGAATCAGTAGGCAATTTGTTGTCTACAACCGTCGTAGCTGCCGATTGCGAGGTTATGTTCTTGCCGGTCTGTTGTACAGGTGGCGATTTATTCGTTTTATTCCCATTAAGTTCAATTACACCTTTACCGACACTCGCAATTGGTTTTTTTTCTTGCAACTTTGTACCATTACCAATGACACCTTCTTTATTGCTCGGACTTTCAATGCAGATCGTTGAACGTGTGAGGCACAAGACACACGTTGCAACGATAAAAATTAACGAATTGTGAGTCCTCAGCATGTTGCAACCCATTATTTGAATGTGAACTTCATACGGCACGGTGTTGTTTGATTTTAATGACAGTCGTACTGTCAGCGAAACCAATAGATATAAGTATATCTATAAATATGTGTACACACGTCTTTCAACCAAATGTTTGACTGGATATATCGTCATGTTTGAGTTTTTGCCACTTATTGGACCAGGTGGGTGTACCCCGTAAAATCTGGTGGGATCGTAATGCGTAAATTAGTGTGAAGAATCGTGAGAGTGTGAGACAGTTCTCTGTAAACTTTGCAAAACAAGCTCCATGTTTCCCCACCACTTTTTATGTGTCACGAAACAAAAAAATTACACAAGGTTTCCACGTCATCTCGAAAGAACAGAATTCTCACGCCATGAATATTGCAACACGTACAATAAACCAACAATATGAATTACAACAAATTTTCTTACGAAGAATTACTAATACATATCATTGACATTTATCTGTTCATAATCAAATGCGATTGGAGATTCAAATAAATTATAGATTATTGTGCGTAATGTACTACTGCAATTTTTGTCTCTACTCTGGAGAAAATCGACAAATGGACACCGACAGTTTAATTTTATTTTGCGAAACTAGTATTTAATCTTTCGTCGTTACGAACTTAGAAGAAAAGTTTTTAATTTTCTGAAGATTTCTGGATTGGCGTAAAAGACTTTTATGAAATCTGAATTTATAGTTTTACGCTACCCCGGAACTATTATTTGAAGGGAAAAAATAGAATTATCTCTTAAGGTTATACAGCAAATCTAGGCTGGTTTTTCATGGTTCAATCTCCAACTTCCCGTTATTATTAAAACTAAATCTTCCGCAAGTATACTGATATCGAATCCTAATTTTGTGGATTCAAGTTTATATTTATTATATGAGATTCGTTTTTTGCAGTTTTTGATGAGACGCTAAAAAGTTACTATAAATCCTTATTTGCATTAATTTTTTACACATTTGGACTTGATCAAACGTTTGAAAATTCACATCTCAAAACCGAAAAAATTATGGTTTACACACTTTAAAATGGATTTTTTCGATTTTTCTCCTCAATTTAATCGAAAATTGAACGACCAAGTTCACGGAGGTAACTTCGTCGCAGTCAAAGTGGCGCATCGTGGTCGTTTCTTGTACCCGATCGTCAGTACGAATGTATCTGGGTGCCAACAGTAGATACTGTAGCCATAATTTTTCCGTGATAACGGGTGGGGGCATAAGAGGACTTTGCCACTCTTTACTTGTCAGTCACCTACTGGGTCAAAAGGGGCGAGGGGTTGTCGTTGTCAGTCGCTAAGTCGCTAACGACGTTTGGTCGGCGGACTCGGTCGCTCAGTCTTTCTCTTACTTCCACTTGTTCACTATCTTCTTCTCTCTCTCCTTTCCCTCTCTCTATATATTTCTCTCTCTTTCTGACACACACCCATACACGCATCATCGTCCTTTGTCCCTAGAGTCCCTTTGCTCGCGCAGTGAGAGTTTCGTTCGCGTTTTAATCATGCTACGGAGATACTCTTGCTCCCTGTTGAGAAAGTCTTCGGGCTTGGTGTAAAAGGAAAGGATAAGAAAATAGGAGAAGCAGAAAATAGGTAGATTATCCATTAAAATAAAGTACCAAATCTAGTGACGTGCGTTATGAAGACCAAATCAAAGTGAAAATCGTCTCTATTGCGACGAACAGTCAAGTTGTACAGAACGTGAGACTAACGGAATAGCTCAAATTACGTTTAACTTCATATATACAATATTATATATAGAAAAATATATATTCACGTACATATATTTAAAATAGAAATATATGTGTGTACCTCTCTGTTTCTTTCTCATGCACCTACACGCACACACCCTTGCATCGTCGATGGGAATGTGAAATACGATCGTGAACAGCTGTTCGTTATCATTCTGTCAGTTTCAAAGAACGCATATTATTGTTCGTCGTCGATAAGAAGAGTGTGATACAAAAATGGCGCAACAGGATAATGGCCCTTGCTGGGACAGTCTACCCAGTGTTATAATGCTCGAAATTTTTTCATATCTGCCACACCAAGACAGACTCAAAGCATCTGTGGTAAGTTTTGCGCTTTTATGTATTTGTCTCTACGTCCGTGCTGTTTCCCCCGTTCCCCTATTCGTTTCTCCGTCTTCTGTATGTTTTTATTTTTCTCTGAAATCCCCTTATCCCCCTTCTTCCGATAGCCTCTCGCGTCAACTCATTATATCTTGAATACAAGCTGGAATATTTAATCTTTCTTCGAACTCTCATACGACTAATAACAAAAGCGAAGTGTATCGTTTCTTTTATGTATACAAAAATCGATCGGGTGCTCTCGCGGGTCAACTTTCAAGATGTGTATTGTTGGAGGACAAAACCTTCCGATGGTATTGACTCATGCTAGAAAAAGCGTGTCATTAAGGCATATTTATTTTTTATTATTTTCTAACGCCGCCAAGTATAATAACGCATGTTTACCAGCAATTCATGAATATAGGTGTGTTTGACTTTATTACGAACGTTAAGCAAATTCTCCATGCACGTGTATTGCTTTCGTTCGGATAAGAAACGACGTTACGTCTTTGAAGGAAACCATTTTTCGAGCTAGCAGAAAATAAAAAATAAAACGACGCATTTTTAAATGAAGGATCTTCATTTTTTTCAATCGAAATTTATTTTCAACGCCGGATAAGCCGATAATATAAAATTTAGATAAGCAACGAAAATTATTCGCCTATTTCGTTATCACCGGTTGTAATGAATTCTCTTATCTTTTTCAAATATTTCACGCGACAGCTTTAAACACACACGACAAATCTATACTTTTTTCGTTCAGACTTACGTACACGTACTAAACTGTCATTGTCAAGTTGAAAAATTTATTGACAGCCTTCAGCTTCGATGTGTAACGAAATGAGAAAAATAGTTTTCCCGTTGCCCTCTAACGGAGCAACCTCCAAGTTTAGATCAGTTGAACGACCAAATATTTTTATCTGTCATATGCCAAAACGTTTGCTTACATTGAACTGATTTCAACGAGAATAGACATTAACAAAAAAAATATTTCTCCGTTCACGTGTTATGGAGAAAGCTGATTTCTCGTTGCTTCGATACATTGAAGAACAATGGAAAGGGAAAGGAAGAGATACCGTAAATCGGCGTTGCGATTATTTCGATTATTTTCGTTTAGATTACTTTACACATAAAACGAGTTCGAATGATTTGACATGTCTGGCCGTCGGAATAATTTTCTGCTTTCGGACATCTCCGGACGATTCACAATTCGAAAATCTATGATTTTTATTTCACTAGAGAATTTTCGGTAGTTGAACTTTCAAAATAAATTTTGAATAATTTTCCGTGCAACATTCCCGTAAACAGCAAACTTTTTGACAAATTTCATGTAATTTATGAGCTTTTTTCCCGTTGAAGCGATTTTCACAATCGATTCTAGATTCAGTGATTTTACAACTGATCAGAAAACCTTTTTACTCGCTCCATTGCACATATACGAAAGCAGAGATTTACGTTGACTGTGTCTCACTTTTTGAATCGCCATGTTCATGGCGTCGGGAGGGCGGGGGGGGGGGGGGGGGGGCTAACGGTAACTTTCAAACACTGCCACTTTGAGAAATTAAAATTTATGTTGGCTGCATTTGATGTTTTGTCTGGAAGCAAATTATCGCGGTTCGAGCTCCATCGTATAATCGAGATAACGCTGATACAGAATTTAATGGTGCGTTAATTAGTCGATTTTTGATCAAATTCAATTGCTGGTTCTCTCATTCAGAATACTCGAAAGTTGCAGACCTTTTTGTTATTCGAAATGTCTACGGAACTTGGGAGTTTGATTGCAACATACCATGAGGGGGGTTGGGCCGCTGTAGAGCGCTCGTAATTAAACTCTATCAATTAACCTGAAAAACACTCGGCATGGAATTATTGAATTGAAAAAAAAAAAACAAAATTGTTTGAAAAAATGTTTGAGAGAACGGAGGGTCTGTTGAATTTTCTCAAAATGGAGCCTTTTTTCAAAAAACGAAAAAAATTCAGACACAAATCACGAAATGATTGTTGACAACAAAAACGCGCAATGCAACGTGAAAATCCTTCGTGTTTCTACTATTTTTCATGCTCTCATACGCAAGGCCCACCTTAATTAGAATATCTCACAGTCAGCGGTCGGGCTACTCGTACTTCAAACATTGCTCGCTGCAAATTCAACTGCTTAATTCAATGAATAAAAACCTGAAAAAAGTCCCGCGATTGTGGTTTCGATGCGTGGGTGTTTGTTGGAAACAATCAGTGCAGTGAATATTGACTTTCGAAAAAAAAAAAATTGGAAAAGACAATCGATGGAATGGGCGGGGACAGTGTTTTTGAGCACTGCATGACTGACGTCTGACGTGTGATCTTAACGTGTTTTTTAAAAGGTTCAAAATTTTTGTAACTGCACGATTGTACTACAGCTCTGTAGCGCATCGATCGGTGACAACGAGCAAGAAAAAAAAGGTGGGGGCAAAGGAAAAAATCAAAAACGAGTCCGAAATCAACATCAACATCAACCTCGTAAGATGTTCTTCCGAGACATAAATTTTGATGAAGGCTACTGAAATATATCGGGACACTTTTTTTGGATACGAAGATGAAAAAAATTGCACTCGGGATGGGAAAAAGTTTTGAGCGAAAACAAAATATTTTTATTGATTTTCAACGTTATCCTCGAAGCTTCTATTTCTCTGAGGAAAAAACATTTGCAAATATGAAAATGTGTGCCGAATGTCGAACAAACATCGAACAGCGACGTTCACGATTACTTCTTCGGGGTAAAAAAAACTCAAATAAAAAATTCTTGAAGCGACTGTGATTTGTGCCGACTATTCATATTTCGTTTTTATTGATTCTTATGTGCAAAAGTCTTCGTGAATGATCATATTACAAAAATACAAAATGACGAATGAGATTCCCGGTGAATCTCGGAAGTCAGAGAAAAGCGAGGTTAGGTTTGCCGGTCGCATCAGCCGTTACTCGCGGCCATGTCAAGTCTCGGTGTTATTTTCTTTGTTACCCGAAGTTTAAACTTTTTTTGTGATACTAACGTTCGATTACCCAACAAGGAATGTTTTTTCGATTCCTCACAACCCCGTTTTTTAACTAATTTTTGAATTTCGGCAAGGAAAATCGTGTTCATGCTGGCACTTCCGCTCGCACAAATCTTTCAACTTTCGAACGATTCTCATGCAGTTATCTAAGCCCCTTAATCGATTTTTTATCAAATACTCTCAGGTATGCAAAAATTGGAGACAAGCATTATTCCATCCGAGTTTCTGGAAAGAAATCACATTCGCGTTCGAACATCGCGAGGGAGTAACCTGGACGCGATACCTAGCCGAGTGTTTTGCCCTGAGCGTTCAGAACGCCACGGTGCGATGTTGGACACCACAAAGAACTTCGGACTTCGACAGGTTACTCAAGCGTTTTCGGGGAAATCGGAATCTACGAAGGTTAATCATGGAACCCACTTCCTCCAGTCTTGAATGGCAGACGAATGCTCCTGAAGATGGTGACCTGTCGGAGCGGTAAGAAATATAAGAAAGTTATTAATCATATAAAAACAAATCACTGCAGCGATTGTTATTTCCCCAAGTGAAAGGCATTATAAAATTTGAAAAATCTCTAAATTCTCAGAAAATTTTGAGTTTGCAACAGAAAAAATATTTTTTTGGAATTCATAGTGGTTGGATAGAAAATCAAAGACGAAAAAAGATCAGCAGCTCACAAAACATTTGTTTGGTTTTTTGTTCCAGCTGGGTTCGTCCGATATTGGATTCATTGGTGAAAATAATCAATACATCGAAACACTTGGAAGCTTTGACACTGGGTTGCTTCGAAGAACTAACAGCGAGATCGGGTGAAATCGTGTCTGCGTTGTGCAGCAATGGACACGAGAGATTCATAACGCATCTTGGTCTTGCTTCAGTGAAGGATGATCCTGAGGATTACGAATGTGCAATTATCGATCCACCAACACTCCGCTCTTTCGATAGGCTCACAGTGCTCACGATAGACTACGATAATCTCAGTGATTCCTTGCTCGGAGCTCTCGCTTATGGGGTACTGAGGAGACTCGTCGTTCACGTACACAGCTGGAACAAAAGTCTACCAGGCACTACGAATACAGCGTGGCAAACTTTCACCCAAAAGAAGTGAGTTTTACGTTTTTTTCTTTCCCCAATCTTCAAACCCTATTCAATTGCAATGGAGCTAATGAATCATTGCAACAGTCCACAGTGCACACTACGATTGAATCTGCTTCATGCCTACGTCGCAGTGGACGTTTTGGACACGGAAATTTTGCGTCCTGCGATGCCGCTAACACGCTTCAAAGCTCTCTTCTGCGAAAGTGTGAACGTCAAAGCTCTTCTACGGATGTCGATCTGGTACATCCGCACATTGAAATCCATCGCGTGGATCGACTCCATGAGCGCTGATGAAGTCGTCCCCCCAACCCACGATTCTTCGGTGGCTGATAGGTAGTTACTACTTTTTCACATTTTTTCAAACAAGAAACGAAATGCATGAGCATCGCTAAAGAGGCTCGGAAGGCAAATTTTTTCGCACCCTTCGTCCGATTGGTTTAAACACGAATCAGCACATTTCTAACAACCTTCTGCCTGGAGGACCCATTTTTATACCGATCGGATGAACGGTATGAAAAAATTTCGACCTCAGAAATTCGAGGTGAGCTCAGGTTGCTGAATTATATTCCCTAGAATTTATATTCCGATGTGGGAGAGTATCCTGTAAAAAGACACGTGCAAACCAATTGTCAGATTTCTATCCCTTGTTTTCAAAGAGTTCAAATGTTTCTAAAAATTCAAGCCTCCGACAGATCGATATAGCGACAAATATTAGTGTGCCAATTCGCACGAAAAAAAAATAAAAAATCGATTAATTCTGGAAATTCAGTTACTGATATTATTAAAAATATGTTCGATCTTCATGAAACTATAGAAATAATGAAGAGTTAGGTTCGGATTTGCATTTTCTTTTTGTAAAAAATATTTTTCATTTTAGTTTAATGATTTTTGGGTTCCTATTGATGTGGTTTACAGACTGAGAAACATTTTTTCACTGAGGCATTCAAGGACTAAGAAAAAATGAACAAACGACATTTCCAATATATGAGCTAATTGTAATTTCATTTGTCATACTGATAACAGCCCGGATGCTCTAGTTCTAATTGCGTGGAAGTGTACGTGTTTTCGTGAGCTCATCTACATTGGCCACAAATATTATCCAGAAAATATGCTGGCGATAGCTCGGCTTCGAGGGAAAACGCTGCAAAAATTCGAGTTTGCTGAGAGTGATATAATTTACGACAAAGATTCGCCGTACGGGTCGAAAAATATTCGAAAAGTGAGTAAATTTAATGCTACGAATCGGGAGAATTATCACATCGGCGCCTTCAAATGTCAGTAATAATCAATAAAAATCGATCGTTCTCAGGAGCTGAAATGGATCTTCGGGGACGAATGGAAAACATTGGCGGACGACGAGCTCGCGACAGTGATAACCGATGCTATACGAGGAGACAGCAGAGACGTGATAATGCCACTCGTATTGCAGGATGCGAAGTAACGTTCCCAACGTTTGTTTTGCCATTCAAAGCGTGATACCGGACACCACAAACCATCCAGGCATGCAGAGAAAAAACAAAGCACGAGCAGACTCGACAAGGAGACGCGTAACATGAATCACCGGACTAGGGAGAGATTAAGAAGAAAAGAAAAATCGATGCAACGAGAACGAGTTGTACACGACGTATGAAGGGATACAACTTTTGGGAAATCATCGAGTTTTCCATGCGAGGCCACAAAACGAAAGAAAGAGAGAGAGAAAGAAACAGAACAATGGAACTGATAAAAATTGGAAGAGGGGAAGGAAGAAAAAACAATTCGACGACGACGAAATTGAAAGACTGACAAAGATATTTCGTCCTCAGTTCATTTATCCGGGTCGTTCGTCGCGCGATCATTTTCTTCCCCTCGATTAGTCTCTCATCTGGTAAACAGTTTACTAGTCGAATGGGCGTTGCGTCAAATGCATTTATTTGTAATATCCGACAAACGAGCTCGTTATGCGCAGGTTACCATGACGAAAATGGCCGGACCGTATGCACTCTGTCCACAGCAACCAAGATTCCATTGTGCGACGTAAGAAAAGAAAGAATGAAAATATAATTGATATAAAGGAAATATCGATCGAAAGCAGCTCACCGAGGCTTTTTATTTGACGAGATCCCGACGAATTCCGCGTTCAAATAAACAAAATAAAATGGAGAACGTATATTAACGAAAGAACGAGATCTCCGGGCGAGAGAATTCTCCAAGGACTGAAAACCGCAAAAATATTTTCATTCGTTGAATATTTTTAGATAATCGAAAATCGATAAGCTCGAATGAAATGTGGAGAAATGAAATCCGGATTAATCTTCCATCGTGTCGAAGAGCGGACAAAATGATTGAGATTCCAGAATTAATATATATGGATGTATATATATATAGCAAGCAGGGAGAGAGAGACAAAGAGATACGATAATGGAGCGGTACAATATTCCAACGACAAAGGAAATAAATTAAGAACGAAGGAGGAAGAGAATACTTGCCTAGTTCAGCAACGAGGTTGACGAAATAGAGGAGGGAATGTGATCGCGCTGCTTCCACACTTTCAAGAGAGACTACGAGAATTATGAAGCAAAACTGTTGAAACAAATTGTTACGAAGAGCCTTCACAGCTTTCCGTACAGCAGTGATGACGAGATCGAATGATAGAGAGAGAGAGAGACAGATAATGTTCGAGTACGTGATTCGAATCGATCGGGAATATTGACAAGAAAACAAAAATATCGTAGAACATTTACGAGCGTGTAGAAGCTGTAAAACAAACAAAACTCCTCAACTATTGAAAAATCGAAGTTTAGTTTAGTGAGATATACGACGAAGAAGTTATAAAATCGCGACTCAAGACACGAAGTAAAAAAAGCCTAAAGCGGAGAGCGAATATCGGTTGACAAGAGAAGGAAGAAGAGGACGATTACATTGCAGAGCTCGTAAGTAACATGCAACACGTAGATCGCGACAGGAAAAACAGAAAGGAGAAAGCGAAAGAAGCGAATAAATAGCTGTTTAGCGTACCGAGGTTATTTTTAATACGAGAACCAATCGGGCCGCACATCGTCGTTGTTTTTTTTTCTTTTTCTTTTTTTTTTAATTTTTATTTCTCAACTGAAGATAAAACGTATTTCGCCAATACTGCGGCTTTGTTCATTGAGAACAAGAAAACCGCTCTGTGTGATAGGGGCTCAGAGTTTCTCACCCCGGGGGATGTCGCGAACGAGAATTTAACAATACCCCCGGCAAATGATTCCCTTTCTCTGCTCCCCCTGTATTTATTAAATCGAGTTGTAGCGGAGGCAAGATTAACGCGAATTATCCGTTGCTTCACATCTTCCAAAATCGTATTTAATGTGGGAAAGAAAATAATCTTATGGAAAAACAGTGTCTTTTTATAGGGAGTTATCAAACATTTTCGTTTTCTTTTTTTTTTTAATGAATTACGGTGTATCGCTGATGTTAAAAAAAAACCAAAGGATTCTTAATAATTGCGTAAACGAAATTGTAAACGACTGTTACAACGCAACGATACCGCAGTATTTTTCAACTCGGCATCTCATCGACAGCTCCGATGAATGGTTGAAAAGCATTGATGTTCTCGGAGTTGAAGGTCAGCGACATCACTGATGATGAACTATTGAATATTTGACAAGTTAAATTGGCGAATTTTCGTCGAACTAGTGACAACGAAACAGCAAAATGAGTAAACTGTTTCTATCGAGAACCAAAGAAAAAAGCGAATAATCACTGAAGATATAAAAAGGTCAGATGGTTGGTAACTCTCGTTTAAAAGCACTGTTTAAGCAATCAACGATATTCCTCATCGAAGGAACTAAAAAAAAGAAATTTTGGGGGGGAGGGAAATATGAACATTAGATAAGATCTTGTCGAGAGATTGTTTTGCAGTTTAATAATCGTGCAGAATAATTTAAATTTTTCAAAGTAATCCAATTTATCCATGTAATGTTATTGATTAGTCAGGGAGACGCGTGTAGATGAAAAAAAAAAACAAACAAACAACAAAAGGAATCAAGAAATCATCCCAACTTTAATACATAAAATACCTGCGTCACTGTTATTGCAATTTTTTCTTGACGAATTTTCAATAAATTCGCAAAACAGTCGACCATCTGTACAGAAGAAAGAAAAACACTTAGAAAAGCCAGTTGACTGTTAGATATTTAAACGAAGAACAAACTAATTTTGACGACTACATTGTCACGATATCTCAACGCACAGGAATGCACCCCTAAGCTTTGTGAACGGTTTTTTCCGAGGATACAAGTATGCGGGACAGACGATCTCGCACGAGGAAACCGAAACAAAATTAATTTTTTATTTTTCTCTACTTTTTGGATCGTCAAGATTTCACGGTTTTCTTTATTTTCATCAAGCCTTTTACCTGTCATTCATTTTTTGGCTGTTTTCTCTCGGCACAATATCGATCTCGTTTCGTCGAATGCACGTTACACAGAAAATGAATCAATCATTTTTGTTAGTCGTTTTCAATTGTGACGAAACGAGGATGCGGAGTGCAAGGTTTTTGAATAACCAAGGTGAACGCACAATTTTACACGGTTCACCAGCTCATGGAGAATTTTAATTGAACAAGCAAATGATATGAAAAATATTCACACAAAGTGATGATGATCCAGTTGATAAAACTTGTCTATTTCAATCAAAATCATTCAATTTATTAAAATTCATGTTTAGTCATTGTTGATTTCCATTAATTGATTTATAATTCCGTAAATGCTGTCAAATTTATTTCATTTTCAATTTCCTCAGTGGAATTGCCCTAATTTTCGTAACGCCGGAAACGTAAATTGGGTCCTTCTAGCAGGGGGGAAAATAACGAATTTCTTAGTATTTCGATGATGCTAATATTAGCCTCAGAAATTCTAGGTTACGTTTTCGGCTACAGAGTATAGGAAAAGTGTAGGGATACTAACATCATAAAAAAAAATTAACTTAACCCGACGTGTGTACACTATATTTTTCGGTGCACTGTGTGTATACTGGGTTCTTTAGGGAACAGTCGAGTTTACAAGGTTTTGTAGGCTTCCAAAAAATCTGGAAAAATTCTGGGTTATTTATTGAAGTGTCTACTACATGGCCCAGCAGCTACACCTAACTCAAAAGTTCAAAACCGTTGTTAATAAAAATGAAACATTCGTCTAAAAAGTGGGAAGAACGGAATTTTGTTAACAAATTCGTAACTCTAAAATAAACAAATATTTAAGAAAACGGTTCTAGGCTTTTGTAGCTTAGACTATGAGCTTTCAAAAGAATGTAGCGTTTTTTTGTTTGGGTTCCAAAAATTTGAATTATTTGAGCACCTGAAAATGGGGAATATTTTATGGATTCACGCATGTCATAAAATAAACGAAAAGGTAATTTTACGATAGAAAAATGATTTTTTATTATTCAAAATACCAAGGAATGATATATTAAAGATAATCGAAATCGTGGTCCTCGTTGCAATCTTGTTCGCTGGGTATGTTGTCGTGAATCTCTTCTCCGTCGGGTTCATTCTCACTTTCCTGATCGTAAAATACTTGAGAACGACGGTCGCGTAAGCTGTACATTATCTGGGATGAGCTCCTTTCACCCATTTTGAAAAACTGCTAGAAAGAATGGAAAAACAACCGATTGATACGCCAAAAATACAAAAAAAGTTTTTTTATCGAGGTTAAAGTTCGTAAAAAAAAGCCGCAACAGCAACAAATACATGCAACATTCATTTCAGTATAACAAAAAAAAACTGAAAAACTACGAAAACGAAAAATACAACACCATCCACTTACCTTTGAAAATACTGACGCGGTGTGTACACTGACCCTTTCAGGGAACGGCAGCGACTTACACTCACTAGCGTTTCTAGGTAAACTGCCGAAAAACCCGAGGTCCCTTAAGCATTTAGTCCCTACTACTATCTAGATTTTTTAGGGGGGGTAACCGGAGCCTGCCTTCTATCGGCAAGAAAGAATTTTGAGTTCGAAATTTCGACTGTTCCTTTAATACACACGCCGGGTTAATTACCTTGGGAAAAAATGTTTGTCTGAATTTTGACTTGGAAGGTGCGAGAAGCCTTGACACGATTTGAATTTGAAGAATACATTGGAATAACGAATACATCTGTAGACTAAAGTAGGATTCTCTTGTAACAAAAACTTGAAACGCAGAGGCAATGAAAACGCTGTAAATTTATTCGAAGAGCGTTATAAAAGATATAAAAAAGGGTCAAAGGCGAGGAACCACAAATTGTAATGACTAAAAACACTGTTCCTAAAATCTCATTCCGTGTGCGAATGAAGTTTAAATAATGACGTCAAAACCGGTGGAACGACGGTCGGAAAACGCGCGTGAATAAGAGTGAGTGGGTGAAAACATTTTATTTTATTTTCCGTAGAGATTTCGGGTTATCGGGGTAATATTACAAGGCATCCACGCTTAGTTTTTAGAGTCGATAGTTAAATTAACGTGCGAACGGACGAAGGCATAGAGAGTCTCGGTGGCCGAAGAAATGTCTGTTATTATCGTTGCACTCAATTTGTCGAGGGACGTGAACATTTTTTTCAGTTCTGCAGTTAACATAACCTTAGTTCTATGAATTTTGGTCTTTATTTCGTTCGTAGCTCCTGTGATACTGTGCAATATTATCATTTCTCAAAGACACATTGATCTAATGTTCACGACCAAGAAAAGAACTAGCGAGGTCCCGCTGACCTAATACGAATGTTAGAGCATGGCCAGTTTTGCGAAGGAACGAAAACAAAAAAGCAATATGTCGCATTGGACGCGACGACACGCGCGCCGCCACAGCGAAATAGTTTCTTCTGTTTAATTTCGCATTCGTTGCAAAGTTCACGAGAGAGCCCTTAGCATTTAACCATCATAATTGTTTTATAAAACGTTGTTCACGGTATAGTTTTCATACGATTTTACGATTCCAGCAAATATCTCATGAAAAATTCTCGACAATCGGTCGAAACGTGTTAGTGAGACTCGCCATATTTTGTGTTTGAACATCGTAGGCGCTTCCTCGTCCTTGTATCCCCGTTAAAAAGTTGAAAATAATAAATTTGTAAAAAGTTTCGCGAGAAAGGAGATAGTGCGTGACAACGACGAAGAACGAATATAGCGATAGAACCGACAGAGCCCCCTCGATGACTGATAAAAAAAACGAACAAACAAACGACGTTCCCATGCGACGAGAAAGAGTTGATAACTGAAGAAAAAAAAACATACTATGAACCTGTCAACAATCAAAATGACATACCACAATGTTAAGAAAAAACGATTAATATCAAACGAGCGTCGTAGCACTAAACAATGAAATACAAAGAATAAAAAACGATAAGAACGCCGGGCGATTAATAAAGAATGATAAATATTAAAACAACACGAGGCAGGGAGCGAAAGAGAAAGAACGTGTGAGAGAGAGAAAGAAAGACAAAAGCCGATGATTGCTGGAAAGCTCTAAGATCTATTTTTTAAGCAAAGAAGCAAAAACAAAAAAGAGAGGCGAAAAAATAAAGCGATCGTATATTTTTTT
Source organism: Venturia canescens (assembly GCF_019457755.1). Taxonomy (NCBI): domain Eukaryota; kingdom Metazoa; phylum Arthropoda; class Insecta; order Hymenoptera; family Ichneumonidae; genus Venturia; species Venturia canescens. The sequence continues at coordinate 1,015,496 of NC_057421.1, read as the reverse complement.
ACTAAGGCAGGCCTTAGTGTACGACGAGCGAGAGAGCCCCCTCACAAACCGCGTATTATTAATCGAAACTAGCAAGAGATGGGCCCCGGGAATAAAAACAAACAAACTGTGATGTGTCTGTCGTTGTTAGTGCAGATTTTCAAGGGGTTCGGGTTGCCTGGATCGATCTGATAATCGGTGAGACATCAATTTTCCAAGAATCAAATCGTTTCGTAATCGAGAAATACATCGCGCTCCGATTAAATGGGAAGCTTCGAATTTTATAAACTTCTTTATTTTTTCTTTTGTACCGTAACAAATTCGTGCGCCGAACGCCTTGAAGATTGAGATAAAAATAAAAAAGGAGAGAGCTCGGTTGTAGCAACGATGACGAAGATATAAGAAAAAAAAATCATTAAAGTGGATTGATGTTAGAGATCCATAGAAGGGCATATTTATAACATAGAAAACAAAAAGGTACCGTAATTATCTGGTGCACCATACGCATATAAATTGTACTGTACGATCGAGTGAAAGAGAGAGAGAGAAAGAGAGCGAACGAACTCGGGCTAAAAATTAAACAAGAATTAAAAACGAGCGTGTGTGCGTGTGTGCGGAAACGCTACGAGGGGAGAGGATCGAAGCGAACGAAACATCTGTGATACCAAAATAATAAAATCTTTAGAGGGATACGCGCAAATAAACAGAGATTTGAGGAGGGGAGGAAACAAAATTGTAGCCATGTGGGAAAAACTAGAGAAACGAAAAAAAAAAAACAAACGAACCAAGCGCGCGCGTTTGTGTCTGAGAAGAAAAGGCTGTTTTCTGTGCATTGAGCCAGTCCATTCAAAATATTGAAAAAAAAAATAAATTTAAAAAATAATAAAAACATAAATTAAAACAAAAAAGTAACAAAAAACAAAGAAAATGCAAGGTTGTTAGAGGTTAACTTAAAAATACTTACTAAACATTAATAATACGATTCATTGATGCAAATACGAAGAAAATTTGAACAGATGAAGAAAAACAAATGAAAAAAAAAAAAAAAACAATTTACCTGAAAACTCTTCTAGCGATCGCCTCTTTCATAAGTCATTGTACTATACATGCTAATAATTGTAATAACTATATTTCCAACGATCCGTGTGCGTTTGTATGTGTGATTTGAGCGTGTATTTGAACAAACAAAAACGAAATCACAATCGTTTGATGACGACTAACGATCCAAACGAAGGAACCCAGAGGACTTTCGGTTCGACAGGTTATACGTTTAAATAGCTATCTTGCTGGGTCTGCCGAATTATTATGATTTCCCCCGCAGACCACTAGTCTCGTCATTCCAATAAATAAAGACTCGATATCGGACTGTCGAACCGAGAATCTCTGCTGCGAAGTCGCGTGGATAAAACACAACTTGAAGCCCAAACAATAGAAAGCAACGGAGCAGCAGAAAACGGTAGGAACAAATCTTCCTCGACGAATGAAAATTCTTTTAATTTATCCTCTCAACTGTTTTATGCCATCTCGATTATTATTTTCTGCAATAATTATCTAAGAAAAAAAAGATTTCAGCATGTAATAGGGGAAAGAAAATCACTGAGGCACAAGTTTTTCCGTTGTTGCGGAATTCGAAAACGTCAAAAATAATCCACTAAGCGACATCACGAACAGTATTATAAGTTCCTATACAAGCAAGATGAAAAATCGATTTTCCGTTTTTTACACAAATTTTGAACACACAATTTTGTGCTCTACGTGCGAGTGCGTATGCGTATTGTATGAGAAAAGAAAAAAAATTGAATTAAACATTGCGATAGGTAAAACTGCACGGAACACAATTATTGTACCAAAATGTATACACACAAAAACAAAGAGAAGCGAGAAGGAGAAGATAGAAAGAGGACAATGGACATTTCTAACCCCACTTTACGAGCGTCAGGTCATTCCAGTTTTGATGAGTCGAGCGGACGTATGACGATCGATTTCAAGAGAAAAGTCACAAAAACACAATATCATCGTTTATTTTTAGTTGGTATTATCCTTATTCTTATGTATATTATTGTTAGTACAGTTTTACTCTTATTATTATCACTATTATTGTCAGACATTTGTTGTTTTATCAAAGAGGAAGACGAACGTGGACAATCGAAAAAATTGATCGCGCCCTTCAAAATGTCGCACAACTCTTCACAATATAGTATATACAATCAGATTTACTTTTGTCTTTATTCGTTTTAGAAACGATGAGCCGTGGGTTAGAGTGAAGTGCATCGCGAATACTGTTCGAGTGACGTTGCATGACGCGATCAATCGCGATGAAAAATTTTGCCGTTATATGTACTCTCATAAAAAATATTCGGCGACGACGAGAATTCTCACTTTTCACACCTTTATTCTTCCTCCGTCGTTTTATCCGTTTCGTATTTTTTGACACATGTGGCAAAAATAATAATCACGGTCCGGATACTTGATTCTACACTTTTGACAAAACATTCTCGATGTCGTTGTCGAAAAATCATCATTTTTTTCGAAGCGCAGTAACCTGAGAAATTATACGCAGCGCGAACACACATAATATTGTACACACTGTGTTGATGAAAAGTGTAGGAATAACAAAATATGCCACGATCTGCAGGCGGACCGCGGTTACAGCCCGCACAATCGCTAAATTTCAAAGCGTCGACCATCCAAAAAGAATGAAAAAAAAAATAACGATCTAGCAAAATATATTATTATATACACAAAAATTTTAGTATATATCAAAATATATGATATATTATACGTTGATATATGTCACGTCCTGGTTACAGGGATGAAGCGTGTTCTCTACTGTATACAATAATGTCGCGTCCTCTGTCGCGTTTAGATGTTTCTTTTTCTATCTTTCATTTTGTCTATCGCCACGCGCCATCCGATGTATGGGCGGAGCTCGCAGTAACCAAACTGGCCGACAAAGTTTCGTAGCGTTAAAAAATATAGAGGTTATAAAAATGCAGCTAAATACAACTTGTATTAGTCGATTTGAGAAAAAAACTTGAGCAGCCGTCGAATCATCCAATTTTCCGTTTTGTTGCGTTCCGTTGCAGTAGCGCTGTGTTTGTTTCGAGTCAAAAGTCAACTTTTCAACGGCCACTTTGAGGAACGATCGCAGCACCATCATCTAAAATTCGTTTTTTCTTTTTTCTTTTAACCTTTCGATCGACGAACTTTTGTCCGAAAATTCTACGCAAATGTAGTACACGTAACCGTAACAATTTTTCGACCTAAATATAGAATACAAAAGTGAATATTCGTCACTGGTGTTTATTGTCGTTAAATTGTTCGCTCGTAATTACGTGTTTAGATTATATTCGATTAACGATACGTCTGGTGGGTCGTTCGTTGGGCAAAATCATCGTCGTGACCTTGCAATGACCATTTTCCAATAAATTATACGCATAAGATGAATCGAATTACAAAAGGGTTAGACAATTAAAACGCATTGTCTATCGCATTACTGAACTTGTCGGTGAAAATTGAATAAAAATAAATGGAAAGAAAAAAGAGATTATAACGAAACATGTGAGATCTACATTATGTTTATTCCAACGTGAACTTCAGTGTATACTTCTACAACGGTTATTGAAAACATGCGGATCCATCAGTGTATTCTGTCATAAACAAAATCAACCAATAAATATAATTCGTGTGTGGCAAAAGTGAAAATAAACTTGACGCAACGGTTCTTTTCATTTCGATCTTTAACCCTCCGCACACACACGCTTTAGTCGAATGCCGCATTATTTGTATTTTCAATATTAACAAAAATAGTTGTTTAATTTGATTAGCCGTTTCCGTATTTTTAATAGAAATAGCAGCAGCTGCTGGTGAGAATGCACGATCATTCTTTTGAGTTTGAAAAAAGATTGTTTTGTCGATATATTTTTGAGCCCGAAAAGTAACTCCAGTTTCGGCCGTGGCGCTTCAAGCGCTATCACTTGACAATGCACGACAATGGTGGTGGCGGAGCACCACATTTCATCAGCTGATTCATAAGCAAATGTTTTACTAACTACCATAAACGTAGCCGTACAACTTTGATTTTTTAATTATTAATTACTCTTGGTGCTCTCAAGGTGGTCTCTGGTAATGCAATTACAATGCTTGGTAACCAATATTTTTTTATAAATAATTGATTGAACGTTTGAGTGTATAGATAGCTGACCTTTACGTATATTCGTGAAATGGTTGGGATAAAATACTTAAATCGACGCAGAATCGTCTGGTAAGAACGAATCTATGAAATATAGTCTTTGGTAATCATCAATTAATATCGGAATAACACGAGTCCTGCGTATGGTGATTATTGCGAATATCGCGAATATGAACGGCAGATTTCCATCCCTACCAAAATTCAATATTACTAATTACATCTCCACCAAAATTAATGTATATCCAAAAAACAAGTCCCGTAACATTTCTATCACGATTAAAACACTACCCCGTAACAATTCTACCAAAATGAATATAATTCATTTTATAAATGTCTACCATATAACATCTCTACCAGAAAATATTTCCACCACATAAATAAATGTCTATCCGTATACATCACAACCTCCACTTTTGTTGGTAAGGAAAGGTTAACTATTATAAAAAGATAACCTATTTAACCGTGAAAATTGAGTCATTTAAGTCATTAAAATCTTTTAATGACTCAATTTTCACGGTTAAATAGGCTATCTTTTTATAAAAGTTAACCTTTCCTTACCAACAAAAGTGGAGGTTGTGATGTGAGTGTGAGAGAGATAGCTGCAAATTTCGAAATCGAAATTCTTTGGCACAGTTTGATCGATTAAAAAAAGGCTCTGTCAGTTGATTTTTGCCATCGTTCTGCATAGGCTGACAGAGCCTTTTTTTAATCGGTCAAACCGTGTCAGAGAATTTTAATTTCAAAAATTCCAAGTGAGGTTAGTCGACTGATCCATACTCTTAAGGTGATCTATCACTTGCGTGGTGCTTGCGTGAGTGCGAGAGAGATAGCTGCAAAATGGTTACACGTTTTACTCGGACATCCTTGATTTTTTGAGAAAAATAAAGGTTACACCTTGTTCTCTAATATAATGAGAATAGCGTGTAACTCATATTTTCTTTCAAACAAGGAGACTATAGGTAAGGAGTGCAATCTCCGTATTGGGCGCCTGTTAGAAAAACGTCCGTAAAAATGTCGGGCAACCCGGGTTCGAGGAACGGCCACTACGCGTCGCATTGTCGTTTGGTACGGCTATATATATAGTAATAAAATCAATGTCGTTGGTGAAACTGACCGTCATGGCGGCTGATGGCGGCGGAATCGTGGATTTAAAGAGCTTGCGCCTATAAAAAATTGTTGAATCAACAATTATGAGCGCTCGTGATCGAAAGTACTAATATGTATTATAATAACATTCTCCAGCGACGTGAAACCCTGTGCTTCGCACATTCAAAGTATCAGCTGATCCCCCCTCGTATGTCGCGCTGTTAAGAAAACTATAGCATCCGGAAGATTGCCGGTTCATATACTCATGTCGAAAAAAATTTTTTCTGTTACAAATTTTTTTTTGAATGATATTTATGAATATTTGAAAATTAGATTGATAACTATAGCTCTTGTGACCACAGTTATTGTTTTATAAAACCTTAACATATCAAGCGGCCCGGATAAGCCAGTAGCATTTTCTGCCGTTGGAATATCAAGAGTTTACGTGGTGTGATGGTTCCATGTTGGGCTTATACTCGTGGAGTTGGCGGTTCGAATCCTCGTTCGTTTTATTTTTTTTTTTTCCATCATAGATATTATTCGTTGACTATAGCAGAAATTTAAAAAAATCAATTGATGTTGTTGAATTATATTTTTTTTTATTCATTTATATAAAAAAAATGACTGCAATTTGTTAATGTATTTTAATAGTAATGGCCCCTGTGTCAGTGTAATTATCACAGTGTCAGCTGGCAGCAACGCATGCGCGTATATACCGCGTACATTGTGCGCATGCGCCACCGTACGAAACTACAACAGCGCCGCTCGAGAGGAACCCTCTTTCCCGACACTTTTACGGACGTGCCCGATCGCCGAGATTGCACTCCTTACCTATAGTCTCCTTGCTTTCAAATATCAACCTACTCGGAATAAAACGTGCAGCAGGATTTTTACCGACTGAACAACTGATGGTCACGCGTTAAATGAACGGACAAACGAAGCGATACATTCATAAATTTTGTGACCAACAAACGATTACGCTTCGATTTGGACCGACGTTTGTCGCATGAGTCAATAAGTATACGAGTAGCGTCATCTGTTTCGAAAATATGAAATCGATAACTACTGGCACATCAGATGACACAGTATATGTGCCACCATCGCTGTGCCAGCCGTGCGATTGCGATTATGAAACGATAGCAGGCAGCAGCCAGCTAGGCCCGTGTCGTGTGTGGGTTAACTTTTTAATATTTCATCGCAGCGAATAACCCCGAAATTTCGTAATCATCCAACGGGGAATAAGAAAATAAAAGAACAAAATGCAAGCAAATCTGTTGAATCTTGTGACGAATTCCGTCGTTAGGGTAAGTCCTGAGACCTTCGAATGGGAACAAACAAATTTTGGTTATATGGCCAATGTATATCGAGCACTCTAAGAGTTACTATTAGTCAATTCTAATAATCAATCATAATATGTTTTTCATATTCGATTAGCAAAAGAGGGGAAGATGGGGAATAAAAAAATAGTTGTTTCTGCGAAATAAATACCGTTGAACATTTTTTGTTTGTTCAGTCTGGTAGTGTGAAGAATATAGTTAGGTCCACGACTGCCGGGTTTTCGATAACTCAAAGGAGATACGCGAGTAGCATAGACGCGGATGTAGTAGTCATAGGAGCTGGTCCTGGTGGATACGTAGCAGCTATAAAGGCTGCTCAGCTGGGCATGAAAACAGTATGCGTGGAGAAGAATCCTACCCTGGGTGGAACGTGTCTTAACGTTGGCTGCATTCCATCCAAATCTTTATTAAATAATTCCCATTACTATCACATGGCTCACAGCGGCGATCTCAAAAATCGAGGCATTTTAGGTAAGCAGACTCATTTGTAATCATGATCCGTTACTAGGATAAATGAAAGACTGCCAAAAAATACTTATTCGACCCGTTTGGATTCTTCATTAGTGGATAATGTAAAACTCGATCTGGAAAAACTGCTGGAGCAAAAAGATAATGTAGTAAAAGCTCTGACGGGTGGAATAGCCGGACTTTTCAAAAAGAACAAGGTTGAATGGGTCAAAGGTCACGGTAAAATAACTGGAAAAAATCAAGTGAGCGCTTTGGGGCCAAGCGGCAGTGTAGAAACAACAATCAACGCTAAAAACATTGTGATTGCAACTGGCAGTGAGGTAACACCTTTTGCTGGTCTTGAGATTGACGAAAAGCAAATAGTCTCGTCGACAGGAGCACTCGCCCTCAATCCTGTGCCCAAAAGACTCATTGTAATTGGAGCAGGTGTAATCGGACTGGAGCTTGGATCAGTTTGGCAAAGGTATGTACCATCTGCGGTTATTATTTTAAGTAAATACTAGCCCCGCTCTTCGTCTCTCATGTCTAATTATTTGATTTGGTCTGGGAGAACAGGCTTGGTTCCGAAGTCACAGCTGTAGAGTTTATGTCGTCGATAGGAGGTGCCGGAATCGATGGCGAAGTGAGCAAAACCCTGCAGAAGGTACTGAACAAACAGGGCATCAATTTCAAGCTGGGTAACAAAGTAACCGGTGCAACGAGGAGCGGTTCTGAAATTCAAGTTTCGATCGAGGATGCGAAAGATCCGAGCAAAAAAGAGACCCTCGGATGCGATGTGCTTCTGGTCTGTGTCGGACGAAGGCCGTACACGAATAATCTAGGACTCGAGGAGATGGGAATCGAACGTGACGAGAAAGGGAGGGTTCCGGTTAACAACAGATTCCAGACCGTAGTACCTAAGTACGTTGGGACACCACCTGTACAAAATGGGTGGCGTTATAAATAATAGAGAAACATCTATGGATGGATTTCATCAGACTTTCATTTCCAGCATCTACGCGATCGGAGATTGTATCCACGGTCCTATGTTGGCCCACAAAGCGGAAGACGAGGGAATCATAACGGTCGAGGGTATCGCCGGTGGAGCAGTCCACATCGATTACAACTGCGTACCGAGTGTGGTTTACACCCATCCGGAAGTTGGATGGGTTGGCAAGACCGAGGAGGACCTCAAGAAGGAGGGCATCGACTTCAAAGTCGGTAAATTTCCGTTTATGGCGAATTCTCGAGCGAAAACCAATCTCGAGACTGACGGTTTCGTCAAAGTACTTGCCGACTCTGCAACCGACAAGATTTTGGGTGTTCACATGATCGGACCAGCCGCAGGTGAGCTCATCAACGAGGCCGTACTCGCGATGGAGTACGGAGCGAGCGCCGAAGACGTCGCCCGAGTCTGTCATGCTCATCCCGTGAGTTTCATTCTTTTTTTTTGTATCGATTTGCTTTCCGTTTTCCCCGCTACTTATTTAAACAGCATTTCAACAGAAACGTGAAATCATTCTTCTTTTCTTCTGCAGACGTGTTCCGAAGCTCTGAGGGAAGCTCACCTCGCTGCCTCCTTCGGCAAGCCCATTAATTTCTAAGCGACACTCGACACTCGACCTCCGCTGTTGAGCAACAGAAAAGAACAAAAGAAAAACGTCTTAGCTTCAATCACCTAGTCTACGAATTTGATCGCCAATAGTCGCACCGAAATGAAAATCCCTGGCGCGAGAAACGAGGGTTGTAAATAAAAGTCGGTCCGAGATTGAAAGTCCACGATGTCGTGCGAACGAGGCCAATAAATGTCGTGCTGGCTCTGAAAAATCTGTATTTATAACTAAAATAAATATTAAAATGCTCCGGAATGAAGTTTCGTATTGTATCGAGCATTTACAATACATAATCAAGTGCCACAATTGATGGCACCTTGACATCGAGTTATAAAAAAGGAAGTCAACCCGAGCCCGACCGCAGTTCCCAGGTACACAGGTAGACATTACGATTTTCGAGCCATTTTTTATTTTCCAAACTGCTCTTTCACAACGGAACAGTATTAAGTGAAAGATCTCATTTTTTTCGGCCTTTCTCTCTCTCTCTCTCCATCGACCTTAATTGTAATACTCACTTCTCCTTTTCATTGACTGAGCTCCGTGAAACTCATGTCCTGGGAAATTAGCCCTGAATAACGATTGTTTTCGTCGTTTCGAGTTGAAAGCCATTAAATGGAAAAAAAATATTGAATACTTTCACTATTTCGGACATGGAAAGAATAGATTTATGACTTTTTTTCGAGCGACTTGTAACGATTTTTTATCATATTTCGACTGTATTTTATATTCAGACTCTCGGTGTTTTTTCGAAATATCTCGCGGTCTATAGAACCTGTTGTAGAAAATTAATATTTAATTTGTGTAGAATTCATTGAGACCGGTAGAGTCTTATCCCCAGGCACAATTGGTCTAACAAAGCGACGTGCACCGTCACCTATTTTCTCCGATCCGTGTTCTCACTCCGTTCTTTATCGAAACTTTCTTAACATTTTTTTCCCCAGCTTGCTCAACGGTCATTGAATAATCCATTTTTTTATAAAACCCATTACCGAATTCTACAAACTACCCCCAAGAAGTTGATCTTCTCACATAAACAACAATATATACGTAGATTCCTTCCTACAATTCGCTCGATAGCAGCTCAGCGGCGTAGGGGTTCTTACCCCCTCTGCAGCTCTACTGCAGCAGGAGGGAAAGACTTGCTCGATATATGTTAGGCGCGTTCGGAGAGCCCTTATTTGCGCTACAAAAAAAAATAGTATCGCTATAGATATTTCGCGTTTGTGCCACAATGTTGTACAAAAGACGATCGTAGGTATGGTAGAAAGAGAGTATAACGGCGCGATGATAAGGAAGAGTTTTTGAGGACTCTCGTGGCTCGTGAAGCTGACCACGTGACGCAGGGAGGACCGAAGACGCATCGTTGCCGGTACACATCGGATACGTCGATTCGTCATTGTCGGGCATCGTGGTGTTCGTGCGGAGAATCACGGAGAGAGTGGGGGCGTCGGGGAGCGGGGGTGAGGGGGTTCGGTCGGTCGTTCGTCGCCGTTTGGAAACGACAACGCCGCTCCACGGGGCCCCAGTGAGACTCGAGCCCAGTGTGGGATAGTACGAAGCAAAGTGGGATTCTCGGTTCTCGGTGCAGTAGCCTGAGCAGAACAGCAAACGAGCGAGCAGCAGCAGTAGCGGCACCGCACGTCGGCACACACCCAATGTTTGTGTTTTTCCGAAATTAAAGCCTGGACGCTTTTTCGTCAATAAGTATCGCGACGAAGAACTCAGGCATGTAGGCTGATATTTTGACATCGGTCTCGCGAGGTTCGGTGCGAACGTCATGTGGACGACGACGAAAACGACCAAGTACTGCGTCGGTGAGTCCCCCCTGTACATTCCTTCGTTACACTCGTACTTAATCTTCGACGATGGTGCGTGTGACGTATTATATTTTTTTTCCTTCGCAACCGTTCGGCAGCGCGTACGCTCCAGCGTTCCGAGGATATCGTTGAGCGCGCGCGCGCGCGCGTACGCTTTTGGAACTGTCAAAGTCGTGTGCGGTCGGCCTCGCGGCGACGAATGTTTCTTCCTTTCGTTGAAACGGTTCAAGATCATTTTCCAACTTGGTCGACAACTCATCCGCTCCGTTGGCCGGTTTGTTTTTGTTGTTTCAAGAAAGTGTGTTTAATACTCGAGGCAAATGACGCGGAGATGTTGCGCCTGTGTCGGTCTCTGGCATCTCCTCTCTCGGAGAGTGAACGCAGCAGAAAGGCTATAGCGAGTACCTCGTGCGCACGCTCCTTCTCTCATTGTGTATCTCTCCTGGTCTCTGTGCGCGTACGTTTCATTCATGGATCGATCGTCGTCCATACGAGAGAGCGAGTCCCAAAGGGCCGCTGCTTTCCCCCTTTATAAACTCCGACTTCCCCCACTCGTTCGGCTCGATAAGTCGAGCGCTCGGTCGGACCAACTCGCAATTAGGTTTAAATAAATTCTCGCGAGCGCTCAGCCAGCCAGCGCAAGGAGCAGCTTATCCCGGGCTATATAATCATGGAATAATCGAATCAGCATCAGGCTTTCTTTCACTCGTAAACTCTCTCGTTTTCGTGTCGTCTGAGGTACAATCGAGTCGAATTTGCTTTGCTTTTGCTCATCCCGTTTGCGGAGCTATCGGTTTTCCTTCGAAACGAAAATACGATTGACTCGTAAACTCCGTGAATTCGAAATGCGATGATTGGTTAGCTCAAGAAGCCGATAATTATGATCGCATGAGAAATCGATTTCAAGGACCGATACAACAGCCTCGCGCGTTCATAACCTCTCAATAATTGAATTATACGATCCACGTGCTCGAGCCGCTTCGTTCCCGACATGCTTTGACCCTGCCGCGACAATTTTAGTTTCTTCACTATGCGGATATACCGCATCATTGTCATTCAACAAGTCAATACTTTTTCGTCGTCCCGTCAGAAGATTAACGAACGATTTTTTTCCTCGTTTTATGCGCATGATGTGCTTACCTTTTTCGAGTTCAATATGACTGTGCCAGTCGGCGTATGCGAAGCGTCGATATATTATGATAATAAATTCGATCGGTGAATCAACACGATGCTTTTTTCTCAGTACTCGTCAGGTCAAATGCAATCGTGCGAGATTATCCCGAAATCGTATGCTCTGTTTTACCGGTAGAGAGGTAAGGGATGATAAACGTTAGAGGAACGGCGGAGTTGGTGGGGGGGAGTCAGAGAAGGCGGCGAGGCGAGCAGTGTCGCACTCGAGACTGCGAGCGTCGATTATCGTTATCGCGGATTTCCGTTGCACCAGAGCAGCGATCTCTCCAATGCGGTGGCCTTCTCGAGTCCCGGGTCGAAGAAAGAGTGAAAAATGTAATCGTTCGTTGTTGGTAGCGAAAGTCTGGCATAAATTTCTTTTGTGTGGTCGCGATTTGCTGGCCGTTGAGAATCGCAGTGACGCCCCTTTTTTCTATTTACTTTCCTGTGGGCCGCGTTGTCTTGAAAATACTGTTCGAAAACCCCGCAGCGAGAGGACGGGGGAAATAAAATATTTCCCGAGGGTAACGAGCGGCTGAGACCGTTAAATCGATTTCAGGGAAATGTTGCGGGAAAGCTGAGGTTGCGCCACGCACCGTCCGCTGTAGACTCTGATATATGTATACAGCAGCACACGTTTTCTACGCTTTTCCCTCGTCCTTAATCTTCCATTGTTCTCCGTGCGCGTCGAAAATCCGTAACGCCGTCTTTTTTTTTCAGTATTTTCTTCCGAGAGCTCCTATCGATGCTCTACATTAATCCATTGCTTTTCTGTCGCCGTTTACGTAAAAGTTTAACAAAGAACGAGAAATCCTGTCACATTAGAAAGCTCCGTCTAGCCCCAAGTTTCAAGCGAAATGAGTGTTTTTCTCACCGTTCGATTCCCGCTGGGGCTGCGTTGTTGGGGGGAAAAAAAAACAAGCTTAACCAGCGAGCGAGAATCTGGTCAGAGGGAGACAAAAGATTTGACAAACAGGAGAAATGCGTACGCGCGTGGTACTCGCTCGTACGCGAGAGAAGCGCGACGAGGTATGAGCGACAATGGCGGCGCTGCGGGCGTTAATCCTCATTCAAATGCATCTCGCGTTCGGTCTCCCCCTCCCTCCGTGCTGCTGCCGCTTCCTCCCGCCCCCGTTCATCTCGCAGCGGTATTCGCCGAGGCGACCGGAAGTCCGTGTCATACGCACATCGTCGCCACACGCATCCGGTTCACCCGCGGCGAGTTCTTATCCGTCCGAGATTCCTTCCCTCCTCCTCCTCTGCCCCTTCGCCGCGACTCTTCTATGAAGCTTGCATGAAAAAATGTTGCGAACGAGTCATAGAAAAAATATGTTCAATCGCATCATTTCTCAAATGATTTCCACTCTCGAGCGCGTTTCCTGGCGATGTTGATAAAAAAGACGTCGCGCGTCACGGGCTCCGTAAACCCGTGATTATGCAGTTTTTTTTCCTCGCCTGGCACAACGGAGTAGTAAAAAATTTAAGGGATCTTTCGTTTTATTGCAGCGGTGTACAATTGGAGAGGAGACACGCGCTATGGATTGCCACTCGAGATCGGCGAGACTGTACAGATCTTGGAAGAATGCGCAGGTACTTTCAAATCGACGATTAAGGTATATAACTGGATGGATAGCTCGACCAAAAATTGTATCTGATTGGTATTTCCGTACTTCGCGATGCAATAAAAATCTGAAAAAATTCAACAACATTTGGAAAGCTATGAACAACAATTATCAATATTGCCCAAAAGTTAATAACAAATTGTTTAAACAATTAATTGTTCAATAATTTTGCGGTGACCTATTGTTTTTTTTTTTACGAATCAAATGTGTGTATTTTTCCGAATGTTCATGAATTTTTTCAGAATTTTCGTCGATTTTTGAAATTGATTGAAAAAATTTTAAAAAATTTGAATTTTAGATATGTTTTAGAAGACATATTTACCATCGGTTTTGAAAAGTCTCAAGGTTACTGGATCAAAAATGTACAAATGGAGCCACTTAAAAAATTTAAAAAAGAGAATTTCAAAAATCCATGAAAATTCTGAAAAAAATCATGAGCATTCAGAAAAATGCGCACATTCGATTCGTAAAAAAAAACCAAGGGTTTACTGTAAAATTGTTAAAAAATTATTTAATTAAACAATTTATTAATAACTTTTGGGCAATATTATTATTGATAATTGTAGTGCATAACTTTCCAAATGTTGCTGAATTTTTTCAGATTTTTATTGCATCACGAAGTACAGAAATTCCGATCAGGTACAATTTATCGGCTGGGCTATCCATCCAGTAATACCTTAATCGAGGCACGATTTTCAATACACATCCATTCAAAATGCGGTACGATTAAGGTATTTTGTCCTTTCAGGCTGGTACAGAGGCTTCACCACGAAGAATCGTGCGGTCAAAGGGATATTTCCCAGCTCGTACGTACATCTGAAGCCCTGTAAGATCGACAACGAAGGCCTCTTCGAGTCGGTCATACCCCTGGAAGATCCGGTCGTCCGGGAAGTCACCCTCGTGCTGCGAGAATGGGGCTGCATCTGGAAGAGGCTCTACGTGGTAAGGATGAGAATTTGGGAGGGCTCGATCCTCGAATCGAGTATATAATTGGAAAAACGTCGAGCATGAGAAAGAGCAGTCGTGAATAATTTGTGTGACTCTCTCAAGCGCGCTCGTGAATCAGCATTCGCGTTATTGTCTCGCTTATCTCGGTGGAAAGGCAAACGCGCGTCAGTGCGGTGAGAGCAGAGGTCGAGGTACGAGAGTCCACCAATTACTCATGAGAAAGACCGTTCCGAGCGGCGATTGGTCGCGGAAGACACAGAATGGCCGATCGCGACGCTCGCTCCTCGAGAATTTTTCTTCTCGGACGAATAATTTTCGACGCTTTTACAGGAGCGGGAAATATACAAATTCAACACTCTGCGGAAAGTTATGAGGGAGCTTCTCGAATGGCGGAGACAGCTCTTGGCCGGTACTCTGACCACGGATCAAACCCGGGAGCTCAAAATGCGAATCATCAACAAGGTCGACTGGGGCAATCGGTGAGTAATCGACGTCCTTCCTCCCCTTCCCCGTGGGCTCTAAAATCTTTCTCAATATTTCTCTAATCGTTTGTTTATTCAGCTATTCATTTATTTCGTTGACTTTTCGTATCTACGTTCTACAATCACAAACGACGATGCGTTCGTCGGCCGATTTCTCGTCGAATCTCAAGGAGCTCCTTCGGCCCGATCTCTCAACATTTTTTTCGCATCGTCCGTGCTTATATTACCTAATTTAAATCGCTGAAAATAGTTTAAACGAAGCCGAAGCTTATCGCGCGTACATTCAAGCGCCAATTCGAGACGAGAGGCCTTTCAATTGCACACAGCTCTATGTACCATGCCTATCATTATTATTTATAAAATTTTACGGAGGTTGACAACTCGGGGTGGAAAAAAATCACGCTCGACCGAACGAACGGTGCGGATAAAGTTGCTGCGGCCTTCGCCGAACGTTGGAATCGTTCTCAGCAAAACGTTTCTCAAGCATTTCCTTACTCTAATTCGCGCACTCGTTACTTGGCACATGGATTATTTCTATTTGATTTTATGTTGAGCAACTATCGCTACGCTACTATCGCGCAGGCCGCGCTTCCTACGTGCGGATCCGTATTATCGACTCTGCCGATCCGAGCACTACACGCAATTCCAACAAAGTTACAACATATTTATATATATCGTGATATACATATATTTATTTAATCTTATTCGAGGCCCTGGACGGAATGTACTTTTGTCAAGGGACTAAAATAATAACTGGCTCGCGGAAGAAAATGCCTAAATCTCGTAAACTTGGGAATGTTCCCTGCGCCCTGCTCTCTATCATTATTATTAATGATCGGCGACGCTCGACGGGGGAAAACAAAATATTTGGAATTAACATGGATGTGTGACAATATTCGGATCGCGATAATATCCGATGAGACGTCAATTGCACCAGTTTGTCCTTTCGGACATTCGATCATACGTAAACAACGCTTGCCACGTTATCGCATAATTTTATACTTTTCGGCTATAAAGTAACGATCTCCGATCAGGCCGTTTCCTTAGTTTCGAGTTTGGGCGAGTAACGCGAATCATTTTCGCTCGTTTCGAGTCAATCCCTCCTCCTCCTCCCTTCACCCCTATCGTATCTCTTTTTTTTGTCACGCACGAAAGTGCCGTTATCACAATATGCGACGAGACTCCTCACTCAAATCTCCGTGTCTTTCGAGAACTTTTCGATCTCCGGATAAATCGGTGACATTTCGAGGGTCGAGGGCGCCGATGGCATGGAGGCCGGCGAAGCTCCGCTGCTCGAACCGACGTGGAGACGTCTGCTCAATTCGTCCAAGACCTCGTTGAAAACCATCATGTTCATATTCTGGCCGAGCAAATGAATGAGCAAAAAGTCTCCGACCTGAAAACCGGTAGAACTTTAGATATTCCGCTGTTTTATTTTATTTTATTTTTTTTTTTTTTTGACGATCTACGGGAACTGACCTGAGTTTCGCGTACGAGGGCGCTCACGCCGGAGGGTGTGCCGAACTTGAATCGTTTTTTGAGGATGGTTTCGCGGGTGCTGGGCAACAAAACGACGGCCATGCTGTAAAGCAGCGCGACACCGGACATGACGGCGAGAATGATGAACCAGAACCACAAGAAAATGTAAATCTTTTCGTTGAGTATGTTGAGCGCGAGGACGCACAGTGCGTCGAGCTTCTGGATGGTCCCGGAGGCTCCGAATTTGTGGAAGGTGCATTTGGTGATGCGGGGAAAGACTTGGATCATCGGATCGCTGCGTTGTTCCTGATTCATGTTGCTGAACTTGACGACGTCCGTGCCGTACGTGAGGAAAGCACCGCCGAGGAAAGTGTCGACGAAAAATATGTTGCCGACCTGTGAGAAGCGTTTTAAACGAACGAGGCGTTAGTGCCGGCGGAGCTCTCGACAACGACGACGAAAGAGGGAACGTGTTACTTACGACGTTGACGAAGTTGAGAGCCTCGCAGCAGAAATATCCCGCGGCGTAGCTGTTGTGCAAATGCAGAGTCTCGACGATGTACTGAACGAGCTTCGTAGCCCGCGCTTGTCTCTCCTGCTTGCTCTCGACCAGAGCTCCTCTCATACCCTCCGAGATCATTCGCACTTTGCCCTCTTCCCACTGCTTCCACATCCAGTGAGGCAAGTAGAAGAGGATCCCTTGGAAGAAGAGCATAAACGGCACCCACTGGTAATAAGAGTGGAAGATTTTCTCGCCGTCGTCGGTTCCCAGACCCGGATGCGCCACGTGGGTCCCGACCGCTTTATCCTGATTCCCGGGCATCGTGAACGTGTACGTTATCCAGCAGAAAGTGTTCATCACGTGTCTCGGCACCGCTTCGTCCGATATGCAGTTTATCGCGTCACCTGCAACGCCCAACCGTTCAACTTTCTCTCCCTCTGCCTCCCCCCCCCTCCGTCCCACTTACCGATGAGATTGTTCGCGGTCACTATGATGCAACAGGCGAACAATATCGCAGATGTGATTCTGTAGTGAGCTCTGAACACCATGTTGTCTATTATCGCTTTGTCTATGAGGTATCGTACTTTTACGAAACCGGCGACCGCCGACACCAGTCCGAATACCGCCATCCTCTATTCTCCTCTCAACTGTCAACAGGCAAAACAGTTTTTTTTCTTTAATATGACAAAAAATATGAAAAAAAATAATCCCGAGTGCTCTCGGGCCGTTGGCCCGTACAGTTTTGATCGTTTGGTCGAGCGCGATGTGCGACGGTGCGGCGCATGTGGGACGCGAGGCAAGGCGAGTTGCGCATCGTTAGAACTTTATTAGTCAATTAAGTAAGAACGCTCGGGAGTCGCTCTCCGCGGTCGTAGCGAGGTCAAAGAGCCTCGCTCCTCGTCTCGTTCTCGCCCGGTAGCCGCAGACGCACGATTTTCACAGGATCGTCAGCCCCCCCCGTATGCCTCGGAGGATAAATAAACAAAGGAGTAAACGTCGCTCCGGCTCGCGACGGAATCATTTTGCGGGAACGAATCCAACGCTCGAGCTCCCGCCGGTTTCATTGAAATTTCTCTCGTCCTTGCTCGTCGTTGTCTCAACTCGAATCTCAATCAAGTCCAATAATGATATACGCGCGAGCGCTCACAGCCGGGCCGTTGGCTCGAATGAGACGAGAATGTAACGGCCGCTCGCTCGGTTTCGATGTTTCTCGAGAACGCGCAACGCCCGCTCAGGATCCTGTCTGACCTTTGCAAATTCCACAAACTCGGACCGGACCGAACGCTGCGCACAGAATTTCGTTCGAGGCTCGTGACCGCGCGCATCCTTCCATTTTTTATTCGAAAGCAATATTATTATCCTCGTTGCATTGTTTCATAAATTATTTCACCTCGAGCTCCAAGTTTCTTCGATTTATTTAACGCCCGCGAAAACACGAGAAAAGGTAACCGACGAATGTACAATATTTATTCTCTTGGACGAATTCGTTCGAAGGCTCAACCCGAAGAACGCCCGGCAAAGGCGTCGTTCCCCGAACCGATCACGTATGCAACAAGCGAGGATAATGCTCTCTCCCGTGTGTGCGGCGGCTGCTCTACGTGCGTGTGGCGCGAGCGTTTACGACTCGTAACCTTTCTACGCCCTGCGCGTTCTCTCGACTCACCGGTCGAGAGAAAAGTCGTAACGCCTTCTCTCCCAGCCACGATTTGGTCTCTCGAGCTCGCCTTCCCGTCGCCATTTCTCTTCCCTCTTGGCGAGTGCGGACCGCAAGAGACGTTCCGAGAAAGCGACGAAGGAACGACGGGGGTGGAGACGAGGATGACTCGACGCTCGGTCGTTTTCCCACGTATCTCGAAGCTGCCCTCGAGTGACGCATGCGAACCAAATCTCGCGCATCCGGAGCTTCGCCCACTCGAATCCCAATCACGTTCTCCATTTCGTTCATATTCTCGAGGAATCAAAATCAAAAGAAAAACTGGCCCGCTGCGGGGGTTTAGCAAGAAGAGGGGGGGTGCACGCGGGTGTAGGATTTCCGCGAGGAGTAGTCGTCGCGGGAGGATATCGCGTTACCGCGAGCGTGCGTACACGCGGAGCGCGGCCACCGGGGAACGAGATCGAATCTCGTTGCAAGAGGAAAGAGCGCGATCGTCGAGGACGGATGCCTCGTCGTCATTTATCTCGCGAGGACTCGTTTCCACCCGGCCTCGTAATCGCATGCACCCGAGCTCTCGAGAAACCTCGGCGACGATGGCGAAAAGGGGGGAGAAACTAATGAAACAACGTCTGTTCGTTGATCCGAGTGTTTGACTCGCGACGGTGGAACGCTTCGACAACTTTCAAGTATTACAATACATGTTTCGCGAGCGTAAATATTTGAGGATCGCTCGGGCGACGGACACACGACGTTTCACTGAATTAGTCAATTTTGTTTACCAAAGAAACATTGACGTTTGTTTGATGATTCAATGCGAGTTAAATTGTCTCGAGCGACAGGATGATCCTTGCGTGTCGCGTGCGATGTCGCCCGGCTTATCGCGATCGTAAAATCAACGAGAGCAAAATAACACGAAACATGTGGCGCGCTTATGCGAGGGAGCGAAGAAAGAACGACGAACGAGAGACAGCCGACAAGAGAATAGTTTCTATTTGCCCCCGTTGTTTGTACCACTGCTCTCTGCCTCGCTTCTTTTCCACTGCTATTGCACTCGTCGTCGTTTAAATACGCGAGGAAATTGTAACGAGCGCTCGCTCAACGATTCGAGCACCGAGATAAGAAATTGTGCAAAGGAGACCGTGCGAAAAATAAATCTCCTTCCGAAGCGACGAACCGCTGAAAAATTTTACGAGATTTTCCGGACGAGGCAACGAAGGAAGGACCGAGGAAGAACCACGAAACTTTGATTTTTTCGTTTGCTGGCTCGAACGACGTCGAGGAGCCATTGTGCGGGAGCCCGTGCATGTGTGTGGGCGCGCTGGCTGTGCGTGTCGCTGCGACCCGATTGAATAAACTTTTTCTTCGACGAGGATCGACGAACCGTTCGATCCGCGCGATATTCATCGGATTTTAACGTAACCAAGACCGTAGACCGTGCTCGTTGCAACCGATAAATCATTTATTCAGCGCGCTTCAAGCGATAATAACAAGAGGTTGCGGCTCTAATCACCGGCGCGTAATCCTGCTCAGATTTCGCCTTGAAAGGAGAAAAAAGCAAAAGAGGTTAATGGTTTTCTCTCCGGGGACATGGCGCATACAGAGACGCTCGATCGGTAGACCGAGGTACAATGTAATTGTATTGTAAAACGTTTTCCGGAATATGATACAATCGACTTTGTTGTTTAGCCTTGGAGACGTTCGGAGAGCGCGAATTTGAAACCGCGCGAGCCTCGTTGTCACTCGAGAATAAGCTGGATATAGCGATAGGTATTTGAGGATGTGTGTCGACAGAATTGTCGAGCGGGCTCGTCGGTCCAAAATTTTATTCAAGAAAAATGTAAATTTTCAAGACACGAGCGGTAAATATAGCTGAATTCGGTGAGAGAAAGTCCGAAGACGAGATGAAAAATGTGGTTTGAGGGCCTGAGGGGAGAGCGATTTACCTTGCTTCGCGTAGTCCTTGGTTAGTCGATCTTCCGTTAAATCCTTGCACGATCTTTCAGAGCACGATTTTTAAGCTAGAGCGCGTTTTAAACTCGGCCGTATACTCGCACACGAGAAAGTAGTGAAAACCAAATGGTAATGGAAGGAAAAACGAACGCGAACAGCGAGATTCGAGAGAGACGGATAATTGTTTAGAAAGGTAATAATCGAGGGACTGTTGCGGGAGCCGTAAAAACGCGCGCCAACGGGGCCCGCTGAAAGACTCGGGAACGACTGACTGCGTCGACGCTGCGTCGAGCTACGCTCTCTCTCCTCTCTCTCTCTCTCTTTCTCGACAGCGCTCGGTTACCCTCCAGGCCCCTCGCTGCTCGCTAGCTGCAACTGCTACTACGGGAGAGCACGAGAGCAGCGACGGCGACCATTTTGCTCGTCCCGGCCCGTCGGTGTTGCCAGCGCAACAGTGTTGGAGAAAGGAACTCACCGAGAGCGCGGAGTACAGCTTACGATCCGCAGCGCCGCACGAAAGGGCGCTCTTCTCGCTCGCTCGCTTCTCCGGAATGGGCCTCTCCCTCTCAGTCTTTTTTACCTTCTCGCTCTTGTTTATCCAGGTGTCATATATATACGACTAAGTATTCTGTCTGAAACACCTTTCTTCCCGCATTCGGTCGTGGATATGTTTTTCCTCATTTATATACCTCGTATGTAAACTGTCTTATCGAATCGCAACGCGGTACCCAATTTTTTTCTCCTTTTCGAAATAGTACATCACGCTGCTTTTCTCGAGGTGTGACCAGGCGAGGGAGCGAGTTTTGGTCGCCCAATTCGTCGTTCATTCGTGTTGTGAGATCAAAACATGCGACATCTGTTTTCTCAATTTCTAATGTGCTTTCGAACTCGTTTTAAGGGGCGCGCTGTTTTCTCGTTCCATCGTTTCTTTGGAAACGATTCTTTCGCTCTCCGAAAATTGGATTTCTGTTCACATCGGTTGAACGGATCGTTCGATAATTTGAGCCGGGACTATTTTTTATATTGCTCCGCGAAATCGTACTTCGACCCTCCACAACTCCTCCACAGTTTCTCTGAGAATTGTGGTTTTTTCTGGTCCTCTCGTATACAGAACATTGATCATTTTGGATGAGCTTTCCAGCCACTCGAACAAACGAATGATTTTCTCGATCGATTATTTTTTAAAAGAGCCTTAATCGGTCGTTTTTTCTCATGCACTCAGAGACAGTTCGTACAGAAGTCACCAATTGTCGATTTTTCATAAAATTACATCACATTAATATTTTTTCACGAAGATGTCTCGTAGAACAATAATAAAATCAGTTGTTTCGTTAACTCGACAAAATTCGTTGAAATTTTATCCTGTTTGGGCCCAAGATACGTGGGCGGGTCCGTGTCCGTTGCGTCAGAATCGAGTTTTTTAAAATTCCACTCTACAAAATAGTTGAACTTCTCTCGAAATGCTTATTGCAAAAAACTCGGTGTCCGAGTTGTGCCGAAAGGCCGTCGGGCGAGTGGTTTTCGAGTGAGTGTTGAGAAATACGGAGGAAGCTGGCCAAGAGAATTGAAAATTGATAAATTGACATTGGCAGCGAGCGGGGACGTACAGTTCGCCGCAAAATCGTAAGATCGGCTTTCGCGGTTGAGTGGGTGTTCGGCGGGCGTAAGAGCGTTGGGAACCGCGAATAAAGGAATCTGGAGCGGGAGTGTGTCCCGGGAGGGAAATTCCCGCGGGTCCCACGGGTCCGGCTGAGCGGTAGGGGCAGCGCAGTGCGAGAGGGGGGGGGGGTGGAGGTGGAAAGAGTTGGAACGGGGCTCGTCTCGGTTTATGCAGGAGGCGTTTTGGAGGAAGAGCGAGAGAGAGAGGGCGACGGTCGATCGACGGTGGTCGGCGGGGCCAAAGTTTTCAGCACGGTGAATACGCGTGTAACCATGCCGAGAACCTGTTCCCCCGTGTGCCGGTGAGATCCTCTCCGCGCGGAGGAAGAGCGAGAGAGAGAGAGAGAGAGAGCTATAAAAGATGGGCGTTCTTGGGAGAGAGCACGGAGCGAGAGCGAGCGGCGCAGGCTGATGGCGGAGCTTGTCCCGAGGTTTCTCGGAGGTTCGAAGCTCGGAAGACTCGATCGGGCTGGTGGAGCTACGTGTATATAATGAGGGGGTATGGGAGCTTGACTCGGCGTAAAGATGACCTTTTTTCCCTGGTCTCGCGCAATATTCGTTGCCTCGATAAGAGTGGCTCGTTCGTTTTTGAGTCTGGATACGCGCGCGAGGGCGAAATTCATTGTTGAAAAAAGACGGAGCTGGGACGCAAAGTGCAGAGATCTTTGAGCTCTGCGGAGGAGATGAAAAAAGGTTCGATCGCGAGCGGCGACTGCGGTGAACGGGCGACTCCCCGCGTTCTCGGCGCTCCGTGCGGGACCGGTCCTCGAGCCGGTACCGCGCTTGCGTCGCAAGGCTCTCGGCTCTCTTTTAAATTTCTTTAACACGTGTATCAATATATGTTTTGGTGGTACGTTGCTACTTAAGAATGCTCATTTACTGCTCCGTCCCAACATTTTTCGTCTCTTCTTACCGAATAACTGCTCTTCCGTAGCAAACCGATACGAACCTTTCTTTTCTATACCACAAACCGCACGAACCGCGCAACCGTTTCTATCCTCGTACGTCAATGCACGAGCATATTTTCTGTCCCGCATTTATCAATTTCTCGAGAACACAAAGATCGAAACGGGAATCAAGGAGGGTGGATCACGAAATAAAAATCATCAGAATTTTATAAAATTTCGTGATAACACACTTTCGCATCAAGTACACAAATACAATTTTTTTCAAAATCTTTTACCACATGGCTATCGCATAATTGAGCGTTAAATCCAAGTTCTAATGCACGATGCTTATACGCGTGGACTTTAGTGTTCAATTACTCGAGAGCTATGTGGTAAAAAAATCTAGAAAAATTTATATTGTCTCATATATTTTGAAAGAATACATTTACCAAATTTTATGAAATTCTTATCGTTTTAGAATTCTTAATATTTTTATCATGCTTTAGCGATGTTAAACGAAACGGAGATCCGAGGCGAGAAAACGGTGAGCGATCGATCGCTCCGGAAAACTTGGAAACCCTCGCGTGGTCGATGCGAGGGACCTCATTAAGAGTTGGGAATAAAGGGGCGACGCCGACCAAAAAACCACTTTTAAAGTAGTTCGGCCGTTCTGTGACTAGTCAAGTTTGCAACTACTTTATGTTGATATATTTAAAGTCTAAATTATTAATCAAATTAATAAACACTTGCATTGAGAATATTTTTATCACAAGAATGTAATAAAATGCTCTAAAAATATAAAAAAAGATGAAATTTATACTTCAACTTGACCAGTTAATGATCGAGTCCGACGCTTTAAATACACGTAACTTAGGGAACACTTTTATTGTGCGAAAGAAAGTTTATATCGGTGTATAATGGCATCGAGGAAAAAAAAGCTCAATTAGTTACAAGCGAAGCTACTAGACGAATGACAGCACGTGAGTCGGTCTGAAAAATGAATATTTGATGAAATTCCCGCGATTCCCGAATTAGCGCGAAGTTCAATCCGCTTTCGAGGCGTCAGAAAGTCGAGTTTTTTCATGTTTTCTTTCTCAAAAGCCCCGTAAGGTAAAAGAAAAGGGAATCTGGGATAAATTTTCTTCACGATAGAAAATTTTCCGGAGCTCGGACACACCGTGCAATTTTTCCACAATTAATGTTATTGTGAGTTCTCCCTTCGGGTACCGTGTTAAAGACTCAAAATTGTAAATGAAATAATTGAAAATTTTGTTCCCTATAAAGGCCCCGGAACTGTGCTCATCGTTATCAGGGATCCTCGAGCCATAATTTAGCGCAAAAAATGTGTACCTTCACCGTACTTTATTGAACGTGCGCGAAGTGCTTTGATGTAAGTCGAGTAGCGTTGCTCATGCTCGGTTTTCCCAGCGATACGAGCACGCTCTTTGCTCCTTACGATGTTACGACGCGCCCCTGACTCGGCGCGTATACTCGGACGCCGCGCGTACGGGAACGCAACGATTCTTTTCCCTCGCCCCGCGCCCCCGAGCTTCCAGGCGAGAGAGGATATGAATGAAAATTTTGAAGCCGGGAAGCGTACTTTTTCTCGCTCTCGCTCTTTCTATCTTCGGAGGTTTTTCCTCCTCCCGCAAATTTGGCTGCACGACGACGACGCCGGGAAACGGTCGTTACACGTGCGCACACGTCGACATACGAAGTGTGCGAAGCTTTTGAGCCCCGCGTGGAACCCAGTCGCGTCTAATCACGCGCCATTTACTCCAATTGAGAGTGGGGCGTGCGCGCGCGAGAGCGAGAGGCTTCCGCCACGTTGACGAGGCTCCGACCCTGACATCCATTTACCTTCCGTACCTTTTATATTTCACCGGCTCTCGTCGCCGGGGCAGGCCGATCCCTCTGAACGTCAGAGTATGCGTCACCTCCCTCCTCTTCCCCTCCTTCCCCAAATCCCCGTTACACTGGTGCGTCGCGAATAGACAAATTCGCGTATAAATACACGACGCATTAACGGAGTCGCGGCGAGAGATCTTGTCGCGCGGGAACAAAAATCTCGTCCTATCCCCAACAGAGAACTATTTAATCGCGCTCAACTTTTGACCAGATATATCTTTGACCTTGGAAGCGATGTTCTTATCTCGACCCCCGCATATTGCAAATTACGATTACGTCCGAGCGCCCGAGCCGGCTCCGCGCGGAGTCTCACGAGCACGGGAGAATTAATTTTATCAAATATATTACTCCGGGACGGTCGTTCTCACAGCTTGCACATCACAGGCAGGAATTTATCATCCAAATTTTCTCTGGACGAGGGCCCACGAGACGAAATTTCCAGCATATATTTTTTTAGATTTTTTTACACTTTTTCACGCCTCGAAGTGCGCCGTTGTCTTCTCTGACTCGAGTTCAGTGTAGGATATTACACTTTTTTTTTGAAAAATGTTTTAGATTCATTCTGAGATCGTGACGAATCGGTAGAACTTTTATTTTCATTTAATAAGACCGAAAAGTGCCTTGTATACTTTTTTATTTATGGTTCTGAATTTTCGCGCGGATACGCTAGCCGCCATGCTGTTTCGGCTTGCGACGTTACTTCGTTGGTAAACAATACGACTGCGAAAGACCAAGTAACAAGATTTGTGCTTGAATGCGATAATACGAGTGTAAAAAGGCCACGAAAATTGTGGATTCATCGCCACCATCGACGTTTTTATCATTGGCAGATTCGTACTTTCTGCTTTCACAAAACCCTCTTCCATGACGCGATTTTAGTAAAATCAATGATAAAAGTCCACGAACGTGCACATAATGACTTGTAAAACTTCAAAATAACACAGAGAGCGCACCATCAAAATCTAGGTTGTTTACCATCGAAGTGACGTCACGTTGGAATTCGATATGGCGGATGGAGTTTGAGAAATTTGAAAAGCAGATGGAAAAAGACGGTTTTTTAAATCGAATTACAAAATTTACGTTGCATTTTAATGAATAAATATTGACGTTTCTCGTTCACTTTTTACGAAATCTATCGTAAGCATAGATTTTTATATTTTTTCTTGCACGCTGTAATAAAGTATCCTATTCTCCTGAAAATAATTTGAACGAGATGAATGGGACCACAAATTCAACAAGTTCTTGAACTTTCGGGGCTTTTGCGATGAGATTTTCCTTATCGCGAGCCACTCGGCAAAGCAATTTTTTAAAATCATTATGAATTATGATTGCGAGCGAAAGATGAGGATTGAGACAGACGCGATATTCAAGATCGAAACTCATCCATGACCACGATCTTGAACATTCGTGGAAGCGGATAGTCGCACTCGTTGACACCCAGCGGTATATCGAGAGTTCGAGTCGAGACGCACGATGAAAGAAAATGTCTTTTCGAATAAGACGAAAATTATCGGAGTCGTGAAAGGCTTCAAGCGTGCTGTTTGGTTCAATATTCGTGTACTAATCTCTCAAATAAATACAAATTAATGTGGAGCAGTGTCGAATATAGACAGAAACAAAACGAAATTATACCAAAAATGGTATTTTTTCATTGGTATCAAAACATTCGCCATTTGCCAAGACGCTCAAAGTTATTGAGAAAAGAAAATGCGATTCGCGAGTTGAGAACTCTTCGAATCACTTGTATTTATCTCAGTCTAATTTTTCGCAGGGAAAAATCCATCAGCAAATAAATATATTTTGAAAAAACGAATTTTCCCGAACGAAAAATGACGTTCAAACAAACGTATCGAATTCTCGCGGATGATGCGATTTTTGTTGCGTTCGTTCTATCGCGGGGAGCGACTCGGTGCACGGTTTTTCTCAAACAAAGAGAATAAGCCTCGAGCGAGTATCCTCGTGCGATTCTCATATTTATACAATCGTTGGTGATCGTATTAATCAATTTTGCTCCGTACGACGAGATTTCAAAATAAATACAACACTACCCGCGCGTTTAAGTAGTTCAACCGTTCTCTGACTAGTCAAGTTTGCAACTACTTTATGTTGATTAATTTAAAGTCTAAATTATTGATCAAATTAATAAACACTTGCATTGAGAATATTTTTATCACAAGAATGTAATAAAATGCTCTAAAAATATAAAAAAAGATGAAATTTATACTTCAACTTGACCAGTTAATGATCGAGTCCGACGCTTTAAATACACGTAATTTAGGGAACACTTTTATTGTGCGAAAGAAAGTTTATATCGGTGTATAATGGCATCGAGGAAAAAGAATGCTCAATTAGTTACAAGCGAAGCTACTAGACGAATGACAGCACGTGAGTCGGTCTGAAAAATAAATATTTGATGAAATTCCCGCGATTCCCGAATTAGCGCGAAGTTCAATCCGCTTTCGAGGCGTCAGAAACTCGAGTTTTTTCATGTTTTCTTTCTCAAAAGCCCCGTAAGGTAAAAGAAAAGGGAATCTGGGATAAATTTTCTTCACGATAGAAACTTTTCCGGAGCTCGAACACCGTACAATTTTTTCACAATTGATGTTATTGTGAGTTCTCCCAAAGCGTGGTACCGTGTCAGAGATGACTCAAAATTGTAAATGAAATAATTGAAAATTTTGGTCCGTAAGATGCCCCGGAACTGGGCTTATCGTTAAACTATTATTTACCGCAAAAAAGTGGACCTTCGCAGGAGTTTATCGAACGGCAGAAAAACGAGACAAGCGTCGGAATTTTTCTCGTCTCATTAATTTCCTTCTGGGAATAATTGCAGTAAATGCAAGCTTTTGCTGGTCAAATGTCTCATATTCTTTCGCCGGTTGTGATACCCGCGACTTTTAATAGCAACAACGGAGCATATATCCGCACAAACAGACCACAGGATACTCAGAATTGCTCGAGCTACCGCGAGTCCGATCGAATTTCACAGCCTCGTCAAAAAACTCTATTTTTTTCTCTTCATATCAAAGTCGAGTTACATCGAAGCTCCGGATTCGTGGTTACTCTCAATCTCGGTCTCGATGGCTCGTTGATCGTGGAATCGGAGAAAAATTCCATTTCAATCCTTCCGGTGACGCTGAAGTTTGCAACGTTGGAGTCCAACGAAGTGATTTTAAAAACCCTCTAATAATTGAAGTAATTCTCCAATTTCATTCTCTGTCGAATTTGCAATTCGTAGTTTTTCAGGCTCCACCGATACTTCGGGAATTAAAAAATTGGTGAATTAAAAATATTTTTTTTGGGTCCGTTCGGGGTTTCGTTGGACTCCAACGTTGCAAACTTCAGCGTCGTTCCTTCCGAGTTGAATGAGTGGAAATATTTTGAAGATTCGTTTCTCAACTTGCGGACTTTTTCGTATTTGTTCGACGTTTACGAATCGCAAAATGGATCAATCATTGTCACTTAATTATGGAATTACTGCGACGACATTTGGCGGAAGATCGGGTTTCGAAACCGCGAAATCCGAGGGAGATGGCATCGCAGAATTTTGTCTGAATTTAGTCTGCGGAGGAAGGAGTTGAACCGGGCTGTACGAGCGGCTCGAGAAGAGCCTCTTGGAATGTCTCGATATGTTTGAAAAGGGGCATAGGTCTGCGAGGAGACTATATACGTGCGCGCGGTCAGCAGCGCCGAGAGAAAGAGAGAAGAAACGGGCGAACGGACATTGCCTTAACCTGTCTCCACGCATTCGAGTCTCCGGGACTCGCTTGCATTCCATCAAGTCAGCAGCAGCGAGCGACCAGCAGCGGGTTGAGACTTTGGGACTCCGAGCATATGCACACTGTGAAAAAACATTTATTGGTCTATCAAATCCATTTTGTTGCACGAAGGCTGGACCGACTTATGAAAGATTCTTATAAATTGAGCCTCCAATAATTCCAGTAATTCTTCAACCTCGTTTTCTGCTGAATTTGCAATTTGTGGTTTCTCAACCTGCACCGATATTTCGTGAAATGAAAAATTGGCCAATTACGAGTGATTTTTTTCGTTCATTCCGTTGGGCTCCAACGTTGCAAACTTGAGCGTCATAAAGTTCCAATTTTAAGAGTCGAATATTGGAAATTTTCTAGAAATATACAGCGTGCATCTATTCCGGGAATTATCGTAGGATCTACCGTCCAGTTGTCGGGAAAACAATTAACGAAAATCACATTTTTTGAAGGGTTACGCATTGGCTCTTATGGCAGGCTTTGGAGAGTCGTCGAAAACGAGAATAAGAAAATACAATGTTTTTAAATGTCAACGATGGCTTGAGAAAGCCTCATTACCGGTGAAAATGATTTGATAATGGAAAAAGAAAAACATTTGTTTTATATAAATATAAAATGGCTGCTCTCACATTTTGCTTGACGATTTAACTACGAAAGTATTTTAACCGCTATTATTATATTAAAAATTGATAAATCTCAACAAATAAGTAACACATAATTTTAATAATTGCGAGAATAAATTTGAATCGTTTGAAAAGAGCAAAAAGTTGACTTGCTTTTTTGAATGGCAAGTATAACGCATGATCTCCCTTAAATTTGTAGTTTTTCAACGTACACACGAATGATCCGTGAGAAAAAAATTTGGTGAGTTACAAATCTTTTAATCGTTCATTTCGTTGGACTTGAACGTTGCAAACTTCAGCATGCACCCCGTACTTTCCCCAGGTTCCTTCGAATCTCGCCATCCCGAGTTTTCCTTGACCAAAAGCTTGTTTCAGCATTCGCAAACCATTTTGAATAATCTCACTAATATTTCGTGTGCCCTGCCGAACTAAATTTGGGCGAAAGACCCTGAAATTTATTTCGATCAACGAAATCCGTTCCCAGGTGCACGGAGGGCTCGATTGGACCAACGATCTCGTTAGATCCGCTGCTCCGTACATCAATTTATTCAAAACCCTACAAATTCCAATCGGCTTTTCGTTCCCGATCAAAAATTTGTGAGGAGCGACGGGGAGGCGGCTGGAATGACGAAATAACTCGTTCCAATCGGCCTGTCCGCGAGCTGTCGTTCCAAGTACGCCCCTGACTACGATGTGTGCTCGGTTCTGTTGTGTACGTGCGAGCATAAACGTACGCGGTGTGCGGCGAGAGTGCGGGAGGCGAAACCACAATGGCGAGGCTCGGGCACGTTCCACACTTTTCCAACGAGCGAAGGTGCTGGCCTGGACGGCAGCGAATAATCCTCCGTAACTCTTTTTCGCGGTTATTCCCGGCGAGGACATTCCGTAAACTTCTCGGTCCTCGGGCGCAGAGACTGCGCCGCCGAATCGCTAGTGGCGAGCATTTTCACCGCGGGCAATCCGCGGGCCGCGCTGCTGCCAAATTCAGGTTGAAAATCATCCGGGATCGATCCACGTTGTTGGAGGATTCGACTCGGAGAGCGAGCGCAAAAAAAGCCGGACGGCCGAATAGTTGATAACGTTGACGAGTAGTTGATAATTAGAAAAAGGCTTGATAAGCGAGCCGGAGCAGATCGAAGACAGCGAGAAACGCGTGAATATGTGAAAAAATGATTTTGCGACGATATTCGTTGAATCCCCAAAAGTTCGTGAATTTCAATTGGCACACGATCGGTCGGTCGAGACTCGGTTCTTGGTTGACATTTCATTCGAGCTGTCAGCTTTTGCGCGCCGTATTGTTGCGCCTGAATCATTACGATGACGACGATTTCCTCGCCGGGCATTAACCTGCATTCCAACGAAACGAGCGCGGGCCCTTCTCGTCCTCACATTTTCCTTTTGTCATTCCCTACTCCGCCCCCCTCCCCCGGATCCTTCGGCTCATTCGAGAGGATGACGATCGAAGTGCGGCGGGGGGCCCAGGGGGAGGGGAAAAGGGCGTCGCTCGTTGCGGTGGTTTGGAGAGCCAACGACTCTGTGAGAATTTACGTAACTTCTCTGCACTCGCCGGGAATCCCCGGAGACACGTTGCACGTATTTTCACAATGAATCAATCGTCCCTCGAGCCTTTAGGCGCTTCTTTTTTCCATCTCCCGTTTCATCGATTGACTATTCTCGATAAATTTGCAGCACCAGGCGACTCGAACGCGGATTTTATGAGCGGCGGTCATTAAAGCTTTTACATTGGTGCTCGACTCGCCGGTTACGATGACTTTTTTGCCTTGCCGTTTTCCTTCATCGCTTTCGTGTCTGATTCATTAGAATAATTGTACACTGTCCTTATAATCATTGGAACTCTCGGACCGTTTTTCCTCCTTGAGTTATTTACTCCTGTGTCATCGTTCATCTTTGGTATACTCTTGTCATGCGACTATTTGGAATTTTGGTCGTTACAGGATCGCCAGTGCCTAAGAGAGTAGGCACCACTCTATGAGTGCTTGGAGTTGGGATTAAAAGGAAGTTAAAGTTAAAGAAAAAGTAACTTTATTCAAAGTTATGTCGAACAAGGATTCCGTGTATTACAATGCTCGCGGACTATGCGAATGCTCCCGCTCACCCATCCACATATACTTATAGTCTAATGCTATAATAACGCTTATCCTTGGAGGGGATAGTGTCGTATCCTTATAGAGTTTGGGGGTCGAGGGTCAAAAGTGTGACCCTCGACCCACTCGAGCATGAGTAAGGTTAACCTTTGGATGCAATGTCGAATGAGCAGTTGTAAACAGTTCTAAAGGAGTTATGTAAAAATTATGCAGACTGTGTGTTGGCAAAATGATTAGATCGCGTCTTAGTCAGCTGCGCTTACGTGGGAAAGTTTAGGCTGCAGGGTAACGGTCAAAGATTAGGCAGCGCCTATGACACTCTTAAGGAGTTTCGGTACAAGCGATACAATGTTGCCATGCTAAACCATGCTAAAAACATAAAAAAATTCAAAAAGTTCAGAATTTTATAAAATTTGGTCAACATATTCTTTAGTGCCAAATTTGACAATACAAATTTTTTAAGATTTTTCTTCTACACAGTTATCGAGTTATTGATCACTAAAGTTCACATGTATAAGCATATCGTCCCCATATATATAGGTATACATTCCGGACATAAGAAATCTGCTTTAATGCGTAATTACTCGACAACAAATTAGAAGAAAATTTTGAAAAAAATTGTTTTTTCACCACACACATGCACCGAAAGTTCAACTTTCCGAAATCGGAAGGTTGAATTTTCGGTGCATGTGTGGTGAAAAATAGTGTACACTCCACGGGAGTGAAATTAGACTACCTC
Organism: Venturia canescens; assembly: GCF_019457755.1. Taxonomy (NCBI): domain Eukaryota; kingdom Metazoa; phylum Arthropoda; class Insecta; order Hymenoptera; family Ichneumonidae; genus Venturia; species Venturia canescens. The sequence continues at coordinate 983,527 of NC_057421.1, read as the reverse complement.
AAACCGCTTATCACCTTCGTCTTCGGCTCGCGGGTGACAATTCTGCCCGCGGTTTGAAGTAGTCTACTTTCCTTCCCTAGGTGTGTAATATACTAATTCGCACTTGATGTTGAAGAACATTGTCACCAAATTTCATCAATTTCTTAATATTTAGACTTCTCTACCGAAACTCCTTAAGAGGATGGATCAGTCGGCATATCGCAACCGCAGGTGCGAGAAAGATGGCTGCAAATTTCGAAAGCGAATATCTTTGGCACAGTTTGACCGATTGAAAAAAGGCTCAGTCGATTTTTTCCGTCTTCCTGCGCAGACTGACAGGCGTATCAAAGGATTTCGATTTTGAAAATTCCGAGCGAGGTTGATCGACTGATCCATACTTTTAAGGTGTTGCCTTCACGAACGCGAATATTCTACAAATAAGTGATTCTCAATTACAGTAGAGTAAAAGTGCGTGCGAACAGATTGCCGAAATTTCAAGTTGGGTTATCGAACATTTGATAAAGAATGATGAAAACTTGAAAAATCGTAAAATTTATGGGGGAGCTTACGGAGATTCCGTCATCACCAAATTTCTAATTAATTATTCAAATACAAAAATGAAATAGAAAAAAATGTAAGGAATCCGTAGCGACGATAAAAATGAAGGGTTACCGAATTCTTAAAAGAAATATTTACGATTAAAGTTGGAAAAATGACAGAATCAGAAGCTTTTCCTATACAACCGCGAATCCTGAGAGAATCAATCGAAATTCCGAGTGCCCCAATTTGCACCACCAAAAAATACGCTCAGGCGAAAGAAATACCTTAAAATAGAGCGATTCGGAAAAAAATCTTTGCTGACGAATCATGACGAATCGGAATAATCTTCGAGCCTTCGATACGCGGAGATATAACGAAAGAATACGAATTCGAAGAATAGGGCTTTTCTGGAAATTGGATTATTGAAGAGAACTTGTACGTATGAGGAAGCACTTTTCATAAGCTTTGTTCATTTCTTACGCTCAAACACCGAGAAACGTATTGTAATTTCTTCCAATTAAAAAAAAAGTTGTCTTTACGTCAAAAAATGGGGTGCCCGAAAGAATTTGTGAAATCTTTCTTCTTTTACTCCAATTTCGATCCAAGATAAAAGCAGAATAATGGTACAAATTTTGGAAAGTTCTCAAGTACCTCGTTTCGCCCCCCAGCCTCCTCTTCTGACGAATTCTCTTCAAAATTTGACGTGGGTTCGATTTCATTGATATTGAATTATTGTGCTTTGTTCGATTGGAGCGGTTAGAGGAGAAATCGGAGAATTTCCGGCAAAGCTGTTGAGCCATTCCTCTTGCGTATGTGATTGCAGAAAACTCGGTCTGGACCTGGTTCCTCGGCAGGGTGCTCACATGGTCGATCCCGATACGATGTCCGTCGTCGAGCTTTATCACGTGGTAAAACATCTGCTTGTTCGAGTGTTTTTGGTGGTCAAAAATATGGGCGAAGACGAGAGAGGGCGGATCGCGCTGATGATTTGTTTTGGGCTTTTTCAGCACGTTCAAAGCGCGGAAAATTCGCAAGGGGCCTCGGCGCGGGGCACGCTCAGACGAAAAGAGCACAAAAAAGTGTTGACCCATCACCTGTACTTTTGCATGCGTGACTTTGGTCACTCGATCGGCGAGGATGCCGAGATATACTTTTCACTGTGGGACGCGCGACGCGGACAGTACCTGAGCGAGAGATTTCTCGTGAAAATATCGAAGGAGGGCTTCTCGAATTACGTAGAAAAGTTGCACAGCAATTGTACGATCTTTACGGATCTCGGGAACGCCGACTTGAGCCGTGATCTTCATATAATCGCGCACGTTATGCGGTGCGGTAGAATGCAGTATTCCGACTCGGGGCGCAACAAAGCCGGAAGCGTGGTTTACAGGCGACCCCACGGCGTCGGGGTACTCCCGTTGGCCGACGCTGCCCAGGAGCACGCCGAGGAGCTCGAAATGACTTTCAAGGTTGGCTCGCGTTCGTCGTTCGTTCGAGCATATCGCGAGGACACAAACGATTTAACTCGCATTTCTCTTATTCTCGTCCACGCAGGTCTTCCAAGGCGAAGAGAAGGAATTCCATCAACTCCACGAGCAAATAATACGCAACAACAAGTGTTCGCCGCTGCCGGGACAACCGAACTACGGAATCGTCGTGTCGTTGCGGGTTTTGCACGGAGAATTGTGCCAAGTCCGTGAGGAAAATCCACTTTTATTCAAAAACATATGTCTGACGAGAAAATTGGGCTTTTCGGACGTCATCATGCCGGGGGACGTGCGAAACGATTTGTTTTTGAGGCTCGAGCGAGGGGAGTTTGAGCGCGGTGGCAAGTCGACCGGGAAAAATATCGAGGTACGTTCCAATAAGTTCCAATCCTTTCGACGATAAATCTTTGAGGCGCGATAATTGAAAATAACAAAAAACTTGTTTAGGTGACGATGATCGTGCTCGATGCGGAGGGACACCCGCTCGAAGGATGTTTGTTCGGCGGTGCCGGAGCGGAAGGCAGTTCCGAATATCAAAGTTTGGTTATTTATCATCACAACAGTCCCTCGTGGGCAGAAACTGTCAGACTGGCTGTTCCGATCGACAAGTTTTACGGCAGCCACATTCGCTTCGAGTTTCGTCATTGTTCCAGTTGGTATTCCAAAACTTATTGACTACATTAACGCAATCGTTTTGAAAGCAGATTACTAAAGAGTCTCACGATCGCTTGATCCGCAGCAAGGGAAAAGAACGACAAGAAGCTATTCGACTTTGCGTTCGTTCGTCTCATGGAACCGGACGGTGGGGCAACGATTCAGGACGGTATGCACGAGCTATACATATACAAGTGCGAAGAACGAGCGAAATTGGACTCTCTGAGTTATCTATCACTGCCGAGCAACGCCCGCGAACCTTTTTCTCCGGGTATGTGTCGGAGTTGCCTAAATTTGATGGTTCGAGCCCTCGAGTTTTCTTCGTGTTCGATATACTAATGGAAATTTATCGCGCCACAGGTGTATCAGCCTTTACGAGGTCACCGAAGGAAGCCGTTTTCATAACGACTTTATTGTGCAGCACGAAATTGACGCAAAACGTAGATCTCCTCAGTCTGCTGCAGTGGAAGGCACATCCGGAGAGAATAGCCGAAGCTCTTGGACGAGTTCTCCGACTGGACGGTGAAGAATTGGTAAAGTTTCTTCAGGACATACTCGACGCGTTGTTCTCAATGTTCCATACCGAGGATGGCAATTCAACGACCCATTCGGGCCTGGTGTTCCAAGTTCTCGTGTCGATATTCAGCCTTCTCGAGGACCCTAAGTTCGAGCACTTCAAGCCCGTTATGGACGCTTACATATCGGGCCACTTTGCGGCAGCGCTTGTATACAAAGGACTTTTGAGCAGCGTGCAACATTGCGCGGATTGGGTAACCGCCGCTGAGAGACAAGAGCCCATTATGAAGTGCTTTCGCTCCCTCGAGTACATATTCAAATTCATAATACAGAGTAGATTGTTGTTCGCGCGGGCGACCGCCGGTCAATTCGAGGATAGCTTCAAGCGGGATCTCTATTGCGTATTCGCTGCGCTCAACAAAATGCTTCAGATACCGTACGAGGTCGTGTTGCTCTCCCAGGTCGCTCTGCTGCTTTCCATTTCGGCTGTGTTCGAGCAGCTCGCCGCCGTTCTTCCGGCTATCGAGGTTGCCAAACTCACGTGCACGATGCTGGACTCGGTGCCGCGAGAGCCACCTCCTCAACTGATGCAGGCGAAGCTCGTTGCCATTAAAAATTTGGCCAGTTCGAGTCTGTTCTGCGACGACGAAAGCCGAAATTTGCTCCTCGTTACGATATGCCGACACCTGAGAATTCACCTCGCGAGACGAGAGGAATTGCGTTCTTGCACAGAGATACTCGGCGAGATACTGAGCTTTTTGCACGCCAGAGGACGCGACACGAACAAGGTCAACAATTGCATACATCACGACGTCGAAACTCTCTGCCTCTCGATATTCGACGTGCTCGTACAAACGATCCTGATTATCGTCAACGCGAGCGGACCCGTACTCGGCTGTCTCGTTGCCTGTCTCATCGGTCTCCTCCAGCTTCTCGACGAGGATCACTACGAGAGACTCTGGGAAGAATATACCCAGCAGCATGGCGGAGGAGACAAGAAACCCCTCAAGGACATGATTCTACGGGTTTTCCTCGTCCTCGGGGATCTCGTACGTCAGGAAGTATTCCCGCCCGATTGGCTCGTCATACGAATGCAAGCGAACAACATCATTCTGAAATCGCTCCAGGAGCTCGTTCAGCCCCTGGCTTTTCGCTTTCTACACGGTAGCTCGTTCGATTCGCAGCTCTGGTCGACTTACTTCAATCTCGCGGTCGCCTATTTGACCCAACCGTCTCTACAGCTTGAACAATTTTCCGAGGTCAAACGGGAAAAGATTGTCGAAAAGTACGGTGACATGCGAGTGCTAATGGGCTTTCAAATACTCTCAATGTGGTCCAATTTGGGCGAACGCAAACTCGAGTTTATCCCCGGCATGGTGGGTCCCTTTCTCGAAGTTACCCTCGTACCCGAGAGTGAACTTCGCAAGGCCACTCTTCACATTTTCTTCGACATGATGGAGTGCGAGCAACGGGCTCGGGGAAGTTTCAAATCGGTCGAATCGGAATTGATCGACAAACTCGATATTCTCATTAGCGAGAACAAAGGGGACGACGAGTATCGTCAACTCTTCAACACCATGTGAGTCGTCCATCATAATATCCATTTTCTCCAAATGCGGATTTAAGTTGGCACGTTTCGAAATCATTGGCGAACGATTGCTCGACCGCGGAAACCTCTCATATTTTTATTCCTCAACCAAGCACACTCGAAGTATCATATCGAATTTGATTTTTATCCGAGCGGCGATCGTTCACCGGTAATTTCTGCACAGAACGTCTCATTGACTAACCCATAACATATTTCTAATGCTTACTCGGGACGCCACACAGGGAGCATCTCAGCGCCGTGTAAGTCTCATTTAAATTAAACGCCCAAATTCAATGTTTTATATTATATAACATAACGAGAAAACGAGGTTCGTTAGACATTCGTATCATTTTATATACAAGAAATATCTATTTTAACGATATACTATTCAACTTCAAAGGTTGCTGGCTAGAGTACAGTCGGAAGATCCAGCGTGGAAGGACAGTGGCACGGCCTTTATAACTTCGGTCACTAGATTACTCGAGAGATTACTCGATTACAGAAGCGTTATTCAGGGCGACGAGAATCGTGACAAACGGATGTCGTGCACGGTCAATTTACTGGTAAAATTATTTTTCTCCCAATACTAATCACGTTATGAAGCACGTGTCGCGGGAGACTCGTCAGGTGATAAACATACGTGCTAATTGTCAATCGATAATCTGCATCGAAAAAGAACTGTTTTCGTGCTCGATCAACGTGGACGCTCATTCACCGATGTGCTCTTAGAGCGGAAGTAACGTTGCGCAAAATCGATAAATTTACATGCATTTAAATTTTGATTAATTCTGTCTGTGTAGAATTTTTACAAAAACGAGTTCAATCGGAAAGAAATGTACTTGCGATACATTTACAAACTGCACGATCTTCATTTGGCCGCTGAAAATTATACCGAGGCAGGATTCACGATGAAACTTTACGCCGATCAGTTGAGCTGGGAAGCTACGTTGTTACCATCGGATCACGCTCACCCTCAGCAACCCGAGTGGCAGCGGAAAGAGCTCCTCTATCATCAGATCATTCACTATTTCGATCGTGGCAAGTGCTGGGAAAAGGGTATACCACTGTGCAAAGAATTAGCTGTTTTGTACGAGACGCGGCTCTACGATTACGCCAAACTCAGTCTAATACTGAAAACGCAAGCCAAATTTTTGGACAATATTCTAACACAGCTGAGGCCCGAACCCGAATATTTCCGGGTTGGATTCTACGGTCTGAGTTTTCCGCTCTTCGTCAGGGTAATTATCGAACGATCCGTACAGAATGCATTTGGCTATCTTCTCTATTTCTTCATCCCGGTCAGTATTTATTTTTGTCGATCGCTCATATAGAACAAACTGTTCATCTATCGCGGATTGGAGTACGAACGAGTAGGAGCATTCACGCAAAGGCTACAAACGGAATTTCCGAGCGCGCAGATACTCATGAAGAGCGCACCTCCCGACGAGAGTATTATTTCATCGGAAGGCCAATGTAAGTCCGATTGATAGATATAAAATTATCGTGCTCAACTATAATTGATTTTTGTCGCGATCCAATGAAACAGATATTCAAATATGCAACGTCAAGCCGATTCCGGAAGAGAACAGCCTTGGATGCACTTCGGCCGAAGTACCCGACCGCGTCGTTGCATTTTATCTCGTAAACGATGTACGAAAGTTTTTGTTCGATCGACCACTGCACCGAGGCCCGGTTGACCGTGAAAATGAGTTCAAATCGTTGTGGATCGAGAGGACGACATTGACAACCGAGGCAAAGTTGCCCGGGATTCTCCGTTGGTTCGAGGTTATCGAGAGACGCTCCGAACTTTTGGCACCGGTACAGTACGCTTGCGAGACGATGCAGAGCGTTGAAAGAGAGCTGAGAAGATTAGTCGCCCAATATACCGCGGAACCCCATAGAAACATCAATCCCTTCAGCATGAGGCTCCAGGGTATAATCGATGCGAACGTGATGGGTGGAATAACAAAGTATCAGGAGGCTTTTCTCACCCCAGAGTTTTCGAGGCTCAATCCCGAAATGGTACCGCACGTAAATAAATTGAAAAATCTTATTCTCGATCAAATGAGCGTTTTGGAGTCGGGACTCGTTCTTCATGGACAAATTGCGCCCTCGGGTGTCCAACCGTTGCACAAGAGGCTCATTGAGAGATTCACACAGTTGAAGCAGAGCCTAGGACCATTGGCCAGGCAACGCATCATTCACCAAGACAGTATTATCAAGTAAGTTCAACCGTGATGATCAACCTCCGTCTCTACTATCGATCATTGCGATATGTTGAATATTCGTTAAATTCTAACAGCTCGCCTCTACCTCCATTGCCAAGTAATGATAAACAACGTCCGGCAACTCTCGAGACACCTGGTTCGAGAATCTCAAACGCCGATAGCGATGGACTACCAGAGGATGAAGGATTTTATACACGAGTGGAGGGTGCTCCTCCGCCAATTCCACAGCGCGAAGTCAGACCGAGGTCGGTCGGATATGGAACAACGCCGCCTCGACCGACGCATCACAGAACACTTAGCAAACCCTTAAGTCCGAAACTACCTCTCAGGCATTCTTTGCCAACGCCTACAGAAGCGGCCGTGTCAGCAGCAGCAACAGCAGCATCAACCGATCATCAAACAAATATTACAAACTCGTGGGGCGAATCGGAGCAAGCACCACCTTTACCCCCTAGAGGTATTTAAAGTCGTTACAGGCTACTTTCATGGCGATAGGACAACAGCCTGAAAAAGGAACACTCGCTGATCATAAATAATTGATGTAATAGTAATTATTTATTTTTCTTCTCAGCACCAGAAAAGCGGGAAATCAATTCCGGGCCGCCGGCACCTCCGAAACGTCCGACGCACAAACGCAATACAGAATGGAGCGCCGGTGAGGACGAGCAAGATGCACCAGCCACGCAACCACCACCCCCGCCAGCCAACGAAACTAATTATCTACGGGACAGTGGAATTTCGACGACGAGTCTTCTTGATTTTCAATCTCATTTGACCAACCTTAATAATCTTAGTTACGAGGAGTTTGAACCACGCTCGAGAAGCAACGATATCATGAACATTTCACCTCCATCCACGACTACCGCTCTCAATGTTTCAGCAGCCGCGCTCCAAAATTCTCATACGATTCTCGATCAAGAGGTACAAGTCCGGAAGATCTTGTGTAGCTTTATCCACTCTCTATTCACTTCGATTAACAAGATTATTTTTTTATTTCGTAGACAAGTCCACCACCGATTCCGCCAAAGGCACACCAGGAAGCTCCGTCAGCGCCTTCGACTTTGGAGAGAGTCAGTAATCGCATTCATGGCTCGGCTCACACCGAAAATTACTCCGTACCGAAATTACAGACCCTCTCAGTCGCATCGGACACCGAGAGTACGGTCTAGCCATTAAATCCCTTCCCTTATCCATGTGCGTGTCTATACGTATTCGTATACACGTGTGTGTTATATCCTAGTCCCCTAGCAGTTAGCTGTCATCAGGCGAGAGAACCCTTTCGGCCTTGTCATCCAATTTTCACCTCGTTGAGGTAGCCAAGTTTGATCAGTGTTTTATCTAAAAAAAATCTCCCTCGCAATTTTTTTTTCTTTAAATCGTATCTTTAAAGAAAATGTTTACCTTCCACTCAATTATCCGCTTCTATTCGCAATCCTGAAAAAAATCACGTATTTCCTTTTGACGTTTCATACAATTGGCTTGGAGCCCTCTCTAGCTACCTTGACGAAGGTGCTGCTGCGATAGTGAGGAGAGAAAAGTTCAATGGTCCTCCTCAGATCTCTCGTGAGTGTAATCTAGTAACTTGTCCTCGTAGTTGTAAATGAAACGTATTCGGAAAAGCCAATTCCTGCAACGACTAATGATCGCGGCAAAGATAAAAAAAGAATATAATAGTAATAACTGCTCGTTTTTCACATTCTCGAGCTGACGAGTATCAATTTGCAAATTTCTGCATCACACCGAGATACGAAGTTGCATGTATCATTTCTACGTAAAAGTACTTTCTGTCGCATACCGGAGTTGGAAAAAAAGAGAGACGAGTAAACTGTTTTTGGTTGGTCTCCGAACGATACGAATCGCTCGTAAAGCATCATCGGCATGATTCGTCATTAATTCGATTACGTTTATCGTGAGCATCGCTATTCGTAACAACAGCGCCACAAATAAGGCTGCTCCGACTTTTACGTTGATGACTTTGCTACGTCAAGTATTATTGTAACTATATATTTTGTAATTTATTTATACCTTATCAATGGAGAGAAAACAATATTATACATTAAAAAAAAGCATTTTTCCAAAGGCGCAAAGCACAAATGGGAGATTGAAGGCAGTGAGGAATTAAATAATGAAATGAGGTGTAATCCGTAGTTTCGAGATTTAGGATATATATATATAAATTATGTATTTTGTCATGTTTCTTCGTATAAATATATACAAAAGTTTTTTTTACGTCTTGAGTATTATGCAGCGTACGTTCTTTGTACACGATCGTCAGCTAAAATTAAGTTGTTGGCATATCCAAAAGGATTTGTATAAAATCTCAAAAGTTGGATAGAAAAGAGTAAAAATCACGATATACTCAAAAAATAAAAAAGAGGTTGTGTGGAATGTTTACATTGCACATGGTGTAATACTAAAAGTTAAATTACGCGAATGAGCTTGGGAATGAATAGTAGTACGAATAGACATGAATGATGTAATGAGCTAGAGATCCGTCATTTTCGGCCGGGTTTGGCCAGTCGTTGCGATCGTCGCATGTGCGATCGCACGACGATCGCCGATGAGCCCGGCTAAATTTTAAAAACTGCAATAATTCGAGCTAAATACATCGACGATAATTGAGTTAAATTTTAGGCTTATACGAACAGGCACTCACACATACGTGCTTATCAATATGGCTAAAATACATCATCTTCAAAGTACAGTCATGGCCGCTGCTTAAAATATATATATATATATATATAATATATATAGATCTATTTCTTCTCTATGCGCTTGCCATTTTTGGTTGGTTCAAATTGCATTGAAATGGCCAAGCCTAAGGTAATTACTTTGTACGGTATTTTCGTGTAGACGGAGTCCTTCAGACCGGTGTCTCGGCATTAGTATCCTTCCTGAAAAAGTATGGTACTTTTATGAAACGACGTAATGAATAGGTTCCACTGATTGACACGAGATAAAAATACAACGGATCGAAAGAATGATAGATTATAAATTCTTCATAGTCTTACCTCTTCGCTGCGTAGGTTTATCCCGTAACCATCATTACCGAGGAAGTAAGCATTTTTGTTAATAGTAAAGAAAATTTGTTTTAGCCATCAATCTTAAATTTCCCATCTTACACCTTAGCACAAAGAAGTTATCGTTGCAATGACAAAAGCGGGTTTTGACCACAGACAATTAAAAGCGGAATGAAAAGGAACCAGAATAGAAAGATACTCACTCGGTTTCCGTAATGGTTTGCTCGTAATGTTGTTGAACTTGCTGCTGCTGCTGCTGCTGCTGCTGCTGATGGTGATGGTGCGACTGTTGTTGCCTGAGAGCTGCAAGCTCGTTACTGTGATGTAAATCGTGGTTAAGCGAACTCGAAAGTATTCTGCCGCTCATCGGGAGAATGTACTCTGGAGCATCCTCCAAAATACTTGAACCGAGTTTGCCTCGCTTGAGACTACCATATCTCTCGGGAGTACCGAGATTGTCGTGATGGGATCCGTGGAGAGTTTGACCTCTCTTCAAACTGCCGTATCTCTCGGAGCTGCTGTGATTATCGTGATTTGAATTTTGCGAATGGTGGCTCAGACTCGAGCCGAGTATGCGCGAGGACATCGAGAGCATGTAAGGCGTCGGCGATACGGTATGATCTTCCTCGGCTGTGTAAGGGAACAAATATTTTTCTCCCAAGTGATGATGCTTCTCTTCGCTCTCGGAACAATTGTCGTCTTGTTGAGCCAACTTTTGGGGCGAACTCATGTCCGGATAAGGCAAAGGGTTTGGACTGGAAGTTTTATTGGAGGCCATCTCGTTGTCCGATATAGTACCGCCGGACCATTGACTCGTTCGTATGTCTGCGAGAGAATTCACGTCAGCGTCATCGAGCTTCCAATTCCAAGGGCAAGAAAAACTTATTTGAACAACGTTTATCGAGTACGTACCATTGGACGAGGGCAAATAGGCTTCCGGGAGTTGGGAGCTCCAACGAGGCGCGTAGATCGGTTTTATATTTGGAAATAATTCAGAATTTGAGCAAAGTATGTTTAGGTGCTGGCCGGGATTCCCGTGAATGTTCGGCAAGTAAGTGTGCGATACGGGTTGTTGGGTGGAAACTCCCATATTTTTGTGCGATCTCGAGGTAACATCCTCGTCGTCAGAACTGTGCGAACTTGCAAGATCCAAACTTCTGCCACCACCAGCCTCGTCTGCCTGCGACGCATCGCTGTCCGATTCAGAGTCTCTTCGTTCTCCACGAGCGGACGAATCTTTACCTGATTCTACAAAACCGGTATGCAGTTGTTAGCAGAAAAAACCACATCCCCGTTAATTCGCCGTGTTTTCATGATTTGGCTAACCTTGTCTCGAGTGCAATGTCGCGTGACGACTCCGCGATGTTGTCACGTAAGGATCGCGATCGCTGTTGTAGTTGCTCGTCGAGGTTGAGGTGTGACGCAAATGAGCATCGCTCCTGTACGGACTGGAACCAGTTTTGGTTGTGCTTCGCGAAGTCGTGCTGCTCGTCGATACACCTACGTGAACTCTTCTACAGCCGGTGCCCGACTCACCGGCACCGCTGTACGCTGACGAATACGCCAATGCCGATCTCTGTCAATACATTCGTGTGTGTCAGTTTCAGCACTTTTACGGAAATGAAAAAAAAGTTGGTACACACGACAGTTTCATTCTCACCGATTGACCGTTGACGTTTTGACTGCTGCTTGCATTGCCGGTACTAGCGTCGAGCAGCGGGGATTTTTTTCCAACGCATCTCAGTAGACTTAGATACAAATTCCTACGCACACGACCGTTCACGAAACAATAACCGATGAGACTGAAGGCCGCGTGCGTGACGATCGCTACGCTCAGCAGATACGAGAGCATAGGAGAATTTTCTGAAGCATTGAGAACAGCCAGGGTCCAAGTTGTACCGAGTAAAGGTAACGAAGCGACCGACAGCCACAAGAGCGTACGAAGATTCCCAAAACCCATAATGTGCTCCTTGAGTGTGAACGCTGCGCGAACCGACATCACGAGCACGCAGAAATTGATTAGTACCGCAGCGCATACCGGACCTATCAGAGCCCAAACGACCGTCTCATAGATCGACAACCAGCAGCTGAAAAATCAAGAAAAAAAGAAGAAGAGAGTTTTACAAACTTCGAAGTCGCCTCCCGCTTCGTCGGAAGGTTTTTAAATAATTCGTGACTCACAAGTAAAAGTTTCCATATTGATCGGCGCGTACGCCAATGGTCAGACCAACGATGATGGCTGGCAAGCCATAACCTATGGTGTAGTAGAATCTCATCTGTCCGTGATTGACGTCTCGCATTTCCGTGAGCATTCGATAGAGATGGATCGAATCGACGAGGGTCCAAGCGAACGTCGATAGCCAAGCGTAGTGGAGGCCTATTGCGATTAATTTGCATGGGAAAACGTTCGAGACAAGAGGTCCGCGAGCTTTGAGCGCGACGAGATAAAGGCTCTCGGCGAGTAGAACGCAAAATACTAAATTCTCGTGGATGCTGTTCGAATTGGTGCCGCCGCCTCGTATGAGACCGAGGATCAGCAACGCTGAGAGCAACAGGGGTAACGCCAGCATAAAGGCACTGTAACTGGTTACATCTTCGAGAAGCGAAGGCTCCGGAACGTATTCGAGGTCGAGAACATCTGTTAGAACGGCGAATGTCGCCAATTGAAGATTTCGTACTTCGAGGATCACTCCCTGACACGAACAATTGACCATTCGACGCCCGGCGATGGTTGTGTCCTCGATTTCGGTCGTGCATCCGATACGACTCCATTCTCCAATTCTGTTCGATCCGTGCGGGGGAAAAAAAAATAGCAATCGTTAAATAATGAAGTACTCGAATGATTGAGCAAGTGAGGAAGACGCGACGATAGCTTACCCTCGAACCGTACTCCAGTGCACACATTGAGGATTTGCTCGTCTCTTAACTCCGTCATCTTCGATAATCCACAACTGTATTTGAACTGGCGGTGACGATTGCAACGTATTACCGGTCATCAAAGATCTTGTGCCATTTTCCGTGGGGACTAGAATCGATATTGTAACGACCGGTGATCCAACGGCCACTTCGACTCCCCATCGAAGGTTGACAGAATCATCGAAACTAAAGAAAACAATAATGATAAAAGGACGCTCTACGAGACCACCACCTGCCGCCGATCGATGTATCGAAAAAAATGATGAAAAACCTTTTGGGCAATAGAGCTCCGAGTTCCCTGTATTGAACATAACTGAGGACGGCTTTATCGTTGTTTCGAGTATCCTGGTCGTTGAGTTCACCCTGCGTCAAGGGTTTGATTCCAAGGAGGCTCAGCGGAACACGAATTTTCGAGTAGGGGTCGAATCTTTGTGGATCCGCCATGTAATTGTTGTATTTGGGAAAGCTTATATAAGGACCGAGGTGCGGTGGAGAAGTGAGAAATGCTGATGTATCGGGTAATATAACTTTGCGATCTGCTTCGGTAGGTCTTTGAGTGGAAAGACTCGTGTCTTCTCGGTACTCGGTGCTTTCGTAGCCAAACAGGCTCTCGGAAGTGACGGTGTCGAGACCCATCACGACGTTGGTATCGACAACTTCGAAAGGCTCGGTAAACGTATTGTGCTGAGAACCCGTGAGAATTTTCAAATACCGTGCCATCGCATCCAAAATCTTGTCAGGAGTATCCCCATTGAGAGTCTCTATTTTCTTCCAATTATCGAGATGCCTCTTGGTCAATATCATACCGGCTATACCCACGAGATGTGGCACGTAGTCCTTGTCTTGATTATGAGTCAAACCGAGATCGGCAAGGCTCTCCTCATAGTGGAGGAGAGCGGTCAAGAGCGACTCAGCGACGAGGATATCCGCCCCGTACATGTTTCTCGTCTCGTTAACCGCTTTGTGAAGTTCCATCGCTATTCTCACGGCTGTATCGCGATCCAGCTCGAACTGACCTTTCTCGAGGGCGGCCAATTTGTGTCGCTGCTCGATAAAAGCTTCGGAGGTACAATTGAAGAGATCCGGGCTTCGCCAACCGCTTGAATTATCGTCGCAAGATCGCGATGCTTTTCCTTCGGCCGTGCCCGGACAATCTTCTATAGCGGTGGTGCCGAATTTAATTCTCGGCCACCAGAGACCCATCGAGAAGGAGCGCGGACAGCCGTCGTACACGACTTTGCAGCCTTCCTCGGTAACCTCGGCATACGGATTTGGACAATTGGTGCACGATCTTCCTATGACACCGGTCCGGCATCTACACTGTCCAGTTTCCTTGTTACAACGTCCTCCGAAGCTTCCAACCGTGTAACATCCGCAGGGAATGCACTCCTCCTGACCGGCCGGTTGATAATGATTCTCCTTGCAATAACATTCCCCCGTCGTTTTGTTGCACGAGGGATCGTAGCCTTTGGACTCGTCGCAGTGACACGGACCGCAAACCGGCGAGCCCCACCATGTCGCTGGACACGGCTGATCCACCCTCACCTGCGAGCATGACGTATGTTTTTATTTTTTATCGAGTATATATTGTAACCATAATCAACTACTGCATATTCGGATCAATGAAAGAAAGATAGTGTTACCTCACAATATTCGCCGGAATACTCGTCCGTTGTGCACTCGCAACGGTAACCCGTCCTGGAGCGTGGATCGTCGACGCACATGCCGGAGTCACTGTGGCAAGGATTGACATCGCAGATGGGCTCGCAATTATGGCCGACTCGGCCCGGGCCGCAGACGCATTCGCTGGATCGCCACTTAGCGACGCATATGGAAGATTCGCCGGGGCAATCGGCGGCGCACTCCGTCTCCGTGTCGCATCCAAGGCCAACGTTTTCCTGAACGGTGGGACGTTGGAGCACGCTCTGATTGGTACCGATGCGAAGATCCTGGATGCAGCCGTCGAAGAACAACAGATCCGTCATGATCGATTGATCGGGTCCACCGAGAAGAATTCTCCCGACGTAGAGACCTTGAAGCTTCGCGAGTAGCGGTGAAACGGTTGGTCTGTTGCGATAATCGATATCGAGAGACACGTGACCGCTCTGCCAGATGATTTCTATTCTGTGCCATTCGCCATCGTTTATCGGGACCGTTGTCGAAATGATATCAGCGCCGTCCAACGACGTTGAGAGTTTACCCTTTTCGAGATAAAACATCGCCGAGCTATTTTGGCCGATTTGAATGCTCATCACGAAGGCGTTGTCCCCCCGCGTACGCAAGCTCAGCGCGGTCGTCCACGGGAGTTGTATGGGCCTGAGTAGGGGATTGAAACTGAGAAGACCATCGGCGTTGAATCTCCAGGGTTTGCCGACCTCGTCCGTGCACCGAGGTCCGGCGAATCCTTCCTCGCACTCGCACACGTAACCGGACCAGATTTCCCTGCACTTGCCGCCGTTGTAGCAAGGGGTGGACAGCGACTCGCAGAAGGCTTTTTTCTCCGGGCATCCGGCGATCGTCCCGTTGTCGGCGACGTACGAGTTCAGATCGACGAAACGATCGTCGATCCGTACGTCACCGATGCATCCGATGAAATCTTTGTTCCGTATCTGAAAGTTTGACGGTATGGAGGGTAACCCGCCGAGTTGGAGGGGGCCCGTGAGGTCGAGGAAACGATGACAGGTCTCCGTAGGATGGGAACAGCGGGGCTCAAGAATTTGCTCGTTCCTACCGGCGCAGGACCACTTTTCGCCGAGTCTGTCGCCGTATTTGAGAGCCAGGGCGACGTCGCAATCGTCCAGTGACACGACGACCGTTCTGTTGATGTAGGTCACCCGTACCTCGTGCCATTGACCGTCCGAGACGCCGCCAGGTATCGTTGCGCTCGCGCGAGTTATCTCGTCGCCGAGGCTGAAGCTGAACTGTATCTTCGAGTCGATTATCTCCAGGGCGATAAAATCGTGCTTCTCGTTGTACCGGCCGTTGTAGAGGAGAAGTCCGTCGTGCGATTCGGTAGCGAATCTCATGCGAATATTGAGACGATGACGCTGTTTGAGCGAGGCGAAGGTCAGAAATGTGGAAGGTCCGAAACTGCGGGATTTGAGCTCGCAAAAGGGCGTCACGCTCTCCAGTGCCGCGATCGGGCAACCCTCGCAAATAAATCCATCGCCCATCGTTCTGGTAACGCACCGCGATCCGCCGGAGCAAACGGACTCCTCCTCGGTCGGGCAGTCGTCGCTCTCGAGGGAAATCCCACAATCGGGACCGGTGAAATCGGGCGGACAGGCACACGTGTAACCGCCCTCGCGACGCTCGCACGTCCCTCCGTTCCTGCAGGGATTCGAGTAGCACAGGTTGACCTCGACGTCGCACAGATAAGCCTCTCGGCTCCCGGTGAAGCCCCTCGGACACTCGCACGAGAAAGTCGTAACCGGATAAATTGGCCTGAACAATACGGTGTCGCTGCTCGCGAATCCGGAAGCATTCGCGAACTTGAGGACGGTCAGGCACTCTTCGAAATTCAAACATGGCTCCCTCACGCAAAGATTGTCGTCGAACGGGAGCACCGTGACGACCGCCAGGCGGGCCAAAATTCCGCGATTGAGATAAACGCGCTCTTGAAGAAACTGCGGCGTGTAAAACTCGTCGGTGTTGCCGGGCTCGACCCTCTTCGCTGAAAAACTGACGTTCAATATCTTCCCATTGACATCGGTGTCCTCTTGAATACTGAATATGAATATATTTTCACGGGGACACGGAATTATTGCGGCGAGACCATCGAGAAAGTATCCCAAAAGGGGACTGAGAAAAGCCTCGACGGTCATGTCGTCCAGTCTGACGGTTATAGAATTGAACAGCATCTTGTCGGTAATGAGTCTTATCGAGAGAGTCATCGTGGCTTTTGCCTCGTTGACGCCATCTGTCACGGACACTTCCATCGTCGCGACCCGAGGCACGTTCGTGTTCAGCTGAGGCGAAAGGCTTATTTCACCGCTCGTTCTGTTGAGGTTTATCAAATTAGCGGTATTGCCAGCAAGAATGTTGTACACGAGTTTGTCGGTGACGTCGGCGTCGAAAGCGGGTATCCTGCCGATCGGCGTCGTCGGGAAGAAGTCTTTGAAGTTATTGAATATGATGTGAAAATCTTTGAGTACGGGTGCGTTGTCGTTGACGTCGGTCACCATTATCTGAACGAGAACGTCCGATCTCAAGGGCGGCGAGGAGGCGCGTACGAATATTTCAAACTTTTTCCTCGGTGACTCGTAATCCAACTCCTCGCGGGTCGTCAGTTCGGCGCGGTCCGAACCAGGTCGAGCTATGAGGGAAAAACTGTTGACGTCTTCGCCGCCTATTATGGAATATTGAACGGCGGCGTTCGGACCCTCGTCCGGGTCGTGGGCGTAAATCTCACCGACGCTCGAGCCGATCGGTGAATTTTCGGCTATAAAAAGTACTATCTTGTCGCTCTCGAAGGCCGGCGGTGAATCGTTGACGTCCTCGATTTTGATGATTATCGGTACGCTCGACGAGAGCGACGGTATTCCGCGATCGATCGCGAGAGCTTTCAAATTGTATCTCGCGACGGATTCGCGGTCCAATTGTTTGGCCGTTCTGACCGTACCGGTCGTCGAGTCAATGGCGAATGCCCCGTCACCGTCGTCCTCGAAGGTATACCTGACGCGACCGTTGAGACCCTGATCGGCGTCGGTTGCCGAGACCCTCGTCACCGATGTTCCAACGACGACGTCTTCCGGTACGGATCCTTGATACTGGCTCGCCTCGAAGATCGGTGCGTTGTCGTTGACGTCCGTAACGGATATTTCGACCTCGGTCGTGTCCGAGAGCGGCGGGACGCCTCCGTCCCTCGCCGTAACCGTCAACACGTATCCCGATATTTTCTCACGGTCGAGGCTTTTGGTCGTCGTTATCGCTCCGGTCTGCGAGTTTATTGTAAATTCGGCGATATCCTGCTGGTGGTCGTTGCCTTCGCTTCCCAGGCTGTACGTTATTCGGGCATTTTGACCGACGTCCGAATCGGTGGCACTGACGACGAGAACGGTCGTGCCGACCGGAGCGTCCTCGAATACGGGCACCGAATACGGCGCGTTCTCGAAGACGGGAGCAAAATTATTCGCGTCCGATACGTTGACGTAGACGAGGGCGGTGTCGGTCCGCCCTCCCGAATCAGCAGCCGTCACGGTCAGTACAAATCTCTTCTCTTGCTTGTAATCCAACGGTTGGGCGACCGTTACGAGTCCGCCACCGTTCTGCGAGGTTATGGAGAATCTGCCTCGGGTATTGCCCGCCGTAATGTCGTAATGAATCTTGGTGTCCTCGTCCGGATCGGTCGCGGTTACCGAGGCTACGGGAGTCCCCGGTGGATCGTCCTCGGAAACAACGGCTTCGTAATTCCTCGGCTCGAATCGGGGATCGTTGTCGTTGACGTCGGTGATGCTCAGAACGACCGTCGCGCTACCGGATTTCGGTGGCTCCCCCGAATCGGTCGCCAAAACTGTGAATTGATACCGGGTGCACTGTTCGCGATCCAATTGCCTCGTCGTGTGGATCCAACCGGTCTCGGAATTAACGGCTATTGGAAAATTCTCGGTCGAGGCACCCGACAGATCTCTCGCTCCGATGGAATATTTGATAAGGGCGTTGAGACCCTTGTCGCCGTCGTAGGCTTGAACCCGAAGGACCGACGTCCCGACCGGTACCGATTCGGAAACGGCCTCTTGGAGCAAACTCGTGAAAAACCGGGGCGGATTGTCGTTGACGTCCTTGACGTGGACGATCAGCTGAGTCGTGTTGGATCTCGTCGGTGCACCGCCGTCCTGCGCCCTTATGACGATTCTGTAGAGTTCGGTGCTCTCGTAATCGAGGGGCTTTACGAGGCTCACGTCTCCGCTCGGTGAATCGATCGAAAATGTATTCTGGGTGTTGCCACCGATGATGGTGTATCTTATGGCGGCGTTTGATCCGCTGTCGGCGTCGCTGGCCCGTATCCTCGCAACTACGGGATTCGTCGTGTAATCGAGATCCTCCGGTACCGTCGCCGAGTACGTGCGCTCTGAAAATTGTGGATAATTGTCGTTGTCGTCGAGGACACGGACGACGAGGGTGGTCGAGGCGGTTTGCCTCGCGGTCGGTGCGTTCGCGAGATCGGAGGCTCTTATTATGAGCGTGTAGACCTCAGTTTTTTCTCGATCGAGGGACATCCTCGTCGTAACGATCCCGGAGCGCGGATCTATTCGAAAGGTTGCGGAGTCTTCGGTGAGCGAGGTCATACCACCGCCCGTCGTCGAGACGATCGAGTACTCGACCTCGGCGTTACGACCGACGTCCTTGTCGGTCGCTTTTACCGCGATTACGGTTGAACCGAGCGGCACTCCCTCTCTGATCGGTGCCTCGTAATCGAGGAGCTCGAAGCTCGGCGCGTGATCGTTGGCGTCGAGGACGTTCACTTGGAGCGTCGTCGTGCCGGTTCTCGGTGGAAAAGCGTCGTCGACCGCGAGTATCTTGAAGTAATGGACCTCGACGTTTTCCCGATCGAGGCGGGCCCGCGTCGTCACTCTGCCCGTCTGAGAATCAAGGAGAAAGAGAGCGCCCGATCTCGCGTCGAGAAGCGACATCATCGTGTAACGGAGCATACCGCCCTCCGGATCTTTGGCCCTCACGACCGTCACCGGCTCACCCGGTTCTTTCTCCTCTTCGACCGCGGCGATGTAAAGCCCGTGCTCGAAGAACGGGGATTTGTTTCGAAGCTCTCGTCTGACCCTGCGACCGAGGTCCGTATCGTCCAGCTGCTGATGATGGAATATTATTTTCAAACGGTGCTCCGCATCGGCCAGATGACTCGAGCCGCATCTCAGGCTCATCGAGACCGATATTTTCCACATCGGGTCAACCAGACATTGTTCCGCCGACGAGACCAGATCCCCCGCCGCTCCTTCAACGAGAAAACGCGAATCGGCGACCCCTCCCCATCGGGTTTCGCACTCCTTGATAGCCGTGTGGGGCAAAAAGTCTCGCAGGGCCGCCACGAATTGTGAACTCCTCAGGCATATCTCGGTGAACTTGTCGTTACTCGGCATCGCGTACGAAGCCAATGTCTCGGCCATCCATCCCTTCGTTGCGGCGAGGTCTTGATTTTCCCCACCGCAACCTGTTATCAGAACGCGAAGCGGCAAACTGTAATAATCTATGATCGGCCGGCCGAGCCGCGTGCTCGTCGAGTCGATGTAAAAGGTAAAAAGTCGCGGATACTGGAGTCCGTCGCAGTTGAGACTCCTGGCGAGTGTCACCCGCCCGTTGTGCGGATTCACCCTCAACAATTTTCGAGCGAACCGAGCCGTCCGGTCCGCCGAAACTTCGTATTTTCGGCGCCCACCCAGCTGAGGCACTCCGGAGTCAAAAACGAGGGTTCCCGGCGGTAGCTCGGACGATACCACGGCCAAGTAACCCTCCGTCAGGCTCAACAGCCCCGTCAGGAGGATCAATGTCCTCCATATCGATCGCGCCATGTCACGCCGATCTTTCTCTTGCTGATCTTACTGCGGCTGCTACTGCTACTGCTACTGCTGCTCCTCCGCCTCCGACTCCTCTCATTCTCTCCCAATTTTTTTTTCGGATTTCGATACCGAGTACCGGCACATCTCCGCTACGCTTCCGCACGGTCCCATCATCCTCTGAAACCATTAGTAACGAACGATATTAAACACCCGCCAGTGAAACGGGACACGATTTCTCGTTTCACGCAGAAACCTTTTCTTTCCTTTTTTTCATTCAACTTCGGATCATTTTTCTCGCTCGTCGGAATATCGGAGTAAACAGACTAAAAATTAACTCCTATTGAAAACGAGACAAAGTGGAAAATTCACACAAAAAAGGAAAGGATTTTTGAAATTTTGTTTTTCGAGTTATTTGGAGGTAAATTTTTCCCGTATCGAGATATCGCGCAGTCAATAAAAACAAGGGTCCGAAAGCAAACAAATTTAAAGCACTCAAACAAAATGATAGAAACTGAGAGAAAATCGTACACATCAATCCTAACAGTCTTACCCCCTGGCACGATTTCTGGTTTCACAAAAGTCTGTCAGAGGGCCACCGATGGAGAGCGCTCTCGCGTCAACGGAGCACCACTCGTACGCTAATAAGGCTTCCAATTTTTCCTGTCTCCTCCTCTTTATTCCTACCAAAATTGTACGCAAACAGAGCAATGATGGAGCAGTATCTTCTCTCGTGTATACGAGGTTTCGTACGTCAGCTATCAACGACGCTGAAGTTTGCAACGTCGGGGTCCAACGAGATGAAGGAAAAAAACATTTGTGATATTCGCCAATTTTTTATTTCACGAAGTATCGGTGGAGGTTGAAAAACTACGAATTGCAAATTCGGCAGGCAACGAAGTTGGAGAATTATTGGAGGCTTTTTTACGATCATTTCGTTGGACTCGAACGTTGCAAACTTCAGCGTCATTGGCCACTTGCGAAGATTTTCGTCCGGTACGAGCCGTTCTGTGCGAAAAGTACGGTCAACAAAAAATATACGAGCACATGTAACAGTCAAGGAAATGTTGGGTTGCGACAATCGGGACTCAACCCAATGGAGGATTGACGCGCGCTTGGCCACACTTGCCACGATGTATACTCGCTACATTTGGACAGTTTCAACGATGAAAAGATTGAGCACGACGTCGAGTTGACACCTCAGCATCAAGAATTTTCTTAACTCATGCCCACGAATAGTGAACCATTTCATTTGTTCTCCAGAGAGGAGAAACAACGTACGCGGTATTCTGCGATGCGATGGAAGAAATGTGCACGACAGGCAGGTGTGGTGCGTGTAGAGGCAGAAAAGAGAGAAAGAGAGAAAGAGAGAGAGAGAGTCGAAGAGTCTTGAAATAAGAGGCCACGAGAGTCGAACGAGGATGCGCGAGTATCCTTCGCCCGTTCGCGGTTGTGTCGGACTTTTTTATATTCTTACTACACCCGTCTCATGCCGGCGCATAGCGGAGAGAATCGTGAGACTAGTTGACCGTATAGAAAATTGCGGATCGTTCGGACAGCAGGCGGGATGCTATAGAGCGGCAAGTTCCCCGCCTTTTCGCTCGCTCTCCTCGTTTTCCGAGGCACGAACCTCTTCGAGATTCTGCGCCGGAGGGGAGTCTCGAGACGCGAGTACGCGCTCGTACCGGATTCGCTTCTCTTTTCTCAAGACGCACCAACCCTGCGTTCCGTGGATATAAAAATCCGCGAGATTTTTCCTCCCTACATTTTCGTTTCTGTTTTAACAGTGTGTTTTGAGAAGCGTCGCGATCGATGCCGCGATTCGTTTCCATCGAACCCCCCGCGGGTGCTCGAATACGTCGGGACCCTCCGTATTCCTCATACTCCGGCAAGAAATCCACGGACTGGTTTCCACTCGAATCGTTGCTTTTTTGCGTGGACGGAGGGACGAAGGGCGCGAGCGCGTCGCCTATACCAACGAGGATAAATCGTTCGAAATAAAGGGGCTTCGGAGCTTTCTTATCTTCGGTTATTCGCCCGAGACCATTCGATTGGTATATGACGCATCTCGGAGTCGCCGGTATCGCCGCGGAGAGGGAGCTCTCGAGAAGGGAGAAAGCTTGTTTTTGGCGAGGGTCTTCGCGTCGGACGGGTATTATTTTCGGACGTACGGTCGGTCGGCTCTCGGCCGGCAAACCGGAGCGCAGAAGGGCCTTGAGGAGATTCACCATCAAACTATTAATTACGAAAGAGGTACGAGGGAACTTGTATGGAATCTCGTTCGGGGCGAATTATCTCGGGAGGCGTTTGGCGGGCTCGGGCCCACCGTTTAGCCGCACGCTCTCCGAGACTGTTTTTTTCCCGCAGCGAGTTCGCCACCTGCGGCTCCGAACCGGCGAATGTCTCAATGCGAGAGAGCACGCGGGTTTTACTATTCAATCGTATCTCCCCGATGCGTAACGTAATCCTCCAAGCTGCTAACACGAAGTACGTGGGTGCGTGCGAGTGTCCGAAGCGCGCCAAGGTCGTTGGGCCACGGGAGAGGGGAGAGCCGCGAGACCCGTTCGGCCGCTCGTTTATCGCGCGAATATGCGAGAGCTCGCTTCGTCTCTTTTTTCCACCTGTTACAACGATCCTCAATTGGATCCGATTGATTCGCCGTGCGCCAGAATCGAGTCGAGCTGGAAGAAAAGGGCCTCAATCGCGAGCGCCTTACTCGCGCGCAAAGCCCCGAGATAGGAGAAGAGTGGAGAGGAAGTGGGAAATTTAGGCGGTGGCAAGGCCAAAGGGGAAGAAAACAATCGCGCTCGCGGCAGAACGGAGAGCCGTGTATCTCACGCGCGCACCGAGCGCACGGCAGTACGCGTGAGCCAAGTCGGAAAGAAGGAAAAAGCCGTAAAAAACGGAGTCCGAATGGATGTACACCCTTCGAAGGAAGCGCGGACGGATGTGCGACCCGTTCTTATACTCCCAGCGCGCACTCGATGCGTGTACCGGCGTACGCGCCGCCACGGCGATGCTTCGCAGCAGATAGAGCTTTCACGGAAGGAGCCTCGATTTTATAGAACCCGTTCCCACACCGTGCGAGCGCGCGCGCGCGCGCGCTCACACTTTTATGTGTCTCTCGGTGTAAACGGGTTTTAGCCGCGCTATCGCGCATACGCGCACCACCGAGCGAGCCACGTTCCTGCATCAACTCCGATTAATGAAAGCATCGTCGCCTCCCTCCTCGTTTTGATGGCCCGCGTCGATCGCCTATTCGAAAATGCCTCTTCGAAAGATATGTCTCAATTAGGGAGAGTCGTTCGTACTCGGAAATCGCAACCGGCTCTCGTCGATCCCGCTCGCTCGTTTCTCCGACGCGCCCCGTGCCCGGCTAAAAAAATTGGGTTTTCTCGGCGGCTCGTTGAAACTCTGGAAGAGCCTCGAAGAGTCAGACACACGAGGAGGGTCGCGTCGGCCAGCAAAGGGGACTCGACGCCAGCCGGAGAGCTCTTCTTTCATCTCCGGGCTGTGCGCGCACACGTACAGCACCGCGTAGCGAATAAAAAGGAAAAACAAGCCCGAGCAGAGGGTGAAATGAGTCACGCGTATCGCCGAACGGCAGATACGGCGTGGCGCGCGACCCGCGGGGCGCCAACCCCGCACCGAATATCGATTTTCCCCGGACTCTCTCCCCCTCGTATATACTTTCGCTCGTTCCGGGGACTCGTACGAATTTCGTTTTCTCCGAAACTACGAGGCGACGGCGTACGACCAACGCGCCCGACGGACGCGACGCCTCGGCAGCCGGGCCGTTCAATTTTTCGCAATCGAATCGCTACTAAATATTTTCCCATTTAGCCCCCGCACGCGGGCTTCGGTCAACGAACCTTCGATCGATTCTCGTATGCTCGCGGGGTCACTCTAATCGAGTGCGGAAAACTGGGATTCCTCGTACGATGGTCGAGTTTATCGAAGCTTCGTGCCCCTGCAAGAGCCGTTGAACGGGCCGACGAGGGGGTTTCACGGGGTCGGAATAATAAATTCGTGTTTTGACTCTCAGAGCTGCTATTTCGCTGTTTTGAAGAGCGCTCGTCGACACGGAGCGGAAAGTACTTGGCTTTTTGAGGTTCGATGTTCTCGCCGCGCACGACGAAACGCCGTCGGTCTCACCCCGAGCCGAGCAAACGCTTGTCCTGCATCTTTAGGAACGCTCGCGCGATTGCCGATTATGATAAAAGACACGGGTTTAAGGGAAACACAAAATTTGCTGTTCGCTTTCAAGTTTTGCCAAATTTAGGAGCTAAAAAATCATTCGACACATCGAAAAATTCGATGGAGAAAAGCAGCGAATAACTCGCCGCGCGGTTCGACTCGTCCAAGTGGTGTGAAAAAGCTGTCAAAATGGAATCTAGCGATAGAGTTGGACAAACGAGTGCGCGTCTCATTCGGGTGGAATACGAAAAATATATTCCGCGCTCGTTTGCGTCGAGGAGTCGTCTCGGCGAACGGAAACGAGTCGCGGGTCTCGAGAACTCGAGAAACAATCCATCCCCCGCTCCCGCACCGTCCTCGAGGGGTCGTTACGGCACGTTGCTCTCCGTCGCTCTAATTAATTATTCATTTTCTCGTGAGAAAATACTCGCTTTCTTTCTAGTCTTTTTTCGCCCTCGTGCACACTATTTTTCCTGCTTATATTAATCTCATTCGAATGCGGAATGCGAGCGAAGAAGGGCTAACGTCCGAGCACGCACAGGTGCTCTCCGAAGCAATCGTTATATATCTGTATTTTTCTATTGTAACCAAGAAAGGCGATGCGCGACCGAGCGCGATCGGTATACGATCAGATGAGAAACATCGATCAAAAAATCACTCACCGTCGTGTACCAAGGACTATCGCAAGTTCGTTGACATCTTTTCGCAATAATATATCCAATTGATGAATAAACAGACACACTTTTTTTATTCGACCCGCGTATTTTCTCACGGAATTTCTCTCACCAACAAATGTGATTGTTATTAAACGAATTGAAAAGGGACGAGAGGCGGCGGTGGCGGTAACAATGAGAAAATAACGAGAACACCGAATGAACCACTTTGTTCGAGCGTTCGCGCACCACTACACGCTTTAACGCGATTCCAGATTTGTGCCGACACTCACGCGTCGTTGCTATACCAACACGCGTCAATGGGCGCGAGCAAGAAACGCACGGAGCGACCGACTATGAGAAGCACACACGAGTATCGATAACTTCTTACTACCAGCAGTACTATACTCGTCCTTGCTTCTGCCTACCTGCTTGCCAGTATCTGCTTCTGGTTCTGGTTGTTCGTAGTTTATTTATTCTCCGCTGTCGCGCCGGTCGCGCCTCATTCGTCTTTAACCGAAAATATGTGAGCGCGCAAGCGCGCTTGTGTTCTGTATCTGTCGACCGAGTCCTTACCGCGTATTCGTAATTCTGTGAGTATAACGTACGGTTGCGGCGATACAAGACAGCTGTACGATAGAAGTGTCAAGTCTTGGGAGTCTCTGATATGTGAAGCATTTTTACAACACAAATTCTTCATAGATCATTTCGTCTTCGTAGGATTCGAATTAGGTTGAATACTTTTGCAGGCATCGTCGTCTCATATAGAGCGCAACATTTCGTACTGCGAAAAATATTAGTTCGTGGATTTTTATATTTTTTTGCAATATCACGATTTGACGAATGACGCAAACTTTGATCTCAACTTGTATAGGCAATCACTCTAATTCCGAGAAAGTTTCAGTAACAGAGTAGACAGAGTTTCTGTCAGTGAATTTACTCCAGCAATGTCCTGCTCCATACAATTTCCCAAATATCGAGATTTCCGTTTAAATTTTGCGCAGTATGCACATGCGCGTCATGCCCGAGGAAGGCGATGGTAAAATCATGAAAACCAAGGTGGCCGATTATTGGCTACCTGAAGCAGACAATCGCACGAAACGTCAAAAAATAGCATCGAGAGAACCCGGCACAATAAAGATTCGTCATTTCAGAAAGCTTTCGGTTAAAATCGGATGGAAATGAGAAAAGGATGAGGTCAGCACGAACAAATGCAGCATCCTTATTTAATTGAAATGTTTATTATCACAAACTATGAAATCAATCGTACACAGTATTATTATAGAAGTTCATCCAAGTTTTAATGTGTGACTTGCATGAGTTGTCGGAATAAATTTACGCATGCGACATTAAAATTGGTTCAATTCCCAGACAACGACGAGTCAAATTTATTTTAAAAACACGTTTCAACTTTTGTAAAGCTTTTGTATAAAGAATTTGTACGAGACAACGATGCCATTGATGAATATATAATTTTCTGCCAAAATTGCACGTATCTCGTTCGCGAAGATCCACAACAGCGGATAATAAAAATCCACGAATTTCGACGTAATGATATAAAATAGTACCGCCTTTTTTCTCACACGTTTACATTTGACATCGTGCCCGCCGCCCATTAATATTAATATAATATCGTTTACAATAATCATTCGTATTCCGCTCGCGTGTATAAGTGATTCGGTGTAAAATGTACTGTAATATTGTATAATTTTCATATTGGTTCGCATTATTACGCTTAATATCAAACGAATATACGCATTGATTTACGTTCACATTTGTGTATATATATAATATAATAATATATATGTATATATACATATATAGATCGAAATTTTTTTTGTTTGGTTGAAGGCACCTTTTGAAAATAGATTCGCTTAAAGTAACATAAAAATTATATATTGCATTACCAAACTAATATGTACATTATTTATTAAATTTGTAGTGTTTCATCTGGTTCGGTACTGTATAGCAATCAGTGTTTTTAGTGTCTCCCAAACACGTCTTTGCATCGCGCGCCTCAGTGGTCCAGTGAAAATATCTAATAGCGCATTATCATATTCAAATAATTGATATAAAGTGCGGAAAAAGACACGAAAACAGAGTGTTTGTGTTTCTCGAAGCGATTGCACGTACGCGGGGACGTGTAAAACACACGAACGCTCACAAGGTCTCTTTCTCTTTCGCCTCTCCCTTCCTTGTCACTTTTGAAACTGCCTTTTTTTAGCCACTGCTAATATTTCAATTCTATTGTATAACAAGCATTCGCATTTTTTTTTTTACACGTTTTAGGTAAATTTAGAATTTTTCAAAAAATAACAAAGTACATAACAAAATCCTGCAGAAAATCACGTGACAATTATTTTTACCGACGGCATTGGTGCGATCGCTTGGATTGTCCTGAACGATGATGACCAACATGATACAAATCGCCCAACAGAGGCACATACACTTCGCTCCTGAACGGTCGAATTTGCAGGTTTCTTTTTCCAAATTAATAAATTTACATTTTCAGCACGGCAACGGTATTTCGCAGTGACGCCGCTGGCCGCGAGGACCATATTTTACCCGTCTCGAAATAGCGAACTTGTCATTTTCGCGCGAAAATCAACGAGTCCAAGATCAGCAAGGCGATAGTACCAATCGTTCAAACGAATCAACTTCGTTGTGCTTTTCAAATCACCCCCCTCCCGCTAACAAACGTATGAGCATCGTTTCGATTTGGTATTAACGCACGCTGGTCCGGCGTGCGGCGAATCGGATTCGATCCCACACCCGATGGATATTCGCGCCGCATTGGAGTGTTGTTTGTCGGGTATACCATATATAATAAAAATAGCCCGTATTCATTCCCTCATTCTGCTGCTGAACCGAGTGACTCGCGCCTTTTCTGCTACTACGGTAAGGCACATCTCTTCGAACTCGATCGACCCGACCAAGCTAACAATTTTACATTTGACAAAAAAAAAAGATAAAAAAAAGCCGCAAAAATAGTCCGTCAAAGTCAGGGTTCGCACAAAGTTTCAATATCGAAACGATTGACTCTGTTACAGCCAAATATGAGATAATCGGTGTAAGATTTGATGATCACATGTGAATCGTCGCAGCTGTGTATCGTGCTTCGCCCCGTCGCCAACTCCACTGACTCGGTCGGTACTGCACAACAAAAATAAGACACCAATGATAAAAGTCCCGGTAGTTTTCGACATTATTGAATTTCTTGGATAAATCATACGAAAGAAAAGAAATGACTTACCCTGATCAACATCTGTCCCGAAGCGCTGTGAGGATTGCGATAAGCGTATCCGGCCCAAGCCGCTAAACCGGCCATCAACGAAACAACCATGAGTATTCCGATGATCCCGGAGACTCCCATGTTCATGTGACTAGCCGCTGTAATTTTTCAATCAACAATTTTAACGAAACGATACACTATGCTAACGTCCACCGTTCTCGTTCATACTCGAAAATCGGATGAAAACATTCTAGCTTCTATCTCCCATTCTTAGGCAGCATGAAAAATTCAATAATTGAGCAGGAAATTGAAACAAACGATCGTATAAAGGATCTGACTCGGAAAATTTATCTTGTTCCTTTTCGACGTAGTCGATCGCCGTCTCAACTTACTGTGTTGAAGAATATTCGGATCGGCAGCGGCGGTAGCAGCAGCGGCTCCGTTACTATTTTGATCAATAGCGACCGACGAAGAGTCATCACTGTGAACATGGCCCGGATGATCATGACTGTCCGAATGATCTATACTGTACGGTCGTTGAGTCGTCGGGCAACTGTTTTTCTCTTTAATGTTCCTTCGTTCACATCCCTTCTCCAGCCAATCTTGACGATGTCTGAAGGTACCGGTACTGCATTGCTGCAGGTCCGGACACCATTTGCATTCGAATTCCGGCACTTTGGTCAAACAATCGTTGCAGTTGTCCATTTCGAGACACGTAGGCAGAGCTCTTAGGTAAATGACCGTCCAATTCCGTATTTCTTGACGGTTGAAATTGACGCGATGATATTCGTAGATGGTTTTTCTTCGAACGACTGAACGAAAACCGGAACATAACAAAGAGAGAAAATAAAAAATGTTTTAATGTCAAATATTATTTTTATAGGAAAAATAGAGGAATAGGGATAGGTATGGGAAATAATTCGAATTATATCGACTGGGCCAGTAGTGATGTGGATCAACGCGAAAGTGACGATACGCGCACGTGGCGAGACACACCCGAGGCGCTTCAATAAAATAGAATTGGAAAATTGCCAAAAGGGTTATCGTAGCGAATCGGAATAGTTTTTGCGAATAATGGGCCAAAGTCTGCGAGTGGTCTGGATGTCTCAGAGCCGGGAATCGCGAATAATTATTTCATGTGAATAACAGATGGAAATATCGATGCTCACAGAATATGGTACGATCCATGATGTAGGCGTCGCTGAGGCCAACTTTAACAGGGTGAGCGGTATCTTCGATCGCTTCGACGGTCAGTGGAATTTTGGAATAGACAAAAACGATGTTGCCATTCTCATGGAGAGTTGCCTGGAAAGTGAAACCTCCGGCTTTCGGACGGTCCTGAAGCACGACCCTTTCCCACTCGACCGTGAAAGCCGTACCTGCGAATGAGCGCACACATTCATCCAGAGTTGGAAAATATATCGACGAGCGAAAATGTCAATATTTGTTAATCGAAATGAACTACGTTGATGTTGAGCAACATCAAAGAGGATCATCCGGTACCAAGTTGAGTCAGAAGAAAGATTGACTTTCTTCCTTCGATCAACATCCGTTTGTCCGTTCTTCGACCGGATGAACCTTCTTAAGGGAAATTACCGTTGTCAGCGTATTTGACCCAGCTGTCGTTTGATATACGGGTGTCAAAATTGGCCATCAGAGGAGCAATGTACTGTGTGGCTGCGAGCCAACTGTGTACGTACTCTCCGGTGTACAAAAATCCTCCGGTTGCGATCGTGATGTTGCGAACTTTGTGACCGTAGAACGGAAAGTCGAATTTCAGTTTCACCGTCTGCGACAACACAAATAATATTACTTTCTTTTTCATATGCTATTTTACTCTCTTTTCGTTAAATTATTGGACAAAAAACTCACAGCCGCTCTCCTGTGACTTTTACTGAGCAAATCGTTGACTTGACGATCGGGATGATTATCTATATCGACCCAGTACATTTTCGCAATGTTCTCGTCGCTGAAGAAGGTACTGTTGTAATACTGATGCGTGTCTTCTTCGGTCTTGGTGATATTATTCTGCGCCAGAGTGTTGTTCGTTACGTCGGAAAATTTAGTAATCGTTATATCCCCGAGCTCTCCATCGGTCGAATTTGTTGATTGTCCCGCAACGGTTTTGTTGCTCGTTGAATTGTTCATTTTTTTGTCGCTTTTACCGTCCGCCGTAGTCGTCGTCGCCGCCGTTGCTCCTTCGATTTCTTTGTGGGATGTGTCTGGGCTGTTGCTCGACGATACCGTCGTAGACTCCGCGTTGGATGCGCTTCTCTGCGTGGCGTTGTTCCACCGAGTTTGATTCGCCCAAATGTGAATCTTAAACAACAAATAGATCAATTTGAGTTTCCAATGAATTTTGACGCATTCGTCCGTCAAGGTGTTGTGAACGAGAAGAGGGGGAAAAAAAAAGTTCGTAAATGCATAAGAGTAGCTAAAAACCTGGTGATCGTTGGTCGGATTCATAGGGTTGGAAACAATGATGGTTGTGTTTTTGTTCGATTTGTTGGTCATTTCGGCATTGGGAGTGGCGAGGTCGGTGGTTTCGGTGACGCTGCTCCTGCCGCCTTCGACGTTCGAATTCGTGGTCCCGGAAAGCGTCGTCAATTTGTCGGTCGAGTACGTCACATTGGCAGAGGAATTGGTTCCAGTTTTGATCACCGGTTCTTCAGTTTTTGATTCCCGACGTACCTCTAGCCCCGCGTAACGTCGTCGCCTCGCCAGTAGCTCATCCTCCGAGTCTTCACTACGGAGATACGAACTCGTTTTCTCTCTCGGTGAGTTCCACGACAAAGCATCATATTTGTAGTACGATAAATCTGTAACAAAAAAAACCATTTACCGTTATTCGATTAATCATATTTCCCGAACAGGTTTTGTCGTGACACGTCTAAATAATTTATTCAAAATAACTTGGTCAAAATAACTTAAAAAAAAAAATAACTTCTACATAAATAACTTCCGCAACAATAACTTTTGCAATAATATCTTTCGTACTAATAACTTGAATATAATAACTTTTCTGAATTATTAGAATACTGTAAGATGTAAATGTGTCAATGTATACGACAGATATAATCGTTGTTTGAGAGAATTTATTCAGTATGGCAGTGATCATTATGCGATGAACTTGGATTATAAAAATGATGCTCCAATTTGTGAATAGCCAAAAAGGCAAACTGCAATTATGTTTGGATGGATATATATATTCGAAGTGTGAAAATATAAGCAAGCCAGAAAAAGTTATATGGCGATGCGTCGATTATCATAAAAATATAAGTGTCCTGGAAGAGCCCATACATCATCGGACAAAAAAACTGGTAATCAGATTTAAAATTTTTTTATTTTGGTACTGAGCAGCCCTGGAAAGACTATTGCTGGAAACATTGTGTTGTAGATATTGTAATTCGAAAAGAAAATGCTTCAGTTCTGTGGCCGAAAAATAAAAGTTATTATATTCAAGTTATTATTACGAAAGGTATTATTGCAAAATATTTTTGTATAACGTTATTTTTTTTTTTAAGTTATTTTGACCAAGTTATTTTGAACAAGTTATTTAGACATGGAGCCAGTTTTGTCATCCATCATTCTCTCAGGTTCATTCGACTTTAAGGTATACATTGCATCGACGTCTTCAGTCGCCAATGGAATCGCAACCAGACATTGAAAATTCTACTAGAAAAATATCTCTTTTCCGGTCATTATTCTACATTAAGCGGCGACTGCTGTGAAGCGCGGGGGGCGTGCGATATTGGTAGGTAGGTAGGTAGGTAGGTACTGAGCGTGGTTATCGAACGGTCCCTGAGGGCAATGTCCTCGGGCTATTGGGAGGCCGGAGTAAGCACGCGAGCCAGTCTGGGAAGTATAGCTCTTCGTAGCGAGGTAGTAAGAAGGAAAGTGTGTATGCGAAGAAGAAGAAGAGGAGGAGGAGGAAGACGAAGCGGTCGGCCGAGCTGGTCTCCTCGTAACGAGTGTAAATAGTGGTGAAAACGAGGCTGACGAACGCATCGACTACTTCCACGTCGACTCTCACTTGTTTTTTTTTCTGCTTCATTTATCAACAAAAAGTTGAGCCGTTCACGTGTATTATCATAGTTACGCTTATCATCAGCGAGTTTTTAAATATTTTTGGATTTAAATTAATACGACGTTGAAAAAACATTTTTAATTCACCAATTATTTATTTGACGAAGTATTGGGGCCGGTTGAAAAGCTACAAATTGCAAATTCGGCAGGGAACGAAATTGAAGAATTACTGGAGTTGTTGGAGGGTTTTTTTTATATCATTTCGTTGGACCCCAACGTTGCAAACTTCAGGATCATAAATTAATGCGCACATCCACGGAAAGTTTTCACCCCAATGGTCTCCATGAAAACTCAGATTCTCGCGTGTGTTAGAAAAAATTACAACCGTGCCGAGAAGTGCTGACCTTGGGGATATGAGAATCGCGAAGCATTGAGTAATATCGCTGTACACACGTGCATTGAAATTCACGTTATCTGCATACTAATTTCAACACAAAAGTTATTTATTGTACAATTTTCTATCGTCGTATTGGTACTCAAGGTTCCTCTCAATTCTAGTACCCCGCGAATGAGGTTTCCGGAATATTTATGTTTACGGCACTTTAAGAAATGTACATTCATTTTGGCAAATGGTTGCGAATATTAATATACGAACGATCGTTAAATTTAATGCAGCCATTATACGCGGGTTTCCGAAGAAAAAGTTAATTGCTTTAAATTTTTCTATACTTTTGTACGAATTTGAATATGGAAATTTTTATGATTTTTAGGATTCGCAAATGAACTTTGATACACGCTTTATTTTTTTACCGCAGTATATTATTTATGACGTTTATTTTTGCTCAGGAATCGCACCATTAGCATTCCTGGGGATTTTGTTTTACAGTGGAGCTTCGACAAGTCATATTGTTACTTTAATGTATCGATTCTCGTATGCACACGGACCGATGCGTAGATAGAAAATTTTGAAAATCGATTTACGGTAGATCATGCCCGTAGGATCGTATCTTATGGGTGATTAAATTGGGTCGATTTTTACTTCCTAATTTAAAATATTATCACTCTAAATTAATGTCAGAGTTATTAATTCAAAATCGTAAATCAATTTTTTCAACTTATTTTTTTGCGAATGAAATGACAAGTAGTCATTAATTGAACGGGGATCCATCACTGACTGAACCCGAAATTTTATTCTTTCCTGGTGAAAATACTAGTTTTGTATATAAATAATCGCTTTAGAGAGCGCAAAGAGAAATGGATCAAGAAAAAAGGATTAATAAAAAGATAGAAAGCTATGACAGGAATGGTCCGAGATGTGCGAGGTCCCGAATGCTCGTTACCAATTTCGTCGTTCAATCTTTAACGTAATATATCTTTATTATACTATCAAGACAATCGTCTCCAATTTTTTCCCGGACCTTTATCGTTATTATGTACGTTGTTTTGCATAAACTTCGTAAGAAACTTTCATTCGTTACATGAAAAGGTAAACGATTTTTACCGATGTCCCTGTACCCCTGTGTATTTTTCTTCATGACGCTGAAACTTGCAACGTGTTGGAGTCGAACGAAATGATCTAAAAAACTCCTCCAATAATTCCATTAATTCTCCAATTCCGTTGCCTGCCGAATTCGTATTAGTTTTTCAACCTGCACCGATACTTCGTGAAACAAAAAATGAGTGAATTACAAATGTTTTTTTTTATTCATTTCGTTGGACTCCAACGTTGCAAACTTCAGCATCGTTTTTCTTCATATGTAAACCCGTTCATCTGAATAACCAATGAGACGAACCCTTCAAAATTTGATACGCGTACAAGTCGACTACTCATTGAAGCTCTGTGTGAATTTCAAGACTTTCTTAAGAAAATCGTTTCGTGCATGGACTACCTCAAATATTGAACGATTCACGGCTCACCTTCGAGTGCAATGATTTACAATTTTCACATCAAGTTTTTAAATTTCATAAAACGTACTCGTGTTTCGCAGTTGGGCTCCCTCGCGAAGAATCATATCGGTAAAACTTGTATTTTCCCGTAGCTCGACGCTCGCAACAGATTGGAAATTTAACGAAGAAAAAAATCGAAGAATGCGTGCCCCACGAGGAAATGACGTCAAAGCGTATCGTCGAGCGCGCGGTTGTGCATGTGTCGCGGGTTTGGAAGCGACGAGACGCGAAGCGCGGACAAGGACGCGTGCGGTATATGCGTAATCGTCATCGCGCCGTGAACATATAAGCCTGCATTTGCGATCGATATGCATCGTGCAGGTGTAAAGCACAAAAATAGAACGGCTAGCAAAGAGGTGACAAGGGCGCTTCGGAGATTGGCGCGTGCCGCCCTTTGGACTGCGATCGTGCTTATCATAATAGACAGCTAACTATAAACCGATCGGCTCATCGATGCTCTGCTCCGTCGTCTGTTCGTGCACCAGTTTCGCGGCCTTGCAGCTAACCCGCTTCGTAATCCATCGTCCTGCCTCGAAAAGCCAATTTTTTCAGTGTTTTTTATTGCAACGGGTGAAAACGAAGAAATGTACGGCACGGGGCCGAGTTTGATGCAACGTTTCATACCATTTTGACGTATCAGTCCGTGCGAACGTTCGTTCAGGTAAAGTCGTGCATGTATACGGCAGTGAAAGCAGCGACGAATCGCGTGGGTTTTCTCTCTTTCACACGCACACGCGCCACGTTTCCGTCCGCTCGTCGGACTGTGCCACAGTCGTATTATGTTTTTTCTCCTTTTTTTTTTCATCGTGGTACCAGCGCGGATGTAGCGATATGGGAGTAAAGTGAGCCTCGCAATAAGCGCCGAGAAAATAGAAAATACGCTTCTCGTGACAAAGGATTTTCATGTTCTTGGTAAATATCATTTCTCCCGGTCTACGCGCGAGCAAGTGAGATTCGAATGATTCTTTTTCCCATTAAAATGAGTTTCAAGTTTCGCTTTGGCCCAAGAAGAAAATCGATCTCGGAAAGCTCCGTTGAACACACAAGAAACGATTCGTCGAGAGAAAATTTCGTATCGACTTCAGAGAATGCGGGCTCATCGTCGAAGATTTATCGCTCTTCTCCTCCCGACGAAATGCGTCGCGCGTGTCTCCCTGCATGCGACACTCGTGCTCGATCATTCTTTATTATATATTTATACATGTAGCCTCGCGACAGAAGTTATACACGCGTTTCGATAAGCCCGCTGTTTGCGTACCGCGCGCGAACAGTAGGATCATGTTGCAGGTTGCTGCATCGGAATTACGACGAGTTTATTCATTTATTCTTTCGGTAGAGTCCCCAACACTTGTACGCAGAACGATGATTCTATTTTTTTTTCTTTTACTTCCTTATGTCGTTCAATAAATGCGGCTGTTGAAAATTTTGCTCCAACTGCAGAAAACCGTGGTTGCTTGAGCAATTCTGAACGGAACTTTCTCATTGGCAGCAGAGCTGAATTGCGCATTGAAGTCGTGATGTCCGTGTCGAACCGAAAGGTTTCGTTCGTTGGAAATCCTTCGCGAAACGGAGCCACGAAATAGCTTCGTCGCGAGGTGGAAGCTGCGTTGGTCAATGCGGACCACTGCGGCAATCGATTGCAAAAGATTAAGAGCCGGTTACCGAAATTATTTCGAACGGAACTGGTACGAGGAGCGTCGATATACCAACATTCTCTAATGACCCGATGCTAATTGCTCGAGATTACGATGTGCGTCTTTCTGCAGAAAAAAAGACGGAGAAAGCCTCGATCGTAAAAATCTTTGGACGGGAACGTGTCGTCGGTTTGCGGTTACGCGATTTCACTCGTATTTTTATTTTGCAATTCCGATGGGGTGGAGCAAGAAATTTTGCATTTTTCCAAATCTTCGGAGGCTCATTCTCCATTTTCGTCGTCAACCGAGGACCGTTGACTATCAAAAAATTTGGGTGTCGAGGATATACGAAATCTTTTCTTTTGTCATTTCACCAGTTTGCAAATCACGCTGCAGAGGTGCGAGCTCCACGACGCTGAAATGAGCGAAAAACACATTTGTTGGACAAAGAGCGAAATTGAAGAATTGCTGAAATTATTGGAGTTCGTTATTTGCAGTGCAACGAATAAATTGAAGAATCTCCTAGGCCCTCGCAGCGCAACACTATTTGTTTTCCTCCGTTTTTTTTGCACAAGTACATTTTTTGTTCCATATCTAATGTGCATCAACGGGACGGTATCGAACGCGAGAAAAAGTCGAGTAGCATGCAGTGCCTTCGATCACATTTCATTTCTTTTCGTTTGCAATGAAAACGCGAATGTGACGAGCACCTAGACGAATCGTCGTCCATCCAATGGCCCAATTATGTGCGCGGGAATAGAATATCGTTACGAGTATTTGCGCTCCGCTGTCCGACGGGGGGTGTCGGTTACTCGAGACCAGAAATAATAACTCTCCTCTTTCTTCTTTCTGTCATTGGTTATACACACACTCGCTCGGTGTGCCGTAAGCGCGATACGCGGATAAGAGGGGGTTTGCGAGTGTTTGCGTAGCACTTTGCTCGGAGCTGTTCTCGTTACGCGATCGCAGTGGGACTATCTCCGCAAAGAATATTATGTACATCGTTGACGCTGCGTACGCTTGTCTCATCCGTATCGAAATTCATGTCTCGAAAGTCACGCTCCGATAAACGTTTTTATTACGGTGCTGGGGTTCACCCTAACGACGTCAAATATTTATTTATTATTCTCGTCCTCGTCTCCGGCGACTTAACGCGGTAGAAGCAGGTACATGGCACTCTGCGATTCGTATAATAAAAGAAAGTTGAGCCAATAACAAGGGAATGTGAGATACGGAGGGAAGTACGCGAGGCGAAGCGATGAAAATAGAACGGCTCTCTGCGAAGGCGCGTCCCATACGAAAGCAATGGAGCAATTCGTCGAATTGTCTCAATTGGGTGGACCGTCGGGAATGCAATTTCATTCCCATTCGAACGAGTCCCGCGACAGGGACGACCAATTTTTTGCTTTCTCTCGTTCCCCGCCTCAATCGCGGCGGCTCGACGAGGCGAGGCGTCAAAAAGTAGATCTTCATCGAACAGAATTTTTCGGTAGCATCAAATTTTATCGAAGCCACGACATTTCGCTTGTATGCGAGACGGACGTCGAGTAGGACGATTCTCAGTCGGAAAGGGAGTCGGCGGAAGGCGCGTCCCCTCTAAAAATCCCAAGTGAAAATATAACTCTCGACGCGGAGGAGCCCTCCCCCCCCCTCTTCTCATTCTCTGACGTATGTTAATCCGTCATACGCGCATCGATGACTCACCCGGGAGACGAAGCGCGCGCGTACGTACATTTACCGAGCCTCTCCGAGTTTTTTTCTCCTTCATATTCTCCGGCGCTGGGTGCATCAACATTTCCCATTACGAGGGTACTGTAATATATGAGACTCTCGTGCATGCGGGGAAAAACACTTATTGGAGGAACTAAATTCATTTTGAGGTAAATTTGGTGAGCCGAGGAATTTATTCGTCGGAGCTGAATGGTTACGCGGAATCTGAGGACGCTGAAGTTCCCTGCCGAATTTGCTATTCGTAGTTTTTCAACCTGCCTCAATACTTGGTGAAATAAATAATTGGCGAATTACAAATGTTTTTTGAGGCTCGTTTCGTTGGACTCTCGAGCGTCGCGAACTTCAGCGTTGTAAAAACTACGAATTGCAAATTTGGCAGGGAACGAAATTGGAGAGTTACTATGGAATTTTTGGAGGCTTTTTTAGGATTATTTCGTTGGACTCCAACGCTCCAAACTTCAGCGTCGTTCAATCTACCAAATCATCGGAAATGCAAAACCAAATCAGCGCTTTTATCCGTCTGTAAATATTTGTTTGAATCCCATTCGTTTCATTCGCACGAAGTTAGTTTTTGTAAATTAAATTGAATGAAATAATAACGACAAGGTTTTGGGGAAAAGCCTTGAAGAGGCATAAAAAACTCAGTTTATTTAATCCAGTTTAAATGTAACAAGAAATAAACAAATTTTTTTTTTATTATAACTTTCCCAGCGTTAACTATAAGCTGCCAACATGCAATAGCATTAAATAGTTGTCTTCTCTTATTACAATATTTTGGTTTAGAGGGCATAACCGTTGATTTGCACTGCTCTACGTATCTTGTTTTTTTAAATATGACGCAGCTTTCACACTCGCATACATTGCCCCACATACACATCCTTACATTGACACATAGGTCGAATAAACAAATTGAAAATTAGAGGTGTGAATAGTAATATGTGAGATCTTCGAAGTAGATTAAGAGGAAATTAGTATCGACTCCTCAGTGGCTTTGACGAGGAAACGATTCTCGACTCTCGTATGGACTTTTTTAAAGTCGTTTTTATCGAGGGTGCGAGACCTCGGGTTTCGGATCGGCTGCGGCCAGACCCATCGCTGCCGTTTTCGATTACAATTTCTGTTGAAATTGTTGTTTTATTTGTTACACAATAATCGAGTGAGAACTTTTTAACTTCTCAACTCGAGAATGTTGCGTGTGCAACGAATGATGTCTCGAAGCGAATAAACTCTGATATTTCTTCTCCTTACTAAAACCAGAGTTTCTTTTTTTTTTATATTATCATTTTAAATCATCTCATTGAGTTGTAGTTGTTCGGATGAATGAATGAGTTTATTTCGATGGTACATTTCGGTGCGACAGTAGCACGAATTTGTTCAGCCGCGTGTGCCCAACTCTCGTTGATTCAACCGACAACTTATTTATCAGCATTTACATGATTTTTTTGTCATCTCGTAAATATTTTGTTGCCTCGAGAGAAATGCTTTGGTTGAGAATCCCGAAATCCGTTTGGCGAGCAACAAGATTTCATTTTTCATTGCCGGTGAACGCAGTGAGTGGCAGGAAACGAAGCGTGGCTGCAGAAGCCCCGTAGCCGTAATCCCTCGAGTAAATCGAAGGTTCAACAAACGCTCCTCGTGTTTTCCTACGATAAAGGAAAGTTCAAGAGCGAAACGTGCGGGAGAGTCAACACCGTGAGCTCGCGAGGACCCCTCGAGCTTCCTGTCCAAGACCTAAAAGTGGATCCGGTCCCGACGTCGGTAGCACTGAATATATACGCGCGTATACACGCACCGCTATACGTTCCCGCGGCGTTATAAAACGTGCTTTGTTTCTCGCGCACAGCTGACTCCGCGCTCCGTTATTCCATTGCTCCGTATTTCACCGTACCGTCGAGAATTCTGCCTGCAATAACTCTGCGCGACAAGGCAAATTTGTCGACTCAACGAAACGTGAAACAACCATCGTGTCGAATGAAATTCGACAACTGAAAGAAAAATTTAGTTTATTCGAACACTGGAATTCGTCGGCTTCGATGCGAGTATTTTCGCGCTAGTGTAGATGCTGAAGCTTCAAATATTCTTTTCCCCAAAGCACACCGGACGATGCGCTCGCATCCGCGCACAGTCTACTAATTATCGAAGCTGCTCCATTCGGTCGAAATATCGCCGCGTGGGAAAAGTGGGTTTAGACGCGAGGTCAGCGATGCGATAAAGGGGCAAACAAATTGCGGGACGGCGTCGATTTATTTGTAGGCAAGCAGGGCACTTGAGCATAGACGTTCGGTACGCTGCGCTCTTTCATTTCATCATATAGGTTGCCAAGCCGCTCGAATCCGCCATCAACGCGCTCGGGTTAATCCCGCGAAACCATCTGTGCTAACCGCGCGCGTCCAGCAGTTCCTCCTTTTCATACACCGCGAGAAGAGTGTGCGCACCACTCGAAATAAGAAGCGTTCGTTCGCCCCTCCACGTGCTCGCCATCGGACGATGACAGCAGCGTATGACGACTTCCGGTACCGGCCTCGATAATGCTTCGCGTCTCTCTATTACATATACATATCGTATTCATACGAGCTCCAACGAATTCCCGTATGTACGTTATGCCCGCAGCTCGACGCCGTACACGCACTATCGCACGCTTCTACACACGTCATTGGGCTCGTA
Source organism: Venturia canescens (assembly GCF_019457755.1). NCBI lineage: Eukaryota > Metazoa > Arthropoda > Insecta > Hymenoptera > Ichneumonidae > Venturia > Venturia canescens. Next base: position 943,010 of record NC_057421.1, on the reverse strand, counting down.
TAAACCGCGAGAGAAGGAGAGAGAAGAGGGCCGCGCTCGAGTGTGGCAAATGTGCATTCGCGCATCCGGGGCTTCTCGGCCCATACGGCGTAATAACCGCCGCATGAATATTTGTTCGCTCGCATGTATTCGCACTGGTGCGGACGAGCGCGGGGGCGGAAAATAACCTCCGGATTGACTCGCTCCCCATCAAGTATTTGGCATTCGATTTAAAATCGTCTCAGATAATGTAGTTTGGGAAAACCCCGTGCTCGGGAATCCGAAAGTTCGTTTCGAGTTCGGGAGGGAAAGACAATCACCGGACGCAGCGAGTACCAGAGGCGTATATTCCGCTCCGGAGAGTCGAATCGAGCGGCAGCGGCCGGAACGATCGCGGTACGAGCTGGACACGCTCGACGCGCAATACCGCGTGCACCGTCTTCCTCTGCTTCGGAACGAAAAACCGAAACTCTCGATAGCCAAGACGTTTGTCTCGCGCGCGCGGCGAGCGAAAAAGTTTATGTCGCCGCGGTTCCATCCAGAGACGAAACGACGGACCGGCTGACGCACGCGATCGATTATCGCCCTCAGCCTCGCACGATAAGACGACCAATCGACAAAAAATACGTCTTTAAACTTTGCCCTCGCTCCGTTCTACTCCTTTTTCGAGATAAATTGTCGCATATTTCTCGTTTCGTGTCAGCGGCCTCGCCGCAGACGTCCGTCGAAAGACTCGCGAGTAACGAAACCCATGGGAAATAGAATTCAACATGAAAACGCTCCAGATTGGGTGAAAGGTCTTCCCGGTGCATCGATATGTCAAATAACCAAATTATAGAACACTCGATATTTCGAAATTTTCAAAGTTGTACTATCGCATTGGAGAAAAATAAGTCGTTCGAAACTCTTATCTTCGATCGACCATTTAGCAGAATACGCGATTAATCGGACATTTTTTCTTGAATTCGTATTTACTCGAAGATCTATGCTTCAATAGTTTTCATTTCGAATGCAATTTTGACAGACCATACGAATGTCAAAAGTTCATATTTTCGAATTCAAAATGGAGAGTAGCTGTTTTATAGACAGACCAGAATATAGAATAGCAAAAAATTGAAGGTGAATTTTTCGATCCTACAAAACTTGGATATGCGGATGTTTGAAATTGGAGCCTGCGCTTCGACCCTTCGACTTTTTAGTGCTTCAGTATTTTTCAGCCTCAGTAATATTTAGTCACGAAATTGTGAATATTTCCCAGTATTGCTGATTGTAATAATTTATGAATCGAAAGAATGATGCTCGAATTTTCGGAAAATCGATATTTCAGTCGTCGTTCTATGGGCGATCGTTACATTCTATATTTTTGATGTAAACGTGCTTCGAACCTTGAAGTTTCAATTTTATTCATTTTCGTCGTTCAAAGCTCCAGTCCGAATTCATCGCTGTCTCCATATTATCATTCGAATTTTATAAACTCGAGATTTTCGCGGTTCGAAATTTCAATAATTTTAGCATTTTCTCCCCACGCGATACGAATTTCGGGAGGACGACGAGACACGTGTCGTCGTCGTTTTTGTCGTCTTTTCGGTAACTCATGCGTTCAGCCCACTACGCGAGTTTATGTAAAAGCCGGTGAATTCGCGGGAGTAAATAGATTCGCCGGTGCGTGAGCGAGCGGCGACGAGGGATGAGGTCGGGGGGGCGAAGTCAGTGGATAGGTAAAAGCGGAACTAATAATATGTCGGGACGAGCGTGGTGGGGGCGCGGAGGGGCGATTCGTTTGAAATATTGTACCAGGGGCGGCGGGCACCTCTGGACCGCGACTGACTCGCGGAGCTTCGCCGATCGGGCGATCGTGCGCGCGGTTGAGCCGCGCGAGTGCAACGAACTCGCTATATTTCGTGCATGCAAATATCGTATGCTTTTCGCCATGCGTCGGAGATTCGCGAGTGGCGCAATTTGGAGGCAGCTCAATAGCGCATCGTAACCGCTCGTGATTTTCCTCATTAGTTCGGGGCCGCCCGCAAGTGCATTTATTTTTTCATCCGGGCAAGGTCACCGCGAGCGAATCACTCGCGCTTCTGACGCGGGACGCGCTTTTCCGCGTACTTTCTCAAAGCTCCATATAATGATAAGCGCGTTTCGGCGCTTCCCACGTACGAGTTTACGAAATCTCGTTGACCGCGATGGGAAACCGGTCGATCGAAGAATCGTCGAAATCTCGCGAGAAAAACACTCACCGAAATAAATTCGGTTCCGTCGCGCGCATGCTTTCTTGGTTTTCGTTCCATGCGCTCGCGACGATCGCGAAGGAAAGACATCGGAAACGGCCTTCGGGGGATGAAGAGATCCACGGAGAGCGGGACGCTCCGTTTCGGCGTCAAATGCCTCGTCGATGCGTCACTCGTGGGACACGAGAAGAGAAAAAATAAAGGAAGAAAATATATACGAGTTCGAGGCTGTTACACGGAAACCGTATAATTTGTACATCCAGCGAGAGGAGCGCGAGAGTGGCGTGTCTCTGTGCGCGCGGCTAACAAGCTTGTCCACGGCGAACAAGCTTGTACGCAGCTGCGCGGGAGAGGGAAAGAGAGACAAAGATGAGGTTGCGCGGCTACGACGCCAACGTTCTTGACCAGTCGAGTAATCACGAGGAACGTCCGCGCGCGCGCGACCAAAGACGTATCTAACGATCCTCGTACAGACGAAAGAGGGGCACGTGGGCGCTCACGCGTGTCTCTACGTGCTCGAGGACGTTTACTCGTACGAAGCGACTCGCTGTTACACCGCCTTCCTCTTCCCTCCGCCGGTCAATCGACTAAGTTTTAAAAATCCATCCAACGAGGAGCTTGTGCCGATGAAAAAATTGGAAAAAAAACAACAAAAAGTCTCCGATCGACGTGATCCCGAGGCTCCCTCGGTGCGCTGGTCGCCAGATACGGACTCGATGTTCGATGGATATTTCTGCTGCTGCTGCTGCTGCTGCAGAGGCGCCGGCGACTCTCGAGGTCGTTCACGGAAAACGGACGCTCTTCCGCTCGCCATACATTTCCATTCGCTTTCCTCCGAGCCCGTAGACACAACGGACATTTTCCCGAGTACAAAAGCCGGGAGTAGCATATCGTCGAGCGGTCGAACGAAAATTTCATCACGCGAGCCCACGCAAAATCCGCTTGTCATTATACGATGATTGCACACACGATACCGGTGACTTTATACGTGCAATTATCGAGCTCACGCATTTAAAATGTGTTACGCGAGCTCCCGCGGGGCGAGAGACGCGCTTTTTTATTGCCTCCAATTTTCCACCTTTCGCCGAACGGCAATTTCCTCTATTTTTTAAGGCCTTACGCACCGGGCAAAAAACCTGTTTTTCTTGATTTTTTTTCGACTAGAAAATACATTTTTACTGAAAAACTGTGAAAGACATTCGTTAGCACGTATCTTCTTGTACTTGTGCTATTTTTTTCATCAAAAAGTTAACTCCAGTTGTATTCCACACGGAGAAAACGGATTCGTTTTATATAGTGAGGAATATATTTTTTTTTCAAGAATTTTAAAAGTATTCAGCCACCGATTAGGGTGGGGTTCAATGTGACGAATAACTGAATTGTAGAACGGTCGATATTTCGAAATTTTAAAAGTTGTGATATCAGTTTGGAGAAAAATAAGTAATTTGAAATTCTTATTCCCGATCGACTATTCAGCAGATTGCGTGTTTCATTAAAAATTCTTTCTTTGAATTCGTATTTACCCGAAAATATATATTTCAATAGTTTTCATTTCGAATGCAATTTTAACAGACCATCCGAATGTCAAAAGTTCATATTTTCGAATTCAAAATGGAGAGTAATTTTTTTACAGACAGACCTGAATGTAGAGTAGCAAAAAATCGAAAGTGAATTTTTCGAGCCTATGAAACTTAGATATGCCGAATAGCGATAGCTGGAAAAGGCGAAAGTCAAAATGACGATGTTTAAAATTGGAGATCACCGGTCTGAGTAAGTGAGTGAGTGAGACGCGTGTATTTGGAGCTCCACTGCATTTCTTTATTTTGATCGATCGACTTTCTAACGTTTCGCTATTTTGACTGTTCGACTTTTTGGTGTTTCAGTATTTCAACCTGAGTAATATTTGGTCTTTCGTTATTATATTTTCAAAATTGTGAATTTTCACAGTATCGCTGACTGTAGTAATTTATGAATCGAAAGAGTGATAGTCGAATTTTCGAAAAATCGATATTTTAGTCATCGTCCTATGGGCGATTGTTACATTCTATTTTCGATGTAAACGTGCTTCGAACCTTGCAGTTTCTGCTTTATTTATTTTAGGCATTCAAAGCTCCAGTCGAATCTATTTGTCTCCATATTATCATTCGAATTTTATAAACTCGAGATTTTAGCTGTTCGAGATTTTAGTCATTCCAACATTTGATCCCCACCCACCGATTACAAACAGCATAGTATTTTTTGAATTTAGCAATTTCTCGTCCCTTGAATTCTAAACAGCTTTGTGTGGATAGCAATAAAAAGTGGTGCATGTGAGAACTATATTTCGTTTTGTTTTCAAGTATTATTCGTCATGTCACACTAACACTTGCTCATAAGTGGAAATGTATTGTAAATCACAAATTTTCACTGTCAGCATAGTAAATTCTATGATAAATACACGAATATACACTGAATACGTGTGACATTTTACCACACATATCGTTTTTTTTCAGGGTTGCCCGAGTATACTTTACAATATAAACATTTGAAGTGACTGAAAACATTTTTTGCTATGCTTATAGAGAAAAACACTCTTAATTCTTTTGAATAAAAGGGAAGAGTATTGGTCTTTTTATTATGGCGAATAGAACAGTTCTTATTACTGCTCTTTGAAGTAATCGTTGCAATTTCCAGTTCTATACTGTCCCCAAGATACTATATTTTTAGCACTTTCCTCTAGAATTTTCGGTCTCGTTTTCTCCGTGCAGTAGGCACCTTCTTTTGAGCATCGTTTCCAGAACTAAAAAACTGTTGAGGAGGGTAGATCGCGACGATACAATGTTGCCATGCTAAACCATGTTGAAAATATTAATTCAAAATGATAAGAATTCCATAAAATTTGGTGAATGTATTCTTTCAAAATATATAAGACAATATACATTTTTTTAGATTTTTCTATCACACAGCTCTCGAGTAATTGAACGCTAAAGTTCACGTGTAAAGCATCGTGCATAAGAACTTTGATTTAACGCTCAATTATGCGATAACCATGTGGTAAAAAAATTTGAAAAAAATTTTATTTGTATACTTGATGCCAAAGAATGTTATCACCAAATTTTATCAAATTCTCATTATTTTGATTTCGTGATCCACCCTCCTTAATCCGACCCGTACCGAATTCAAACCGCTTATTTATAATAATAATAGCTCGGGCCTGGACGAAGGATTTGTAAAGATGTTGATTTAAATAAAAATGCCGACAGTTTTAACGAAAAATTCATTTTTAGCGGTGCCACACATTTTCGCTTTTTTTTGTTACAATTTTGTTTTCCAACAAAATACGAAATTCTTCGTCCAGACCTATTATTATAATAAATAAGTACTATAAATATCGTATCGATCGGATTAATATTTCTTCGGTAATCGCGTCCACCGACGACGCTGAAGTTTGCACCGTTGGAGTCCAACGAAATGAACGAAAAAAACATTTGCCATTCACCAATTTTTTATTTCACGACGTATTGGTGCAGGCTGAAAAACTATAAATTGCCAATTCGATAGAGAACGAAATTGGAGAATTACTGAAATTATTGGAGAGTTTTTTTAGATCACTTCGTTGGACTCCAACGTTGCAAACTTCAGTATCATGTCCACCGCAAGATATTTTTCAAAAAATACGATTCTGAGATAATCGCGTTTAAAGATCCGAGTACTAGAGGACCGCGCGCACCGGGCGGTCTGTCAAAATGCCCACAAGAATCCGGTGACGCTGAAGTTTGCAACGTTGGAGTCCAACGAAGTGATTTTAAAAACCCTCTAATAATTGAAGTAACTCTCCAATTTCGTTCTCTGTCGAATTTGCAATTCGTAGTTTATCAAGCTCCACCGATACTACGGGAAATAAAAAACTGGTGAATTAAAAATGTTTTTCTTTGTGCCCGTTTGGGGTTTCGTTGGACTCCAACGTTGCAAACTTCAGCGTCGTATGCTCCGATCTTTATGAAATTGGGTGAGAATATTCTTCAGACATTGTACCTGAAGAATATCTAATAAAAAAATTTCCCCGTTTCCCCCCACCACAAGTAAGGCCTCAACGCGTCACACCGCGAGTTGTCCCAACTTGTAATAATTCACATAGGAAATACTCGAATAGCCCGATTCAAAAATGCCGACACACCATGCAATTAACACTTTTGCACCGAGCGCTCTTCGAGTTGCCCACACGTAACGCACCGCCCTCTCGAGTCTTCCTTACTCCCGCAAGCATGCGATATTTCCAAAGTTTCTTTAATGACCGATGCAATTGCGCGTTCACACTCCAACATGTTGCCTCCGAGATCGGCAGACACGCAGCAGCAGAGAGAAAGAAAGAGCGGATAACGCGAGCGAGCCCGCCCGCCCCTCCCCGAACTCTCTCGTATCTCCCGGTACCAACGGACAAGGTTACACGTTTCCATCTCTCTCGCTCTGCTCCGCCGCAGATGTAGGAGCGCGATAGGTTGTTTGAACGAGCTTCGATCCTCGCCGAGACAAGAGTCTCAATCTTTGGCGAATTATAACCACCTCCGCAACTCGGATTGCTCGGGTTTATATTCGCTGCTCGATTGATCAAGGATGTTTCGATTGAGCGACATTTTTTTTGCTCTTGCAAAACGTACTTGGTATGCCAAAGAGAAATGCTCGAATCCAGCGCGCACTTTTGTCCAACGAAGTGAGACTTTGCGCGACGACACTGAGCTCCGTCGAGATGAGCGAAAAAAAACACTTTCAATTCACCAATTTTTTATTTGACGAAGTGCGGCTTGAAAAACTGCGAATTGCAGGTTCGGCAGGCAACGAATTCGGAAAATTACTGGAATTGTTGGAGGGTTTTTTTCAACGTCATGCACGTGAGATGGTTCGTCCCCCCGCGGCAACGGCATGACGCAAAATATACTTGCACATTATTGTAATAATCGAGCCAAGATAAAACGCGTGAGACGATGTCGCCGCGAGGCTCTTCCGTCGTCGCCGTACCCCGGCCCAACGTCGTGCGCGCGGCGGTTTCGAATGATACGTTTTTATCCACCCAATCGCCTGTTTTTCGACCGACGGTACCAAATGAAAATTTCGAGAATTTTGGTGGTCGATCAAGTCAGACCGTGCGAAGATCTGGAGTCCGATCCACCCCAGCGTGACAAATTTAACTAATACTACCTGAAAGCGTGATTTCTCAGGTTTATAGAACGAGTTGATTTTTTTTTTATTATTGAAAATTACGATTTCTACATCAATTTTTGTGAAAAAAGTCATTTTTCCTGCGTTATTTTCGTTGACATTTTTTTTAAATATTAAAAATAACACGAATAGAATAAAATCGTTATGGTCGTTTCTTAAAGGTCCAAAATACATTGCAGTATTTTTATTTTATTTTTTTTTTACAATTTTTCAATTATTCATCGTCCCCCAAAATGAGCGGGGTACTTCGGACCCCGTGTAACTATTACGCTAGAAACTTGAGGTGTGACCAGTAAGGGTTAATAAGGCCAGGGCCTGCTGCCGGTTCACCACGAGATCGAGCGCGCGAATGACGTTTCGGAAGAGCGTTTCCTTCTTCGGGATACTCTCCTCTATATTTAGTCGCTTTGCAGCGACGGTTCGTTTCTAAAGTTCTCTTGGAAGGTTATTCTTGGAAATGGTCGTCGATGCATCGGGAGCGAACGAATGGTCGATTGTTTTTTTGCACTAATAGTGGGTGGGTACGAGAAAGTATGACTCACGGAGATCGCGTATGCGCCGCGAAGAAGATTGTTCGCGATTTTGTCCCCGAGATTGGGAGCTCGTCGGTTATGCGAGTATAGAAGGAAAGAAAAGAATCGCAAGGGATTCGGTTCGCTCGTTTCTCAAAGCCGGCAATCGCGCGACCGGACCGCGCGCGCTTTCCATTTAAAATCTGCGAGCAATTGGCAAAAATAGTGATTCAAGGATCTCCTCTTTTCATCGAATCTGAATAAAGGCTCGCGTGACGGACGCAAGTGCGAGCGACCGCAACGACGTTTTTGGGTGGACGAATTTTTATCGGAACGCGCACGCGGATATTGCGGCGACCGTTTTTTTTTCCATGTGCGAACGAGCTCGAGCGCGAGGAATGTTTTAAAAATATTTCGTTGCGGACCACAGGCGTGCCCCGGCATCGATCGATCGCAAGCCTTGAGAACGGCCTCAGAGTTGAAAACCACGCTACGTTTTACGAATCGACCACTCCACGAAAATACGGAGCTGCAACAGGTGCTGAAATCACTGTCGCAACGACGAATATTCAAGGGACCACGGGTTCGGAAGGGTTGAGAAAAATTGCGTTATAGAAATGGGTTTCCGAGCATATGATTTGCTGACACAATGATTGAGTTTCCGTTGTAAGAAGGGCACGATTTCTCATCCAGTGTCGTTTGTTCTCTGTCGAAAACGAAAAAATAAATTCGCAGAAAAAAAATTTACGCCGAGCAAGAGATAAAATGTTGGGAATTAATTCTCAAGAAGTCACAATCGTAGGTCACTTTTTAAAACAGTAAAAATGGAAAACACTCTTCGAAACGTGTATTTAACAACGAAATATAGCTACGTGGGATTGTTGTAATGAAACTCGAAGAAAAGACGTCGTCGATTATGGAAAAATAAGCACGAGACAGCATTGAATCAAAAGAAAACAATTAGACGGGAGACAAACGCTCGGAGAATTCTCGAGAACTCGACAACATCAACCCGCTCGAGCGGGTGTGGTAGAAAAACCGTGTGTTTCTCTCTCGTATTCTCGTTCGAGAATAAATACGTTTTGCTCGCTCTCTCTTCCTTTCTCGATTCTCCGCGACCTTCTCTCGTGATTTCATCAGCTATGGAAATTTGTTTTCGTGACACACGACAATTTTGTATCTTCTCGAAGCACAGAGGCACTATTCGTATTTGCATTACCGCTCTCTCGCTTTTGAATAAATCCTTTGGTCGCAAACGGTCTGGGCAGGACGTATATAAATAAAAAAAAAAAGACACTCACCAGATTCGGCGCTGACCACCGAGGATCCGAGTAAAAGGAAGGCCAACTGGACGAAGATCAGCAGATGAAACCCGTAAAATCTATTGGCCAGCATAGTGTACAACGCGCACCCATCACACGCCATATTTCGAAAGAACGGGGGAGTTGCAATAAAGCACCGTCTTTCACGCGTTTGTATCTCCTCGCACGTCGCCGTCACTGTTTTTTTTCGCTGCCTCTATTTTTTTTTTTAATTTCACAGTATCGTTGAATATTTTATTTATCTTTACGCTCACCTCGTTCCCCGTTTATCGTGCTGCAACTGCAACGACGACCAGCGAGAGATGCAGACACTACTTTTCGCTCCCTCCCTCTCTCACTCTTCCTCTGTTACCTCGCCACCGGAGATGCCACGATTGCGGTCCTTTCAACAGATTTCTCACTCGCCGCACAGATAAGAAAAAAAACCTAGTTCTCTTATAATAATGTACATCCGTGTCTCTGTAGAATTAAACTTTTCATTCGCCACAACGAAGCATAAAATATGCACCGCGTTAACGTGTCAAGTGTGTATTATTTTTTAAAATATAAACGTACACGCATACACAGTCTGATGGAACAGTATATAATAATAAATATGTACTGTTGGTAAGCAACGAGCGCACCAATGTGGTCGAGGGAACGGGGATAATGAAACGGAAATGAGGAACGAGAGGCGCCAGTTAGTTTTGATCAGCCGCGGTCTCAAAACCGGTACACTACGTTAAAGAACCGCTCCGTTCCGTTGCGACACCAACGGCATGTCGAACCTCACTGACAATGTTCCGCTCTCCGCTGCAGTCGCTAGTCCGCTCTCCACACCGCTGAGCCGCCGAAACGTCGATTCTTCGCGGTTGTCGGGCGCGTAGCGTTGCCCTCTTTACTTTCTTCCACCTACTCTTCGACGAATCCGCGGCGTGCAAAGATTTCATATACGCATATATATATGTAGAGAATTATAACAGACTTTCCAACGTACAGAATTATTCAACATCGATAAAATAGAAATTCTTGCATATTATCGAGTGAACGCGCGAGCTAACAAAATCTTTTCAACCGTTTCATTGAAATAATAAACATGATTTCGAAATTAGTTGCTTCGTGCATTCTGTTTAACTAAAATTTAGACTAACGACCTGCAATAATGATCAAACGCAAAATAACATCATTAATGGAGTGTTTGATAAACTACGTGCATCGGTAAAACGTAATTATTATCGGAGCAGGATTTGTTGGAGCAGTGCAAGAAACGGGTGACAATGAAAATTTATTCCTCCTAATTAAAATCGAACCCGTTATGAGTTACATGCGTCGGGGATGTACATTTGTTTTCGAGGAGCAGCCACGAGTCACCGAGTCGAATAATTTTGAAGACGACGAGCTTATCGGTGAAACTGGAAGGATGGGCAAGAGTTTAGTGTCGGGGGAGCTCGCCGAGCCGTATGCGCTGGAAACGCGGTGATTCTGATCCGAAATCGTCTGAAAACAAATAAAAACGGTACAATTACGGTTCAACAGGATTTAGAGTGAGTTTATGATTTGGATTGGAACGTACCGTAAATTTGAATCTCTGATCGAATGTCCTGTGACAGTGTTCTCGGTCGGAAAGGATACTGGGAAATTTAAGAGCTTTGTTGACCTTATCGCATTGTAATTTATTAACTGCGAGCATGTAGCCGCGCTCTGTAGTTCGTCGAAGGTAATCGATGTCGTCGAGGGCGGAAAGGGCCGTGCTTAGTCGCGAATCTTGGATTTTACCAATTTCTTTGCGCTCTCGCTCGGTTTCTCGTTTTTTCTCAGCTCTCAAGAGCTCCTTCTGGAGCCCACGTACGTACATGCCCCAATCTCGATGTCGTTGATTCATCATTTGTATTATCTCACCGTCCATTCCCAATACATTTAAACCGCTTTGTTCGAGATCACGGGAAACTTCCGCCCACAATTCTCCTTGGACGAATCTGTAGAAATGATCCGCTATGTACATCGCCATCTGTCCGGGAGAAACGAGAAAGCATTTAACGAGCAATCGTATGAAAAATGCTAGAGGGGATAATAAATAAAAATTGAGATGATGAAATTTTGGCCCACGATAAGAAAAATAATCTCACCCGGTCCTCGAGCGGCAGCTGGGAGGAATCGTCAGTGAAAATTTTATAGTGCTCTCGGGATTGGCGATACCCGAGATGAGCACCGACCTCACCGGTGATTATTCTTCGCAAACAGTAAATTTTGGGCCTGACCGACGCAAGAAGCGAACAGAGAACTGGACTGAAGTGGTGGCTCGGAGATCTCGCACGAATAGTGTTTATCCACTGTTCCGTACCCATTATCGGAAGTTCAACGTCGTCGATGCAACCGTCGGCAGTGCGCTTGACACCGCTTCGTATTTCTTCCTCGCGCCAGCATTTAGCCAACAGCGAGACAAATCCTTTCGTCTTATCGGCCCCGCGCCAGGTCGAGAAATGCGGAGCACCGTACTGGTTTAAAGCCATGTCTGTGAGGATGCCGATGAATACGCAGCGCGCGTTGAACGAGGCTTGCTCCTCGATGACGTCGAGAATCGCGTATATCCCTCCGTTCTCAACAAATTCGTCGCTCATCTCTGGACAACGAACGATGCGCTTCCAAATGTAAGACCCGATTGCCACCAGTAACCTGTTGATCGTACAAGCATTCGTCATCTCTTTTTTCCAAAATGGAGTAGAATTTCGATCAGCGTACGCAGGCGACGAGAACACCGCTGGGTGACGATTCTACGAGGGCCCGACCTCTGATCCAACTGGAAATCTTGCTTGCTCCGTCGCTGGAAACATCGACGTAACAGTTGGACGATCGTTTCAACGCTCGAGAGATCACAGCTGCGAATACAATTTCGTTCTGTCACCGAAATTTCCTCAATCGTTGTTAATACAAGCGTCAGTATTCTCTGATGCTGCATGCTCAGAAGAGCAAACGCTAGGATTCGACGGATCAATCCTGCATGTAAGGCGCGTATAGCAAATACAACAAAAATTATTTCATTCTTAAAGAGATGGGAAACAATAAGGTTGCTGCACTCACTGAAGAGGATCGGAACTAATCCTTCCGCGGCAAGATTATCGAGAATTAAACGAGACTCCGTGTTGGCGATGACACAGATCGTTCTAGCGAGTTCGATCATCAGCCGGTCATCGAATTCCACGTTCAGGCTCCATTCGACGAGTAGAGACAGCCTGAGAACAATGGAAAAATATTTTTCAATTCCGCTCGGACGTTTTTTCTGTTTTGCCAGAGTATATGTACCTGGCTGGGCCCTCGCTCCGCACAAATTCTTCGGGCATCCTCTTGGCCAATCTGCCGAGTACTCTCATGGCAAATTCCGACAAATACCAGAATTGCGATATACTCCCAGAGGGACGAGTCCCGTTGTCGATTTTGGTGGGATTAACCATCTCGAGAATCGCGGGTATTACTCCCTTCTTCGCCATTATCTACAAGCATCGCGAAAGAGATGTTGTGTCGGGAAAAATCGGACAGGATCGTTGAGACTTACGGCGATGGCCGCACCACGATTCGAAAGATGATAAAGTACGGTCAGGAGGATTTTTCGAAACATTAAATTTTCATTATTGGCTTCAACTTCTGATTGACAATCGAGCGAAAGTACAATGAGGTCCTCTGCGAGACCGCATCGGATCAAGTGCCACGAGGGACGAGCTGCCAACCCCATTAAGATCAGAACTGCAAGGTCGTTGCGCAGCGATCGGTTTGCCATGTTTCCTCTACAACTCTCGATAACTTGATAGCGAAATACGTTTCGTAAATTTCTGTAAGATACAAAACTGAAATTAATATTTGGGAAATAGAAAATTGTTAGTTGGATCGAAATGACCAAAAGCCTTAGAGATACCTCATGGCGTCGATAGCAGGAACACTCAATTTTTCAACGGCACAGAGGTTGCTTTTGGACTGTTGCTGGAATAGAATCGAACTCATGAGATACCAGGCAATGTTGCTCGTCAGTGCTTTTCGATTGATTTCTGATTGAGCGTACTGCTTGGAAATAGGTGGCACATTTGAACAAGCAGCTCGTAGACTATCTTCATTACCCGTAGGATCGCTCATTCTGACAAAGAGAATATCCAATATTCCACCTTGCATCATTTTCCAGCCTGATAATGGTTCGTTTGTGCGTTTAATAAGAGTGTTTTGCGCAATTATTCCTACAGTTGATAAATTGTTTTATTAAAGATTAACCAGAAAATGAACTCACAGCAATTATTGGATGTAGTTACAAGAATAAGGACAACGTTTAATGCTTGGTCATAGACTGCGAGAGATGATACTCGTAACAATTCCATTAGATGTATTGGTAGTCTTGATTTTTCCATTGCTTTGTGACAAATCTCGAGTTTAAGGTAAGGGACAGAAGCGAGCTGGTCATTATTTTTCCTCAAGACCAACAGATTCGAAATAGCTTCGAGAACCATCAAGATTTCATGATCCTTGTGAAGAGCTTCTGTCATCAAATGGCCCAGTGTTGAAAAGTACAATTCCACAGCGTCATTGTATCGCAACGAATCTGATGTTTTCTGCAATACAAGCGGCAATTTGCACAGTCGCAGCATCCTGTTCAACAACACTTTGAATTCAGCAAAGATGCCCGACTTTAGTGCAACAAACTCCAATAGTCTTGAAACCAGATCCAAATTGTGAACCATCTGACGAATCGTTAGTTCAGAAAATTTTTTAATTTTGCAATATCTTACTTTTTTTCGCATCTAATCTGTTAATCGCGGCAATTAATTAATTTTATGTGTTCCGTTTATATGTCACTCGCGTACTTTGATAAAAGGATACGAATCCATTCTCTTCTATCTCATGAAGAAAATTTCCGAGCAAACGAGCAATCCAACGTGTATTTTCGCGCGTTATAGGATCGGATATCAATTGGTCCAACTTGTTGGTTGTGTAATCGAACTCATCGTTTCGATTTTCTTCATGGTTTGCGTCTATTTCGGCGACCGTTAATCTTTCTGGCAGACCAAGTTTCGAAGATTTGCCACACCGGATATGATGTACTTTTTCGCGGGTTTTCATTTTCTCCAAATTGTAATTTTCCGTAATTGTATAATTGCATATAACGGGAAAAATCACCATTTATACCTGACAAGTCACCACGCTACTATACCATTATAGTTCTCCTTTATTTGTGGTAAAAAAAATTGAAAAATATTTTTTGTTCTGCGGCACCCTTTCTATGATGGTGCACCACAAACGTCAAATATCATAGCATTGAAATTCCAACTCTACTTTCTTACAAAAAACATGCTCTTATCAATAAGAAAACCTCGAGATTTTGTTTGTGCCTTCGAACACTGCGAACTACAAATCACACAAAAACACGGATCGAAAACAAAAATCGTCCTCTGGGCTAGCTGTCGGGCTGTCGGTCGCTCGAGAAGCCGGGAGGTGAGGAAGCAGGAGGCAGAAGCTAGAAATGGCGGCTCTCATAAAAACAGTGCGTCTATCTCAGGCGGTTAATCACATAACAAAGCTCTTCACCACGAATTTGGCATTATCGTCCAATATTCACGCAAAACCGCCCCTGTTATGTGGTTTTCAAAGGTTATAAGAATTTTAAATCCTCTTGAGATAATACCTATTGAAATAAGAAAGTATCGAAGAAAATTTAGTGAGGTTAGGATGAAAGACCATCGACTAGCGTATGAGCAGAATCAGAACTTGATTTTTCCATATTGATTGTGTATTCAATAAGAAATTTAAAAAAAGTGTAGTAATAGGTAAAAATAAATCGTTTGAAAAACTTGTTCAAGGGTCGCAAAATATTCGCCGGTGTTATGTTTCCACACTACCAGCAAATGCTCCGATCTCATGGAATTTTTCGACACAGAAAAGAATTGGGGAGCGAACGAAGTGAAAACTGGTCGTTCGTGGAGAAAGGACGAGCTCAGACTGAAAAGTAACGAAGATCTTCATAAATTGTGGTTTGTTTTGCTTAAAGAACGAAATATGTTGTTAACAATGGAAGAGGCTTGTAAACGAGACTGGGTGGTTTTCCCAAGTCCTGAGAGAATAGACAAGATTGCTGATAGTATGGAGAATCTTGAGTGCGTAGTCAGGGAGAGGAACGAAGCGTATCACTTGCTAGAAACAGGCGAATCTGGTGAACGCCCTTACTGTTTGATGAAAAATGAACTTGGTGAGTCGATTCGTTGCACTTTGATGATGACTTTTGTATTCAATAATATTGAACAAGGCTATTTTGCCAAATTCATGATTTTTGTCTTCAAATAAATCACAGGCTTGAGAAGGTTACACAGAATGACTCAGTATCACATACCAAAATTCATGAATACAAAGTGGCACCGGAAATTTAAATTTAATTATGGCGGATATGCGACATCCAAGTTTTTACGCCTCTACAAAGAGAAGCTTTGGAATGAAAAACGCAGAGTTATCAAGTAAGTGTCACATATTTGTGCATTATGATTTTGATTTAAGCATTGGGTACATCATTGATATGCTTTTTTAATTTTTCATAGTCGGCAAAACAACCATGTTAAAGCACTCATCAGGAAATTCCCGAACCTCGATTTTGAGGCTGTACAACAGCAATACCCGCTTGCGGACATAGAAAAAGTCAAAAGGAGAAGAGTTGCTCGGGGTCACTACTTCCCTGAATAATTCGCCCGAGCTCCGTTTCTCCTCGAATTGAATATTTCATAAAAACGACCAAGTTGTACGAATGATTCCTGAAATAAAATGATCGTTGTACGAATCTATAGGACTTTCCAGTAAAACGAAAGCTCGCTACGTGCTGGCTTTTCTTTTACACGCTGATTTTTTCTTCAAATACTTGTGGTCGCGAGCCGTGTCTTTTGATAACAAGGCAAATATTAGTGATAAATTGGTGACTTTATTCATCCGACTAGCTCATACAATTCATTGGTTTTCTACTCTGTATCGTGATACATACTAAAAATTGGTTGTGGCCGTAGGGATGAAAGAAATCATGACGAAGGCGAATCATAGCGAGTGGCGGAAAATCACTGACGCACCGCTGGCTGTAACGTCATACGCACGATTGCCGCACCACAATGCTCGCTCTCTCGTCTCGTCAATCTTTCAACAGGAGAAAATCTATTTGCCGTTCGCGCGAGTACATTGTATCTTCCATAAAAATCACAATCGCAGGTGTTGTGTTACTTCAAACGAATATTCTTCTTTTGTTTTCTGCTACCGGCCACCAGTGTCGTATCTCTTCTCATCTAATACTCCTATCACAATTTCACCGTTGAATCGCCACCGCATCCTATAAATCGCGTGGTCTCCTCATATACTTACTATTCACAAATTTTATAGGTATAATTTATTATTCCGCGTCACGGTCGATATCGCGTTTATGAAAATTATAATGCATAAAACATTGTTGGCCATATATATGCAAATAATTTCTAAAATCACAAATTTAACTGAGAAAAGCTATATTATGTCTGATTCGTTTGTCGTTCGGATCTTTTTTCCTTAGACCGTTGTTACAACCCAATGATTATTCTCTTCAATCTCGTTGTTGGCCATAAGTTATGCACATCCGACAAGAGTGTTTAATTAAAAAGAGCTATCGAAGCACCTCGATTCATATAATACAATTGGCGCGTTGATTTTTCGGTCTTAACGTCATGCGTGGATTTGTACATAAAAATTAAACCTCTTTGCTCGGTGGTTGAAGAAAATATATATTGTGTGTTTAGAGCTAAAGCACTTGTTAAATTCACAGAAAGCCTCCACATTTATTTTTAACCGTTATATTATTATCATTGATATTTGTTTATAGACCATTTTCACATTCATTCCCGTTTAAAGGCGATTTCATTATCATACCTTCAACCTACGAATGTTTTGTGAGTGGAGAGGGGACACGCATGTGAAACTCTTACCATCCGCGAGTCAAATTTCTATAGTCGCAATCAGATCTGTTTGGCCAGTTTTTCATTTGTCTTTCCACAGTAAATCATCTCTCCGTTCGGCATCATTAATATTTTCTCCAGATCGAAAAAACGAACTGTTTCAACCGCGCCGAAATTAATCTCGCGATACCCGATCTACGTGATTTCGGTAAAAAAAATTCCGGGGCGTCTAAGAGGATACACACACGCGGATACTCTACACTTATGCAATCACATCCCATTCACAATTCCCATCACTCAACAGTCTTTTCCCGTATCATCATAAATTAATGGTAACATTATGGCGTATCGGAATTTTAGAGTGAATTTATATATATCTATATATATATATATATAAATATTTGTAACATAGTATTATTGCATATTGCACTGCCAAACAGCTCGATCTCACATTACAGAGGGAGAGAGAGAGAGAGAAAGGCAGAGAGTATATATTCGAGACCCGTCGAATGCAATGTATGTGCGAATATTGTTTGATGCACCACGACTCGACAACAATATAGAAATTCGTATTGTTGCTTGTTCTACGGCATGGTTGTTCAGTAAATTTAATCCTCGGAAACTCGAAATATCATTTCATACGACATTCGCATCATGTTTATTTGCATTATGACAGAGGAATGCGCGACTAGGGCAAACACTCCGAGAAAATAATATATACGAGTATCAATGAAACAATCATATGATCTGTCAAACAGAGTATCACCTTGGAGGTCCGAGTATCATTATTAAGTGAAGGACTCGGCGGAGTTTTTGCTCCTGAAAGGCTATTGAGAACGAGCTGCCGGTGATATGCGCGAATATACCGTAATAAGAATGCACCGAATACACCTCGCGAGTATATAATATAATACGCTCCAAGTGTGGTCGGAATCTTGAAACTCTCGCGGTTGAGAAGGACAGGAGATTAAAAGATTTGTACGCGAAGCTTACTACTCCGAGGGTATCGGTAATAAGTATTTCCACGCGTGTTCGAGATCCTTGCTGGCATCGGAACACCGCCTGTGAAGTTTGTCTTCAGGTGGTAACGTCACCATCGGAAACTCGCCCTGCAATTGATACTTTGATTAACGCGATCGTACAATTTGTTAGCAGTAGCATGAAAATAAGCGAGCGAAATAATAAATTCGCAGTAAATTATAGTTTAGAGAATCGTCGAAAAACTCACCAAGTTCGAATCAGCCCAAAGGGTTTCTAATATTTCACGAAAAGCGCATAGTTCAGTATAATTGGTGAAGTATATTACCCAATCACCGCTGCTCTCGTGGACCTCCCGACAGGCGAATTCCTGATATGAGAGAAAATGAAAATAAAGACAAAGACGATAGTGATAAGATGGATTGGTTGGAGAAAGGGGTTTGGGATACTAACGAGAATGCACCAAGATTGTTGAGCGAGAGGTACACGAAAAGCTGTGAGATCTTCAACGGAGGCGCACGAGAGCGTTTGTCCTCTTTGAGTACCTGGAAAAACTTCTTTCATGGTAAGCAAATGTCGCGTAGTGGCAACAAGGCTGCACGGTAACGGACTCGTTTTTTCCGAAGAATCGAAAAGGCCCGAGGCGCTCTGTACGAAGCTCTGAAGCCACTCGGACGCGACATATTCATCCGGAGCGGCAAACTGAAAAGCCTTATTCGGTTTAAGAAGAATCTCGAAGGTGTGAGGTCTATGAGCACTCGGGATCCGTCGACAGCCCTGACACAGGCCGCCTTTCAGGGGTATTGCACGCTTCGGAAGTCTTTGATTCGAATCGGTGAACATGTAAACGACTCCGCCCTTCAGAACGAAATAACCGGCTTCCCACGGGTTGGTTGGTGCATTCGGATGTGTCTGCTGCTGGTAAGAGTGTGGTCGAAACATCAAATCGCCCTCTTTCGTCGGTCCGCAGGGTGTACTTGGAGGCGAAATGTGTTCGTCCTCCATATAAATTAGACTATAGTGCTCGATTTTTTCATCCTAAAGCGAAAGAGCCCAAGTTGCGGGGTTAGTACGGAGCAACTACGTGAAGTTTTCGTTTTTTTTTTTTAAATACAGTGTTGAAGAGCAACTCACGGGATGGACCGCCGTTTCAGAAAGTATGGAATGCTTGAGTGTGTGCATATCGTCATAATTCAACTCCTTGACCGCCGGTAATCTCGGCTTGGAAGGTGATCGCCTCATAGCCATTTCCAAATGGGCTATGAGCTCGGAAGTTGTTTGAGAGCTGCCCGTTGAAAATAAGTACTGCATCTCGTAATCGGCATTCGAAATGAGTATGGTTTGTGCGTTTAGTCCGATCTTGAAAGGATTAAAAGATAATGTTGCGGTTAATTTAGAATAATATTTGAAACGTTTGAGCTGGATATTTGAATATCTACGCACGTTACTTACCATTATAACGTCGAGTTCGTTGTAAGGAATGACAAACTGATTGCTGTACGAATGATCCGACTTGGAGCCAGTGAGGTACAAAGTTTTGTCGGTCAGGAGGGCGAGCATGGGCCTGCTATCCCCGTTATTCATGTAGGAGCTTCGAACTTTGTAAACTTTGTAAAGCTCCTCGCTCTTGTCACGATATATGTGACGTTTGAAAATTTCTCGTAGTTTCAGACTTATCTTTTCACCGCTAAACTCCTGTCTTTCCGCTACCATGTTCTCCTGTATTTCTTTCTCAAGGTTATCATTAAAGTCCTTGAAAGAATCGTAATCGGCCTTAGCACCCCTGATGTAGAGCGGACTCGGTTTGGGAGTTTTTTTCGTGTTCTTTTTGTTGAGATCGAATTTCCGTTCGGTGATAGAACGAAGAAATCTGCTCAGGAGAGAAGCTTTGGTTGATGACGGGCCACCAACGACGCCACCGCCGCCGGATTGGCGCAGCGGTGGCATCATCAATCGATTACTGTCGCTTGATAAAACGCAAGTGATATTTCTCTTTTTCAAGGGGGAAGCGAGATGTCGAGAATTACGTCGTTCTTCTACGTCGGTGGAGGTCCCAATGCTGTCGACGTCCGACCAATCGCTCGAGCTCGTTGTTGCCGTCGTCGTTGTGTACTTTTTGTTTGTATTGGGCATATCGAGTTTAACTGGTGGGTCCTCGAGGATATAGCCGTATTCTTTTTCTACGACGTAGGCTTCTTGAGCCTCGTTTTCACCGAGCTCGATTTCCATATTGGGTACAAAAGCCTTGCCGGGATCGTCCTCCTGACCCTCCGGAACACCTCGTTCGGACATGTCGGGTTTGTTTTCGCAAGATTTTTCGTCGTTCGCGTTGGCGACGCAATCGTCCGCCTCTCCCCTTCCGTCGTGATCCTCGTCACGCTGCTGGAAGTCGAAGAAACTCGTCGACGACGATGACGAATAATAGTCCGAATGAGCGTTTCTCGTCGTTCGGGTTCTTTGAACGTACGGGGAATCACCGTGGGCGCACCAGCTGTATCTACCCTTTTGGCTATCTTTCCTCTGAACGGAATTCGGTTGTAAAAAACTTCTCGAAAAGTCGGCGTAATTCTCGTCGTCCTCCAGTTTCATTGTTTTAAATATATCCTCGTGAAAACTTACGCGTTTCTTCGTCTCGCTACGTTTTTTCTTACGCTGGCGACGTTGAACGATCCCTACGGATCCAGACGACGAGAGTATGCCGTTGTCCGTCATATTAATCGTGTTCAATATGCTGTAAGGGGCTTCTGTGTAACAATCGCAATCCGAAATCGTCATGCTCAGCTCGAGAAGATTCGTGTCATTGTTTATCACGTAAGAATTTCGTGGGTCAATGTTCTTCTTGAAGCTGTAACTCCCGTCTGCGTAGTAGCTGCTGCGTTTGTTGTAATCCTTGGCCGACTTAATCTCATTGTCATTGATCATCTCGTGTTTCATATCGAGCCTGGATTCGTCGAGGCTCTTGCTGTATATATTGTAGTCTTTGAGGGTATCAAGACTCGAACGATCCAGGTCCTTTTCCTCCTCCATTTTGTTGGTTAAATTTTGATTGACGATGTCACTCTTCGTGATCGTAGACTTTTGAAATTTCGGCATCATCGACGGTGAGTGAACCGGTGTTTTGCCATCCTCGCTCGAGTCACTCGACGAAAACGTACGATCGAGATTTTTGTTGTCCTGGATGCAGTTGTTCAGTATCGGCTTATACTTGTTACGATATTTCGGTATGTCATCCATCGAAGAGTCCTCCTGCGAGAAAATCGAGAGTTGTAATCGACCCTCGACCGATCAACTTTCTCACTCGATTCGTTATTCCCCGTACACCGTGTCTCGTTTGTATCACAATTACTACGTACCTCTTTGTAACTACTGGCGTCAGTTTCGTTAGCGCCCTCCATGTCGCTGTCGAGAGCGACCCCGCTATCACCGGGGGATGCGAGACTAGACGATACGCTCGAAGATCGAAGGTGTAAAGAGAGAGCTGTTCCCGATGGTGAGCCGCTCATAGCTCTCTGAGGCATGTAATTACAGATGTCCAAGAATGTGACATCCTGCAAAGTGAGAAAAACAAAAACTAATTCATCATTTCCACCAACGGCGCTCTTTCCTACAGTTTCATAAAAAGACTCCCAATTCTTGTCAATTCTCTCTCGGCGATAATAGAGCATAATAAATTTTTCAGCAGAAAGGAGAAAGGAGAAAAAAGGTGCCCGAGCGTCGACGCGGTGGATAACCCCTTGGCTCGTGATTCGTAAAAACATATTTATCGCCTGTGATAGTTGCGCGGGACTGTCGAGCGTGAAAAAAATATTATTTATCTCGACGATTATTGTTACCAGGGGGTGATATTGGCATTCGATGGAGGACGAAGGGGACTGAATGAACGATACCGCGATTCGCATTTCTCATAGGTCGGTATTACTGACTCGAAAGAATATTTTTCAATAAAAAGTTTGCTGACCAGAGAAAGACGATACGTTTACATATTTTTGTCGAAAGATTCCATGACATACACGAATGACTCTATCGCGTAATAATAATCATTGGCTCTGATTGATAGCCCCAATCATAAAACTGTTTACTCCGTCCGTTCTTCTCTCGGCAACCGATGCCTCAACCAGCATGAAAAAATTTTTAAAAATATTGTAGTATACGTATCTCTGTACCGATATATTAAATAATGACGGATACGATAAAAACCGAAAAATCACCATGATTAATATAGATACGAGGTGCTCTTATCGCGCCGTCGTTCAAAGGCTCCGTTGATATTTTTTCATACGAGTAACGATGTATTACGGTACATGAATTAATGAAAAATGTTGATCAATGACTTACCAATTGCAGCGTGAAGGAAACATTTTCTAGGCCTGCTAGAAGATTTATCAGTTGATGAGTTTTGTCCGCGTCACGAACAAGCGCATGAGGAGCGTATTGTTTCTTGAGCGTAGAGGAATCTCTGAGTAAGCAAGCCAAATAGCTCTCGAAGCTTCCTTCGCTGAGAGTATGGTATAGCCATGCTCTACCTGTTCAGACCAACCAATGGGTTTTCTTTGGTCAAAATTTTCCTCAGAGATGAATAAAAAGATAACAAGAATTGCAACTCGGTTCAAACAATGTCTTACCTTTGCCGATGGAAGTTAAAACGCTTTGGAGCGCATGTATGACCACTACGGTATCCTGATGACTGAGTTCTCTGGCAGTGCCCCAGTATCCGTGTCGCTCCACTCTCAGACCATGGCGCAGTGCTCTATCCAACCAGTAAACCAGCCAGGAATCTCCGTCGAGAACGACAGTGCCGTGTAAGCTTTGAGCATAGACCTATGAAATAAGATAACGACGCTGTCAATTTTTTACCTTAAAATCGTTCAACGCTAGTGTATTGTAATGCGTGTCTTTATTGTTCAAAAACAAAAGTAGTCTAACAATGGACTATAACAATAGTTGTACCTGTGTTTCAACATCAACTATGGGACCAGGACTAAAAGTTGCTCAGCTAACCACAAAAAATCTATTTAACTGTGAGCGCATTCCTCAACGACACAAACACACATGTTTCTTCTTTCCGTCATATCCAGCACACCAAACCAAGTTCTTCCATCCACACTCGTCTCCGCATATATCGTCCCTATCGGGTGCAAAGAAACTACGTCGCTTTCCAATGGTGTTGACAAGAGACAAATGTAATCGAATATATTATAGGTATTATTGAAGCGAATATACGGATAAACACGTGCATGAAAAATGCATAAAATGAAAGTAGCAGGTCTCGAGGCTAAAAGATGTGTTACTCGCAGATTGTCAGTGCCTGACACAGTCGGAAAGAAAAAGTCTGAAAGTTGATGCAAACGGACCAGCTGTCGTTTATGATGCGATGGCGTTGCCTCGCCGTTTCCGCAGACCCCCTTCCCTCCCTGCCTCTCTATATTTATATACTCTTCAATTTCAATCCGATCAACGTACGAACGTACGTGTATATGAGTATTAATGTTAATTAGTATTGCCAGAGCGAAAAAAATTAGTGGTGAGAGAAGAAACCTGATCTTGGAAAAGAGAGAGGGATACAGTTCTTAAAGGATTGGCAAAAAGAAGGAATTAAAGGAGGTACGTATCATGGTGTTGAGAAGCGAACGATCGATTGTGAGAGTGGGAAAGGTCAGACTTTGACGTGTGGGGGGACAAAGAGACTTTGTAGGCGGCGTGATCGACACAATAAATAACCTGTTTAAATGGTTTTTCGTATCGCGTTATTCGATTACTCCTGGTCATAGCTGCATCAAAAGTACTACTTCAGTATCTTTGGAAATTTGTTTGATATATACTCAAAATTGATAGTCTCGCGCGAATAGAATATACACATATATATGTACACCGATATTTGGGCACGCATGCGCGCAGTGCCCGTGTGTCTGCTTTGGTGTACATGTCGGAAAACGGCCTTGACGACCGAATGAATTACCGCAGTAAAATGTATTACTCACCAGTTTGACAGCTTTTGTGAGCTCGAGAAGGATTCTGCTCTTTGACAATACCTTGTCGGTGCAGAGATCCGTTTCCTCGCGAGCCGGCATTTCGTCGCATTTATTCACATGTCTTGAATCACTGCCGGCGACAGCGCGTAATATCGTAGCGCAAAAAGGCGAAAAATTACGAAATGCAGGGAGTAACGGCGAGCGATCTTTACACGAACGGGGCGAACGAGCCGCACTGACACGATGGATAAGATCCACGGATTCCATGGTACGCTGCATTGATTTTGTCACCGCGCAACGCGCAGGTCTGCGCCAACCGGGATATTTCAAATATGTTTTATTTCGTTATCCTCCGAGCAAATGAGAACCTGCTACCAGCTGCTGGCTGTTGTTTTGTTCCGTTAACAAAAGAGACAAAAAATTTACGACGACTCTAATAATATAGACTATCGAGAAATTCCTATTCGACAAGCTCATTCAGTACACTCTTGCACTCCCCGCGTATATATATGCTTTACTGCTTTTGATGCGACAGCCCAACGGCTCGACATCAAAAGGGAGTCATAGCTCCAACTCTAGCCGTCTTATATTCATATTATGCTTTTATATGCCTCGTACGCGTACATTTATCTTATTTCTCTTACTTTCAATACGTTTTAATTTATTTTATTTATCTCCAGTCCCACCGCGTCGATCAGTGGTGGTTTTACCATAAATATAGACATGCATTTGTTGCACGATTTGTCTCGTGGTGTCGCATGGAGAAAATACGCCGTGTTCGGCGGAGGAGGACGAGATATCAGTAGTGTAGTGGAATATACATCCGTACGATCCGTACGAGAGGTGAACATATAACATTGACGATTGATCGATAGTGGAAGCTACAGTGAGCCGGATATCTTGAAGGACCTTGAGCATTTTTTTTACTGTTGTATTTCAACATTCAACAAAAGATTTTAATTAATATAATTATTGAGTTTTAGACTACCGGCGGATGGTACGAATTTTTTCTCCCTATTCGGACATCACGATCGAAAAATTCGAGAATATCGAGGGTGGGTAATGGATTGAACGCAGGAAAAGCAAGCTGCGTCGACTCGATCGATACTGTTACCGTGTGATGCGGAGGTTTCCACCATTCTCGTACCCGAGAGAATTGCACGGAGAGAATTAAATTTGAAAAATTACCGTGAGCAACGATAGTGCGCGGTGACGAGCTGAAATTCATGATATTTTATTATGGAAAAAAAATTGATTTTTTCTATAAATTAAATAACATTTCTTGTTCCAAGTGGGAACTTTTACCGGAGTATATTCAGTAAGTTCTCTATTTGCAATATTTACTACTGTTATAAAACTGAAATTTCGCAAAATATGAAAAATTTTACAACGCGTTACAGGAATTAATACTCTTCGTTATCTTGTCCTCGCAGTCAAATATAACATGGTAAATTTTACAGTGAATTTCACGCTAAAATAATTATCGTTCAATTCTCTCCGCGAGGCTTCGATGAACTTGAATATTTTTTGACACAGTTTGACCAAATATTAAAAAATCCTCTGTCAGCCCGCACAGCGCGATGGCAAAAATGGGCTGACATTTGTATTATTTCGATTGGGCGAGAACAGTGTGGAAAAATTTTTTTATATGAGTACGAAGAGATAAATGAGGAAGAATTCATACCTTGTCCAGCATTGTTCTATTTTATCAATGGATGCATTCACGAACCCGTACAACGGGAGAGACGGAGGCGATCGTGAAATTAAAATTTCGTCATCGTTCGGTTTAATCCGCCACGATACGGGAAGGACAAAAAGAAAAAAGGATTTTTATGCTCTCGTCAATTAACGCTCATCTTCGCCTCCTCGTTTCTCTTCATTTATCAGCATATTAAACTGCCGAAAAATCTTTAATATTAGCTAGGGTCATTATATTGAACGTAAAAAAAGTGGGAGCTTTTTTCCGTCTCGCATTCCTGGCTCGGCAATTCTTCAAGGAAATTTCGGCCGGGAATATGTTAGTAACGGAGCATTCTGACGGGCGAAGGTATTGAAATTGAATCTTCCGATTTCGTATATTCTCGTTAAATATATCAAACGATACCGCTGAAAAATAATGACGCAAAGACATGTCCGGTTTCTCGAAGTCTAAACGACTTTTCGTATCCTTCAAAGCTCGAGCTTTATTTTATTTCTTGTCGAACATGATACGATCTCGTACAAAATTTAATGAGGCGACGTCCGGTTTCCCAAAGCCGGAGCTTTCGCGTATCCATTTTTGAAGGAAAGGACGACAGTTTTTTACTTCTCCGACGGACGAGAGAGTCGTAGATTCTTCGTTTATTCAGGAAACGTAAATGTTCGGAGCTTGCCCGCGGCGCAGCGAGTCTGCCGTTCGATGTTTTACAGTTTCGCCAAGATTTCTGTTACCGTGAGCGGTTCGTCGATGGTCCGATCGCTGCTGGAAGTAATCCCGGAACTGAGCATCGTTCTCTCGGTTGAGCGAGGCTTCATCGATCTCTGCCTAATGTTCTTTCGGCTCGTTAATTGTGTCTCGGTATCGTCGATTCCTCTTGATTCGTCATCAATCATTCCCATTTCTCTCGTGCACTGTCCGGCTCCGTCATTCGCCAGCTTTCCGTTCGCGAGCTCTCTGTAAAACGTTTATCCCATTCGACAATCCGAGACGAGTCACATTTTCTACTCACCGATGTAACATTTTTTTCCCCCGAATAATCTCCATCCTCCGCGTATTTCAGTATCGAAATAACTGGCGGAGGGATCGCGAGATCCGCCCTTTCAAACGAGTATCCATTTTACCTTTGTCTCTTGTCTTGTCTCGCATTTTTCTTCAGAGTCGATATCTCCTTTTGTGCCAGTTTCAGCTCCTTCTCCGAGTCCTTCGAGCCGCTCGAAAACCGCACGTGACGAATCGACGACGAGCGAAATTGCGGACGGCAGAGTCGAGACGTTTTAAAGAGAAGAAAGAGGAAAATTTATATCCGGTTCTTTCAAGTTGGATTATGAGCTGGCCGCGTTTAGGCCGAGCGACCTTCAAATCCAACGCAAATTTGTGCAAAACGAAATTTTTTTTTTTTTTTACATTACGACAGTATTAAAGTGGTTATTGGGACGTTCGATAAAGTCCGGTGAAGTCTTTAACACGGTATCTTATGGGAGAATTCGGAAAAATATTAATTGTGTAAAAGTTGTACGGTGTTCGAGCTTCGAAAAAGTTTTTATCGTGAATAAAATTCATCAGATTTCGTTTCTTGAAAGGAAAAAAAAAAAAAAAAAAAAACACCTTACGGCGCTTTTGTGAAAGAAAATATGATAAAACTTTAGTCTTTGCGACGTGTCGAAAGCGCCGGGATTTCACCAAATTTATTTTTGAGACGGACTCACGTGCTTCGATTCGTCTAGCAGCTTCGCTTGTAACTAATTGAGCATTCTTTTTCCTCGATGCCATTATACACCGATATAAATAACTTTCTTTCGCCCTATAAAAATGTTCCCAAGGTTATGTGTACTTAAAGTGTCGCACTCAATCATGAACTAGTCTCGTTGAAGTATAAATTTCATCTTTCATGATATTTTTAAGGCATTTTATTACACTGAGAGAAAGAATTATTGAATTTGAGAACATGTATTTACTTATTAAATCAAAGTATTGTTTCGATTATTTATTTGTTGAACCAAGCGAATCACTGTTGATTTGAAAACATATTTTCATGGATCTATTACTCCATTATATTTAAACTCTTATTTAATAGTATCAATTAGATGCATGATAGATTTGATTAAATTTTTTTTGCTTGGATTAATAACATTTATCGCATAAAAAATATTAGATTATTTGAATCTACAAAACGACTTCAATACGAAATTGCTTTTTTCGAACAAATTATTTTCTTGCAATGAATTCATCATTATTGTGTTTCTAAAAATATTTTTATTAAAATAGATTTGATTAAATTTTTATTTATTGGATTAATTATATCGCGTCATCAAAAACATTAGATTACTATTTGAATCTACAAAACGGTTACAATACGAAATTGCTTTTTTCGAAAAAATTATTTTCTCGCAATGAATTCATCATTATTTTGTTTCTAAAAATATTTTTTACTAAAATAATTAATCTAATTGTTACTACTAAATAAGAGTTCAATGTAATGAAGTGATAGATCCGTGAAAATATGTTTTCAAATTAACAGTGATTTCCATGGTTCAATAAATAAATAATCGAAATAATACTTTTCGCAACTTATATCAGTTTTATCTAACAATTTTTTTTCTAACTTTTTCAGTTTATATCTAATAATGTCGTGGTAGTCCACTGGATATATCGAATCCCCATGCAGGTAGGAATTTTTCTTGGATTAAAATGGTTTCAGAGATGTACCATAAACTGTGATGACCATCACGGGCAGTGAAAAATAATTTTGCAATTAATAACATAATATAGTTAAAGTACATAAATAATAAAATATAGTTAAAATCATAGTTCATAAAAAGAATAAGTGCTTCCTTCAAAAACATGCATGTTTTGAATCATAAAATGTGTTAGTGATTCAAACTACATATTACATATAATTGATGAAAAATTGTTAGATCAAAGCAGCTACTGTTATTGAAACAAAATTTTATGAAATTGACTGAAATAAATTAACTAAGTAAATATACGAGGGAACCAATCTGTTTTGGCGAATAATGAAATAAATGATTGTTTCGCTTCAAAACTACATTTTATTGGTTCTACTTATTTTTTCTCTCAGTGCACATTCTCGTGATAAAAGTATTCTCAATGCAAGTGTTTATTAATTTTATTTATAATTTAGACTTCAATTTAATCAGCATAAAGTAGTTGCTAACTCGACTAATCGAAGAACGGCCGAAGAACTACTTTAATTGAACCTCGCCCGATGAATATTCATTTAAAATGTACGTTTTGCATCAACGAACCGCTGTGAATCCCATTGATCCGATTCAATTTTTAATGCTCAAACGAATAGAGAAAACAGGAAAAAATAAACGCCGAGTGGAAAAATTTTGACAAACTTTATTGGGCACTTTCCCAAAACTTTTCGCAAGGGTAATAGAAATGACGGGACTTTTCGAGGACTGCTTGAATTCTGCATATTTATATGCCCGAGAACGAGGTTCGAACAAGAGTTCTTCAGAAGCAGATACACGCAGCGGAGGTGCTTCAACGAGAGCGAAAGAAAGTTTGAAAATCGAGATAGAAATACTGCTCGCGAATGATGCGATGAAGCAGGCGAAGGTTAGAAGTGGCACTTGTAGTTTGTACTCGAGAGGCTCCACCGCTGGTCAAATGTAATTGGAGATTGACTGTAATTAAAGGTACCGTGAGTGACTGGGCGAGTCTCTCGAGTTCAGCGTGACGGGAATCGGAAAGTTGACGCGCGTTAATGGCCTCAGCCGCTAAACGTTTCAATTGCACACGATAGCTATTTTCTCTATCGATCGCTCGCTCCAGATCCATTTCGCGGCTGGCCACGGCTCCCCGCAGCCTCCGCATGTCTTCCTTCAATGCGTCCAATTCCGACCTGCGTCAATCGCCAGATCGCGACCTTCCATTCGTTTGTCGTCTCATATTATACGATAAAAAAAAAGTTGTTCCAAGGCTTACTTTGTTATGATCGCGGTCGCCTCGAAGAGCTCCGGCTGTTGATACTTTCGTTGGCACAAATGACAAACTTCGAGGGCCGATACCTGAATAACCTTCTCGTCAGTTTTATTCGGGAAGTCGATCGTTGCGACGCCACGATCTTCAAACTGGCGCTTCGTTTTTTTCGGCTCGATCGAACCGTTCACGTTTTTTGTCGTCTCCTAAACCGCCGCATTCGATCAAATCTTTTGCCTCGTTCACGCTACGCCGCTCCTATCGTGAGCTCTTATTTCTTACCAGCGAATTTTCCAATGAATTTTTCGCCCAAGACTCCTCCAGCTTCCGCATTTTGTCCGATAATTTTTTCACTCTTTTTGGACAAGGATTTTATTACGATTGTGACGATTCCCGCCGATTTTTAAGACACTGAGGGAAACAACTCACTGGGAACGGAGAGACTCGTTCTCGGTAATGAGAACGACGTTTCGTGTTTGCATCACGGTAAAGCGATCCTCGAGAACATTGAGTTTCGAACGATCTATAATAACTCGAGGTTCAGCGGCCCTAGGCTCACTAGCATTTTGCCATCCCTCCGACGCACTTCTCAATATTGTCTCCAATTGCCTCGCCGTGTCCGGGAATATCGGATCCCTTCCGTCTGCGAATAATAAAAAGGTGATGAAAAAAAAACAAAAAACAAAAAAAATCACAACCTCAGCAGAGAAAAAGCTTTCGAAATCTTCTTCCTTCGAAGTGTAACGATAAAAGCTTGTTGGTCAGTCGCGAATGTTGGACAAAAAGATCTCTCGTCGTTTGAGTTTCTTTTTCGACATTTACAATGAATTGTTACCGGATTGGTCGACTCGGGGAGCAGAGCTGATGGAATTTTTCGAGCGAGATATCATCGGAGCCGAATGTTGATTCTCCGGAAAAATGGGGGATGACGGTGACAGCGGCAGCGAGGGTTCCATGCTCTCTGAAGCGACGGGGGAGCAGCAGCAACGCGATCAGATGATTTATGCGATTCAATATCCTCAATATTGACTGAATCGTTAATAGTGAAAATTTTTATTTCCAAGATAATGGTGGCTGGGGGAAAAGAATGAGACGAGGGCTAGAGCAAGTTTGAAGATTCGCTCCTCGATCGAACTCGCGCAGTGTTCGTATCGAGGGAAAAAAGAAAATTGTGAGTTTTGGGATTAAGTATATAGAACCGGAAATGAACGTGCTCGCAGAGTCTTCTTGTGACGCGTCTAATTTTGAGGTTCATCGAATCTTGTCGCAAGCAGTCTCGCGCACCACATTCTATTGTCTCCGAACAAAGCGCCAACTTCGCGCAACAATAATATTCCGATCACGATTCCGATAGATCAGAAGAAGAAAACACTGTTTCTTCTCATTTATTGTGTAATTATTATTGTGCGTAAACTATTTGCTCGCGAAACTTTAATGGGTTCGACCATACCGTTTCTGAGAATATTGAATTAGTTTTTTACATTGTATCTTATGAAAAAGTGTTGCTTTTTTCTCCAAGATTAAGAACATTATGCTTGAAATAGTTATTTTTTCATCTACACGGAGAGACTTTTATACGAATATTTCGGATGAATTTGCTAGAAAAATTTGCTATGTTTTGTAGCAGCGCTGTTCTATATCGCCATTCTATTACATTTCACCAAAGTGTATAGTAATTTTGATGCCGAAATTAGTTCTCTCAAATTTTACTACATACGACAGGCAAAATGTAGGTCTGGGGTCTTTCGCGAAATTTTAAAAATTGGTCAATTGGACTGGGCAAATTGCTTGAAATTTTACTATGTGCCACTAGTTAATTTTAATCTTTATATTCGCAACAAAAGAGCAAAATTCAATGCGGTAAAAAGAAAAATAGGAAACTATGCAATTTTTGGTATAGCACAGAGAAACGACTGCTATCTTATCTCCTAAATTTTCATCAAATCATTTCATTATTTACTATGTTTTTGATGAAAATTCACTCGGTGTTCATTTTTGATATAATACAGCGTGTTATTTACTATGAACTGTGGTAATGGTTCTCCAAACTTTTGCATTATTTGACACACGATTATTATTATAATATCGATGTGGTCCGACGTTACTATATAAAGACATAGTAACATTTGCTATAAAAGTCTCTCCGTGTGGAAATTCATCCTAGTAAATCGTGACTTCTGCAATACCACTATCCCAGAAACTTTTTCCTTGCTCACATCTGCGTCAGGTAATACCATTTCATTTCTCTCCTTCATTTTTCATTCGATATATATCGTTTGATTATCCATTCGAAAGCGACAAGGGTAACTGCACGATGCTGGGACACAAACAAGAAACTTTCGGAGATAACGAGCGTCGCGGAGAGATCAAATTTTCCGTTGATTTTACAAACAGATTCTATTCTCTTTCACGACGAAATTTTGATAAATTACGTCAGACTCGCTCCGTTGGAGCACCCTCAACGTTCTCTCCAACAATTATGCTAAAATGATTTTCAAAACTCTACGTACAAACGCGCTTTGTGATACCCGACGTTACGGCTATGCTCGCGTGTAGCTTGTGCACGTATGAGGGCGCACATCGCTTTGAGGAATAAAATTTGACGGAGTGCTTGAACAGCGCGCAGTACACCACAGAGGTCGTAACAGCATTTTAGATTGCGCGTGTCTTTGCCGTAAAAGGTTTGCGCACGTTCAACGCGACGTGTAATTCCAGCGACTTTCGCATTCGCAAAAATCCATCGGTACGACGGAATATGACATTAAATATGACAGTGAACAAAGTACGTATCGAGGGCAGCGATTTTGGCACCGAATTTGAGTTTTCATGATAATTGATCGTGTCAAGAATGCCCCGAATATAACGAAACTCATTTCTGCAAACGTTTCTGCAATTTTACTATTATACGTGTGTATTTCTTCTTTCATTGTACAAGTGCGAATCACACGCGATGCTCGCGGAAGCACCATATGGTGCTTTCTTTTTTCGATCTGTTGCTCCGAGTGACGATGCGAAAAAAGACCTACATAAAAAGTTTGAAAATATTCAAGAAGCGAAGAGAGCGCTTCGTTCTTTCTTTCGCCGTTTCCCTTCCGCCAAACTCGTTCTAAACTCGCGCTTCTTCTCTTCATCGTCTTTGAGAGATCCCCCACACGGCATCGAAGCACGTTGCATGCGGATCCATACCCGAGGCAAAAGAGCGTGAATAATGCACGAAGGGCGATGAGAAAAAAAAGCCAGATGGCCCATTTTTCCTTTTTCTTTCTCCTTTCTGCACCTTTTTTCAACTCGCCGGCGCTTTTACAAGGGACATTCATCACAGCATTTCTTTTTTATAACAAATTCATAAATGCATGCTCGTTAATCCCGAACGAAAATTCGCAGAATCCGCAACTGTTTCTTGTCGGAGTTTTGGCTTCGTTAGAAACTCCATTTTAGAAAAAAATTCAATCGCTTCAAGTTGCAAGCAACAGATAACGTCGGCGCTTCTGGATTTTTATTGATGAATATTTACAAATTGTTCCTCGAAGTGAATACCGTGTATTTACAAAAACCTCTCCAATATGGTTACAGCACAGTGATACATATAATTAATACACTCATCATAACGATGCTCGTTAATCGCGATCACGATACGTGTTTCAATCTATGTGTGCGCGCGGTTGGGAAACAAAATTTGATGAAAAAGTCGGAAATTATTCGGTTGAGTGCGGCAACTTTTCATAGGCAGCCCATTAAAAATTTTTCGTTCAATTTCTCCGCAGAATATCTCATATTTCAATATTCCAACGCGAGCTTCGTTTCGCCATAAGCATCCAAATATGCGCGATCTTTCGATAAATTTTTTTTCCTTGCTCGCAATATCAGCGTATGTAAAGGAACCTTTGCCCGTCGGATGATAAAATATATCAGAGTAAAATATAAAGACGTTGCCGCGTCTCTAGATATACCAGATCCTCGGGCCAGCGCACGCCAGAGTTGTCAATTTACTTTGTACCGAGACCGTACAGCGAGGCTCTTAATTCTTTATTACTCGATCTTTATAGTCCTTAGAAGAGTTCAGGAGGCTCCGACTCGGTGTTTAATTAAAATATACGCAAACGGACTCGGTTTCTGAATACAGCGAGAATAATAATGGAAAATTATAATTTGCCCTTCAGCGCTCGCACTACTCGTACTTCAAGCATTGGATGAGAAATTTTTTAACCGCTGCACAGATTCAACTGCTCCGGGGGGACGGCGACGGTGCATCGGACCACGTTTGCAAAGCTGACTTCCGCGCCTTTTGGAAAGCTGATTTTTTCAATTGATGAACCAAAGCACTCGTGCGACGGAAGGAAAATAAATGTTCGAACTTTCACTTTTATTTTTTTTTTACATTTTTTTCTATATTTGGAAATGCATTTCTGAAGGAGAAAGAAATTTTGACGGTGGATTTCCAAAGGATACTCATTCGTTATACGGAAGAATCAATTTGCCGCGTGTATAGATGAACAAAATTTCAAATGCCCGTGTTATTTTTGCGAGGCCTTCGCGAGTCATCATCGCTTCAATAAAAGTGCGCAGCGCGATTGCTGACGAGTTAACCCGCCGATAGTCGCGCTGTGAGATTTCCTCTCACATTTTTTTAAGGCGTAGGAAGCTGCAGTTGGAGGGGAGCGTGACAAATTCGCTGATCGTAAAAAAAAACGTCGATACAGTCGGATTAATTTCTTGGTACAAATTACCGTTGGATACAATCAAAATGTATTCATTTAGGACGAAAATGTGATCGCTGACACAAAGTATCGTTATCATAAAATATGAGAATATTTACACGTACATTCGATGCTCCGCGCCTCGATGTTGCACATCGGATTCATTTTTTTCACGTATCTTTTTAATCGGCCACGCTTCACTGATGTTTTATTCAGATATTCGTAGTACTGACTATCATACTTACGATTACAATATATTGAGAATGAAACACATTGAACGAGTAATCATCAATATTACAAGCGCCGATGAGTGTGCATGCTCGATACACTCGGTCGAGAGTCAGAGAACGAAAGTCCTCGACATTTTGACAAATAATTGAGAGGCTCGTGAGGGGGACTAATGAAAATGCATGAAATTTGAAATTTGCTGTTCGGTATTGCCTGGAATTGCCCGGGTCGACAACAACCACCGAAGTAGGAAGATTTTTATGTCAGCGCGTACTAGATTTAATCCCGTTTAGCGCCCGGTCGCTCGTTGGTCAATGGCGTCAAAAAACGAGGGAACGTAGAAGTTTGTTCGGGCAATTGCACGGGACTGCGCGCGCGGTCGTGGGATAAATTTTTGTACGACAAACATTTTCCTCAATTCGTTCGCCTGAAACATTCTTTTTTTTTCCAAGTAAGATCGGACGAAGGCGCGTAGCATTTTTCAATATTTTATTTACATTTTATTGATTTGGAATCGCGAATCGTAAAAGGTGAAAAGTCTAGATTTTCTGTTGGTTCGAGGTAAACCCCGCAAAGCCTCCCGCTCCTCTCCGCCCATGCCAACATCGACCCTCGCTATCCACCAGGAACGGTTCATAATAATGGGAATTCCGGCGAAATGCCGCGAGCGTTTCATCGGTACACGGGGATGAGCGCCAGTGTGTACTCCAACGTTATTGGGTGAATGAAATTCAGCGCGAGCTGTTCTTGTGTTCTTGTGTGACTAGTTAGGATTCCAAGTCTGTTAATACAGCGCCAGCTTTTGTTTGTCTTTCATACGAAATCCGAAGTAGAGCGAAGAGAATATCATGCTGCCATCGTAAATAAAGATTCTGATGAATACTTTGTGAAACAACTTATTATACGTTCAATATCTTAATCGATGATCGCGATCGGTAATATTGTTACGTTGGAAGAGAGGAACTGCTTCGATGTCTCGCGGGGACCGGCGAGGGAATGATCCCGCTCTGCTCGTCGTCGAATCGTTCGAGATTCAAGTTTCGCTGCTCGATCGGTATCGATTAAGGAATGTTTTTCACACGTGCGAAACCATAACTCGTTTTCTCGAGGACTGTCCAGTCATCGAAGTGGTCAAGGTCATCCTCGTGCTGTTGTTAACACCACCGGTGCCGAAGCAATGATGTGGATGCGAATGGCACCATCCCGAAATCCAGGAAACCGCCTGCATGTTCCTACCGATCGGCGG
The DNA here is from genome assembly GCF_019457755.1 of Venturia canescens. Lineage (NCBI taxonomy): Eukaryota > Metazoa > Arthropoda > Insecta > Hymenoptera > Ichneumonidae > Venturia > Venturia canescens. The sequence continues at coordinate 907,098 of NC_057421.1, read as the reverse complement.
GTTTTCGAAAACCCAACAGACACAACACACGTTGTAGCGACGTATTTCAATTCTCAATAATGATTATTTATTATTTTTCTCGTTATAATCGAGTTGCCTAACAATTCTATCATTACATTTCATTCGAAACAAACGAATGAGAATATTGCAAGGATTAGCGGGAAGGGGAAGGGGGGGGGGGTCGAGCTTACGGGGGGAGGGGAGAATTCTATATTTACAGCACGTTGCAATGATATTCTTCTTCTTTAGATGCGTTTTTTTTTTCAAAATTGCTAAGAATATAGAATTTCGCTATTTTTTCGGTTTTTTATCGGTTCATATGGAAAGAAAATATACGAAAATGGAAAAAAAATTGGAATTTTCGATATAGACAATAATTACGATTTCCACATATTGGTGTACGGTCAAAAGATGGCGGGGCAAAATATCCTCGGACAAAATATTCTTGGGATAAAATATGCTTGGGTCGAAATATCCTAAAGACATAGTAATATTTTCGATTTGAAAATATCCTACATACTTGTAAATAAATTGAGTGTCTTGGATACTTTTATGTGTAATACTTATTATGAATAACAAAAATAATATACTTAGCAAATAATATTATAAAAATAATACTGTGTGTGTGCGCGCGCGCGCGTGTCTAATGAAAGTGTGTACAACAAATATATATATTAAAAAAAAATCATATAAGAAAATTATAGAAGATATTTTGACTCTGGAATATTGTGTCTCAGGATACGGACTTTCACAAGCGCGTTGACAATTTCGTTTCGCATTCATAAAGATTGATTGAAAAACGTCAAAAGTCAAATTCACGCCGCGCCTGGAGGCATTTTTATAGGAAACGTTTAACTATACGTTACGCTGTGAATAGCAGGGGAACGTTTATGTCAGCGTAGTGCAAGGTTATGACGAGCAAAGTTATTGTTACAGATTTTGAAGTGCTTTCACGCATTTGTATAGCTTAAAATGGGTTTTTTTCTCGTTTTTCATCAAGAGCAAGTGACTCGATGAAGCTTCGATCAAGGGATACGCGCACCGTTGAAATAAAATAAAACGTTGGGGAGCAGGAGGTGAAACGAAAAAGAAAAAAAAAGATACACGGAGACGATAAAAAGATTTTGGAGCAACACTCACCGTACGTTCTTGCAGAATTGAGTACTGAAGAGACAATAAATAATGGGATTCGCGGCTGAATTAAGCGGCGCGAGGCTCTGAATGAAAGTGGCAACCGCTATATTCGTCTGGGTGTTCGGTACGTGACCGTAGACCTGAAGAAGCGAAAATACGATGTACGGACTCCAGCAGAGAATGAAAACTGAAAGAAAAAACAAACCGAAAACACGAACGTGTGTCATTGAACATGCAAAGATAAATCTATCGGCGTAAGCACGCATAATTTCCTATGAGCGCAACACGAGCATCCGCGAAAGCAGCTTATTTTTATGCCCCAATGTACCGCAGCAACGGCCCAATCGAGAATGAACGGTATATCGGTATAGGTTTGTCAAATGGGAACAGATGGACGTCTTATAAACAATTTATAGTCGAACCGAGCAAGGTATATATGAAAAAATATTTTTTGATAGAAGACTGCTCCGCGAAGTGTATCTTCCCCTATAAATATCGAGTTGACTATTAATTTTCTCAGTCTGACGCGGCTATCGAGCAAGGTTATTCCCTATTATTTTATCGCGGTCCCAGTTTTTCTTAGCAAAAGCAGCTTGTTCCGTGTCAAAGTTTTCGCGATATCAGCAATAAATCTCCCGTTGCGCGCCCGCGCGGAATTCAATGTAGCTCAAAAAGAGAGGAGCGCGAAAGCGAAGCCGTCGCGGAGCAGGTCGTGTTCAAGGACTCGCTTACTCGGATCGCTCTGATTTTATGAATATTGCCCGGGGCAGACGGTTTGTACCGTGTCTGTACCATCCTCGGATTCTTATTCATCAACGAACAGTCGCTGAGCACATTTTGTTAAGCGAATTATTACGTGATTCACGAATGCATACGAATCTTTGTGTTTGATTTTTTTATTTATTTTTTCGTTCACGTTAATTCTTTATAGACGAGTCAAAAATTGAACCGTTCGTTGTCCTTAACTAAAGGATCTCATTTTCTCGCCGATTTAATAGAAACCTAATACCCGCATTGTTGTTCGATCTCTAAATTTACAAGAATGTTCAATTTTTCGAAACGATTTGCGACTGACTGAGAAGAAAATGCGCGGAATCAGGCGTGTCTGCGAGTACAATGAACGAACGAATGAATCCGAGCAGCAGCAGCAACGAAAGATACATTCTTATCGAAACTCACCGAAAACGATGACAAAGGTCATCTTGACAGTCTTAATTTTGGCTCTGGGTATGAGACCCCGCGAAGAGGCTCTCCTCGTGTCTCTCGTTGGACCATCCCGTAGTGCGCTGCTCTGCGTCCATATCGTCGCAACAATGACCATGTAGCAACCGCTGATTATTATGGTCGGTGCGATAAACAGCGTGAAGCTCACCAGGCTCATGTATATTCGCCATGAAATGGGGCTGCCAAGATCTATCCAGCATTGAACTTTGTCCTGAAAGAATTTACGTGCACTGGGAGTTTGTATTGATCGTTTCGTTTGTTGCTGTGCTTGTTGCCAAACCAGAACTATGACGGAGACAAATGAACGAGTTGATTTTTCGCTATGTTCAATGATTGGGTGACGAGCGTACACGGAGAGATTTTTATAGCAAAATTTACTATCTTTTTGTAGTAACGTCGGACCATATCGATATTATAATAATAATAATCGCTACGGAGTGTGTCAAATAGTGCAAAAGTTTGGGGAACCATTACCACAGTTCATAGTAAATAACACGCTGTATTATATATCAAAAATGAACACCGAGCGAATTTTCATCAAAAACATAGTAAATAATGAAATGATTTGATGAAAATTTAGGAGATAACATAGCAATCGTTTCTCTGTGCTATACCAAAAATTGCATAGTTTCCTATTTTTCTTTTTACCGCATTGAATTTTGCTCAATAACATAGCAAAATTCATGCGCCCACCAATTATAGAGGCGTTGCGAGTATAAACATTAAAATTAACTAGTGGCACATAGTAAAATTTCAAGCAATTTGCCCAGTCCAATTGACCAATTTTTAACATTTCGCCAAAGCCCCGAGTGACATTTGGATATCGATACATCGTTCGATGTAAGAAATGTGAAATGTAATAGAATGGCGATATAGAACAGCGCTGCTATAAAACATAGCAAATTTATCTAGCAAATTCATCCGAAATATTCGTATAAAAGTCTCTCCGTGTATGCACACTGAAAATAGAAGACTAAATGGATCCGCGAGTCATGTCAAATGAATTGTTTCGCACTTTTCATTTGAAAAAACTTTATGTTCGATGCTACTAGTGATTCTTACGACCGAACGACTTCGAACGACATTAGATTCGATTTATTTATGTACAAAACCTCTCGCGATTGATTCGACAACGATGAATTTACGTGATTGTCGTACCTGTATCAATTTTTCCTCGTACAGAAAAATAATGGGAATGCTGAAGAATATCGATAGTCCCCAAGCAGCTGCGACCAGAGCTCTCGCTCTCCACCCTTCAATCATAGTACGATTTTCTGCTTTTAATTGAAATTCAAGCGCAGACTTTTGTGGACTGGGGAATAAAGGTTGTTGGCAATTGTGGAAAAAAGGCCTCAAAGAGTCTCCATTTTTCGATATATCGCCGCTTCAACTACGCCGCCCGTAGCACGTATTTTTAAATGCACGCTTGCAAATATGAACGAGTTATCGAATTTCTTAAATATCATTCAAACATCACCCATGCAAATCGTTCGGGAGGATATGATTGTGCGGCGCGCGCCTGTGTACACCCTGCTGAGAGAAAAAATTGTGATGTATGCGTCCACCTGGTTGGACTGAAATTTGAACATGATTTTTTTGACTGTTTAGCTGCTGACGCGTGCTTTGCACTCGCTTCAATAAATTTTTTATTTAATCTGAACAGTGATACGTGTACAGAGACAAATATTTAATAAATGCTATGATTTTAGCCACGAAATAAAATATCCAGTGGTTTTAGAGTGTATCCAGAAAGTAATAAAAACGGAGAAGAATATGCTCGAGGCAAAATAATAAAAAAATTTAACCAAAATACAATGAAAAGTAAAACGATTTTCGATCCGTCGTTGCATCTCCGAAGACTCTTGACGCAGAATTGAGTCCGCGAAGTTTATAGGAAATCTCGAGCCAACTTTTTCCTCCGAATGAAAAAGTTGGACAACATTGAAAAACTCTCGTTTCGTAATAATGTCAAGTGTATTCTATTGGATATGAGAAGCGTATTTTATTTTTCGTTGTTTTGCACAAATCATAAAAACCATTTTTGATACAGGAAACGCGTCGTATACTACAGAATTTTGTAAATAACGTTTCATCTCTGAGCCCATCTTTGTTTCTTCGACGAATCGAGTTGCGCGATTTTTCCGAAGTTTGAAATATTTCTATAACGCGTTCGCAGTCGTCATTGCTCTCACATGGGATATAAAATAAATAAGAAAAAGAGAAACAAGTGTAGAGGAAAAACTCACAACTTCCAGAAAAACTCATGGGGCGAGTGATGGCGTCGTATCTGTCGATGGAGAGAGCAACGAGGACGTATGTCGAGCTGTACGTAACGACGACCTGAGAGAATCGTACGAGCTTGCAGGCGACATTACCAGCATGCCAGGCGACGGTTGTTCGCCAAACAATATCGGTCAGTACGGATATTAAACCGACCAGCAAATCTGTCGAAATAATATTCAAGCAGCTTGTTTTTATCAAGATTCAGTCACGATGCAATTGTCTTCTCGATCTAAAACAACACCAAACATTTGTATTTTCTTTAAGGTAGATCATGCTCCTAGGATCGTATTTATTTTTTAGCGGAATAAATTACAAGCTATATTAATTGAACGAGGATCCATCACTGACAGAACCTCAAATTTCATTCGTCCTTGGCTAAAATACTACAGTTTTTATATAAAAAATCGCTTAAGAAAGCGCAAAAGAAAAACACAAAAACACAAAAGGAAATGGACCAACAGAAAAGTGTTAATAAAAAGACAGAAGACTATGACAGGAATGGACCAACCCAAGAAAAAACAAAATGACAAAATAAGCAAATGTGAGATTACGAGTGCTCATTTAACCGAATTTCGTTCAATCGTTAACGTCATATAGGGGAGACCGGGGCAAAACGGGATACCTAAGGAAATATTGAACTTTTCAGGAATTTGAAAAACTCCGTCTATTTTTTACTCACAAAAACCAAGAAATGGACTGAATGTTTTTTCAATTTGAAAGAAAAAATTTCCGGGGTAATTTCCCTCAAAAGTTTGTGAAATTATTTTTTTGTAATTTTCATTCAATGCACCTTGGGTGCGTTTTCATTTGATAAAAGTTTGTATTCTTCATTCACCGAATCATGGATTCAGTGTTAAAGTTGTGCGGAGTGGGCACACGCGGCTGTTTCTTTTTTTTTCATTCAAATTTCATTCAATTTCACCGTACATTCGAGACATCTAGTCAAAATCGTCCGTAGAGCATTTTTTTCGAGGGGAAGTCCCCTTGGCCCCATAATTTTTTTTAACACAATATGAAAAATTACTGTGAAAAATAAATTTTTTAACACAGCAGTAGTTGACAGCACATATGTAAACCGACACATCTAGCTTAATTGCTCATGGTATCCACTTTGCCCCGCGTTTCCCTATATCTGTGATTACTCTCATAGACAGTAGTGGAAATAAAAAAAAACATGATGTTTTGGAAAAAATATATTTTTTGGTAATTTTCGGACAAATATAGAAGTAGAGAAAAAAAAGTCAAAAAAATTTCCCGAATTTTTCGGGTATCCCGTTTTGCCCCGGTCTCCCCTCCCTATATCTTTATTATCAGTAAGACAATCTTTTTCCCAGACCTTCATTATATACTTCATTGTTATCGTGTACTTTTTCATAAACTTCGTAAAAAGCGTTCATTCTTTTTACGCATAGTCTCTATACCCGGGTGTGTTTTTCTTTATATTCAAACACGTTTATCTAAATAACCAATAAGACGAACCTTTCAAAATTTGATATGCGCATCAGTCGCGACTAGCCATTGAAACTCTATGTAAATTTCAAAACTTTCTTAAGAAAATCGTTTCGTGCATGAACTACCTTAAACTACTTTTTCTAGTCGCCCGCCACTGAATCGAGTTCGATAAAAATTCAGGGCTCAATATAATACTCTTGGACGATATAATTTCAAGAATTCCGTCGCTGCAGGGTAAAAGCGAGAGTTACACACCGATCACGAAAAGGACATGGAATTACTTTGGCAGAGTGCCGAGTCATCCTCCGTCCGTATGTTCTCTTCATCGGTTTGTGAGATGTCGCGCATAGGAGAGGAACGCGACAGCGTCGAGACGCTGGGCAATTAAAACGTTTTTTTTTCGCATACCAGCTCTAGCGTAAGAAAAACATGCATTCATCGACGCTTGCTCCGGTCGATTGACCGAGCCAGTGGCAAAAAACAGTCTGCTGTATTTTTAACGAGCTGGCAAAAGGTGACTTTTAGCGTCTTGATATATTTTTTTTAATGTTGCGCACAATTCATTTTTATTAGTGGCAATAAATTTACGAGTGATTTCCCTCATCGTAGCTAGTACTGCGGCAGCGACGACCATCGATTCCACAGCAAAGAAAAAGCGACGATAAATTATAAGGTCACAAGGGTGAAAAATTTCGACAAAAAAAAAGAACAAATTCGGGACTTGTCGTTGGCATACAATAGGGAACGCGGAAAAGATAAAGCGGGGATACGCGCTGGTAGAATTCGTGTGTATGGCAAATTGGGCGCGCAGCGTGCATTTTATAGGTTTCCGGATACTAAGGACTGGTCCGGGTAATTCCATGGCTCGACCGATTCGAGGTGCGAGTGGAGAGACTAAGTTATTTGTATAAACAAAAACATCTGGTGGCTTCTGTTGCAATATGCTGCACCGCGCATTTGTCCAAGAGTTTCAATATACCAACGGATTTTCATTCTTCCTATAAACGATATGTTAATGCGGACTCTAGTTGTTTTGTATGAATAAGCAAAATCGGATAATAACGATATTGCGATAAGTTCAGCGTCTGCGTGACTATATATTCGCCTTTAAATGTACGGAGAACAGTAAAAATGAAAATTGGGTGTCTATAAACGTCACGTATGGGTGAAAATACTTGGTTTGGTTCGAACTGCGGTGGGCAGACTTTTTTACGAGTTTTCATCCCGAAACCGGTACAAGAAGCCGTGCATCATTCACCATTATACAAAACGATTCGGTTCAGGGAGTTTTCGAGGCTGCTGATTCCAATCCTGAACTTAACCCTCTCGGACCGTATGTTGCTTCTACGCAACACGCGCTTCCAGGCCCAATAAAACTGCATCGATCAGTGAGGTTGGGGTTCTAACTGCCTATTTCCATCAAGCAGGGTTAGATTACACCATAGATACTCCTAAACCAAAAGATAAACCGCTTTAACCCATAGAAATATCAATATGAAGTCGGCGTTTCATGTTGAGTTGGCGTTGTGTAAAAAGGTGCTTTAGTTAATCGCAAAAGAAAAGTGAGTACATATTTTTTTTCGTACTCCAAACGTTATTTCCTTTTAAAGGGAAGCTGATATTATGTATTTAAGGTAATCGGTGCTAGATTCATTCGTAAATTTTTCTCATTTTGCTCCCCAAGGACCTGGTGCTGCGCGTAGCGAACATTCAAAAATTCATATTTCCCAACAAAAAAACTGAAATGTCACAATGGATTCGCAAACTAGAAAGTATTTTGAGATAAAATTATAAAGGGAATCATTTTCCGTCAACGCGAAATAGGTCTCGGTCTGAGAGGGTTAATTGATGTAAAAAACTCTTCAATCGAAAAAGTATTCCATCGAAGCTTCTCAAAATTAAGGAAGATCATGCGTTACTTGTGATTCAAAAAGCAACTGAACGCTTCGTTTTTTCGATGATCAAAAAAACGACTAAAATTTATTCTCGCAATTATTAAAATTATTGCTTATTTGTTGAGATTGATAAATTTTTAATATAATGGCAGCGGTTTAAATACTTTCGTAGTTAAATCGTCAAGCAAAATGTGACAACAGCCATTTTCTATTAATATGCTTATGCATATCGATATTTTAAACCAGCTGGCTCATGGTGTTGTCAAACCTTCCACCATTTGTGTCGTTATTACAGGTTGATCTCAATTTTTCTTTTCCCATTCCCAAGCAATTTTCACCGGCAATAAGGATTTCTCAAGACGTCATTGATATCGAAAAACATTTTATTTTCTTATTCTCGTTTTTGGCTCTTCAAAGTTGGGAGGATCCTATCTCATTAAATCCGAATCGTCGCACAGGAAGTGTGCCTGCCATGAGAGCCTATACGTATAACCCTTTCAAAAAATGTGATTTTCGTTACTTGTTTTCTCGACAACTAGACGGTAGATCCTATAATAATTCCAGGAATAGATGCTCGCTGTATATTTCTATGATATTTCAGAATTTCAACTCTCAAAGTCGGAACCTTCGATTTCCAATAATATTCGAGTGAGCTTCCTTAATTGACATCGAAAGAAGGCACATCGAGGAGCATCAGGATTCCGAGCGACCTGAAAAATGTCGTTTTACGTTTCGTCAGAGTTTATATCGCATATAGACGCTCGAACGAAAATGGGCTCAAATCCGGAGATGAATCCAAGTTCACGAGGGTGTCTGACACGAGACCCGAAGAAAAAAGCGCGCTTATATGGACGCCGAGTATAAATAAGTACCCATACAGGCGAGTACACATCCGTTGGACCGTTACATTGGATTTGATGTTGTATTACCGCATATAAAAACAAGAAGCAAGAATGAGTTCTTCTTCTCGCCTGTATTTTATATCCGGCTGGTACTGCGCGGTGTGCGCCGTCTCGAGCTCGCTCTTCCCTTTTCACGAAAAGCCTCGAGTAACTTTCTCGTCCGCGGACAATGGTCTCTCTCCCGGTTCGCCTTGTCTAAGACTCTTTTATCACCCGAGTTCGTCCGTGAAAGCCACTCTCGTAAATATAGTCGGGCTCTTTTGGTGCGGAGCGAACACTAAATTGGGAGATACGAACTTGTTAAGAGCGACGCGGTTCGAGTATCTTACAGTAGCGAGGACAGTTTTCCGCGCGCGAGCATCCGATAAATCCATCGAGCTGAGAAATCCAACCGCCATTGTGTGTACTTAAAAAAATCCCAAGCTCGCCGTCGACAATAGAACCGAGGTGCGACACGAGTTGAATGTATTCTTACACAATATGATTCGGCCGGCAAGTAACTCGGCGGTGGCGGGCGACAACTCGCACCACCAACTTCCAACATTTATCTCGCATCACTTCTACGACTCGGTGTTCGCGCGACATTCTTTTTATAACGCGGCATCCTCCTTTATTGCGATTTACGATTTCTTGTAATTCAGTGAACAGACGATAAAAAACGAAGCGTCATATCATTATAGGACTGCAGAGTCCAAGAGAGGTAACAAGTGGACTCGCATAAAAATCGGCAGAATTTTGAAGATTCGGTGAGGAAAAAAAAAGCGAGGTGCGCGGATCCGAACGGCGTCTCATCGCCTCCTAATTCATATAGCTTCGGGCATATTCATCAAAGAAAATTTTCTCCTTCCGCATACATTGGTACTATCCGCGTGCGTTCGTTTTACTGCTGCACTTTATTTTTACGGAAGGATGAATTAGTATTTTCATTTTCCTTGGCGTAGAGCGTAGGACGCGGGCGGAGCGGTCGAGGCAACAGCAGGCGACTGACGCGATTATCGGCGTGGTGAGACACTCCCGACGAGCCAAGTGTCCCCGACTTACTTAACCGAAATCGTTTCCACCCAGACGGAGTCCACTGCTATACAGAGAGGATTCGAGCAGAGAAGAGATTTTCTCTCGTTCCCCCGTTGTAGATGAGAATCCTGCGGAATGGCTTGATTCCGAGTTTCCTTCGGAGGCACACACCAGTGAGAGAAACGCCACTAACAACAGTCCCCCGCTGTAATAAAATCCTACTCGGACTAGCTCCCCGTCCCAAGTACCTTTACGCGGTATATTTGTATACGCCGATCACGAGAAGCATTCCCTCCCCGCGTGCGATCTTCTCTCATAGTTTCGCATCGATTCTCAAGAGCTATTTTTTATTTCGGCCCGCGGGGTCCATCCCCTTTATCGAATAACTCGCATCAGGCTAGCGAACTCTTCTAAAAAAAATAGCGAAATCAGAACACGCGTACTCGTTGAACCCTGCTCGAAGAGATTTTTTCCACTTGTGCCAGCCCAGGAGCACGAGCCCAATCAAATTTGTTCCTCCCAGCTTTATGAGAGAAAAAGTCTAAATTAACCTGTCGACGTTGTCATCACGGAAATGACGTTACATCGTCGCCAGAGCGAATGCGATCACCCCTGAGAATGACTCGCACGAACGGGATAAAACGACATGTTCTTTGTCCAAGATAATTGAGCCTGATAGTTACCTGTAATGGATGAGGCTGCGCGAGCATAAAAGTTGGCGAGCTCGCCATGTGAAGCAACAACGGAAGGGTGCGCGAATAAATGCGACGGAGGAAAAGACATACCTGCGAGTGCCAGCTGCTTGATGAAAAAATCCATCCGAGACTTGCGTCTCTTACCGAGAAGAAGCCCAGCGAGAACGGCCGTGTTACCGGCTACAATGACAGCGAAGAGGAGCCAAAGAACGGTAAATTGTTCCGTCTGAAACGAAATAAGAGGAGAAGAAGGAATTAAGTATACGCGTGCATTGTACCTGACTCGAGGCTGCGAGTTCAAAACGCATGGACACTTGTTCTTCGTAGAATTAAAAAAAAAACATGTAAATTTTGACGCAAATATCGACCTTTTGTTTGAACGTTGCTTTATCAAAGCTAGGCGACTTTTAACGATGCGAATTTGATACTTCATATTTGATTCCATCATCGAGATTCAATGTCACTTTGAATCATTTTGCAAGTTATTGATGCGCCATAACGCTGTTAAGAGGATGGATCAGTCGGTATATCGCAACCATGAGTGCGAGAGAGATAGTTGCAAATTTCGAAATCGAAATTCTTTGACAATGTTTGACCGATTAAAAAAAGGCTCTGTCAGTCGATTTTTGCCATCGTTCCGCGTAGGCTGACAGAGCCTTTTTTTAATCGATCAAACTGTGTCAAAGAATTTCGATTTCGAAAATTCCAAGTGAGGTTAGTCGACTGATCCATACTCTTAATACGCGAGCAATAAATGCGTTTAAGAGTATGGATCAGTCAACTAGCCTCACTTGGAATTTTCGAATTCGAAATTCTTCGACACAGTTCGACCGATTAAAAAAAGGTTCTGTCAGCTGACTTTTGCCATCACCCTGCGCAGGCTGACAGAGCCTTTTTTTAATCGGTCAAACTGTGCTGTTGAAATTCGATTTCGAAATTTGCAGCTATCTCTCTCACACTCACGGTTGCGATATACCGACTGATCCATCCTCTTTTAAAAATATTAAGAATTTAAAAATGATAAGAATTTCGTAAAAATTTGGTAAATGTATTCTTTCAAAATATATAAGACGATATAAATTTTTTTAGATTTTTCTACCACATAGCTCTCGAGTAATTGAACACTAAAGTCCACGCGTATAAGCATCGTGCCATCGTGCATAAGAACTCGGATTTAACGCTCAATTATGCGATAACCATGTGGTAAAAAAATTTGAAAAAAATTGCACTTGTATACTTGATGTCAAAGAATGTTATCACCAAATTTTATCAAATTCTGATTATTTTGATTTCGTGATCCACCCTCCTTAACTTTGAATCGAGGGTGACGAGGGTACGCCTGTAGAGAATGCTGGTGACTACTTATGAGAAGCTAAAAACATCACTACTCGAAGGACTTTAAGTACTTGTTTGACGGAACTTCCTCGCACTGGTTCATATATGGTTCGAATCGTTTGAACAAGAAGATATTGCCCTCGACGCGAATGCAGAAGGAACGTGCAGTGTGTTGTCTGTAAATTGCGCATTGCTTCCAGGTACGCGTTAGAGCGCTAACATTCGAGCAATTTGTCAGGAAATTGTATCGACCGAACGACTTTTCATTTGAGAGAAGAGTCCGAAATACCGGAAAACTTTTACCCAATTTACAAATGGATAATTCCTCTTGAATTCATTGAGAATTAAAAACAAGCATAAGCCTCTTTTTCTCCCGAGTACTTCATTACTTTTGGCAACAAGAGTCTTCGGCGCTATACAGTAAATTTGGTGTTGACTATGAACCCGTTCGAATTAATCTATGCGATGCAGCGCCGGTTATTATTACCGCGATGATGAGCAGCCCGCGCCGTATACGAGTAACAAGAAATCGGGGCGTTCCTTAATTGTCGCGGTGAGCTATAAATCAAGCGTGGTATGGGATCGACTTTCAGAGGTTCACAACCGCGCGATTATGTCGCTGCTCCCGCCGCGGTAATCGCAGGAATTCCGCTATGGATATAGATCCAATTCGATGTTCCCGAACACGTATACATATATTCAATAAATGACGATAATTCATTATTGAATAAAACCTTTGGAATGGTACTTTTATGAACGAATTGAGCAGATCGTAGAAAAAACACGGGGTTTAATGTTTCTGGAAAATTTTACTCGAGGTATTTTGAGGAACCCCAACAACCCTAGTATTCCCATACTATGGGTCAAAAGAATTTGGGATTTTATTGCGTCAAGTGATGAATTATTGTTAAGCCCACACTGGTGCAAATTTGCACCCACAAAAATTTCGAGTGTCTAGAACTTCAGAATTCCTTTCTTTAATTTGGCTATTTTTCTATAATAAAACTTGTTTTTCGATAATTTTTTTAATGATCGTAATCGATTACTAAGCCATTGTTACCCCTTAAAAGTTTCGTTATAAGATTGATCCCATATATTCGTGGATGAAACGAAAAGTTTTGAAAAGTCGAAGTGCAAATTTGCACCAGTGTATGAGTGTGTGACCTCAAGAAATTACCTCAAACTTCAGACCTCTACAATAGAGCCGCGTGAATAAAGTCGATAACAGAAGCGACCACACTCGTCTCATGATCGTTTTATCTTGTTTCAAACATTATTTTTCATTCCGACAAACTCCAGCTCCATTATTTTTATTGACTGGTGTCATTTTTCGAAGGATGCCTGATGTGTGAACGGAGATGCGGAAAAAGATGAAAAAGGTGTTTGACCGATGTACTGAATTCACGAAGAGTTTGCAAAGGAATCGAAGGATGCCTGATATGTGAACGGAGATGCGGAAAAAGATGAAAAAGGTGTTTGAGCGATGTACTGAATTCACGAAGAGTTTGCAAAGAAATTCGTAATTATTTAATAAGCGACGTTTAAAAGGGTATAAGTAATAAGAAGTGCGACGGAGATTTTTCAAAGTCGAGTCCGGCGAGAGTTACCACGCGTTGAAGCGCCCCGGTAGAAAATTGAATTATATTCAAAGTATGCGCGAGTTGAATTAAGATGAGACGGAATGACAATAAAATAATGGAATTTCATTGACGCCGATAAACTCGGCCGTAAATCGAGAGAACGCGCGTTAATGAAACTCGTAATCAACGAAACCTGAAGATACGTAGAATGAATATTTCCGACAAACAGGTAGTTTATTAGCATGTGTATCGTGAGAAATCCCGTACGAAATAGATAGATTTTATTAACCGGCGCGAGAGCACGAAGAAGAGATCACACACGAGAGATCGAAGAAATTATTACTTTTTTAAAAAAACTGGAGTGAACTATTTTCGGGGAGCATCATGATCATGGGACGAGACGCCGCCTCGTATTACTAATTACTGCCTGGATGGCAAATTGTCTGAATTACTAATCTTCTGCTTCTCGAGATTGGCAATTGAAATTTATGTCCTCCTCGTGTTATGCGCGTTCGAAAACCTCCCATTTCATAAAAGCCAGCTGAATTCACTCGCCGTGGTGCGTTGCGGGAGACTCGAGCTGCGAAACTCCTTGGAAGCAACTTAAACACACCTATCGAGTTACCTAATTTTTGCTCACCACCCGCACGCCTCCTTCCGCGTAGCTGTTAGACTCGTTGGGTCTAATTATATATAGACGCGTCAAAGTGGATCCGCGCGATATCGAAAGAATCCTTATCCCCTCGAATGCCCGGGAAGAGCAGCCAGAGCAGTACAATTTCGCAATGTGAAAAAGGAAATAAATTTTTTGCGCTTTTTCACGGCTTCTTGAAAGTCTATCGTGTTGCAGTCACCGTTAAAATCATGCATTTTCGTTCGACTTTCTCAGCATCGTTGGTCCGCGAGCAATCTGCTCGAAGTGACACGGCTTTTTTCCTTCATTTTACGATTTCATGTTTACCGGTGCTCCTCTTGTATTTCCCCGTTCGCAAATATACCGGAAATGAACGAGTTTACAGATTTTACGGTAGAAAATGATTCACATGGACCGTCGATGATGGCATACCGTCGAAATATGCTCACGCGTATTTATCTACTTGTTTCTACACAGCCACAAAAATAGAGTCTTCTCTATATATCGAGCGGGTTTACCGATGCGGCAAAAATGAGAATATGGCTCGGTTACGAGCGTGCCGAATACCGCAGTCAGTTACCACGTGTCAATTAACACATTCAACTTTTTTACATTTTATGTTATAGTGCGTCGTCGAATAACCGATCAATATAATAAACGGAATCTTATTCATCAATCCGACACCGTAGCTCCGTGTTATAATTGTTCGACAGTTCATAGGTGTCCCCTGAGGAAGGAATTCAAGATTTCTTGCCGATTTAACGAGGGCAAGAAAATGTTTGAAATAGCAAGATAAGACGCATGGACAAATGCTGCGGAGACAACTAGGAGCAGACACCTCGAGCGTTCAACCGGATCGTAAATCGAGTACGTGCTCTACCTTCCGAGCTGCTTTCGCGAGGAACGCGGGACGGAGACGCGACGAGCGAGCAAAAGAAATCAATCAAATAGCGATCGTGCGTTACTGCGTACCGGGCACTTCATGCTGAATCAGCCAGTGAAAAATCCTTCTTCTTGAACTCGGAAAGAGCCGGCACCGCGGCATTCTTTCCGCCATTTTTTTCCTCAATTTGAATTTTTATTGCGATTTGGTTCGCAGCGTGCTCCATTTTCATATGCAAATCTTCGTGAAGAGTTGGAGCGACCACCGGTCGCTTCGCACGTGCCTGCAGGTCTTACGTGCTCGTGTTCCTCGAACCCGGAGGCTCAACTCCAACTTAATTCGCCAAAATACTCGAACGCGACGATTTTTTCCGAGCTCGATGTCTTACTGTACCAATTTTTTTCTTGTACGGAGCTTACGAGGACGAAAAAAAAGGACTTTGAAGGGACGAAATGCGGATGCAGGGCGCGGTGGTGTATCCGATAAATCATCGAGCAGAATAGACGCAAGCCGGTGTCACGTTCGTGTCGATAGATGTTTCTTTTTTTTTCTTTTTAAACGATAACGTCATAAGTTTATCATTCGAAAGATTGCCGTTGGTCGTGGTTCGTGTGGAATTGTGCCTCCGAGCATTTTAACGATCATACGCGATAGATTTGAACGTGCCAGCTAAGAGCAGTCTGCTTTTATATGCATGCAATATCGCAGTAGCAAATGCACATTTATATCTCACTGAAGCTATCACTTCCATCCAACGTTGACCGCGGTAGATTAAAACTTGAGGAGAAACTTGCTCCAAATGACAATGTCACTTAAAATATGATAGGCTCAAAAGTGTCGTTTGTTTTCTATTTGAGATTCAAGCTGCGCTGAAACGTGTTCGAACAAACGCTTCGAAGCAACCCGCGCAACGGCGAGACCGAAAAGAAAGGAAGCTTCTCCGTGACTGCACCTCGCGGGAGCGAGGCTATTAGGCGAGAGCTTCACTCCCACCTTCCCCCGTATGAGTTTGTACTCGCGAATGAAGCATCGTTAATGAGCCGTGGAACGGGGGATAGAATGAAAAATCTACCACTTATCGCGCTAATATATTTGAAACTAGAATATCACGGTAGGATGACCCAGCTCTGCCTCAAGCTTTCTTCCTCTCATAATATTTCGAGACAACGATACAAAAGCTGCGCAAAAATGTATAATATTTACAATATCTACGGAAATATGGTTCATGGAATTATCCAAGACTGGCAGAATTGATAACTGTCAAATTGCTCGACTAATAGCCAAAAATAAAATTTCTCGGTATATATAGAAATAATGTAGAAAACAAATGATATTGTAACAGATTGCTCTATTTTCTATCCCTCGAAAGTGCAGTGGTTTTTCTAGACATTGTCAGCTCCATGGCTCGCTGCAAGCTCTCGGGCTAATGCCATATCAAAGACAAAATTGACGGCATATACAACTCTGGAGTTACGCATATATCGCCGTACATGCCTCACCATGAGCAAAGCACGCGAGTGTTCCGTCGAGTTCCTCGACTGTAAACTTCCACTTGATAGCATTCCTGTACACCAAAGCAAGGAATATGGGATTTTTTACGTTGAACGAAGTGAAAAAAGCAGAGACGCAACGGCGAGCGATACACCGGGGCACTTTCGTATAGGATGGATTATAGGGGAACATGGGGCAAAGTGGCCACCCACTTTTTTGGGGCATTTTTGAATTCTGGGGCAAAGTGGCCACTCACGCAATTCCGATTTCTGGCGGGGCACAGGATTAGTGAGAATTCTATGTTTTTTGAGAAATTGATAGCTATTTGAGGCAGAGGGAGAATCATTTTGCGAATTACTGATAAATGTCTATTTTATTTTGATTGACAAAAATCGCACTTATAATGGACTTCATCTTCATCAACACCTGCACACAAGGTGTGCGCCCATTTTAGGCATGTTTCGCAGCGAATTCAGTTTTCGGAAGAATGCGAATAAAGTTGATCGCAGAAAATACACGCAACGTCCGCCGCAGACAAGAATTTTTCTTTTTTGATGATCTCTTTTTTCTTACTCACTAGATTTGCGCGATACGACGGACTCGTGATAATGGCGGTTTTCCCACGATTTGCCCTCGATAAGAACGGGCTTTTGCCACTGGTAATGGCAAAATTTATCCAAGTATTCCGACTAATTCTTTTTTCATCCCATCGAAGGAGGGTACCTACTATGCCTCGTTTCTTTTCGGTTTATCGCGCAGCCTTCAATGTTCCATGCGGGAACAGTCTATTACAACGTCTATTTAACCAGAAGTGACAATTATCGATTTTCATCGCATTTGAGGGGGTGGCCACTTTGCCCCAAAAATTTTTTTTTTCAAAATTCGAGCAATAAGGAGGTGGAATCAGTTTGGGGACATAAAAATAAGTAAATGACCATGTGCTACCCGACAAAACTCGTTAAATTCCTTAAGTGGCCCACTTGAGGAATTTAACGAGTTTCGTTGGTGAGCACAGGACCATTTACTTTTTTTTATGCCCCCAAAAAGGATTTCATTGTATTGTTTGCCGAATTTTGGAAAAAGCGAAATTCGGGGCAGTGGCCACCCCCTTAAATGCGGTAAAAATCTATGATTCTCAATTCTCGTTTAACGAGAATTGTTGTCATTTATTGTTCCCGCATAGAACATTGCAGGATGCGATAAAACAAAAAGAAACAAGCCATAGAGACCCTTCCTCGGATGGGAGGGAAAAAAATGAGCCAAAATCCTTCGATATAGGTTTTGCCCAATCTTTTTCACGCGGTAAATGCGATTTTTGTCATTGAATATAAAATAGATATTTATCAGCAAAATGCACAATCATTCTAGCTACATAAGTTCCTCGAAAAACAAAAAATCTTACTAGTCCTGTGGATGGCCACTTTGCCCCACATTGCCCTAAATACATATTCACGCTCATCAAGGATAAATCCTCATCTCAGAGGAAACAAAGGATAATTGGATCAACTGTAAATTGAAGCACACATCGCACCGCGATGGGCTCCTTCTTTCCTATTCGCAGCATATTTTCATATCATAAATACATATGCGTTTCGCCATGCGCTACAATGATAACATGTGTGCTTACGTCGGATAAACTGCGCCTCGGAAAATTTCAGTAGAATTCATGAAGATTACGTTTTCATAGGGCGGCCCCTCCCGCTCTTGCGAACCAATATTTTCCGTGTTTTATATTACTTTTTTTAACACGTGGGCGATAGATGTATCCCATGCACGTTTTTTGGACTGCCTCATCGTGTTTGCTCCGGTGATACTTTTTACCGAGACTGCATGCACCGAATGTTGCGTATACGATGTTTGAATATACATTTTTGTATTTTACATCTGTGCATTCCAGTTCGACGGTAATCAGGATAACAAATGTTTACAAATGAACCTGCCGCCGGTAGGTTCGTATGTTGAAGAGATTTTTCGTCAAATCTCATATTGCTCGGGTTATCCTGCTTTGTTGGACGACCCTGCCGAATGTAATTTTCAATCACTATTTCCAGAGCTTAATAAAATGAATGCTCGTACCCCGCCCGTAAATTTGTGCGCCTGATAATTCAATTTTAGTCGTGAATGATGTTTTCAATGAATTTCATCGCCTCGAATTTGTTTCGGAATCTGCGTTTTTGATTAACAGACACTCCGTCTCAGCGATGAAAGGCGGAAAAATCAAGAGAGTTCATAAATTGGACAATTCTACACGAGCGTTGAGCCGGAACCTCCTCGAAATGAATATCAACCAACTATAACCGCGGTTCATCTGTCTATCGATATGTAAATTCTTTATCTTTTGTATCGAGAGTGTGAATTTTTCTCAATTTTTCTAATAAACTATTTTCGTTTCGAGAACAGTGGGTTATGTTGTAGAAATGGAAGCGTATCAATTGTATCACAATATTAATATTGTAAAGGAAATTGGAGAAATTCCGACAGCCTAAGAGAAATTGATTAATAACGAACTATAAGATGAAATTACAAACTAAATTTTCGATGTATTCTAATCTTTGATATCTTGTTTACGATTTTAGATATAAATTTTAACAAATAGATAAAAAAATTGCTAGATATTTTGTAAAAAACAAGACTTCGAAATTCGGATTTATTCCGAACCTCCGGAGTAATTCCGCAAACATATCCCTGCTCGTGTTTTCGCGTGTGCAACTTTGTGAGTCCAAATTTCACACTCGATTCATATAATCCAATCTTCGAATGGTGGATCTTCGTATTTTTCAAAACAAAAATAACTTTTTTTGTTTTCACATCGTCCACTGCTTTATTCAGTATCGTACTTGGTGTTTTCTCTCATATTTATTTACGAGGTATATGAAATTTGAAAAAAATCAATCGATATGGGGTAAAAGCGCAGCGTCCGGAATTCCCCCAAAAAGCCGTTAGGAATTACTTCAAACTACGAAGTTTCACGAGTTAATGAGTAACTAAAAACGCAGTAGGAAAAGCCAAAATTTGAACTGCGTTAATGATTCTCATATAGAACTAGGGTTTTAAATTAACTTTCTTAATAACATCGAAACCGCTTATTCTGCAGTTTCATCAATTCATTTTATAGGCAAATATTATATCAAAATGTAACCGAAATTTTATAATCGGTCCTACCTCGAAGAAAATATATCATTTTACGTCTCGAACAATATGATTGCATTAAACATCGATAGGATTGTCGCATGAGTTGAAGTGCGCGAAAGTGAGGATTTCAGAATATGAATTTAAGATATTATCCCACTCTCCTCTACGTAAACGAGCTTCTCGTTTCTATGACTATTTCTGCGAAAATTAACTCTAATTCGGCCCTGCTGGATAATCATTTTTCTACGCCATATTTCGAAATTTCAACCTTCGAATCTGGAATTTTCAGTTTTCGAGTCGATTCGCGTGTATCTTTTCAAATTGTATGTAGTATATTTCAATAGTGCCCATGGGTTTCACTGCAATTCCACGTTCATCGGGCATAACAAGCTTCCCTTCATCTTCGTGATGATTCTCATTGATCGAGCGTAGCTCACTTAGAATGTCGATGAGTGTTCTTTTCGTAGAAGCATATCGGGACCCCCGTCAGTTTTAGTCTCGCGGAAACATTAGTTGAAACTTCGCATGATTAATAATAAGCAGTGGCAAATCCTCCGTCGCACTACCCAGAAAGCTTGAGAGCGGTTTATATTGTTTTTCATCGTATAAAAGTATTTTTCAGATCTAATTGAAAAACCACGTATTGCCAGTTTTTTCAAACGTCAAAAATGAAATTATTCAGGAAGCCCCTTTTTCATATCGACATTCGCGTGCATGTCAATATGATCGATCGATAAATTCATTAATATGTGAATAATTGAGTCTTGAATTTTTTGAACCGTTTTTATTTTGAGGGTATACGATGAATTGCTCGACTCCGAGCGCACAAGCGTCCATATGTATTATGTTTATATATTATAACACAAAAAACGCAACAAACGCGTGTCATGGCAGGTGAGTGTTGAACGCGAGCGGTGAACTATCGTAAGAAAAGAAAATCTGGAATTGTTCATTCGTGAAATTAGCAGAATTCCTGTTCAATCCGATATAAGGGAATGTGGGGCAAAGTGGGCACCCTACATGTATCAGTTTACATATGGTCTTTCGTCTACTGTTGTGTCCAAAAACTGAATTCCCATGCTTATTTTCCATATTCTTAAAAAAAAAAATTATGGGGCAAAGTGGTCCGAGAAAAAAAAATGCTCAAATGACAATTTAAACTAATTTTCACACATGTACAATCAAATTGGAAGAAATTTGAATTTCTGAAAAAAAAAAAATGAAAACGGGGCAATGTGGGCACTTCGTTGTGAGGAAAAATTTTTATGCCCACTTTGCCCCCTTTTTTTTATAATGAAATTTTGGAAAGAGGAAGTTATTAAAATTGTGAATGTTCGCGCTTACCTCCATTTGGCAAAACGCAACTCACATAGTAATCACCCGTCTCAAAATATGAATTGTACTTTTTCATGTGCGTAGTTGATTTGAAAATTAGTTTTAAGAATAAACATCATCCGCACACTGTTCAAAATGTTACGAAATCACTGCATCGCGTCACCTGAAGAATATTGAAAGAAAATGAGAAATCAAACACTGCAAGGACGAGAACGCAGCCCCGATCCAATCTCACTTTCGATTAAAAATTCCAAATTTTTTGCCATTGGACCCATTTTTCCTTCCCTCATCAGAAACTTAGCTCTCAACTCTAAATATCTTTCTTTCACAGAAAACTATCTTTATCCCATTTCTTTCTTGACTATCTCGTACAAAAATTAATGAAAAAAAAAATTAACTCGCCGGTCGCACGCGAAATTTTCTTTTACAATAAAAAAAATCAACAAAATCGAGAAAACCGAAGAAGCCCGCTAATTTTTCGTCATGCGCAGGTGTCGACGATGATGACGTCAGTTACCGATGCGATTTTTGTAATTAATACAAATAAAATAACCATTTCGTAAAATTACAAATTTTACAAAAAAAGTAATGAAACGTTTCGATATTCGGGAGGTGGTCAATTCCCAAATATCGGAACTTAGGATTTTTTAGATCCTCTTCTTTCACGTAGGAGAAGTGTCAGTGTGCAGGTTCGTGCACTGACCGGCGGATTTTTGCCAAGAGCGGGTAAAGCCTTCCGACTTCCCCATCTTGCAATTCGAGGAGCTTGGCTCGAACTCGACCTTCAAGAACGCATACTTTCGTCCGGTATAGGAGCATCTAATGCTCTACATTGCTTTCTCGCTACGCAATCGAGCTTATAGCCTCGCTAAAGCGTACTGCGAGAAGCAATCTTCTCGTTATCGAGGAATGATAGGCTCCGTTATAACTTTGTTTTTGTACAATTTTGGTAGATATAAGGAGGAGGATGAAGGAAAGGTTGGGAGCCTTATTGTCGTACGGGCGGTGCTCCGCTGACGCGAGAGCGCTCCGTCCGTAGCCCTTTGACAGACTTCTGTCAAACCAGAAATCGTGCCAGGGGGGGTAAGGCTATCCCGTTACAGCAAATTTTCAATTTTTATATTTAAGATTTTCCAAGTTTTTCATTCATTATCCCAAATTAATTGAGCAATAACACATAAAAACTTGTAGAAGTGGTTATGGAACCAGAATCTGAGTTGAAAAAAAAAATGTTGAAAATTACTTTTTTCTTCACTTTTGGAAGTGCCCACTTTGCCCCAAAATGTACAATTTTTCAAGTGCCCACTTCGCCCCGTGTGTCCGCTTTGCCCCACATTCCCATACGTATAGCAAATATGGAAGTGTCCACCAAAAGGAGTGCCCCTTTAAGTTTGAGGAGTTGTATGTCGATCACACGGTGGCGGAAAATATTTGTAACAATCTTACTTTCTGATAAGTGGTAAGTTCGCAACTCATTACAAGTTGGTAATTGAATTTCGAACTATAGTGTTTTACGGGATATGCGTCGCTCGCCGTGCTCGCTTTAATTGAGTTTTATTTTAAGGTCGATGCATGTGCATGGGTTTGAAGGACGGTAAGCAAATGTCGTGTGATACAACTTTGTTGTATTCTCTTCGTGTAGTCCAATTCGTCACGTTCTAAACTTACAAATTACATAATATAACGAGTTTTGAATAACATCAAGTTCTCGTATCTAACTCGACTGGACAACCAGGAATCTCGTTAAAAATTTCATTCTCGGACCGTGATACGCAGATCCGATAAACACGAATCTGCGGATGGGTCTTGCAAAAGTTTTTATTTGTTGAAACTTTTGTGATGATGAACAAAATATTAAGTCGAAAGTGGCAATCAAAATATTATAATAAAAGAGATTCTCTCGGGCATTCAGCGATTGCGGTGAGTTTTGCTGCTTTGTACCTCATTCGAAGGTTCGCCCGGTCAATGTGATCACTAAAATGAAAACGATAATCAAGTGAAGGCAGTCGATGACAAAGGAAAGTGTTTGAGAAGATTCCTTCGTGATTTTTCACACCACGCTGTCATCTCGTGATTAGAAAGGGAGATATGAGTCCGAGAGGACACCCGACTGCCCCGAAGATCATTCGAGATTGGTCATGCGCAACGTTTCCTTTTTTTATTTTACAAAAGCACTTTGGGTTTGTTGAGATGCATGATTTGGCCACGATCAGCTCATCCGCATCGTTCTCTTGCCAGGCCGGCATACAAACGCACATATTTTTCTGCCTGAGTGCAGAAATAGCAGAATAGAGAGGAGACTGTGCAGAAAATCCTCGTATCTCCCGGTCTTCATTGCATAGAAAACTAGGAAGAAATAGCGTTCGTCGGTCACCTCGGGGCCTCGGGGATTCGCGTCATCACATTTTATTTTTCTTTTGTTTTTTTTTAAACTTTTTTGCCGTTCACTCGACTCTCGTACTGTGCACGTTTTAATTCGAATCCATTTCTTCGTCGAGTTTTTTCCACTTTATTTATAATAGCGTCGAGCTATCGCAAATCCGCAGTTAGAAGAGAGCTCGAAGAGCACTCGTTGACGGTTTCCTTCCTCACGCAACTCACGTATCAAGATTTCCGACGGGTCCGAAGATCCCAGCTCCTGCTACTTCGAACAACTCCCAGCAACGTCACCGATGATATACCGACGATTCAGGCTTCGTCGACTTTCATCATTTGAAAGATCCGCTGATGCACCCATCGAACGCGTTTGACAGCACATTCGACCAATGACAGAACCTCCTCGTACGATTAAAAAGCAATGAAATAGCTTCATGCGTGCTTTAATGATCAAGACTGATATTACCTCCTGTATACTTGCGAATAACAAGTACGGCGTACCATCCCATGACGAATGGAATAAATTCTCGGATCGAATAAACTATTCATTCTTCTTATCATTTTTTTCTGCCACGCGCGTACGTAAACTCTCGATCGTGACTTTTTCCGAATGTCTTTTTTTCAATTGCTCTCGCCTCCCTCGCACTGCTCCCACGTAATAAATGTTCCGCTTTTCTGTGAGGTAGAAAATATCGAAGGAACATCATTTCTCTCTTCTATCATTGTTATTCGAGCGATTTCTTCGCTATATTTAAGTCACCTGCGAAATGCGTCTGTTCTTTCGGAAGAAGGCTGGAGTCTGGAAATCATGCGAAGATTTTACTATAAGCATTTACTCGTTTATTAGACTATTATATTGAATATTTATTGTTCATTCCTTATCGTAGTCGTATTTTTTTTTGTACTCATGTTTCGTAATCTGCCGACCGATAACTCGAATTCTCGATATCCAATGATAGGTTTGTCACATTCCAAAACCGCTTCGCTAAAGGAAAAAATATCCGTTTATTCGATGTGTCGTAGTATGTATAATAAGTATCGTTTGATAAGAAAAACAATTGAATGAAGCGTCGAGCGAGATTCTGAGGGCAAGGACATTGCGTTGCTAAGCAACGGTAAAAAAAGAACGCTCGAGTGAAATCAAAACATGTTCGAGAACGGATCGAACAAGCGTCGAGATCACTACGCTTCATAAAGAAATAAAATGTTCAATTGAGTTTGTTTATTAAATTGTAATTCAATAAATTTCATTATAATATCTTCAGAAGCGACGAATTTATAAAACTGATATAAAAAATTGAATAAATTGCGTGATTGTGATATTTATTTCTTTGTCATTCTCCGATAGATATATAACATCACATTTTCGAGTATATTTTTTCCTCGATTCAGAAAAAGCACGAGAAGAAGAAAAAACAGGAATAGAAAAACATTTTGGTCTAGCCCGCGGTAGGCCAAAAAATATACACGGAGAGAATTTGCCCGTAAAATCTTTCGAAAAATGAACACAGAATTTTCTTTCGTGTATTTGTTGAATCGTTGCAAAATATTTCTTGTTTTCTTTTCATCAAATTTGGCCAGTTTCTCTGGGTCCTGTGTCGCACAAAGCATATTTTTTCGAGCACTACCGTATAATCACGCTAAAAGGTTTTGACAACGGTGTACATCGAGGTTTACTAACATCTTTGCTCGTCATGATTTGCATTCACACCCCTCGAGCCTCGTCATTTTACCATTCAATCCACGGGTACGCTTACAATTCGATATTCGTGTCCGTATTTCGCGAGTTTCGCAAAGCGACGATGGACGCACAACGACGATGCATTGTTTTCATGCGCGGGCCAATCCACTTTTCCCGAGCATGCCAATTCTTCTGTGTCTCGTCGCCTCGTGTGAGCGTTCCTGGCGCACATACTATTTCTATTTTTCTTATAAATGCGTCCGAAAACAAGGAAATTGCACTTTTATAACGGAGATTTTGAAAAATATGAAAATAAAATACGTTGCTGCATTGCATGTGACGTGGCGAGTGTTATGTATATATGAATCGGCGAAGTTTGAGTGACTTTGAGTATTATGCATGATTCGAGATAAAACTTAATTAAAACCTCTGCGACGATTTAAAAAGCCTTGAAAATTTATAGGACTCTCAGTAATCTTACAAGAATAGATCGTTGTATGACGCTGAAGTTTGCAACGTTGGGGTCAAACGAAATAATCTTTAAAAACCCTCCAGTAATTCTCCAATTTCGTTCCCTGCCGAATTTGCAATTCTTAGTTTTTCAACCTGCACCGAAACTTCGTGAAATAAAAAATTGGTGCGAATAACAAATGTTGTTTTTTTCCTTCATTTCATTGGACTCCAACGTTGCAAAATTCAACGTCGTATCGTTGTGCAGTGAGAAAAAAATGTCTTTATCAAACTGAATTGATTTGAATCGAAAAAAATTTGATACAACAAAATACATGCTTGTTCGAATTTCAATTACTGATTGGATACTAAACGCGATTATCGGTGGGGTGAATAAACAAATAAAATAGTCTCATCGATGATATTTCGCAGTTGGCCATGAATTCTTCTTTGAACCAATCAAATTTTTTTCTCAGTGTATAATTGAGAAAATGAGCGATGCACGAGCAAAAGTCTCAAGGAGAAAGCTACGACGATGTGTATAGAAGGAAGCAGAGAGGAGAATTCCGCGTGTTCATTCATCGCGCCCTGACGCATGGGTAACTATCGCAATCGCTTTTTCATTATTTCTCGTTCGGTGATAGAATCCGTGATGAAGGTATATATCATAGCTTGATCGACGAGTGAACGGTGTAAGGCGCGGCGACGAAGCGGTATACACGCGATCGAGGGCGACTGATGTAACACGAAATTTTGCTGACGTAAGGAAAACGTCATAAATTTTCCTTCCTAAAATTACTCAAGGGTAAATCTTCCCCTCGCGTATACGTGCCTTTCATATACGCATGGAGTCCCGAAGACGATTCGGCCGCCCGAGTCAAGAGAATGACAAAAAAGGATAAATAAGTGAATAAAAGGGGCGTGATACGTGCTCGCACCTAATACTACAGTTGGTAAAAATGATCATTGAATTTCAAATTATTGGGATGGTTGACCGGTTGACCGGTCTTTTATCCGTCGCATCGATCAACGGACGCAAAATGTACTCGCATTGAGCGATAAGACGAGAGTGCGATTGGGCGGCGTTCACGGCACACCTCGTTAATCGCTCTGTTGGCGATCCCAGCAAGGACGAGTTTGCGGAAAAGCACGGCGACTTATGTTTCATGTTGGAAAAAGGTATAAGCGAACGAGAGTGCGGAAAACGTTGGTATATAAGAAACGGTTTGGGAAAGGAGCGTTTCGTCATATACGTTCTGTAACAAGTGCGCGAGCATCGTGCCGACCACCAAGATATTTTTTATCAAAAAAAAGCTGCACGAGTTGCTCGAGTTCGCGAAGCGCGCGTCAAGGGAATTTGTGATGAAAAAAAAGAAGCGGACAACCTGTTTCTCTCTGCCTTCTCGCACACATACTGGTTGCCAAAGAGAAGTCCTCGCTAGTTGTTGCTCGTTTTCCATTGCTGGTTTCCTCGCCGTACCTTCGCCGACTCCTCGTCACTTCCCATAAGGCGGGTGCGTGACTTAATTCCATGCTCGTCGTCAGTATACAGGAGAGTTCACTTCAGTTTTTAGTCTCTTAGAAATATTTTTTACTTCAATTAGTTTCTCTCCGTCTGTCTACTATGTTTAACCAATTCCAAATTCGCGGACGTTGAGATTATTCACCGAAGCTATCCACAATTCCGCGTCGAATTTTCATTCGATCAATGAAGTATCCATTTGATTGACAGGCGCGTGACAGTTCTTAATATGCAATTAATGTAATTGGATGGAGGCGCGAAAATGGAACAGACGCCTGTACCATACCGACCTGCTGATGAGAATGGTAGCTCCAGGCTTCTGCGGCTCCGTGCGTATTTCGTGGGGATCAAAGCCAACAGGATCGATATCGAGCCCGAGTGGTGAGAGTTAGAAATGTGACTTTGGAAAGTCACATCGGAGTGTGAACGATAAATTCAAGAGAACAGATCAGGAAGTGGATCGCATTCCCTGAGGGCCGTTGTTGGCGCGAGAATACTCGTTACGAACCTCCTTAGCAGAGATGCTGCGTGCACACTTCATATATTAAGGAAGTTCACTCATTCGTTCCCTCATTCCTTCACCCAAATAAAAATGGTTCTTTCGAAAATAACGCATTGACTCACGTACTCTCCCATTTATCCAATCTCATTAAATTTCGTTTTATCTCGGAGCATTCCAACCTCTAATTCACTGTTATTTTTCACGTTATTCACGTTATTGATATCCTCAAACGAATTTGAAAAAAAAAAGTTACTCATATAAGCATAAGGGTGGTCTAAAAAAACCTTTTTTATTTTTTTTCCGGTCCTATCAACTCAACAGTTTCTAGGAGATAAACAAAAATTATCCTGCGAGGGAATAACTCCATATTTTGATTCTACGAGACGCTCTACGGATTTTCGTTCTTCCATATAAATAACACGTGAGAAATTTTTTTCCACAATTTCAATTGACATGTTTGTATAGGAAATTGGGTTCTCTACAAAAAAGCTTTGATGTAATTTTATCATAAACCTAATGGGTAAGCCATTATCAGACTTTGAATACGAGCAACTAAGTTGAATCTAATCATATATAATTCGAGAACGGACTTTCTATTCCAGTGGAGCTTAGTATATAATTTATATATTGCTTTTACCCTGCGAATAATTGCCCTGTAGGTAAAAAGAGATTATGGGGTTTAGGATAACATCATTTCACGTGAGAAGAAAGTTTCAGTTTATGATTTTGAATGCACTAAAATTATTGAAAGTTTTATTTTTAAATCAATAAGAAAATTTGAAAAAAAATGTCTTTTTTTTCAATGAGAGTGAGTTAAAAATTATGAATTGAAGCTTTTTTCTATCTTGAAATTTAAACTCTCGAGTTCCGTCGCTTCACTCAGTCTGGACATTACCAACATCCTCCTTTCACAGCAAAACCAAAATTAATAAACAACGACGAAGCGGACGAGACAACCGAGCGGAAGCAAACGTAGGCAACAAGAGACAGTCGACATCTCAAATATCTACAAATACATGACTTTGTTATCAATATTGTTATCGCAGTCGCGTAAATCCACCGAGACATATATGACGATCGTTAAACTAGTAGAGATCGCAATCAACCAAACTTTATTAGCGGCACGATTTTTTTCAACATGCCATCATTCCCACGCACGACACCCATTAAGATGGAGATAATACGGATTTCGTTTCTCTGAAGAACGCAATAAAATTACCTAACCAGATGAGGAGATCGGGGGATAAAGTCGGGACGAAAGGCCTGAAAACAGTGTAAGTGATACGGGTCAACGTTTCGGCGGGCACGAATCGCTCGAGCTTTGTTATACGCACGGACGCGCATCGAAGCACGATAACTCGTTATTGCCACTTTGTTTTTTACGTGTCCATTTCTGTTTACAGGTTGCACAACGACCGCGACTTCGTACGCACGTACACAAAATGAATGACCAACGAACGAGTTTACAGCTCCGGCGAATTTCATATAGACGCCAAGTTTTTATATTTCAATTGTAAAGTAGAACTTTATAGAAAAATAAAATATATGCACTATCGGTATGATCGAGTTTAATTTCGGAGCATTGAATAATACATACGAATATTCGTGCACTCGTATATCCGCAATTACGCGTTATCCCTCGGCGTGAAAGAAATGCGTCGGCGAACCGGATGCTGGATACCACTGAATGGACAGGGCGAATTCCAAATGATTCGGTTTTTTCATACAATCCGATGTAACCGCGTCGAATGATGAGGGAATAATTCAAGAGCTCTTCGAAACTAGCAACTTATTTGAAGCGAATGATTATTTCATCTGTGCGCGAGACAACCTCAAAGCCATTCGTCATTCGCTTTCAACGAACTATCGCCCGCGAGCTCTGTACGCATCGATTATGCGAGATTGCCAATGTTGATCATGTTAATCACGATTTGTATCAATTAACAATTCGAAACACCGTTGGCTCGTTTCACCCTCGAGTCTCCAATATATATTTAGATTGACGCAGTGTTGTCGCACTCGTGTCATCTTCGTTTTACAAGTACGAGCGAATGTTTCAGCTCTGCTGCGACAGCAGAGCTGGTTTATTTGGCAGTTACTATGGAGAAACGAAATATTATTCCAAATGAAATATGCGAGACGCTAATGAGTCCGGATGCGAGTGGCCTCAAATTTTAGCACCAATTATTCCAACATTTGGTTCGTTTGACGCGACTGCTAGTGTGCGCAAGCAATTGCGAACAAACTCTCATTTACTTCCCGAAACCTTGCGTTGAGATTGCGTACACGACGGCTCCCAATTGGCACGTTCAATTGGAATCGTCAGAGAGCAATCATAAAAATTCGAGGTGCCTTCGAACTGTCCAACTTTTTCATATACGCACCCCGGGACTGTGCCTGCTTTAACGAAAAGACTCGCGCGAGAATTTCGGATGTAATCGAAATTGCAGCGACCTAACCGCAGACATAGACGCGTTGGAACGATTATTATCGAATGATTTACGCCCAGCCCGAATGTGATAATATGTAATCATTTTGGATAATGGAGCGTAATGAGAGCAGGAGGAAGACTGGTTTTCACGGTAGTAACTCTTGCGAACAAGGAAACAATTGATTGTTCCAGGTCCACAGGAGTCACCAGCACGTCGCGACCCTTCGATCGAACCGCTCTACAGAATGATTAACGGTGAGATCTCGTTAACGAGGTAAGTTTGAAGGAGCGCACGCGCCCGCCCGTCCTGCTCGAGTTACATATTGCCGATATAGCGCCGGCAGATTCGCATGAAAAGCAAACCGAAGGAAAAGGGAGAACGAGAATGATGTGAGAGGTTAAAAAATGAGCTCGGAACAACGTACACGCCTACGATATTCCGCACTCGTGTTTTTTTTTACTATTTTTTATGCAGCGTGCTTTCCGCGCTAACGAGTATTACTACCGCTGCTGCGTTGCTCCAACTATTTCGATCCTCGTATGCCATAAAACGGTCGAGTTTGCTCCGATAGACGGTCCGATTATCGAGGCAGCGATGGCCGCTCGGGCGCCGGCAACAATTAATGAGGAACGCTCAGCGGCCCGCTTCAAAAAATAAAATTGACTGGAAGATCGTTGTATATATGAGTATTTCTGTACAACGAATAATTGATCCAGTCGGATGAGATCCGCTTTGGAGAAACAACGAGTCGACAATGGGCAAATGATCAATACGCACTGCACTATCATGCGGTTTAACAATTCAATCCAATAAGAATTTGATTAAGGAGGTTCAAGCGTATCTTATGGAAAACTTATTTTCCAATTTTGCACAATCAAATTTTCTCAACAGCAAGCTTAAGACAGTATCGAACTTCTGAAGGAATGTGCAGAAGATTCACCGTCTCGAAATTGAGATATTCATTGTTGAAGTTTGCAATTTTTTGAAAGCTTCCATAGGAGCCCATGTCATTTTCAACAATAAATATCTCGATTGCCAGACGGTGAAGCACCTCTCCAAATTTACCTCACATAATTGAGCGCCGCTCAAGAAGATTCACACCGATTTTCAATTCATTAATTTGGAATAATAAAATCGAATTTATTTTTCGTATGGTATCCTAGCTTGAACTTCCTTAATATCCTCCGTTTCATAACGCCTTTATAGATCGAGCTGTCATTTTTCGTTGCTAATAGATATGCCCGTATTGAGATGAGAGCAAAAGGTTCAGATTCCGGTCTGCTACGAGCTTCGTTGCACGCGGAACATCGCGATTAGATCATTTTTCATTTATTCATGCCTCTGAGATATTCATTCACAAAAGTCATACAACAAGGATGCAGGAACCAATATTGTTAAAGAAATGGCGTTGGAAGCTCGTTGATAAAAATTTCACTAAAAGTAGTTTGGCCGTTCTATGACTAGTCAAGTTTACAACTATTTCATGTTGATTAATTTTAAGTCTAAATTATTAATAAAATTAATAAACACTTACATTGAGAATATTTTTATCATATAAGAATGTGATAGAATGCTTGAAAAATATCGTAAAAGATAAAATTTACACTTCAACTTGATTTGACTATCGTGATGATCGAGTTGGTACCGGTGACACTTGAAATACGCATAACCTAGGGAGCATTTTTATCGCGCGAAAGCAATTTCATATCGGTGTAATGATACTGAGAAAAAGAAATTGTCAATTCATTAAAAAAAAGCGAAACTACTAAACGAATGAAAGCACGTGAATCAATCTGAAAAATGAATTTGTTGAAATTCCCCTGATTCCCGAATTTGCCCGAAGTTCAATCAGCCGTTACCAGCAGTCCAACGTACTGACTGACATCCGCTTTCGACAGGTCAGAAAGTAAAGTTTTTTCATATTTTCGTTTTTGAAAGCCCTGTAAGATAATGTTTTTTTAAAAAAAAAACGGAATCTGTGAGAAATTTTCTTCGCGAAATAACAGAAGCTCGAACACCGTACAATTTTCTCACAATTAATATTATAGTAAATTCCTTCATAGCGTATCGTGTTAAAAACTCAAAATTGTAAATGAAATAATTCAAAATTTTGGCCCGTAAGAGGCCCCGGAACTGTGCTTATCGTCATCAGGGTATCTTAAACCATCATTTACCGCAAAAAAAGTGGACGTTCACCGTACTTTATGGAACAGCCGAACTACTTTAAATCCTCGAACGTTCATTTTGGCCATACTCTCCCATCCATGAGTAATAAAAAATATTTTTATTTTCGATATAACGACGCGGATCGAGCGATGAAT
This sequence comes from Venturia canescens, assembly GCF_019457755.1. Taxonomy (NCBI): domain Eukaryota; kingdom Metazoa; phylum Arthropoda; class Insecta; order Hymenoptera; family Ichneumonidae; genus Venturia; species Venturia canescens. The sequence continues at coordinate 874,825 of NC_057421.1, read as the reverse complement.
AATAAAAAATTATTCCGATATTTCGCTATCATGATTATGTCGAAATTTAGTTCAGGCCATTTGAGAAGAGCGTATTCAATGTGCATTAATTTAGCCAATTTTCAAATATGCATATCCGCAGCTACGCATGATGCTTTGCGGTGATTGCATTATTCATGCGTGCGATCGAAAAATTGATATCGCAAGCAACTCGTAGTATTTTCGTTTTTTGGGTTCCATCGCACGATGTCGTTGCGATTGATAAACTAATGCTAACAAAATGGGCAGTTATGATTACGTTCCAGTTAATCATATGTGAGGAAACGAAATCGAGAGGCGTAAAAACAAATGACCGGGATCTTTTTCGCTGTACCCTTGACCTGAAGAAATTCGGCATCACAACGAAATATGCGCTGTATTCAATATCGCCCTCGGGAAAATAACTCACGGTTGATAAACATGATGAGTGAAAAAAAAATACAAATGAGTTCGTTGGTGCATAGAAGAGTCTTGTAAATAGTACAAAACTCATAACTTGTACAGCTTTAGCATACACGTGCGCGAGTATGTAAAACATCGACCCGAGCAAGATGCAAATGTTTACTTATCATTTGCAAACTAAAAGTTAACAAATACAGCTTCGTCGATACTTATAATTTATAATTATTGGCGAGAATAATGAACAGTGATCCGAAGGTTGTTCTCTCTCCCAAAGTGCTTATGATGCGTAAAAATTATTCGCTAAAAATGTTCCTCAATCTCCTCGATTTTGAGTAGCAATGCTTTTTTCTTTGTTGAGAAATTATTCTCAAGATTCTATAAAAATGACAATAAAAACGATCACATGAAAATGGAAAAAGAGCGTACTCACTTCATAAAAGTAGAAGGAGTCGATCTCGTTGGTTGTGTTGCCATCGAGAAAGCTCAGATTGAAGATGTTGTTCGTCTCATAAAACGGATAAAAGGTGCTATTGTCGAAGGAGCGATCGTCATCGTAGTTGACAACTTTCGATAGTTCGCTGCCACTTCGATTCTGACTCGTTGATATCAACGAATGCGATCGCATCTGAGACATTTCTTCGACAATTCCAACCGCTGTTGCTCAATTTTTTGCTGCTTCTCGTCTCGGTTTGTTCTTCGACCGAATATATTAGATCGAGAAAAATGTGGGGTCGTTGGCGCTCATCAAGGATCTCGTTCGGGACGGATCATCTTTTTTCTCGGGTCTCGGCTCCGGGAGGAGCAACGACAACATCGCCGAGAGCACAAGGAGAGCTCTCGAAGCCATTGTTTCTTGAAATTTCTATCGGTCCTTCAACTATTGGATTTTTTCATTGAGCCACGGTTAACACTTTCCTCTCGTACAATTGACCATGTTCCCGCCCTTCATTACCGCTCTGCTGTACTCGGAGCAATTATTGATAGACGGGAAAATGTGAAGGCGCGCACTGTTTATCGAACGAAGAAGAAACTATAATTGCTCGCACGTAGCCCCGTGTTAGAAGCGAAAATGAATTAACAGCGCTCCCGATCGACCGAACTTTAAATAGTCACTTGCGCCGAGTTGAGCGTTCAACGCTGTTCCCACCTTTAAAGTAGTTCTCGCTCTTCATTGTCGGAAAAACGTTCCGCTCTTCTTTCCACTGAATACCGCGCGCACCACTACATCGACCGTAATCATCCTATTATTCAACACCATTCGAAAACCGTTTAACCTTTACTTCGACGCTTTCGACTCTCTCTCTCTCTCTCTCTCTTTCGCTATTTCGTTTTTTTATCTTCAACGCTACTCGCGCGTTTTCGTTTACTACTCACTCATCATTTATTGCTATACTCTACGTATATATGCGGACGGTGTAGTTAGACAAGTTCCATTACCATTTTTCGTAAAAGTGGGCATATTTGTCGAGAACAAAAATGTTTGCCTTGAGCATCCTCTTGCTATTAATCCGGTAATCATGCAGCGTAGAATCCGCAGGCTTCCCCAACGTTTTCGACCTTCTTCCCGACCGCTCTATAATAATTGGGTCAAATATATTGACCCAAGACCGGTTTCGAGGGAACCAAGTTTTACGTTTGCTGCACCAAATTTACTATCTCTCATAAAAAGTTCAATATCCGCTCGCGAGCATCCTCGGGATATTCGTCTACTCCGCATGCTTTTTCATTTCTCTATATATTATATAGGTTTGGTTTTAACAACTTATACATATTTCAGGAGCTCTTGAAACACCGACGATTTCGCATTTTCGACGACAAATATGTCTTGGCTCGTGGTACTTCGATTTTTCATTCTTATTTTTTTTCCTACATGGAATGATTCCACTTGTCCGACTCAGATCAAACGAAAATACTCAATCCGGAGTAAGATAACTGTGGGAGCTGGAGGTTTGCAAGAAGCTACGATTTCCTCGGGGCGAAAAGTCAAATCCTTTCGCATCAACTTTCCAGTGTTTATCGCGTCGATTAGCGAAATGATGAAGAAATATTATCGAAAAGTGTGCTGAATCTGGAATATTTATATTCCGAATGTAACGAGGACGTACTTTTTCTACTACCGAGTGATCCGACGAAACTGAATGATTGGAATGAAGAAATTTTGACGAGCGAAAGCTGCGCCCACGGCCGACTCACGATCAGTGACAAAAGGGAATAAGTGGATTGATTTTGCTCTGATTGAAATTACTTCTGGATGAGATTTGGAATGATATAGAATCTTCCCCAATGCGGTTGGGCAGCTCGTTGAGGGTGTGGGCGCGCCCGCGTGCGGTCGAGCAATTACAAAGCGATGAATAGCATAAACTCCGTTAAACTACAAGAGGAAACTAACGCAGTACAGTATACCCTGTTATGCGCGAATGAAATATTTTTCTTAATCATCGCTTCCTATTTAATGTATCGTGCTCCATTCCCATTGCTTCCTCTATTCTCGTTGCTCTTCTCGATAAATCCTGTGCCCACGTATTCAAGGTAAATCGGACCATTCTTCCAACACCCATACAGCACGATCTCCCTTTTCCCCGCCCTCCTCCAACCACCCGCGAGAATAACTCAGAGGGATGACTTATCAAAATTCGCATTGGACGAATATTCCGCATTAGCCGGTCTGCCCTCAGTTTCGCATTGTCGGCAGAAATATTTCAAAGTTCACCGTGGAAAACCCGAACAAACGCATAAGCCTGCCGCCGCTCTCTTCGGTTCACACACACACACTGGCAAAAAGTTTGTTTCCGCGCAGGTAATATTGAAATGCGAAATAAAGCGCGATACGAGTTTTCTCGTTTTAAATCTCCAAGTTGTTTGCCTTTTTCAGACGGGGAGAGTATATCAAACGAACCGGCCAATATTTCCGATATTCCATGCGGAGTTATTGAGACATGCAACATTCGTTTCCTCTTTTTTTCCGATGCGTTTTTCCAGCGGAAAACTTGCACCGTGTGACTCTTTAAACTCTCTGCGTATAGTGCTCGCGTAGCGCGAAAACCTGCGTGAAAAACAATCCGGAAGAATCAATCGGTAAAAAAAACGATTCGATTTGCCACCTAGACGAGCTTAATGGTAAACGTTTATACAAAGTGTTGGTGGTTTTCTATGATAACGTGCGATACGCGACGATTGAAAAATGCTTCTCAATTGAAATTTTCATGAGTCCGAAAAATGTATTTAAGACACGAAAAATTACCACGTTGGAGCATATTGATATTGCAATAATAATCCATACAGAGTGTGTTAAATAATGCAAAAGTTTGGGGAACCATTACCACAGTCCATAGTAAGTGACGCGCTGTGCTATATCAAAAATGGACACCGATCGAATTTTGATCAAATACATAGTAAATAATGAAATGATTTGATGAAAATTTAGGAGATGACATAGCAATCGTTTCTCTGCACTATACGAAGCATTGAATAGTCTCGTATTTTTATTTTTCACCGCACTGAAATTTGCTCAATAACAATGTTCATGCGCGCATCAAACATTGTGGGTATAAACACGAAAATGAACTAGTGGCACATAGTAAAATTCTGAGCAGTCGCTTCGTTTATGAGCAGACTTTGTGTTCACGAAGGTTCAAAATTTTAGTATTATAAAGGTGCACCGTCCGAAAAGAAGTAAATCTTTGTCGAAGATTTTATTCCAGATATTGATATACATCGTTCGATATGAGAATGTCACAGACCTAAATTTTGGCTGTCCTACATATAGTAAAATTGAGAGAATTGTTCTCGGCATCAAAATTACTATGTACTTTGGTGCAATGTAATAAAATAGTCATATAGATCAAATATTTCTGTCTATTTATCTCAAATATTAATATAAAAGTTTCTTCGAGCACACGCAAAAAATCGATGATTTCGTATCATCGTCATCATCATCAATGTCATCATCATCATCATCATCATCACATAATAAAGTTACATGAATACAAAACTAGAAACATTGGTACTAAACATTTTGGGGGAAAAAAAAAGATGAGTCAAGGAAGAATGCAAACGGCTGCATTCTTCGGCGTTATTGTGACAAAAGGCGAGAAGTATTAAAATATTTTTTCATCGCAATTATGCTTTCCTTCAAATTAATGTCGAGTAGGAATAACGGCTTAGTCAAAACGCTACCGCGCGGATAATACCAACAAAACGATGGAATAAGAAATATTTGTGCGCATATTTATCGGGGGTGGAACCGACGGCCCCGGAGCGGTGGACACACCACGCTCTCGCGCTGGCCTCGCTTCATCGTCGCGTATTTCACTCGCACGCACGTATTTCGCTCGATGAAAAAAGCAGGGGGGAAAATTCATTCATACGCATATCCAGCAGTATCGGAGCTTTTGCTCGGTGAGAAAGAAGCGAGAGAGCGAGCGCGCGGGGGGCCATAAAGCAAGAGCTTTTGTAGTGGAAATTCGCGCGGGAGAACGGACTCTATAATACGATCGTTATACGCCGGATATATATAATCCGGTTAGTCGCGCGGGGATGAACGAGAGTCGAGACGTGCTCGCTCCAACACCTCACAACTCTTCTTTATCACTTCCATACCGACAGAAACAGAAACGTTTAATTTACGGTGGCGCGCGAGCCACCATTAGTTCTGCATGCTCAACGGGACTTGCTAAATGCTCTCCGCCCTCGTGCTCTTTTTTTCTTTTTCTTCTTCCCTCCTAAATTCCTCGCAATTTGAAGATATTCCTGGCGCGCGGTTCTCTCGACCTTTCAAAAGTCGCCAAAACCAGTACTGCGAGTGCGGTGGGAAACTCTTGCCTCGCGCTGATACGCAGATACGCCGCGATCCATAAATCTTTCGCTGCGATCCCTTCATCGGATCACGATTAAAACTTCCCGCCCGGAGTAGACATCTACTGCGGATCCGTGTATGCGAATTTCATTCGTTGCTGAACGCCCACCGCGCGCGGTACTCCGAAACATTCGATTGCCACGTAAGTATGCGTTCGTCGCTGCTGCAACTATTTCCCCGAGCGTTGAGGATCGGATCGTCGTCAATTTGTTTGATCCTCGTATGGAATATTTTGATTGCCGGCTTTCGACACTAACCCCTTCGCCGGGTATCCACCGCAAGAATAAAATTATAAATTTATGTCCACTAAAATGGTTTAATGGACGGGGCGCGTTGTTCGACGAGCCCGTCGAACGTGTATATTACAATCTCATATCGTTCACCACGAGGGAATAAAATTGACGTATCCCGGTAAATCTCTATAAAACAAGAACGCGTTTTCGATCACGGAGCGTTTTAATGAAGACTTTTCTAAATTCGTCCTTAAATGCAATCAATTTCACGAAATCTTCGCGCTCGCTGCGATATTTTCTAGATACGCACGCACGAAACGCCTTCCTTCCAAGTCAAACGAGACAAATGCTTTGATCGTCGAGGGATGCGAAATTCCCTTTTACAGCCGAATGCGAATGAATTATCAACAGAGAAAGTTCATAATAACTGTGACACTTCTGGAAACGCGTTAACAAGTTCGAAAAATATATCACAGTTAATTCCTCAGTCCCGTTTGATTTTACGTTCGTAGATAATTACGTATGGCTCGGTACATAGGACGAGAGTTTCCGTTTCCATGACGAAAGAGTCGAATCAACAATTTCCCGAGATACCGGAAGCTAGAGCTTTGCTCCTCGACGTATATGTACAAAATGTATAGCTGCGAACGTAGGCAAGTATTTTAACTCTCTTGAATCAGTGGTATATAAAAGGCTCCATTTCCTCAAAGATCCCAACTATTAACGAGATTCCAATAGCACTCTTTGATATAAGGGAGGTCGAGAGCAAAACTCTTTTTTCATCGTCCATCCAACGAAGCAGATGGGATGAATCCTCAGTTTCACAGGATACTCTTTACAATCACACACACACGCACACATTCGTCGTTTTTCCCAGCCCACTTTAGACTGTGATTGGAGTTGGAAAGGAATAGAAAATCCAACGATCACCGAAGCAACGGTAAGCAAGTCCGATGATGAGCGAGTAATTCGACTATATTTTCGACCCCTAAAACGTTTTTTCAAAACTATTTTCAACTATTTTTCCAAAAATTAGTTATTAATTAAAATAAGCTTTGACTCTGATAAAACTGTGCGTATAATTTTATGTGCGGCCGCGAATCTCTGTTTTCGTTCTTAAACGCGTTACATTCGGCAAGGTGCTCGGAAAAAATACCGGAATGGTCAGTCGTCTCGGCCCTCCCTGCTCCCGTTCTCGCGAGAAGGGCAAATGATAAATCGACCGTTAACTCTTAAACTTTTTCTTCAACATCGATCGGCGAGAGGTAGCTTCGAAATTTGGAAATTGAGAGAGTCAAGTACATTCGAGTGTTACCGTCGAAAATTACGGTGGAACGGGGTAGATTGGACGAGCGTAAAAAAAATGAAGAGGAGCAATCGGTTATTCCGTGTTGTTACAGAGGCGAGTAACTCCTGCGGCGCGCGAAACTCGACTGAGCCACGGTGGTCTCGGTCCCGTTGCCGCTGGTCCTCGAGGGAAAGAGCGAGTCATCTTATACGCACCGAGATTCCTCTCTGTGGGCACACGCGCCGCTGGCGCATCCAGCACCAAAACCGACGTCCAGCATCCACCAGGCCGCGCGGCAACACTCTTTTTCTCCTGCGTCCTTTTTTTATCTCTGCCCTATCCTTAAATTCACTAAATGATACCCAGCGCGCAATGAAGAACGAATCGGTTACCGATACTCTATTCCTTTTCCCGATTCTCCACAAAAACGAGCTCGTAATTCTCACTATAAAATAATATATTAATAAAATCAAAAAAAATATCTTCCTCTTCTTCTTCTTCTTCTTATCTTTTATTTTCTATCTCCCACGAGGGGCATATGCCATATTAGCCAAGTAATTTTTTTAGTTTCATTTGTTTCATGTGTTTTCACATATTGTAGTTGACGAACGGTTGGTATGACTGAGGATATGGCGAGGAACCCAAAAGTAAAAACAGGGGCGACAGGAGTATTCAAGGAGTTTATATGGAGATTTCATTGTTGATAAAAAAAATCACAAATAGGGATGATAGAATCAGTGTTGTCAGATAGAAAAAATTCAGTTAAATCGGAACCTGGATTAATCTTAAGACTTCTTATTAGAACTGGTCTCATTTTTAACCTCGAAGAGTAACACAAAGGTGGCAGCATTGCCATAATAAGTGGTTGGTGCTGCATAAAAAATAACCAGTTTTTATTCTATCAGCTGTTGAAATATGTTTACGATTTAGGTGAGAGTTTATTGAAACCGTGGTTTAGTTTTGCATGGGCCAGCCAGGTTACAAAAAGAGTTTGACCTTAGTTTGACCGAGTTTCGATACATGCGACGGTTGTTGAGTCGATAAGGGTTCTTTTAAAGTTGGACAAGAGTTCGAACCGGTCGCATTTGTTGGATTGTAAAGGCAACGATTTTGCATGATTAAAAATTGGAGTCGCAGAGCTTCCTCCTTGATTTTTATTACAGAAGGGTTGATTTCAGCGTTGTTATATCGGGGGAACTTAATGCAATCACCGACGAGAAAATAAATAACACTAAAGAAGATTCCGTCGACCACGAGCCAGAAACAGTCGAGTTATTATAACCGCTACTTTTCCGCCTCCAGGAAATGCGATAGGAGCACACTTTTGAGGGAAACCACCTATTTTTTATGACGTTGAAAATTTGTTTTAAGTAAAAACGAAAAAAGAACCTTTTTGTGGGGAGGGCTATTCCGATTGCACGTGTTGATGAAAATCAGAATAATAAGAACCAGTAAATATTCATAAACCGCACTTCTTACTATTTACCACAAATCCTTTCCCGTTTTAAAAAAGTTTTCAATCTACTAGTATTGTTTTCATTGCATATTCCGAGTTGAACAACCCAAAAAGCACCAACAAGCCCAAACAAACCCAATAAACCCGAACCGAAAAAAGTTCCAACAAGTCCGATCAAACCATGATGGCAAGGATAGTGGCAAAAATTAAAAATCTACTAAAATCAATCTGTAGATCGAAGTAGAGTGAAGCCTTCAAAAAGTGAATAACAATGAGATGGATTCTTTTTCAGATCGTTTGAAGAAGCTATAATAAGTTATGAAGTTAGAATACCTATCGCTACGTAATGACGAATTATCATTCCAAAAAAACTATAGAGGTCTATTATGATTGTCATGAATATTTGCTCGTAGCATTATTAAATGACAAAATCATAAAGGGAACGATTCGATTAGAAATTTGTCGATAAACTTGAAAGCTGACGAAGCGGACGGCTGGCATATATGGAAAATTAACACGTTTCAAAGATTTTCATCCAGTACGAGCGGTTCTGTGCGAAAAGTACAGCCAACGAAAAATACGAGCACATGTCAAGGAAATGTCGGGTTGCGAAAATCGGGACTCAACCCAATGGAGGGTTGACGCCCTTGGACACTCGGCACGATAAAGAGTTGCTACACACTTGGAGAGTTCCAATGATGAAAAAATGCACTGGAGAGATGACACGATGTCGAGTTGCCCGATGTAGAGTTAACCCTCAGATTCTCATACATACCGAGGGGGGAATCGAAGAATGAATCGTGATATGATAGAAAAAATTGAACCGGAAAATGGAATATAATGCAGCATTGTTATAAGATTTTATTCGACACCATAAAGCTCCGTGCATGTGTCGGCACATCAAAATGAATATGAAATCCGATAGAGCCTCACGGATTTTCGTGCATGCTTCGATTAATCTCAATTCGTGTCATGAATTTTGACAAGAGATTAATTTACCGGAGAATTTTCGGAGCGAAGTAGCATCACTATATCGGGGGGGGGGGGGGGGATTCTCTTTCTTTCAAAAACCTGACTCAATCATCACTTTGAATCTCTGTCCGGTAATTGTTTTTTTTTTCTTCATTTATCATCATTCCCGTAAATTATTATTAATATCGATATACTCTGGGGTTTTTCGTTACTCAATATTTGGCGTTCGAGTCCGAATAACGATCGGATCGATGTAAACGCAATGAATATAAAATGAAAATGCACTTATTGAAAAATAGAGAACTCGGGTCTCTTATTCGCTCGTAACTGAAATACCATTAATGATCGGACTGTAATTAGCTTTTGATGCTGCTGTATACTGTTGCTTTTGAAGCGCGTAATTCCATCGCCTGAACCCAGGAAATCTTGACTCCGACTCTCCGGAGTGGATCCACTAATTCGGAATGTGCATCAGGAAGGTTTGCATATTGTTCGAGAACGAAGACTCCATCAACTGTACAGATAGAACTGTTACAGAGGAACTTTACGAGGCGCCTGGGGCTGGCCAATCTCCCGATTCGACCTCTTGATTTTTAACTCGGCGATAGATTCCACCGGAGCCCGCGGACATCCGGTCAACTAGAATGCGCGTAGAGAAACGTGCGGAGACCTGCGAAAACGAGAATTGCTTCAAGAATCACGACAATTTCTTTTTTCATTTTTCCTATTTTTCATATTTTTCTAATAAACGAATTTTTTTTTAATTTCTTTTCTGTTTTATAATTTTCATTCTTTTTTTTTTTTTTTATTATATTTTCTATGATGCATTTTGACTGAGTCTCGAAAGAGCAGTAAAGAACAAAAAATTCACAAATTTTTGAAGAATCCCATATGTTCTGCCTTTTTTTGGAGTTCGAAAGTTCATGAAATGGACAAATCTTATTCTCAAACATTTGAAAAGTATGTTTTCGTAGGTAGCCCGTTTTGCCCCGGTCTTCCCATATGGAATGGACAGGCGAACTGAGCTCTTTTAAGATAATGGATCAGTTTTGGTAATCACACCTCGAATTCTTGAAATTGAAACTCTTTGACATCGTTCGTCCGATTAAAATAATAAAAATGTCATCGTACGCAGCACGATCGCAAAAATCCGATGACATTTTTATTTTTTCGATCAGACGAACGATGTGGAAAAATTTCCTTTTCAAAATTTGCAGCTCTCTCTCTCGCACTCACGGTTGTGATTCAAATTTTGAAAAGGAAATTTTTCCACATCGTTCGTCTGATCGAAAAAATAAAAATGTCATCGAATTTTTGCGATCGTGCTGCGTACGATGACATTTTTATTATTTTAATCGGACGAACGATGTCAAAGAGTTTCAATTTCAAAAATTCGAGGTGTGATTACCGACTGATCCATCATCTTAAACCACTAAAATGATTAGTTTCATGAGCAGTCGATGGTCAAGAACCGTTCCGAGATTATAGATTAGTTGCCATAATTCGATGTAAAAAATATATATTTTTTACATAACGCTAGCAGCAACGGTAAAATCACCGCGTCGACGCGCTGCATAAATATGAGTAGAAAAGCCCTTTCGACACGCAACGCGCAACGCGCTAAATTACCGTGTCGCAAATAGTCCGGGATCACAGCAGTGCCGAACAGAGAACGGCTGAAAGGCTAAAAAAATATTTGTCCCAAACGCCTGCAGCGAAAGGTCCGTACGGATCACAAACGGTAATGCTTGAACGCCCCATACATTTAGAGTATGTTGGAAGACGAAGGCAGACCAGGCGAGTTGAACCACCTTCGAAAATCGCCGACTCGGCGAAACCCCCACCCCGATAACCGATGCTGATTGCGAAAACTCGTCCTCGCGACAATACGAATTTTTAACCTACCGGCCGCTGACCTTTTTTCCTTCGTGCGTGCCCCCTTCTCCAATTCGAATATTTTCCCTTTGCCGCTTTCTATCACTCCTCTGTCACTTTCTCTCTCTCTCTCTCTTTCACTCGTCTTCATATTTTCTTTAATTATTCCTCAGTATTGAAAAATTCACACATTTATTTATCTCATTACCCATACGTTCACGTAACCTTTATATTCACTTCGCATATCGCTTTTATGAGGAAAATGCAAACTATACCTGTTTTCATAAAAATCCGGGTGAGACGGTGAGGCGTGAGAAGCAGAGCTGCCGCCGCCGTACCGTCAAGTCAAAAACGAGTCATCACTTCCGCGTTCAGAGTCCTTATTTATATAGGCTAAAAATGCATCATTACTATCGAGTGGTGATGCGTTGGCGTTTGTAATCTCTACCTCAGTCATTTCCAACTCATTTTTAATATTTACAATTATTTCAGATTTCCTTCTTTTTAATTTCTTAAAACGCCTTAAAATCGTTTTGGGCAGCTGTCGCAAATCTCGTCGGACTCCTTACGTTACAAAAAATCAGTTTTTCGGACCAGACACGCAGGACTTTTGAACTTTGCTGCAAAACCTTTGTTCTCTCTCCGCCCCCTCTCCTTCCATTGTCTAAAAAATTTCTCAATTCATGATAATAATGGCTATGGCAGAGATTAATGAGGAAATATCGGAAATATCGAAGGTGTTTTTCAGGAGTCCACGTACGTATTTTATTCGTGGCTTTTTTTTTAAATAAGAGATCTCTTATACTATTTCTGGCTTCTGGCGGCCATGTGGTTACTTAGGTCCTAATCTCTACCGGAAATACGGGAGAAGAAATAGAGAGGCCTTTTTAACACTAATTAATATTTATTTTATCTCTTACAAAACACACCAATTCGGCTTCACGCTCTCGCACCGACTAACTCCACAGCTGAGGCGGTAACCATCTACCCATTTCTCGTTCTCTTCTTTACCGGCTAATCTCGCTGCTTCTGTGCTCGAGAGGGCCTGTGCTGCCACAGTACTCCCCCCCGAGCGGAGGCGTCACAAAATTGACTTTCTTCTTGCCTGGATACGTCTTGACAGCTCTGTCCGGTATCACCGGAGGTTTTTCTGATGCGTTGAAGTTTATATCCAGCTCTTGCTGATTGATAGTGAATGCAGGTTTCAATCTCTCTGTTGAGACGTTGATGTTTTTCCCTTTCACCTTAATGGTAAAAACGTAATCGCTTACTCTCTCCACGACCTCATATGGTCCCGAATATGGAGGCTCCAAAGGTCGGCGGACTCTGTCTTCGCGCAGGAAAACATGGGAGCAAGTATGCAGATCTTTGTGCACGAACAGGCTCTTTTTTGAGTGATGTGCCGTGGGAGTAGCGCGAAGCTGTTGCATCTGCAACCTGAACTTCTCTACGAAAATTTGTGGATTTCCAACCGCTGTGTTTCTCTCTCCGAAAAATTCTCCTGGCAGTCTCAACTGTGTACCGTACACCAGTTCGGCGGCGGACGCCTTCAGGTCTTCCTTGTAGCAGGCGCGAAGCCCATACAGCGCTGTCGCAAGCGTTTCTGCCCATGCCGACGACTCGTGGCACATGAGCGCCGCTTTGAGCGATCGATGCCAACGCTCTATTATACCGTTCGCTGTTGGGTGGTACGCTGTACTTCGTGTTCTCTCTGCTCCCACGAGTCTAGCTAGTGCATTGAAAAGTGTTGATTCGAATTGCGACCCCTGATCAGTCGTGATCGTCAGAGGCGGGCCAAAGCGCGCAATCCAATGCACATAAAATGCGGTGGCTATCGTATCCGCGGTGATATCTCGTAGAGGTATTGCTTCGGGCCATCGAGAAAATCGATCGATCATCGTTAGTATATATCGATAATCCTGTGATGGCGGTAGCGGACCGACGATATCGATGTGCACGTGGTCAAATCGGTTATCCGGTGTGTCGAACTTACCTACCGCGTTTCTCGTGTGTCGTTGTATTTTGGCTCTTTGACAAGGCAGACACGTACGCGCCATTTGCAAAATATCTTTGCGCATCCCTGGCCACACGAATTTTTCTTTAATCATTTTGCTTGTTGTGCGTCCGCTTGGATGTGAAAGTCCATGGACCGCGTCAAAAATCCGTTTCCGAAGCGTGACTGGAACGTAGGGGCGTATATTTCCTGATGAAGTGTCGCAGTATAGCGACTCGCGCTCGTTAATTTCATGTTTGCTCATGTTCAACGAAGTCGAGGAGCGAAGAAGCTGTTGAAGTTCGTCGTCCTTTTCTTGTTCCACCTGTAGCTCCTGAGTGGTGATGATGACCGGCATGTCTATTTCCTCTAACCGAGAGAAAGCATCCGCTACTACATTTTCGGATCCCGCGATATGCACGATTTTCGTCGTGAATTGTGCAATGAAATCCAATTGCCGCAATTGCCGAGGGGAAGCTTTGTCGGGACGCTGCGCGAACGCAAAGGTAAGTGGTTTGTGATCAGTTTTCACCACAAAATTTCGTCCTTCGATCATATGCTTGAAATGCTTGATTGCGCTATAGATGGCAAGCAATTCCCGGTCGTAGGTGCTATAACGCTTTTCGGTTTCGGTTAATTTCTTCGAAAAGAAACCTAAAGGTCGCCAGCTTGTTTGCTCCTGCTGCTCTAAAACTGCCCCAATCGCAACATCCGATGCGTCGCAAGTGAGTAAAAGGGGTGCATTCTCTGTAGGATGTGTGAGCAATGCTGCTTCTACGATGCTCTTCTTGCATTCTTCGAATGCTTTTTCCGATCGTTCCGTCCACTTTACTGCTCGTCTATCGTTTTTCTTCGAGTCGACTAAATATTCGTTTAACGGCACTTGCATGTCGGCTGCCCGATGAATGAAACGTCGGTAAAAATTTACCACGCCCAAGAATCTGCGGAGTTCGATGATCGTCTCTGGTCTCTTGTAATCAACGATGGCTTGTATTCGTTCTTTCGGTGGCTTGGTGCCGTCTCCCGAAATTGTGTAGCCCAGGTAGGACACTTCTGACTTTCCTAAGGCACACTTCGCAAGATTGATCGTGAGCCCGTAATCTGACAAGCGTTTGAAAACGGCTCGTAAATGTCGCTGATGCTCTTCCTCACTGCTTGAGGCAATAAGTATATCATCAATGTAGCAATAGACGAAATCTAAATCCCGCAGCACCGTGTCGATAAACCGCTGAAACGTTTGCGCAGCATTGCACAATCCAAACGGCATTACGACGAATTCGAAAGACCCAAAAGGTGTAGTTACCGCTGTCTTCGGTATATCCTCCTCGGCGACCGGAATGTTGTGATACGCTCGAACGAGATCCAAGGTGGAAAAAATTGTTTTTCCGTGCAATTTGTTTGCGAAATCTTCGATGTGCGCGATTGGGTAGCGATCTGGGATAGTCTTTGCGTTGAGTTGTCGAAAATCTCCACATGGTCTCCAATCTCCGCATTTTTTTGCCACCAAGTGTAAAGGGCTTTGCCATGGACTGTTTGACGGTCGACACCATCCCTGTTCCATCATGTATTTAAACTCATTCTGTGCGGCAACCAGCTTCTCTCCGACCAGGCGTCGTGGACGAGAAGCTACCGGTGGCCCTTCCGTGACAATATGATGCACGACCGTATGTTTGATACCTGTGCGCGGTTTTGAGGCCGAGATGACGTCAGGAAAGTCAGTGAGAATGTTTTTGTAATCTGCTTGTTGGTCGATGGTCGACACGTCGTACTCTGTCGTTTTCACTACGTTCCCACGAGATGTGAGACCCGTCGTGTTGTCGACGAGTTGCTTCCTTTTCAAATCAATCAAGAGATCGAAATGCGACAGGAAGTCTGCTCCCAGAATAGCGCGGGACACCTCTGCGATGATAAAATGCCATTTAAAAACTCGACGCAGACCGAGATTCAGAACGAACAGTTTAGTTCCATAAGTCCGTATCTCTGAGTTGTTTGCAGCGTATAACTTGAAATCTCCCGCTTTCAAGATGTTTTTTATACTGTGACGAGGGATTATGGAAACATCGGAACCCGAATCTACTAAAAATCGCAATCCCGTTTGTTTTTCAGTGATGTGCAGCCGGAACTGTAAAGGAATGCCGTCGCTGACCGAGCTGACTGACGGCGGCATGTTTAGTTTTCCTGTGGCGCTGTATTTGCTGTTGCTGATGGTGTCGGACCAAAAACACATGGTTTTTCGCATCGTCTGGCCGCTGGCCCAAAACGTCGATGGAAGAAACATATTGCTGCGTCTCTGGAACGACTTCTTGCTCGTGTGCGTGTTTGCCTGGAACTCTCCTCGTCTTTAGCTCCTGTATTGGACACGCTAAGATTCTTTTTTAGTAACGCTGTCACTTCTGCTAAGCCTTTCTCGAGACGTCCCAATCGCTGACCGTAGTCGGTTGTTGCCGTATCGCCTGCCGATGGTTTGTGTATCGCATTGACAGCGAAACTGTGATTGTGCGGTGATGGTGTGAGCTCTGTCATGCGATCTGCTATTGCAGCTAATTTTTCCAGCGGATTATCCTCATACGCTGCGAGACTACATTGCACATTAAATGGCATACGTTGCATCCAAAGGGTACGCAGGGCTTCAGCGGAGAGGCTATCGCCCGCAAGTCTCTTCATCTCTCGATGCAGCTGCGATGGCTTTTTGTCGCCCAGTTCCATCTCCGTTAACAACCTGTTGAGTTGTTTTTGTTTTGAGTCGGAGAACCGTTCAATAAGAGTTTGTTTGATTGTAAGGTACTTATCGTTTACTGGTGCATCCTCTACGAGGTCCGAGACTTGAAGCATCACGGTTGAACCCAAATGCGTGACAACTGCGTTGAATTTGGATGTGTCCGAGGTTATTCTGTGTTGTTGAAAGTACGCTTCTGCTGACATAAACCAAAGCTTCGGCGCATGGACCCAAAAGGGTTCCAACCGAGCACTTCTGATGTCCATGACTTGATTGTTGTTGTCGTTGTTGAAATTTGAAAGATCTGCTCCTTCAAAATCAATGAGAGACTGATTCAGGGGATCGTCTTGTGTTTGCGAGCCGTGTGAATCCGGCGATGGGATCGTGCTCTGCGGAGGGGCCGCGTTTTGCGGAACTGTGTTCCGGGCGGTGGTGCTGTGCGAAAGTCCGTCTAGCCTCCGGTTTGGCGTATGTACCAAATTGTTCATCTCGGAATGCGCTAGGATATTAATGCGCTGCGAGTGAGATAAAAATTGTTCTGCGCTAATCGCTTCTCAATGTCTGAAAAAGAGGTTATGACTCGGCGCCACAACCCATGTGTTGCGCTGTTTTTGCGCGGGAACACACTACTCTTTTCTATTGCTATTTTTTGTTGCGTCTTCTTCGTCGGGGTCACCACTGTGGTTACTTAGGTCCTAATCTCTACCGGAAATACGGGAGAAGAAATAGAGAGGCCTTTTTAACACTAATTAATATTTATTTTATCTCTTACAAAACACACCAATTCGGCTTCACGCTCTCGCACCGACTAACTCCACAGCTGAGGCGGTAACCATCTACCCATTTCTCGTTCTCTTCTTTACCGGCTAATCTCGCTGCTTCTGTGCTCGAGAGGGCCTGTGCTGCCACAGCCACGCGATCTAGACGCCAAACATTGGTTGAGGCCACTTCGAGAAGCTGGTACGCAACATTCACTTTATTTTCATGTAGCAACTGTCGATAAAGTAATTTTTTTTTCTTATTATCACTTGTCGATAATTGACGCGGATATGATGATATAATAAAAGCACAAAAGGAACAAAATAATGTGAACAAAAAAAACGACAATAAAGTGAACGCAAATTGGTAAAAACAATCTTTTTCTCTGTAAAAATCAAAATCGAGCTTTATACCTCGACGTACGATGCAGGCTAGAAAAATAGGATTTTTATCGAATGGATGTCTGCGCACACAATATAAATGGATTGCTTCAAAAATTTATCCATATCGTGAAAAAAAAAATTGGAAATTCTCTTATTACAACGGCATTAACGCGCTAGTATAATTGAGCTATTCTTTTTATACTTTTTCTAGGGATGTTTGATTTTTTTTTTTTTTTTTTTTAAATTCAATTCTCAACCGTACATGTGCTGACATCTGTTCGAATACCTCCACCAGATTGCTTCGGTTTTGACACGGCTTTGCCTCTTATCCATCCACGTGAAGCTACCCGTCGTCCCGTCGTTCGGATATCCCTTTTTTTGGCGCACAATTAGGTAATTAACGCACTTTCAATTGGACAGTTTGACTAAATCGCTCAATGAGAAAGAATTGGATGGGCCGTTCGACAGTTTAGTCAATTCGAATACTCGTTTGCACGAAGAAGGTACGGGTATAAAATAGTTCGGACTTTCGATTCGAGGCACGCGATTCTTTTGTCTCAGCTGCTGGGGATGGTAACACGTTTTTTTTTTTGGCGTTCGCCAAATCTGAGTCTCTTTCTGCCACTATGCTCGAATGATTTTGATCGAGCGATCGTTCGAATGAGATCGTGTTTGTTTGTACGGCTCGTGCCAAGCCGGTTTCTTTAATATTCTCATACCTTACGTAATTATGATTAGTTGAAATATTCAATAGGTTATACGAACGAGCGTGATAGCCAATTTTGAAGTAAATTGCAGATAGAATGCCGTCCGACGCCAAGAAAAAGCAACAGCAGAAGAAAAAAGATGCCGCGAAAGCAAGGCAATCAGGAAAAAAGCCTGTTGGGACGGCTAAACCCACGGAAGAAGGAAAAGAGCAGAGCCCCGCACTGTCAGATGTCCAGAACGGTACCAACGGGGCTGCTACCCTCAGCGCTGAAGGTTAGTTCACGCTCGTACTTTACACACTCAATTCCATTGTATTCTTCCTATAAACTCTGCAAATTCTCTTCTAATCAACCTTTACGATTCAATGGTTTTTAATCTATTTCCATTAATGTATTCGTTTCAACCTTAACCTTTGCAATGACACTGAAGTTTGCAAGGTTGGAGTCCAACCAAATGATCTAAAAAAACCTTTTAATCATTCCAGTGATTCTCCGATTTCGTTCCCTGTCAAATTTGCAATTTGTAGTTTTTTAACCTACAGCGATACTTTGTGAAATAAAATTAGTGAATTATTAATGTTTTTTTCATTAAACTCTGAACAGAACTCAAAGGTATAATTAGTCAGAAAATACATTTAGATGGATCGATGGAACAAAGCTGGTTCAAGAAAAAAAGACAAAAAAATGTGAGAATTGGTTTTGTTTGCAGAGGCTCTTTGCATGAAGCTGGAATCAGATGCGAGACTGAACGCGGAAGCTCGCGCGTGTACAGGTGCTCTTGCCTCCCATCCTCGCAGTCGTGACATAAAAATTTCAAACTTTTCTATAACGTTTCACGGCTGTGAGCTGCTACAAGACACTATGCTAGAGTTGAATTGTGGGAGACGCTACGGTTTGTTGGGTCTGAACGGCTCTGGAAAATCGACGCTTCTCTCGGTGGTAGGAAATCGAGAAGTTCCGATCCCCGATGCGATCGACATCTTTCATCTGACGAGGGAAATGCCAGCGAGCAACAAGACTGCTCTTGAATGCGTCATGGAGGTCGACGAGGAGCGTATACGTTTAGAAAAACTGGCCGAAGAGTTGGTCGACTGCGGCGAGGAAGATGCCCAGGTATATACAAACTGCTTGGACAGAATTTTGATGTACCGACCAATGATACTCGATTCTCGATATTCAATGATGAATTTGTTTTTTCGTCGATTTCCACGGGATAGGAACAATTGATGGACGTGTATGAGCGATTGGACGACATGTCAGCTGATACGGCCGAGGCACGAGCCGCTGGTATACTTCATGGTCTAGGCTTTACATCAAAAATGCAAAGAACACCGACAAAAGATTTTTCCGGTGGATGGCGCATGAGGATCGCCTTAGCTCGTGCTCTCTACGTTAAGCCTCATTTGCTTTTGCTCGACGAGCCGACTAATCATCTCGATTTAGATGCTTGCGTATGGCTCGAGGAAGAACTCAAAACGTACAAAAGAATTCTTGTTATAATATCTCACTCGCAAGATTTTCTTAATGGCATTTGTACCAACATTATTCACGTAAACAAAAAGCAGCTCAAGTATTACACCGGTAATTACGAGGCATTTGTCAAAACGAGGTAAATATATGAATTATACTACTTGCGAAACTTGCGAACGTAGAACGCTAAGGAACACCTAATAATGCGCTAAACTGTCAAACAGAATGGAACTTTTGGAGAATCAAGCGAAGCAGTATAACTGGGAACAGGACCAGATATCACATATGAAGAATTACATAGCTCGTTTCGGTCACGGTTCAGCGAAACTGGCGCGACAGGCTCAATCAAAAGAAAAAACTCTTGCGAAAATGGTTGCTCAGGGACTTACGGAAAAAGTAACGAGCGACAAAGTTCTCAATTTTTACTTTCCTTCCTGTGGTGGAATACCCCCACCGGTTATCATGGTGCAAAATGTTAGTTTCCGCTACAACGAAGATTCCCCATGGATCTACAAAAACCTTGAGTTTGGCATTGATCTGGATACGAGACTGGCTCTGGTCGGTCCAAACGGAGCAGGAAAGAGTACGCTCCTCAAACTCCTCTACGGAGAGGTAAATATTTGCTCGTTCAAACTACAATCTTTCATCGGTACAAACTCATCACTAAAAATCATTTTTTTTGTCTCCTCCTCCGAATCTACCCCCCTGGAGTGTAGTTGGTTCCATCAAGCGGTATGATTCGTAAAAATAGTCATCTTCGTATCGCGAGATATCATCAGCATCTTCACGAACTACTTGACCTTGACGTTTCCCCTCTGGATTACATGATGAAGGCTTTTCCGGCGGTAAAGGAACGCGAAGAGATGCGCAAGATAATTGGTCGTTACGGTTTGACGGGCCGTCAGCAGGTTATTATCTCGATCAATCGGTTTTCGCTAAAGTCGTTCATTCTCGTTCGCTATTATAAAGCATTCATTCGATCCCGTTCAACAGGTCTGTCCCATTCGTCAATTATCCGATGGCCAACGCTGTCGCGTTGTATTCGCTTGGTTGGCTTGGCAAGTACCTCACTTGTTGCTTTTGGACGAACCGACGAATCATCTTGATATGGAAACCATCGACGCTCTCGCTGACGCTATAAACGATTTCGACGGAGGAATGGTTCTTGTTTCTCACGACTTCAGACTCATTAATCAGGTTATTATTTCATCGTTTTCCTATATATTGTGATTTGCGACGATTCTCTTGTCATTTTAACATTTATTTACTTTCGTTTGAAATCAGGTTGCCGAAGAAATTTGGGTATGCGAAAATGAGACGGTGACAAAGTGGCAAGGAGGTATTCTCGATTACAAGGAACACCTGAAATCGAAAATTCTTAAGGACAACCAGAAACGTCAAAAAGACATTATCAATCGGGGAAAGTAGTGGGGAATTTATATTTCGAGATTCGCAACAACACAAAACTAAAACAAAACTCCTCCCTCGCCACCTTCGAAGCTCTTCTTTGTTCCAATGCGCATTCTCGGTCACCTTCCTCCTGTGTAGGAATAATTATAAATAATAAACAATCACCACTCGCAATATGCGCTGCTGTGCTAGCGTCTGCCGTGGTGACCCAGCCCAAGTAGTTAATTTATTTAAATATAATGCAATAATCGGCAAATTCATTAAAGATTAGTAGTTATTCGAAGTGAGTTTTGAAAATGCCAGTCCCCCGTAACGGATCGAATATTTTGTTGTTTCAAAACTCGAATACCCGTTTTAAGGAATCATTGAAATTGAATAAATCGGAGAATTTTTCGTGCGCACGATCAGAGAAACTATATTGTGGAGTAAAGAAAATAAGGACACTGACCGTTTTAATCGGTGAATACGCTCGGGTTTATTAAAAATATTTTTTCCTCTACAAATTTCATAGTTTTTACTTTTTTTCCAACTTCAATAATATCCGATAACAATATTTTTTACAATTCTAATTTATATAAAATGTATCCATACACTCGTACACGTACACACACACACACACACACACACACACACACACACACACACACACAGAGGCACGCATACATGCAATATTACAATGGCGAATTAGCGAGCATAATTGACATTAAAAACAGGTCAGTGTAATTTTGGAAGACGCAGAGTCGGATGAAGCGATTGAAACATTCTCAAGTTTCCCAATCGATCTATCGTTTATCACAATAAAGCTGTTTTTTTTTCTCAGAAACTATGAGTCTCGTGTCTGTACAATTTATCAAGAGCTACGCCAAGAGAATAATACAATAAAGAGTATTGAAGTTTTAAACGACTACTCTCAAAGCGAATACCATGAGAATATTTGTTTAAAAAAATATGACGCATTCAAGAAACGTATGCTTGAATAATTGGGTCCAATCGTTTACAAACTTGCATCGCTCAACGGAGACTCAATGATTTTTCCAATCTCAACGAGACAGGATTGCACGCTGACGCGAGTCTTTAATAATCGTCACGTAACTTGCGTATAAAAATGTATAAAAATTAGGTTCGTGTGTCTCGATGGATGGATGGAAAAACAAAGAGTCCGAAAATCCGGACTTGGGTGTTTGTGCACAGAGATGCGATTAGAATAAATAATACCACGGTCATCGCGTTCCGAAGCGAGTTGGAATATCAGACTGGAGTTGAGGCTGGAACGGATGAAGCCGCTTCTTGGGCGAGCGCAGCATTTCGGAGTACCAACAAGTGGGAATCCATATCCTGGAGCGCGTGATCTATGAAGGTCAATTTTCTCACTTGGCTCTTGGAAACGCCATGTTTCGTGACGAGAGCTAAATGAGTTACCGCGAGTACAAGAGCCGCTACGCGAGCCTCCAGGAGACGAGCGTCCAGAGGTGGATACAAACTGCGTACAACGTCGTCGACCCTGGGTGGTATTCTCCTAGCAACCTGCAACGTATACGATACTATCAACGTTGCGTGTATACTGTGCTGAATTCGCGCCCCGCCAGCACATACATCAACGATTTCCAGAGGAACTGTGTTACTGTTAACGGTTCCAGCGATCGCCGTCAAACTTGCCGCGAGCGAGTGACAAGATCGTAAAACCGCGATACACGGTGGTGCGAGACCCGTCGCATCGTCGACCCATCTGTTATTATACCAACAACAAACCATTAAACTAACGATATTCAATGACTTGACCGAATGTTATGCATGAAAAAAAAAACGAAAACAATTTATCGAATAATAAATATATATTTAATCAAATGCTCGAATCAAAACGACGGTCTCTTGATGTTCCATCGAAATCGACTTTTTCAAGTTAGGAAGTAAAATTTGGGTTCGTGCGAGGAAATATGTACCTTTCGGCACCAGCGAGCCACTCTTGGCTTTCCCAAGCGTCCAGTCCCAGCCCTAACCCATTTTCATCCTCCAACAGGTCCGAGTGAAGATCCTGCGAATCTTTTTGACTCTAAAGTGCGTTATTGAATATACATGAGATTGATTGAATTCATTTTCGTCAAGACTCGACTCATATTATTTATATTATTTTATCGGTAACACTATTCAAGCAACAAAGACTCACGTAGTAACAACGTTGTCTACGACAAATAACAAGTAGTACGAGCAACGCTCCTACGAATATAGCTGCCAAAGAACCCAGCGCAACTGCGACAACCATCTCCATACCTGGTGTGCCCGAGGATCCATTGACATTGCCAATTGAAACTGGAGAACTCATAATCGCGACAAAAAGATGGCTAGTCTACCGTTACTGCTATTTAGATTTTCCTCGAGCATCGACAAATTATGATCAATCGATAGATCGATGAGAAAAAAAAATGCTGAAAACCGATCGGAAATGTCAAAAACACAGTATACATTGCGTCATACCGCAGGTCGATGCAATCGTTTTGATTATACTACGGATCTCTCTCTGCTCTACGATCGACGTACTGTATGTCGACCGTGTGCAAGCGGCGGAGGGCGGAGATCGCCGAGACCGAGACCGCGCGCGGCGGAGCCTGTCACCGATTCTCGGTTCATCCCGTTTATCCATCATTATCTTATCGCCACAATGATTATTAACAATTGAGCCACCGCGCCATCTACGGGTAAGCCATATTTCCATAATACCTCCAGGAATTTGGCAAATAAATTTCTTATAGTACATGATAAATCGTTTGTTGGATGTTTATCCGTGATTGTAGGATCGTCAAAATCGCCGCTTGAGAAAAGGAATTGGCTCAAAGTTAGAAGAATTAAAAACAAAAATCCGTATGTATAGTAAGTTGATTTTTTTTTCAATATTGGGAAATATAACAAAACGCAATCGTTCGTCAGTCACGTATTTTAGCGATATAGGTAATTTTGCATGAAAAGAATCGTACTTAATTTGATATGCGCATCGATTTTTTTATGATTCGAGAATTCCATAGTCAGCGAAGTTCACGGAAGTTCCGTTGACCACTTGGCAGCACTGCATATATCATTATTCCATCTATTATAGGTTATGAGAATACGACCTCGCAATGTATGATTTTGTTCGATTATCCATTCTATTATCCAATATTATTATCTTTTCTCCCTAATCCCTCTATTTCCCTAATGAGTTTTATCGTGGTTTTATTACATTTAAAAATCATGGCGTTATTAAACGATTTCGCAACATTGTGCACATCTTAAAATCTACTATGGGACTATGGGTGCTCATACAGAAATTTCATAAAAAATTGTTGGCTTCGTTATTGATGCATAAATATCTGAGATAGTTTTAGACCAATAAGAATCAAGGCATTGGAAGGAGAAACGGGTAACCACCAGCCGCCGGGCCGCCGCCGCCGCAGCCCGCAGTCGACACCGACAAAAAGTTCAGCGGGTCGGCAGAGGGGACAACGAGCGATTGTCAGCGGCGCCTTCAGCATCCGCCGCTTGAGCCTCTAGCGCTCAGAGTGGTTTTACACGCGCATAAGAAGACGCCATTTTGTCAAGTCTGTGTTGTTAAATGTGTTGGACCGATATAATCTCTCCAATTGAGCCTCCTCGCTCCTCGCCTAGGGCCAGTAAAGCAGTAGTAGCACAGCTAGAGCCAATTTTCTTTTATATAATCCACAAAATCGGTCGTTTTCTATACCTGCAACGATCGATGTGAGGTTGGTTGAAAAATGACACAATTTTTGCCACCAAATTTATTGGCACTATTTGCCCCACGCGATCCCATTCCGTATCTACCACCGGTCAACAAGCTACCCCATGAGAAGAAAAATGGTGGATATCTCGGGGTTGGCGGATTTCTTCAATTCTTCGAGGTTTGTTTCTCATTACGATCATAATTCTTCATCTGTTTTTGTAAATTCCATTACGCTTGCATCCAGCCCCAGCGTCGTTGATGCGACATGATTTTGTTTTGTGTTTCTTGACAGGATCCCAAGGATACACCACCTCCGGTGAGGGTAGAAACCCGTGAAGAACGTCTCGAAAGAAGAAGAAGAGAAAGAGCCGAGCAAGTCGCTTACAAACTAGAACAAGAAATAGCATTATGGGATGCTGCTCGCATATCAAATGTCACGGCGGATCCTTTCAGAACTTTGTTCATAGCACGTATTGTGAGTACCATTTACTCAAGCTTCTCGTATCTGACCCTGGCGTTCTTCTATTGAATTTAGCTAATTTCTTTTTGTAATACAAAATTTCTCTTCCCATAGAATTACGACACCTCTGAATCAAAACTAAGACGAGAATTTGAAGTTTATGGTCCGGTAAAAAAAGTAAGTCTCGATCGACGTTGCAACAACACGATGAATTTTATTATCTTATTTTATTGTACTTTAATGTTAAAATGTAATTTTGCCCCTTTCAGATTGTTGTTATTCACAATACTATCAATGGAAAACCCAGGGGATATGCGTTCATCGAATACGAGCATGAGAGGGACATGCACTGTAAGTAGAAAATCCGCTCACAAAAAAGTTGAGCAGAACCGATGAAAACTTTCCCGTAATCTGTTGAAAAAAGCATTTGAAAAAAGAAAAGAAAAAAAAACCAAGGAAAAAGAGAAAGTTCATCATGTTGTTTAGCGTCACGTCCCACCAGAAGTAGTCAGAACGGGGTGCCGGTTCACGGTTAGACGATACTGCAGAAACGATTTTTTTCTCTTAATTTGCGGTACAGGGGTTCCTCGCCATACACTCCCTAAAAGCTAGAGGAAAGAAATTTCACATAAAGCCATACTCTGCTGAATGCATTGAAAAGAAAAAAGAATAATTGAGACAAAAAATTATGGTTAACGAACTGAAAGAGAAATATTGGTTAATTAATGCAGTTTTTATCTTGTTCTTGGTACAGCGTGGTGGCCGCTGCCGGCAACTAGTGCCGTTCACTATTCCATGCAAAATCCCTGAACCTGCCTGATAAAGATAGGTTTGTATGTGTGGTAAGATCCAACATACAACAACGTTTGTCTAGAGTCTATTAATTATCCTCTTTACGATTATTCGATTTTATACGTTTGACAACAATAGAAAGATCAAATTACTTTCATTGCAATTGAAAAGAGCTGGATCGAGGCTGTAGAAGGCGGTGGTACATGGTAAACCGAAAAATTCGTACTCCGCCTTCGTCTCGAAACAGATCATTTTCGGGAAGATATTGAGTCGCCATCGATATTCCACAATAATCATTGTTTTTCAATGAATTTGACGATAAAGAGATGAAAAACAAATGAAAAATTAGCATTCTACATTGAAATTGATTGATGGACTTGCAGGGAAAAGGTTCAGGGACTCGATAAGTGGAAAGTAATCATTTCATAAACGCGCACGATTGTCCAGTAAGTTGGTACCGGTGTTTTCACTCGTAGATTAACGTTAACCAGAGTAGTCGAGGTCATTATTGCGTGCATCCAAAAAGTATGCATCTTCACGGGGATAAATGAACCCCTTTTTCGATAGGACCAATTGAATCATTCGTTATTTTCGTACTGGAGACTAATCTTATTTATAAATTCGCAATGAAGAAGCAGCGGATTTTCCGACTCGTTTCACCCGAATAGTAATGGGGGAGGAACATCTCTTTTCATGCCTTTCTTCCAAAAAATTCTCATAACAATTATAATTAATCGATGAATCAAAAAAATTAAGGCGATACACGATGATATGTAAACCCTCTAATCGTTTGGACCCTTTGACACACTTTGCACGAGACGATCACGATAAACAAAGTCCCAATTATATCAATCTCGATATAGAATACTAATTAGTCTCTATCCGTCGTTGGCTAATCGCGTCATTCCAAAGCTCTTTTAGTATTTCTTATAAACAGTACTGTGTATATATGAGAAGCATGATTCAGTGAGAAAATGCATATCACTATACGTAAAACGAAAAAAAAAAAAAACAAAAAAACAACAGAAAATAACTGAACTCGAGCATAAAATACATATAAAACAATTATTAATTGCGCACGGTCTGGTCGTAAGTAAAAAAAAAAAAAAAAAAAAAAAAACAACAACTTTCAATGAAAAAAGCGCACCAGGTAAAAGAAAAAAGAGAGAAAAATGAGATATACGGCTTGGGAGATTCGTACGAAGACTTGGGCCACCAATTTCCAATGAATAGCGTACGCGCTGGCCTACCTATCCCCGCGTGTCACTTACAAGTTCATTATCACGAATATAAAAAGTACTACTTCTAAAACTTTGAGTTAACTTCCGTACGTAAGTAGCCGCGGTAGGTATTTTTTTGTACATATTGCTATGTCAACTTGACCTTTATTTTCTTCATTTTTTTTCGTTCAATCAATGAAATGAATTTTGGAAAAGCAATATTAGTCTTAAGCTATACTCGCACATGATTTGTGACGATGAGTTGATCAGCACGCGCGCGACAGATTGAACAATCGCATTCTTTCTCATGATTATCGTCAATATAGTCTAAACTAAGAGGCAAATCGAAAGTAAAATATTCAAGAACTCACTGAAATTCTTCCTTTTCTTTCCCAGCTCTGTATACAAGCATTGGAACACCATTCGACTTGTTCCATTCTATTCCTTCGATAGTTCCCTTCGACAGAACAAGAAAACATCCATTCCGTCTACTAAAAATTCCCGGTTACTAAAAAATTTTCCTTTCTGTCTGTCTTCTCAGTGTGACCGTGTACGCTGACAATCATAACAAACGATACGTTTGGAGAATACGATCGGATATCGTTTGATTTTTTGTTCAAATTTTTCTAGTAAAATGTGGCGTTGTCACTCGTAAACATAATTTTCCTTGCTCGTTTTCAATGCTGGATATTATTGAACGTTCGAACAAAATAATACCAATTACAAGCGAGACACCGTGAAAGTATTTCAACGAGCCCGAATAGGAAAAATCTTCTTTTCTTCCCCTTCCCCCCGAATATATGTTTAAATAAACATGGCAAATCCCGCTGCAACATTTTGCTTGAAAATAATGATGAAAAATTAAACGCGTTTGTCGCAACGTGCTATCGGATCTTTCAACCACCGGTAAACGGTGTTATTCTCATTCCATGAATTATCATGCTATTTGGGGGGAAAAATGCGTGCAGCGAGCCATTGGGTAAGATGGCAAAAGACACGGGGATTGTGCGAAACAGGTATCGCGAACGTCTTCCCCTTGCTCCAATGAAAGGAATGAACAAATAAAAAATGTACGATCGCAAAAGTATGAAAGAGAAAGTTTAACGTACTTTCTTGAGATTAAATTTGTTTTTGAAAATAACATTCGAACTGTAAGAGACGCGAGGAAAAGAAATTAAAAAAAAAAAAAGAAATTTAGGTAAAAAATGTGAAAGGCAATGCGGAACTATATTTTTGGAAATTCGGTAATTCTAGCTGCGTATAAGCACGCGGATGGTAAGAAAATAGATGGTCGAAGAGTATTGGTCGATGTGGAACGCGCAAGAGCGGTCAAAGGATGGCTCCCACGGAGACTCGGCGGTGGATTAGGAGGTACGAGGCGCGGTGGTCCCGACGTCAATATCAAGCACTCCGGTAGAGAGGACAACGAGCGTGAACGAGAACGATATCGGCTCGAACGTGAGAGAGAGGCATCCGGTCGTGGCCTCGACAGAGATCGGTGAGTAACGATTCCCCCACATTTCACTCACTTCGGATGCTCAGGTCTGAGAAAATTTAACAAAAAATGTAAATTACTCAACAGCGAGCGAGATCGCGTGGACAGAGAACGCAGGAGATCGCGAGATCGAAAGCGTCGGAGTCGCAGCAGATCGAGAGATCGGAAAAGACGACGAAGTCGCGATCGAGGAGCCGAGCCCGAGATCGAGGAGATTCAGAGAGAGGAGAGACCTCGAGGAGAGCGAAGGGATCGCGATCGCGATCGGGAAAGAGAACGGAAACGAAGACGCTCTAGAAGCACCGAGAGAACCGAGCGTGAACGCGGTGAGCGCAAACGCGTTAAGCGTGATCGGGAGCGTGAACGTCGCGATCGCAAAGATCGCGGAGATCGAACCGACGAGGATACCAAGGAAATTCGAATCAAGGAAGAACCGATGGATGGTACGCGCTCGAGCTTCTTTCAAATATTTAGTTCCGTTGCAATATCCATAGGAGAAAGGAGAAGTGGGGGGGGGGGGGGGGGCGACAATAAACAGCAAATCAGAACATTTTTATCCGCCATTGATCGCTCGTTGGAGTATCGCGTTTGTACTAATTTCAATGTTTTTCTTTCGTTTTACAGATTATCCAGATTACAACAACACATTCTCCAGCTCAACCTCGTACTTCGCTAACGTTAAGTACGAAGACGATAACGACGAGGTAGAGGAGAAGTATAGAATTCCGGAAGGTCGGCCCGAACCGCCTCCCTATAATAATTACGACTCTGTACAGGATTATTGAACTATCAAATGTCAAATTTTTGTCCTCTTTCGCTCGACATTTCATTTGCACAATGAGACGACGACACGAACGATTGTTGAAATCCCGCTGTCCTTTCATTAACGAATCTTAGGAATAACAAATGCCCCCCTCCTCGCCCTCACTTTACCAGATTGATTACCGTGTTTACCAATCTTTCGCGTGCGTACGTACGTTCCTGCGTATGTGTTCTCGAACAGAAATGAAAAATATGAAGCTCCGCTGACCCGCCCCCCTCCCCGTTCTGTTGAATTCTTTTGACGAAATGTTTAACCTTTTTGCTTTGCCCTTTCCGTCGTCCCCCAATTTCTAGCGCACCGTGCGGATGTCCGGTAATATTCATCTTAACGCATTCACAGCAGATCGGAAGGAAGCAAAATAATTCAACGATATAAAATAACAATTTGACCGATGTGCGTCGGTCGCGATCCGCCTCCTCCTCTTGTCTCTGGCGTCGATCGAATCAATTGATGAGAAATGAAATACATTCAATCTGTATATAATACGATGTAACTCTAATCAACCAACTTTCATTGCTGTATGTACATTTATACATATAGAAATAAAATGAATAAAAACACTCGTATACATGTTTGGAGTCTTATACGGCGATTTATGTTGAAACATCTCTAAGCGTAAATGCCGAAAGTAGTTATCAAAATTGTATAACTGTGTTTGGTGAACTTTCTACCAAATTTTCGTGGAAAAATGAAAATCAAAATTTCCATATGTTGATAATCAATTTTTCGATAACCAACGTACCATAAGTAGGATATGAAGGAATCTAGATATTTTGACCTACCAAATGGATATGCGCTCTGAGAAAATTTGAACAGTTATATTCGATCGCGCAATCTGTGATCCTGATTAAAAATGATTAAAATTTATTATGTATTGTCTGCGTCATATCCAACTGAGCGAGTGATTACGAGATAATGAAGATGTCAAAATACGTAAAACAGCAGCAGGTGCAACGAACTCTTATCCATCTGCTCGCTCGCACGTAAAAACTGAACCAAAAGTAAACACGCGATGTACAATTTTTTTTTAACACTCGCTCGTGCTGCGAGTTTATTTTCGTGCATCCTTGTGAAAATGAAGGTGAGAAAGGCGGCATTGAGAATCATTGAAACGCGAGTTAAAAAGAGAGGGAAAAAAAGCAATGAAACATAAAAAATATTGAAACAGTAGTGATACCGCATGCCGGTTCATTCGTTGGTTACTACCTGAGGGGTTAACCGAACGTGCGCATGGAGCGATCCGAAGGATGAAGAATTATACACAACAGTGAACAAGGTGGTACACGTCGTCGTCGTGTTATCATGAATCTAAGGATCCTGGATCGGGAATCGGGGTGATGGAAGCGTGTGGTAGAGCGCGTGGCGGTCGACTCGGTGGAGTGTCGCGTGTTGCCACATCACCATCGTGGCCTAAACGAAAGCAGCAGCAGTTTCATTAATGCCCGTACGTTAGATCGCGCTCGTGGTGCCGACTACGTGGTTGACCGTAAAACGAGATCGAGACTCACCCTGGTACAGAATAGTTCCAACAATGCGTTCTTATTCCTGAACTTGATCAAATAAACGTTGGATCGTAAACGACAAGACAGAGCTGAGAATCAAGAAAAAGCAATCGTGAATTCAAGAATCAGGTCGATCGCGTTTGCGGTTCAAAGAAACTTTTTTCGAGATACTCGGTGTCGCGCGCGCGGATACTAATCAGCATCATGAGCACGCCGCAGCAACAGCAACAGCAGCAGCAACAGCATGTCGAGTTGAAACACGGTACCGTTAAGCTTGTAAGTGCCACAAGAATTAAATTAATAACAACGATCTTCACTTTCCGGAGCGAACTGAACTGGGCCAGCCTTTTTTTTATTTTATCATGTTCATCATAATATTTTGGTGTGCTAAGTGTGTGATGCGGGAACGGACGAGCCAGCTGGTACAGAAAACCTATTATTTCGGCGCGTCTCGCAGCAGCTCGTGGTACACCTCAAAAAAACGCCCTTTCCTTTTGCTTCATTAATTTTAATTCATCGTTTGCTTGTACCATCAATTTCTTGACGTATCGACTATCTCATCCGAGTTTTGACTTTTCTCACTTGAATCTTCGTGAATAATACGCGCGGAAACCGGAAGAAGCTCGCGCGACACTCGACCAATAACCTCCTTTTACACGCGGCGATGAATCCACCATACATTTTTACATTTTTACAATAATCTCCTCCAGGGCTATCGGGAGCCATAGCCAATCCGAGAAAATAGCGGTATCGTCTATCAAATTCGACATATCCTTTTTGGAAAGCATATGGTTGTGCATTTGAATCAACTTCATTTAACAAAACTACTGCTTTTCTTAAAACTTTCATCCAATTGATCTCCGAAAAAAACGGTGCTCCATTACTGTGGCAAACTGAACAATTTCAATAGATTTTTTATTAGATTCCACAGTCGTTGCTTCCCCGTTGATCAGAAGGCTTGTTTTTTCAGATTGTTTCGGGAGATACCATCACGATCAGAGGTCATCCAAGGCCCAGTGGCCCTGCTCCGGAGAAAACTGTCTGTCTTTCCAATATTACTGCTCCAAAACTGGGTCGCAGAGGAAATTCAAAGTAAGAGAGGGGCTATTGAAACAGGGCACGTGAGAAGGACACGGGGACGAATGTAGCGACGTTTGTCAAAATTTCTAACGTATCTGTGTATTTAAAACTTGCAGCGCTGACGAAACCAGAGACGAGCCTTGGGCCTGGGAAGCACGAGAATTTCTGAGGAGAAAACTCATTAGCGAAAATGTTACTTTTGCGGAAGAGAAATCTGTCAGTGCTAGTCGAACATACGGCTCGGTTTGGATTGGAAAAGGTAGTAATTGGTAGCACGAAAGCCCACATTTGGCATGAATGAAAGATTAAATTTGGATAATTTGCAGATGCGAACGGGGAAAATGTGGCCGAATCTCTGGTGTCGGAAGGTCTTGCGACTGTGAAACGAGACGGCGTGCGTAATCCGAGTCCTGCGTTGTTACGCCTGCAGGAACTCGAGGATGCAGCAAAGGCCGCTGGCAAGGGTAAATGGTCCGGGGAACCGTCCTCTGATCATATTCGTGACGTCAAATGGAGCGTTGAGAATCCCCGAGTGATCGTCGACAAGTACGGGGGCAAGCCTGTTAAAGCCATTATCGAACACGTTCGCGATGGTTCAACCGTCAAGGCTCTTCTGTTGCCCGACTTTTATCACATAACGCTGATGATCTCGGGCATACGATGCCCCCAGATCAAGTCCGAGGGCGGATGGGACGAACCCTTCGCCAAAGAAGCGCAATACTTTGTCGAATGGCGACTTCTTCAACGCGAGGTCGAGGTTATTCTCGAATCTGCCAACAATAACAATTTTGTGGGTAGCATTCGTCATCCAAAAGGTAAAATCACTCGGCAATTAACTACTCCTCTGCTTCTTTTTCTATATTTCCCGCTCCCCCTACCTGATTCGTGCAATATTATTATACGCAGGTAACATCGCGGAACTATTGCTGAAAGAGGGTTTCGCCCGATGCGTCGATTGGTCGATGAATCACATTAAATCCGGAGTCGACAAGCTATACATGGCAGAAAAATTCGCAAAAGAGAAAAGACTACGGAGGTGGCAGGACTGGGTACCTTCTGGTCCTCAGGTTGAATATACCGGAACCGTAATCGAAATAGCTAGTGCCGATTCGATCATCATCAGAACCCTGAACCTTGAAACAAAAAAAATATTCTTGAGCAGCATTCGACCACCGATGAGGGAAAAAAAGCCATCGGATGACAAAAACGCTCCAAGATCGAAAGATTTTCGTCCTCTGTACGATATTCCCTACATGTACGAGGCGCGTGAATTTTTGCGAAAGAAACTCATCCGTAAACAAGTCAAAGTTGTCGAAGATTATATTCAACCGGCCAGAGATACTTATCCGGAGAAGGTCTGTTGCACCGTCATGGTTGGTAAAGTGTGAGTATTTTTATCACATTCCTTGTTCCTCGTCATTCCTCTCGGAGGAGAGATCATCTCTCACATTACGTTGTTCTTGTGCCCTTTTTCCTCCGCAGAAACATTGCCGAAGCAATGGTATCGAAAGGTTTAGCAACGGTAGTAAGATATCGACAGAACGATGATCAACGCTCGTCTCACTACAACGAGCTACTGGCCGCGGAGAACAAGGCTGAAAAATCACAGCACGGTCTTCACGCGAAAAAACAAGTTCCACCCCAAAGAATAATGGACCTTTCTAACGATCAGATTAAGGCCAAATATCACATGTCGGCGTTGAAGAGAGCACGAGGGACCAAAGGCGTCGTTGAGTTCGTTACGAGCGGATCTCGTCTCAAGCTCTTTTTGCCGAAAGAAAATTGTCTAATTACGTTACTGCTCGCTGGTGTCAAAGCGCCACGGAGATCGAGGCCGGCACCTGGCGGTGGTGGGGGTATTATCGAAGGAGAAAAGTACGGCGAGGAAGCGTTTGCCTTCATGAAGGAGCACACCTTTCAGAGAGACGTGGAGATTCAGGTCGAGACGATGGAATCAAAGGGAAGCGGTTTTATCGGTTGGCTTTTTGTCGATGGTGTTAATATGGCGGTTGCGCTTGTCGAGGAAGGTCTCGCCGAGGTTTCGACCTTCACTGAAAACGGCGAGTATCTTAAGCTTCTCAAGGCCGCCGAAGAACGCGCAAAAGCCCAAAAATTGAACGTAAGTTTTTGCGCTACGAACGTAATCTAATACGAACTATTTTAAATATTCCATGATTATGCTTATCAAGATACGTTTCATTGTAGATCTGGAAAGATCGCGTACAAGTCGAAGCTGAAACGGAACAAATCGAAGAAGAGAAAGAAGTGACCGAGCGTAAAGTTGACTATCGTGAGGTCGTAGTTTCCGAGATAACCGAAGCTCTGCACTTCTACGCCCAATACGTTGATCAGCGAAGTATGGTCGAGGGTCTTTTGGCGAGATTACGCCAAGAGCTCGAGGCCAATCCACCTCTGCCAGGTGCTTACAATCCTAAGAGAGGCGAGCTCGTTGCGGCAATGTTCACCGGCGACGATCAGTGGTATCGCGCCAAAGTTGAAAAAATCTCTGGGAGCAACGTCAGCGTTTTTTATATTGATTATGGCAACAGAGAAGTCCTCAACGTGACGAGAACTGCTCCTCTACCCGCTGAATTCGCCGGTGACAAGCCATATGCCCATGAGCATATTATCGCATTTGTCGAACTTCCCGAAGATGTACGTGCTACTACTTATTATTAACCAATTCAGTTCTACCTCGCGGATTACTCATCCTATTCGAATGTACTAATTTTATTCTTTTATCATTCTTCTCAAACGTTTGATGACAGAACGATGACAAGAGAGCCGCGATAACAGCGCTTCAAGAAGATCTTGAAGATAAAACTCTGCTCCTGAACGTCGAATACAAAGTTAACGGGATTCCCGCTGCTACGTTATTGGACGCATCGACCAAGGACGATCTCGTTAAGGCCCTCGTTTCGGAAGGATATCTTCTCGTTGAAAAAAGGGACAGAAGGAGTTGCGCAAAATTGGTAAAGATTCAATAAAATTACATGTTGAAACTTTCATTGATTTGTTACCTGGCTCATCGCGTTATTGTTTGATTCCCAGCTTAGCGAATATCGAGCAGCCTTGCAGGATGCTAAAAAGAATCACCGTCTCATCTGGCAGTATGGGGACATAACGGGTGACGATGCTGTCGAGTTTGGAGTGAGAAAATAAACGCCAATCCCAGATATATTATTCAATCTTGAAATGGCGTGACAAAATATTTAATTAAGAAAAAATACGAGATAAAGAAATGTTAAAACTTGGGGGGAGGGAAGAAGGAATCATCATACTACAGTTACGAAGAGAATTCGGAAAAGGCATAATACTATACACCGCATAATGATAATATAATGTTTCTTTATATTATTATTATTATTATTATTATTATTATTATTATTATTATAAAATAGAGAATGAATGGCTATATTGGCGACACGCGAGTTCCCGCTGGTTGTGATTTCAGCGTAAAATGCATAACCGACGATAAACTAAAGACAGACGTAGGACGAAAGATAAATTGTACATAACGATTAATGATCATGTTAATTAATGAAAGAAACTGGAAAAATAATGAAAATATCATAGTGCAAGGAAGAATCACGTGACAAAAGTCCTTACCTATCTGCCCCTATCTAAACCTTCTCCCTTTTCGCCCCTCAGTACCATCTTTCTGCCTAATAAGACTGCTGCGCGTTTTCGACGACGACCGACCACTATTTCATATTTCGTGTATTATCTTCGTGTCCCTTGTATTACTTCTTATCATCTTAATTGTGATCCCACCATCATCGGATTGTGAATGATTTAAGATTTATTGTTGAAAGAATCGATCGAAAAATTATGTAAAAATATTGAATAATTATTTACCACTTTGGATGGCAATACCATGCAAAGCGACGATGCATGGACAATTAAAAATATTGAATTTTTCATAATAGTGTCTTCGCCCTTGCAATCGTTGTAACACTCGAAGCAGAAAACTGAACTATTTACTTAGTGGGGGGGTACATTTTTCATTTTTAAACCCTCAAATCATTGTTGTAACTTTGAGAGAATTCCAGAAATTTTAAAATCTGGATTGCGCCAACTTTTCGATGTATCGAAACGCAATACACGGTAAAAGGCTGTAAAAATCATGTTCAGGCTCAAAACAATTGTGTAAAAAGAAAAGTTTCACACTCAAGTTACAGAATTTCGGGGTACGAAAAATAATAAATTGATGAAATGTATTTGCGTGTACATGTTAACCCGTGACTCTTACTGTCATCTGAGAAATGTAACGATATTTCCCTCAACAAAAAATTGTTCGTACGTGCTCAAAATAAGTAGTTTATTGAAAATATGCACGGAAAATGTATAAGTGTGCAATGACTTTTCTTCCTTCGGTTTTCATCAAAATATATATATTGAATACCTATATATTTACACTTTTTCTAATGCAATTAATGTTACCAACGTTGATAAACACACTTTCTCCATTGATTTCGAATTTAATCAGCATCTTTTCTCTCTCGTCCCGTGTCAAATATAACAATTAATCATATACAGGGGGGAAGAGGGTGAATGGAAGTCGATTTGAATGGACTTGCAACTACATCACCTTTATGGTTGATTTCACGTCGTGGAATAAATATGAATTTGCGACTCAACTCTAATAAGCTTTTCTTGTTACATCAGTTATCTGTCGGTAAGCATGTACTACCGCAAACCGTCACGTAAACGCGGATAATTGTGAAAATGTCTATGAAGAAATTTGATGATATTTACAAGCAAAAAACCAATTAGCTTTTAAGAATCATGTGTAATCTTGACATTAGATAAGTAAAGATCTTCTATATTATTGAATTTACGTATAAATTCCATCACATTCACCACTTATTTTCATTGTGCATGTTTTTGATTCGGTTTATGAAATAATGGAGAAGAAAACGCGTGTAATATGAATGAAAAGTCCGCACTAGTAACGAGCTTGAGCTGTTAGCTTTTTTGTTTTGTTCCAATTGTTTTCTCGGAATGTTAATAGAAAAAAAGATGAGTAAACGAAACGTTTGATTTTGTTTTCCTTATTGATCATGTACAGGAAGAGTAGCAGAGGATGTCTCTCGGACGATATGTCGTAGCACCGTGTTATCCCAGGCGCAACTGAGCAAATTCTCGTCAAACCATGTAATACCGCGAACAAAGTCATTGTGTCGTTGGTCGTGATAAATAGTGGCAAAATGTTGGTTCGTGTCGAGGACTTTAAGATCGGTGTCATCGCTGCAGGTCGCCAATAAATGCGGCCTAGAATAATGGAACAGTTTTATTTTTTTAATTTCTGCTACAAAATTCTTAGATTTCAAGAATAGGTTTAGCGAACCATATATATACCTTTTTGGATCGAACTTGATTTTGTGGATAGATTTTTTAAAAGAACCAGAATGCATTACAAAGTCTTGTGGTTTCCGGGTGTCGATCAGTGTCACACCGCCATCGACGCTCCCAATGACAAGAGCATTATCATCACTGGGACGCCATGCGATAGCACGTAGTTGGTGTCCAGAATTTGAATATATGACTAGAGAATGAAAATAAATAAGCAACTTTGGCAAGTGTAATGAAATAGACATATTCAAAAACTCACCTTGAGCGGGAGACTCTTGTCTTACATCCCAGACCAAAGCTTCACCGTCGAGACCCGCGGAAGCAAATATGTCATTGCTTCTGGGTTTGGTATCTAGGCAACTGATTATTTTTCTGTGTGCGCTTTCATAAGAGCGTTCGGCCAAAAGATCCTCCAAATTCCAAATTTTTATACTTGAACACAATAATTATCCACTTGACAAATAGTAAATGCAGGTTCAAGACACAAGCGCATAGAAATAATGCTAAAAGAGTTTCATAAACATTGCTGAGAGCAAAGTGAATCACAAGATTTTACCAACAATCAATCCCAGCGGTGATGATGCGAGTTTTCTTGTGAAAAGCAGAAGCGCTTAGTATGGTGTCATCGTGCTGACAGGTGTAGCCAAGACATTGGATCTGTTTGGATTGAGTTACAGGGTTCAAAATAACCTGCAAGATTTGCAGCACTCCACTGTCCTCGACAACAACAAATTTGTCTGTTTCAAGAAAAACGGCATCGCATACACTGCTCTCTGTGGTGGAGCTCACCAAAGCATTGATTTTATCAAAATTGGTCAAATCATTGTAAAGCCAAACAGAACCATTCCAAAGACGGCCGTTTAGATTGCACGCGCCAAGAAGTACTTTTTCATCTGTGAAATTTCGTTTAATTACTTTTATAAGGCTCATTCAATAAAAAACTTGATAATACAATACACGCAAATATGCGTCCTATTTTTATTTACCATTGTATGCCTCAATGAACTGCAGATGTTTATGATCGGTGATCGGTTGATTCAACTTTGTTGAATTTTTGTACAACGCGGTACTATCCGTAGGTGCTATTTCCATTTGCATTTTCATGACCGGGAGAGACAACGATTAGAATGGAATTTCCTTGTCAGAATAATAAGTGAAGAATCTACTGTCAACAAAGACTTTGAGCCGGTATAGGCTGCGTCGAAATTGAGGTTATACACCTTTCCCTCGTGTCGTAAACTTCAACGTACGTTCAACGCAAGTTCAACAACTCAAAACGTGCAGTGATGGTGCTGCTACCTGTACCTCCGGCCATCGGCAGTTCTTCCTTCTTCTCTTCCTAAATGGCCATCTCCCACAGAGGGCATGTGCCACGACGTCTCATTGGTTAGTTGATAGGAGTGTGTGGAGTGACTATCTGAGTAAAGGGTAGTGGCGGGAGTTTTAAAAGCAGATTTCTCATGTACTGCCCGTAATTACTGTATTTGTATTGCCTTCCGAAGCATATATTGGTTTGTTAAAAGTATCATGGAGATCTGACAACCTCTTGATGATGTTGTATCTGACCTTGGACTATATTCCTCTCTCTTTATACGTTTTTTGAGAAAAAATTAGACTTGCGGGACTCCCGCAATACTAAATAGAAATACCATTTTAAATAAAAGTCGCATATAGTCTTTAAGGAAGATCTAGTATTATTCGTTACCCCTAATACCTAGATGGAACGGGATCCAAATTAAAGAGGATTTTTTCCCTTTTAGTTGCCACTGTCGGGCTATTGCAATTTAAGTTGTGTATTTGGTGAAGAGGTATATAATTTCTTAATAGGGTTACCACTCCGCCTCCAGCGTTGGAAACTTTATCTTGCCGAATAATATTGTAGTTAGGAATAACAAAAGGGGTGTTTTGCTTGAAAGACATCGGCTATAGTTGTTGTTCTTCTTCTTCTCTTCCTAATCATCTTATGGCTATCTCCCACTGCCAGGCATCCCCTCTTCTGGACGCACACTTTTTTTATGAAAAACGTTATCGATTTATTCCTCATGAGACAAATAATCGTTAAAAATATAATACCGTAAATAATAAATAGTAGGATACAGGTTGCATGCTTTCACAGCGTGATCTTCAAAAAAGATTGGAACCAATCATGCAACGACCCACTTCTGAATTGTTTCCGCCGAATTAAAGAATACCAGTTACCTGTATCTGACCTTGGAGTATATTTTTTGAGTAAATAATACGCAAAGTTTGTATTTTATGTTAAGTGTATTGTAAAAAAAGTTTGCAGAAACATTTGCTTACAAATCACAAGCCATATTGAGCGTATAAATTCGAATTGTCACAACAACAAACGCACGTGGTTAAACGAATGGTAAGACGTGAACCCAGGAGTGCTAATTGCGCGATTGATATTATTTTTTATTTATTATCGTGTTATCGTGAGAACGAACCGAGTGAACAATTCATAACGAGTATTCAATACGCAATCGAGCCAATGTTCATTAGACCGCTTTAATTATAAATAATTATCACTTACAATGTGGCTAATTGATAGAAATGCAAATTTTCGTTTCAGAAAAAAAAGGCCAAAAAAGTGGTTAACAGAAAGGAGGAAGGTCGTAGGGCAGCTCGGTTCAATTTATGCTGCGCTTATGAGACATTGGAAATAACAATTTCTCAATGGGTTCACGATCAAACATCATGCTTTCCAGAAATTTGGATTTTGCTGTAACCTTCTCTCGAATGTTTCATACCAGCTCTGAACAGAGGACAGAGGTACAAAATTTTCAGTTGGATTAGGAGTCATTTGAGACTGTGTGACAGAAAAGCTAGAAATGTAATTTAAAAAGCTTGTTATCATTTTTTGAGTAAATTCAACAAATGTGTTGGTAGTTGTGGTTGCTACGGCAACAGCCTGTTGCTCTATTATATTCAGAGGTTCCACCGATACCCCAATCTGAGCTACATGGGAAATTTTCCCAATGCCAAATATCCCTAAATTGCTATTTTCAAATTCATGGTTTTTCTTTAAATTTGATATTTTGAAAATAGCCGATGGTTTACAATTGGAAATATATCCTAGGAATTGCCAATTTGGTGGAGCGTTGGGATCCGGCCAACTAAAGTATACTGCAACAATAAAAAAAACTGAACGTGTAAAGAATATTTTTTTAACATAGTGTCAGAATTTCATTCGCAACTATGAGGATGAATTTGTAAATGTTATATTATTGAAGGAGATAAATATATTACCGGCACCACCCATTCCCTCTGGAAACGGTACAGTCCCTGTGAGAAAAAGACCAATGTGGTTGATATTGTCGGCATCATTGACCGTTATAAGAAACTGTGTTTCTCCAACTTGTTGAAAGTCCGTTTGAACCTATAGGAAAGTAGATAGACAGGGTTAGAAATCCACATGATTCACAGGAATGTATGAAAGTTCAACTATCTCGCATCGGGCAATTCAGGCAAACGTCAACGCTCTTGACGTTGAGCAGTACGCGGCCGGTCGAGTCAAAGGACGCGGACAGAGGATAAATGTAAGCTAAGCTCATGAAGCTTACATGTCAACCGATTTTACTATATGTTATGAATCTCACCAAACGACTGGCGACTAGTAATCCAAACATCGTTTTTCGATATATTATAACATTTTTCGTTGCCGATAATAACCAATAATGACAAGTCAGTTTGATAAAAAAAAAACGAAGAAAGTACGTTCTTGTTAACTTAGCATGTATTCTATATTCGAAAATAAATGAAATGCCAAAAACCGTAAACACCGATTTAGAGTTAAAAAGACGACGAAATGACGAAAGTTTTTGCTCGGCTTGGTTTCGGATTGAGTATGAAAGTATTGAAACGGAAAGACTGTGACAAGGTTGGAAAAAGCTTTGCCACCACAGCGCGCGTTAACCGTGGACCATCGACTACATGCTCCCAATGAGAATCGACCAAAAATAATAAAAAATCTACATGCTTAGCCGCGGCCGCGAGCGCCGATTGGAGTCTCTGAAGTTGATCAAAAGATACGAGAATATCGAGGATAATTGTTGGCAAGGTAGGATGGTTAAGATGGTAAAGCAGATCCCTACGCCAAGTTTATATATATATATTATAGCGGTTAAAAAAATTATATAGAATTGCGTTTCGTCGTGCGGTATGGTCGGTACCGTCGGTACGGTCTAGTCTCATCATTATAGGGCTGTGAACTTATTCCCCCCTATTTCGTTCAAACCATTCTAGATATTGCTGCTGATATTATCACCACATGGCCGTATGGTTTTAAGCTGCTCTAGGAGCGCAGACGAGAGCCAACCACAAATAAAATGATTTTTTTTTTAAAACAAAAAAAAGAAGAAGACATCTGCTGACATCTGTTAAGATCTTTTTTTGTTCGTCCTCCCGGATCTCGCCCGACATTTGACTTGACACTGTCGGCGGACCCAACATCATAAAAAAATAACAAGGACCGACGCACACGAGAGTGAGAGAACGAAAACATAGATAGATTTAGCAGATCGTGAGCGGGATTTGTCCATCGAGTTACCAGCTTCCCAGCAGCTACCGCATATCGTGAATCTGGGTGTGATGTTTATTCGAAAAAAACTGTGATCTCGGATTTCCCGGATTGGTCATTCGATCAACCTGACATATTCACAATCAATGGACGTGATTTAAAGCGAGTTCTTGTGTTCTCAAATTCTCATTCTCACGCGAATGATCTACAGTTTTTTCTTTCGAATACACGATAAAGCTGACGCAGTTTTCATCTTCACCCACGAATTTTATACAAATCGAGTTGTCGAAACTACTGTGTTGTGTTAGGTGCTGGGTGTAATAAAATCCGAAAAAACAACGTTTGGCTAGTACCAGCACAGCCGAGTACCCAAGCAAGCGGTTTTTTTTATCGTTTCATCGTCTTTTCTTTGTCTTTGACAAGTGAGTGAGTCCTTCAAAACATTTATAATTATCAACTCTATGTAAAGACAAATCTGTGACCAATTTTTTACCGTAATTCACCTTGATCGTTATACATGAATATTCATATTATCAAATATGTCTTGCATGACATATCCAGTATTATGTATATTATTTCGTTTCGCAATTAGGTCACGTATATTTAGGCACGCGTCATTCTTCCGTTTCCCCGGAGTAAACGAAGTAAACCAAATGCAGACGCGATTCTCTCTTCGATTCTTTCGTAAATTTTATTTTCTCTCATTTAATAGTTGACTTCATCCAGTAATGATCCAAATCTGAATTCGTCAAAGATCTTCCTGCTAAATATATAATAGTCTCTGAATGACCTTGAAAACAACATGCTTTTAATATATTCCTGATTAAAAAAATTTACATCTGTGCTGAGCTTGTAATCTATTGTTAAGTTATCCGAATCAACATATTTACTAATTACTTTATCACCCAAATAGTATTATTATACCTCCTATTTATGTATATCATTGGCATTACCAATAAGTATTCGAGTAGTAACTGACAAATAAGAATTCAACACAATGCAAAATACAACCGTCCCAATTGTTTTTGTTATGGAAATTTTTTAATACGGTTATTTTATATTAAGGAAGATTCAATTTATTTGATTATGCAAGATTTGAAGATTTGACACTGACTGAGATTTGACTAGCAGTGCTATGT
This sequence comes from Venturia canescens, assembly GCF_019457755.1. Lineage (NCBI taxonomy): Eukaryota > Metazoa > Arthropoda > Insecta > Hymenoptera > Ichneumonidae > Venturia > Venturia canescens. The sequence continues at coordinate 832,191 of NC_057421.1, read as the reverse complement.
CAAAGAAATAAGAGTCAAATAAAGTAGACTTATTATTATATTATTTCATTATAGATTATATATGATTATATATATGAATATTATCTATTCATTATAGATTATATATATAATATATATCTATATATATATAGATTATATATTATACATGTTTTTGGCAAAAATTTTTTCCGTTATTTATCCTTCATTCGAAATTGAGTTACAAGATATGAAATTTTATTGTATTTATGATATAGAAAAGTCTTTTCAACATGTACAAAAATGGACCTCCGCCTTCTTATGACGAGCCCCCTCCATCCGCACCACCCAGCTACTTCCAGAGTTTGGGCGGAGTACCACCAGCCAGTCCGTTCACACCTGCTCAGACTTGTAATTATTGATTTTTTATTTAACAGTAAAATATTTTAAGTTGTTCTTGACATGTAATTGATAAATTTTGCGCAGAGAACTATTAATTTATTCTCCTTCCAGATGCAAATGGACCTACAATTTTAACAACAATAGTCCCGTTGGGACCAGGACCAACTCACACAATTTGTCCCCAATGCCATTCGGAGATTGATACAGCGACAAAGACAGAGCCAGGAATGATTGCATATATCTCTGGGATGGTAATCGCTCTTTTAGGGTCAGTATTTAGAAAATTGGAGACGATACTAAATAGTCATGACTATAAAATAATATCAAAAGGATAATTGTATGAAAAGCTATACTAAAGATGGTGGGAACCTGTTCTTGTTAGTATGAGAATCTAATATATAAATTTAATGGAATTCAGCACGTTCTATGAACGAGCCAGATGTTTTCTGGGCTCATTTATGAGTTCAATAGAAACTAATACGTATCACGAATCTCTATAATTGGAATCAGGTGTTTTCTGGGCTGCTGTCTAATTCCATGTTGTATCGATGAGTGCATGGACGTTCATCATACCTGTCCAAACTGCAAAACTTATCTGGGACGACACAGGAGATAATTCATCGTGTCTACGGGAGTCGCTGCGTTCTGGTCATTACAACGGGACCACCGCACTATGTGTGGGATATTTCCTTCATTACCCACACTTGTGGAAAAAAACAGATCGATAAGAAACAGCAGAATTGTGGATTCTGTATCGATTTAAAAAGAAAAAAATCCGCTACCCCGGCACCGTCGCTCGCTTCTGGTTTTGTCGAAGCAAAAACATCATATCAAAAGGATTCATTTGAATCGAATTCAACGATCTAGCATTCGCCATAACGTGCTCACGATTTCATCAAATCTATTTGTTCGATCAAAAAGTTTTAGAAACCACATTGAGATACACATTTGAAATAAGTTAACCCTTATGAACATTGAGAGCACTTTTTTTGAATAATTGTAATAATATTAATTCCACAAAGTTATCTCCACCCAATATCAGAAAAATATGGTTTCAGTTACACAATACGTATTATTTTATTTCATTTTTTCAAGCGTGCACAATTTTTTTTCCTTTTTTATTGAAAGATCCTTGTTTTGACTTTCTTTGAAAAAAAAAACAACTAATGCGTATTCAGGATAAAAAACAGTGAATAGTAATGAATTCTTTGACGCGATTATAAACAGATGACATAAGTATTGGATACAATCGAATCCAGAATGTTAATACGGAAGGGTTAATATCATTATTATTATTGATTAGCCTTTATTCGAATGTTGTTTATGCTCGACATTTGAACACTCGTTTTCGAATGTCCAAGAAAATTGGAGTCCCCAATTATTGTAATTTCTCTATGACTAGTATAAGTCTCGTTGACGTTACAAACAAAATGAATCTCACTTCTATTTAGCCCAATACTTGTCAAAATAGGTATCTATAACGCTTTGTAATTTTATTCAAAATTAATTTTTTCATTAAAAAAAAGCTTTTTCGATTACTCCCTTTAGAATTAAAAAAAAATAGTAATAATAATTTTGTCATGACTCTCGCAAAAAACTGTGCCTTTATCGAAAATAATATTTGAACTTGCTTCTTCCGATGTATACTATGAGTAATGCTTCTCATTACTTTCGAAAATTTCGCTGAATTATCAGCATCTCATATTTGTTCTAACAACAAAACACGAATCTCTATACGACCGCTTAATATTGAATAAGTAGACAAAATGAGGAAATACACTGGAAATACATTCCAGCAAATTGTTCATTTGCCCCACATATTTAACTTCCCATACAATTGAAAAAAAAAAAATATTTTTTCTCACATTCGAGTCATCATCTATTATAAGATTCACCCTCGAACTTGAGTCAATTCAGTTGCACACAAATTGTGCGCGAGCTTCGATACAACTTTTTTCGTGTTGATATTTAAATTGACAAAAATTCGCTGTTATTTTTGTCTCGGGTGCCTTATAGTAATAATAATATTATTATTATTTTTAATAACACTACACGTGCCTTATACCAATATAAAAAAATGTTAGCATTGCAGTATATGTACCAGAGCCAATGAACGTTTTGGATCGAATTATGTCAAAATTCGACTCATAACTATTATGCACATAATATCTTCGTGAATTATAAATTGCATCTTTGGTATGAAATATACGTGGTAAATTGAGGAATTGATTTATATAGAGGTAGCTGAGCTCGACGATGCGCTAGTCAAATAAGTCTTGTACGTGCGAGAATATATATTTCAATCAACAACAATCGACACTATCCAATTATCATAGGTTTGATATGAAGTAATCATTGTCAGCAATTAATTATTTCTGACGTGTTAACGTCGAATATTGTCCAGTACGTTTGACTTGTTCAATTTTTCAAGAAATGTGCAACCATACACTACTCGTTCTGTTTTTTTTCCACTTTTCACCTTTCATAAATTGGAGGGTGTTTTCTATTTGCTTCACATAATCATCGCACTGTGTTCATCTACAGCCTCATTTTTCAAACATATCTGCAGATTAGTTCTTTTATATTTATCAAATAATGCGTACAATATGTATATTGGACATGAAAAAGAAAAAAGTGAGGTGAAATAGCCAGTCGCCACTGTCGCCAGCTATGCACTGTTAGTTGCTGGATTGTATAAGTTGGGAAGCGTGTAGAAAATGGTCTTGTTGCACTCTTCCGTATCCAAGAATAATGAAGATGGGGCAATTACGCGTAGCAGGTGATTAGGTATTTTCTTTCTCCTATATTTGGAACAAACGGAATTCAAATTGCACAGGGGCAAGACTAAAATATTTGTTTTCGTTCTTTAATTGAACGGAATTACAATTATGTATTAGCTGAGTATTTTTTTCTTTTTGTTATCAATCTTGCACTTCGCATCAACTCGATTGGTATACAAATATATGCTGACAAAGTTTACAGACTATGATATATTTGGATATACATTTACAAAGCAACTGTACGAATGAATAGAAGAAACCTTTGCGATATTTACAAATGCAGCAGTAACAAAAATCAAGCGCCATTTACAACAAAATGTATAATCAATTTATATAGAATTGTATTACACACATTTTATAACAACAAATATTTACCAGCAAAAATATACGTTTGTCTAAAAATGATACGTTTTATATTTATTGTTTTTGTGATTTATTTCGTTCATTAAACGTTTTCATTTTATTGTCGATTTCTACTCTGCTTCGTTTGACTAACATCCATTGCATGTTATTCGGTCATCTGCTCTTGTATTTTATTTATACAAATTCTTTCAACACAAAAATGAGTAAACATTTACAGCGGTAACGTATAATCACGCGGCTCATCAAAAAGCGCCAATCTAAAGCTCACTTTTTAATTGTCATGAATCAATTTTCCTACCCGGGATTTTTCCTTCAATCGTAAAATGATATATTTTTTATGATGTATATACTCTTCTCATTTATGGTCGAAATTGTTTGTCGTATATATTTGTTTGTCCTGATCTATAGCCTGCCACCTGCTGCACATTATATTATGAGAGTACTGTAAAATATCAATACTTTTTATCACATATAAATCAAACTTAATGATGTAATAAACGACGAAAGTGCTCGTAAAAAATAGAACGATGAATATATATGAATGACTAGTTTTTTTACCGCGACGGAGCAGCAACAGGTGCATATGAATATAACCTAGAAAAATGTTAAAAAATATTGTGCGTGATCCCAAAGCATACTTTCGCTCAAGTTTGGTAAATCAGCGAATAATAAAAAAGTTTTCTTTATCTGGTGGTATCTGAAACGGCGAGTCTTTGGTCAACAAAATCGAATTGAAGCAGCTCTATGAAGATGTGGCAAACTTGGAAGTTACGAGCTTTATCTAATTCGGAGAGAGTGAAATGGCGCTTTCCGGACTCGTCTCGAAAATTTGGTGCAAATTCAGCATCGGAAAATGGTAATTGTTTGGCAGAAGATTCCCACGTGAAACTTCCCAATGAAGCCAAAGTTGTAATCTGCGGAGGGGGTGTAATGGGTGCTGCGGTAGCTTATCACCTTGCTCTTATGGGACTTGGACCACGAACAGTGATCGTTGAGAGTTGCAGGCAAGTTAAAAATTTGATTTTTAGTTTATTTTTTTTCATGAATTATATTTCTCATATTTTCAGGCTGTATAAATATGAGTATACTCAAAAAATGAAATTTATTTGTGAATTGGTATTTTAATTCAGAATTGGCGGTGGATCGACGTGGCATGCATCAGGACTCGTTGGTGCTTTTAAACCCAGTTTAGCCCAAGTCAAGTTAGCCCAGGATAGTATAGCGCTTTACAAAGAACTGGAAGAAAAAGGATTGTCCACTGGTTGGAAACAATGCGGAAGTCTTTCGTTAGCTCGAACGAGAGATCGTATGACGACTTTCAGGAGAATGAAAGCTCAATCGGTGTAGGATGGTCTTTATATTAATTTCACCGGTCACCGAGTTTCACGCGTTCTTATAAGCAAAAAATATAGATTTGACAAAACAAAACATCGTAATTTCTAAAACTATGTATTCTAGATCTCGGGGAATCGAATGTCATCTCGTAACACCACAAGAGGCCCAAAAGTTATGTCCGCTTTTACGAATAGATGATCTTGTTGGTGCCATTTGGATTCCAGGAGATGGAGTCGCAGATCCCTATAAAACTTGCCTTGCCTTCATGCAGCAAGCACAACGTAAAGGTAACATCATTTTTATAACGATTCAGGAAAAAAAAATAGCCAATGCTTGTTGAGTTATTTTATGGAATATTTCTTGAAAACATACGCTCATTTTTCGTACGTAATGAGAGCTGACCTAGTAACTTTCTTATATGAAACATCCTTGTAGCTGTTTCTTTGTTATCTAAATAACTTTTAATGAGTTCTTTTTTCTAAATATCCTTTCAAGGTGTTCGAATATATGAAAATTGCAAAGTTACGAAAATCGTAACGCACGAAGATCGCGTGACAGCTGTAAAAACTTCCCGAGGTTCAATTGAGTGTGAGCATTTTGTAAACGGCGCTGGATTCTGGGCGAGGAGCGTGGGAAAATTAAGCGAACCGTACGTCAAAGTTAGTACTTAGTATATTTATATCTCTTTTCGAAACTTACATTTCTCATAAGTGTTTCGACACGTTTTAGCCCAAAAATTTGTGAGACTTTGTCGTCACACACTTATAGTCTCGCCGTAACTGTCCGTTACCCAGTTAACGACTCGTCTCTCTCTATAGTGTATACAGTATACACGAAGAAGTGAAGAAAAAACAGTATACATTTTGGAGAAAAATAATCGTTACTATTTTGCTTGATTCAAAGGTTCCCCTACATCCGGTAGAACATTATTATTTACACACGAAAGAATTCGAGGGATTGGATCCGATGACTCCCGTGATACGCGATCCGGATGGTTACATATATTTTCGCGAAAACGAAGGGCGTTTGATTGCTGGTGGATTCGAGCCGATCGCGAAACCTGCTTTCGATGACGGAACGATACCCGGTTAGCCATCAATGTAAATCCAACAAATACCTAACACTTCCTGCGGGCGCATCTCCATCTTCTCACGATCAACCAGAAGATTTCCTCTACCGTGGAATATAATTTTTTGTTTTGTCGTTTTTACAGAAAATATCGCTGAGAGGAATTTGCCGCCCGACTGGGACCATTTTCATGTATTGTTGGAGCAAATGCTTCACAGAATTCCAAAACTTGGTGATGTAAAACTCGAACGGCTGTGCAATGGTCCCGAAGCTTTCTCACCTGACTGTAAATGGATCGTTGGCGAAGCACCAGAAATACGAAATTATTATATTGCTGCTGGAATGAAAACCGTAAATTTTAGTTTGATCGTTGATTCTTGAAAGTGCTCAGTTTTATTGTTATTTCCTTATTTCTATTTTTATTCTTCGTCGATTAGGTTGGCGTGTCAGCGGCGGGCGGAGTAGGTCGAGCGACCGCCGAACTCATTGTAAACGGTTCGACGTCTTTGGACATGTACGAATTGGATGTTTCGCGGTTTCTGGGTTTGCACAATAATCGTGAATTTTTGCGTGACAGATCGCGTGAAGTTCCAAGTATACACTACGCCCTTCCATATCCTCATCTTGAATTCACGAGCGGCAGAAATTTGAGAATGTCACCGATATATCCAAAGCTCAAAGAAGCCGGTGCATTTTTTGGACAAGTTATGGGATACGAAAGACCTTCGTGGTTTCAATCAGATGATGAATGTGGTACGTAATAAACATGTAGTGCGTAAACCTCTAGATTAGAATATGATTCTGTGAAAATATACCGCTTCGCTCGGTTTGTTTCAACTTTTACATTCTCAATTTCCCTTGTGACGTAGATCATAAGCTTTTGAATCGATGATCATTCAAATAAATCCGAATGCAAGAAAAACTATTTTTCACGCTTTTTCTGATTAGTGTGGATAACAAAAATGAATATATAGAACAAACATCATTATGCTAACATTTCTAAGAGTTAAAATAAAGAATAAAAAACTTTCAACTGACGTGATCTTTTCAGATCTCAATTCGGTTGAGGGATCGGAAAATTACAAAATAGCTTATACAAATACATTCGGAAAGCCACCGTGGTTCGATCCAGTTGCTGATGAATACGCAGCTTGTCGAGAAACTGTTGGCCTGAGCGATTATTCTTCTTTCACAAAAATCGATTTGTGGGTCAGTATAGTTTTTTTTTCTTTTTTTATGTTTTTTAATGAACGTTTTTAATGAAAGATAGATTACAGTTGCGTAGATTACGATTGCGACACTTGGATGAAATGTCAACCAGTTTTGTTTTTTTTTTTTTTTTCAGTCGAAAGGCACGGAGGTTGTTGATCTTTTGCAGTATTTGTGCTCGAATGACGTCGACGTTCCGGTGGGAAGTATTATACATACGGGAATGCAAAATTCCCGTGGAGGATACGAGAACGATTGCAGTTTAGCGAGAATCGCTTTCAATCAGTGAGATTTTTTTTTATTACTGTATTTTCAAATAGACAATAACGTGATTAGCGTTTCCTCGAATCTTGCATCTAGTTTTATACTATCATCGAAAAATTATTTCTCTTGATCTTTTATATAGTTATATGATGATTGCTCCAACGATCCAACAAACACGTTGCAAGCATTGGATAAATCGACATTTACCGACTAACGGATCAGTTGTATTATCGGACGTAACTTCAGCTTACACAGCTATCTGCATAATGGGTCCTTCAACGAGACCTTTGCTATCTGAACTCACCGACACTGATTTATCACCCAAGAATTTCCCATTTTTCACATTCAAGGTAAATTTTCGCGTTCAGTTTTATTTTTATTTTTTTACTCAATCATCCATCGATTGATTTTCCACCAATTTGTATCCTCGTAAACATAATTTATAACACTATTTTGGTCTGAGAATTTTTCGGTGGTTTGGTCGAGTGTGGAATCAGTGAACACAACTTTATCAATTTATTGCTGCTATTAATTATGTGATTTTGTGCAGAAAAATAGTCGCTGTCGTTGAAAAGTATTGTGGGATAAACCAAGGTATAAAAATCTTATGATAAAGAATTTTTTAAGGAACTCGACGTGGGCCTCGCTAATGGAATTCGAACAATGAACTTAACGCACACCGGAGAATTGGGCTACGTCCTTTATATACCAAACGAGGTAAGAAATCTGAGTATAATTCCTTTTGGTATCAACTTTTCCTTCAATTCAGATCTGATTTTCATGTAATTTTAATAATTATTATAAGATTAAACGATTATGCTAATATCCGTAATCGGTATTTTGATTTCTTTTTAGTTTGCTCTACACGTGTACACAAAACTGATAGAAGCCGGTGCGAAGTATAATATACGGCACGCTGGTTATTACGCAACGCGAGCTCTGAGAGTTGAAAAATTTTATGCTTTTTGGGGCCAAGACTTGGACACTTTTACAACGCCCTTGGAGTGCGGACGTTCGTGGAGAGTTAAATTTCATGTAACGCACCATTTTCTCTTCGTATTTTCCGTACATACAATTTGTATCAATGTAAAAGAAACGATTGTTGTGTATTTTTAGAAAGACATTGATTTCATCGGACGCGAGGCTTTATTGAGACAAAGAGAAGATGGGGTCAAGCGTAAATACGTACAGTTATTGTTGAACGATCACGATCCAGATATAGATTTATGGTGTTGGGGTGGCGAACCAATTTATCGAAACGGACGCTATTGTGGAATGACTACCACCACGGGCTACGGATTTACTTTCAAGAAGCAGGCCAGTCATCCATATTCTATTAGTCCTTCATCAAACAATGGAATTATACCACCAACAATTGAGTGTCAATCTTTCTTTCTTTTTTGTTGTAGGTATGCTTAGGTTTCATCCAAAATTTGAATGAGAAGAACGAGGAAAGAGAAGTAACGAACGAATACGTACTATCTGGAGATTACGAGATCGATGTTGCTGGCATTAAATATCACGCCAAGTGTCATCTTCATAGTCCGAACCTGCCAACGAAATATCCGGACCAAGAGCGCGATGCTTATCACGCGACGAGAGATCAAATAAACACGTAAACTCAATTACTACATCGTCACGATTTTCATTAATCATTTTTCGTGTTCTTGTACAAACTTTATATACGTATATCTGTACACATACATCAATGTATAGTTTCAAATAAAAATAGTATAGAAAAGAAAAAAAAAACAAAAAAAAAGTGTTGCTAATTACGCGGGAACATCAATTCGTGCCATTTCAATTTGTGCCATTTTATTATTATCGATACGTACATCAAATACTGAAAAAACCGAACTAAAAGAAAAAAAATTATCAATGTTCTTAATTATTGATGTCACAAGCGCATCTAAGGAACACCATTCGCTTGTTGTGAGCACATATTGGTCGACGTTCGTGTTCGGTCATTAGCACTTTTGTTCATTCCTCTTACTACTATAGAGTCTACTATAGAGTTCGATACTAATACGTATTAAATACGTTTTTTATCACCAAGTATACTTGTACAATATATAAAAATCTCGATTCACATGGAAACGAGAAGGTCGAAGAGCACAAAATACTCGAAAAAAATAACTGATTACTCCGAAACTTGATTAATTCACTGCATTTTTCGCACTTCCTTATCCTTAATTTTTATTTTTATACATACGCGAGTGAGCTTTCCTTTAATAAAATATCAACATAAAGAACATATTTCGTGTTTATGTGTTCACTCACTTTTAGTATCCTTACACTTTTTATATATCACTTACATAATATCCGATTATTTTATACTTTTTTTTTAGAAAAGAAAAAAAACAACGAAAGAGCGAGGAAAAAGGTATTTAAAGTCCATGTGGCATATATGATACACACCCATCCGCGGATCAACAACTTTTTACACGCGCTTTAGTTTCATTCACCAAATTTACTGTACACTAAAGTTTTTTTTGGGCCTCGAAGTTCGAAGGGACTGAAAATGAAAAAAAATATCAAAAAAATGAAAACGAAGCGTCTTATCACTCGGGTATCTCGGGCTCGGGAGTCGGTTGCACTTGCTTCTGAACCATACAGGAACGCGCTACTGACTCGAACAGCCTGCGGAGATGAGAGAAAATATTATTAAAAAAAAACCATTGATTCCAAAATCTGTGAATAATGTATTCCAGAAAGAATACCAACAACGACGTCAAACGTAAACAAAGGAAAAATAACGAAAAGAGAAGAAAAAAACGAATACATACTTTTCAATTTCAGAAGCGCAGTGAACGAACTCGTGGGTCCAGAATTTGTATGTTGGATTTTTGATAAGTTCGATGAAAGTGATGAGCAATCCCCAAGGATGAGGGCGATTGACGATGAGACGCTCCAGTAAAACTCTAGTTATTTGTTCCTGTATCGCCTCGGTATTGGCCTCAGCGAAGAGATAGAGGAGAGTGCAGCTGAAATAGTGGGTGTGGCTGTTGGGATAGCGAAGCTGATTCGCTATTGCATTGAGGAACAAGTAACGGCCTTCAGTGTCGAGATCAACGGCGAGATTTTGGAAGATGTCCATATGAGCGGAATGAGCGATGGTTGACATGTTGGGAGTGTGTCCTTTGCTTCTTATGAAGGCAATAGCTTGCGTACCGACATACAGGACGAGAGCATTCATCAAGGGAATATTATAACGCATTCCAGCTTCTTGAGAGACTTGGAGATTGCTCCTGAGCTCCGAGAGGAAAGTAACGGGTGCTCGTGCCTTTAGGTAGAGATCGAGCTCTTTCTTGAAGCTGATAGGTTGTATCATTGAGGCAAAATTAGTGAGAACTCGGGGTGCGTGAGTGATCTCTTGAAGCATGTCGACTTTAAGATTCGGCGTGAAAGGATCCGGAAGTCTCATCGCTCTGGGGAAGGCGCTCAGTATCAAGTTCCTCATTTGTATACAATTTGGTGGGATAACGTCGCAAAATCCGTAATGATAGTCGCAAAGAAATTCCGGAAAATCGTGCAAAAGGACGAGTAATACTCGGAGCGTGCCTTTGTAGAGAAGAGTCACAGGTTTGGCAAGCTCAGCATTGCGCAAATAAGGGGCGAGATATTTAAACAAATCGATGAGCAGCTGAGCGTACATTCCCCAGCATTTTTGTTGAGGCGTTATCGCGAGCATGCGGCCAATGAATACCCGATGCGAGACAAGCTCGAGCCAGGCGTAACAGAATCCTGATGCTTTTGCGGGTCGCAGAATGTGAAGCGTGTGACAGAAAGCCGTCAGTACTTGGTAATTAACCGCCTCGAGGACCGGCTCCGGAGCGCACAATTCCAAGAACAACATTATGAAGATTCTGTGATAGGGCAGTTGTTGAAACTCCGTACCTCGCATCTCGTGATCCTGTAGCAGCACGCCTGCAACTATCCCCAATACTTTGTTCAACAGATTTATTTTCGTATGCGTGTTCGAAGTGTCGCCCGAGTGTTTAACCAGCAACGCGACTAGCCGTACAAAAGCGTCCAGGGTATGAAAACACTTGGCGCGGACGACCGAGGGTGCCGCGTTCGCCTCGGCCAGTGCCCTGTAACAAAGGTCCACGCACATTTGCGTACTGAGTTTGAAGAAGCGCGTTATTAAATCGTCCGTCTTCAATATTCCGTGAATGTTCATTTGATGCACGAACATCCCAAAAGCCTTGGTTGGATCACGCGCGTGCGTCGGACTGTGGTGCATCGTTACCCACTCGCGCAAAAGATATTCCGTCTTCTCCATCAGACCCGGGGGATCGTCGAAGTCACGTGCCTATCACAGGGAAAAAAAACACCGAATTTACTTTCATTTTCTTCTCGTAATGATTTTTACCGTGTAACAGTAATATAATCATATAAAGTTCTTACTCGAACTTGAAGTATTCCGGAATGGATATGAGCGGTTGGTCCAGCGGGTGCTCTGTCGGCGAGCATGGCTGGATCGTGATGAGCCCGTAGCGACTCTATGAGACTGGTCAGTCTAAAGAGGGAAATTCTGAAAATACATCCGAATTATAAGACTATGCTCAAAATAGATGCTTAAAAAAGTTGAATAATAATAATAATAATAAATTGGAATAAAATAAACGATCGTGATTGACGAATAAGACACGACGGAATAAGAAAAAAGAAAAAGTCGAAAAAGACTGACCCTTCGGGTGGTGCTCTGTGATGGGCCATTCTTGCCAATATCTCGATCGTGTGAAAAAGATCGGATTCGGTGACGTGGGTGGTTTGTCGTTCATCGATCAGATACAGTTGTACGAGTTGAGTAGCAAAGGCAGTGGCCATTGCATTCCCAGCATCCATGGCCTGAGCGAGAGTCAGATCGAATTGTATGAAGCTGAGAAGATGGGATCTAATGAGACAATCGACTGCTTCAAAATTGTAACGAAATTCGTCCCGGCATTCGGAGAGACAACGAGTCACGTGTTTGTTCGTCCATTGCATGCCGTAAGCGCGTGGATCTTGGAGACATTTGAGGATTCTTAGATAGAGTTCACGATAGTGGACAATTATTTCTGAATCGACAACGCCGCTAGAAATAGTGGGACCCTCGAGGAGGCCCTCGACCGCTTTTTTAAGGAGCGTCATCGCGGCTCCAGCGTCTCGGGATCTTCTTGTCAGTATGATAGATTCGAGAAGACTGTGAAGAGCTGCGTGCTGAGGGGGTGGAGCGGCTGGTCCCATAGCACTGAGAAGAACTTCGACTTCGCCAGCAAGTTTTTCCAACATCGTACCAACCTCGTCGTTGCTGACGGCTACAGCATAAGCAGCAGCTGCGGCAACGTGTTGAGCTCTTGGAACAGCAACAGCAGCGGGATTGCCGGTGAAGGTGGTAACGCTCGCGGGTTCGCTTATCGGTTTACGTATGAAGTACGGCTCGGTGTCGCGTTCAGAAAGCGGCAAAAATCCTGGTATGTTCCGGGCGAATTCTTCGTAAACGGCCATCTGCAGTGGGGTCACACCGCCGACTTTGAGTCTTATTTGTTCGGGCATGCGTTCAGCTTGATATTTGGCAAGAGGATCGCAATAACGTCTGCCCTCTTGTCGCGCTATCTTTCGAAGCTCTATCTCGTTCAAAAGTCTCTTATCCATTTCCGGTATAGCCTTCTCGATCGCGGTCTTTTGCACGAAGGCGCAAGCGAGCTCCATGTTATCCGCGGAAACTACGTTTGCCGCTTGTTCCGCGAGCTCTTTCTGCTGTGGGGTCGAACCCATCATGGCTCCGAGGAACGCTTGCTTAAGATTCGAGCTTATCGACGCGAGAATTTGATCGCGACACGTTATCATTGCCATTCCTGCAGTCAAATTTCTGACCATGTGACGCGCCGCTGTACGCATTCTCACCTCTTCCGGGTCAAGAGCAAAGTCCTTCCGGACTATTTGTTCGCTGGTCGTCAGAGCTATTTTTATCGAACGATCGACCACCGGATGTATCCATTCTTGAATCGCCCGCTCTACTGCAGGGCGTATAAATTGTTTCAAGTGAGGATGCGTTTGGAAAAGCGGCAGACTGTTGTTGATGGTTATGTGTTGCGATATGTTTGCGACCCCGGTCACCGATATGTCCATGTAATTGAATCGTGGCTCCGGTGGTCCGGTCGGCAGCGATGGTGTTGTATTGGCGGCAGGTGGTGCTGTCTTCGACACCATGGAACTCGTTGTCGTCGGTCCCACGAGATCTTCGATCGGCTCTTGGGCGGGTTGTTGTTGTTGTTGTTGTTGTTGTTGCTGCTGCTGCTGTTGCTGCTGCTGTTGTTGCTGCTGCTGTTGTTGTTGTTGTTGTTGTTGTGCCTGTTGCTGTTGTTGTGCCTGTTGTTGCTGTTGTGCCTGTTGTTGTTGTTGTGCCTGTTGCTGTTGTTGTTGCTGCTGTGCTTGCTGTTGTTGTTGCTGTTGTACGGCTTCACGAGCCTGTTGTTGGGCTTGTTGCTGCTGTTGTTGTTGCGCTTGCTGTTGCTGTTGCTGCTGAGGAACGCCTGCGCCCTCGGTTTTCTTATTCGGATGCGACAGTTGGTATTCAAGGGTACGTAATTTTTCCGGATCCTTGAGATAAACAACGGGCTTGAGCTCGGCAACATCGATGCTCAAATTTTTACACAAGACCTCGATCTCGAATTTGAGATTGAGCTTGAGATCTGGCTCTTGATGCAACTCTGCGAGAACATTCATTATCGCCATTGTCCACGGATTGGGGGGACGGAAAACCCGGCTCTTGGCGCACGATTCGAGAACTTTGGCAACGAACGGGACTACGTAAAGTAACTCTTGTTGTCCCTTGTGGTACGCCTCGACGAGGAGACTCTTGAGGTCGATGTCAATGCGTAATATAGGTTTGTTTCTTCCAAGTGTCAACATTCCCAACCAATGTCCAAGATTCTTGAGCAACGAACGGTCCGAGAAATTAGCAATACCCTTGTCACTACGGAGCAAAACTTTGATGTTGCGAAATGTCTCTCGGGTAACCATTTTGTTGACGTCCGGTACTTTGAGACAATCGAGAAAATTGGAGTACAGCGCGTGAAAATTGAGCTCTATGCTGGCGCGTTTCATCACGAGATATTGCGCCATCCACGGCCAAAATTCTTCGGTTACAATCTCACGTATCTCATCGCACTTTTGTTGAAGATTCAATTGACTCAAGTTGTTAAATATAAAAGCCGTTTTGTCCTGTAAAGCTTCCGGCGGGCTCGTAATTTTCTCCTCCTTGTCAGTCGCTACGAGGAGCGTATCGATGTTGGTAGCATTCGCAATCGACGGCCTCGCCGAGAGGGAAGTCGTCGGTGTCGTCGAAGGTTTCGACTGTGTCGTGCTCGTCGTTATCGTTGTCGTTGTAATCGTTTTGAAGGGTGTCGTAGGAGGCACGAGCATCGAGGCAAGGCTCTTGGGTAAAACAGCACCCTGAGGTCTCGTAGGTGGCTCTTGAGCTTGCAATCCGTACTCTATGTATTCTATAAGATGAGGCGGAAACTCACTAAAGTGTTGTATAGCTCGAACGTGCTCGCAGTACGTTTGATACTCCTTCAAGCGACTTTTAAAACGATCGAGAGCCGCTATACCAAAATAATACATCTTACTGCCCTCGGGTTTCCTCAGGGCGTCCAAGACGAATCGCAGGGCAAGACCAAGAGTCATGTAACTGTTAACGAGACTACGCTCAATTATACCACCGAACAATTGCGCCGTGATGTGCAATTCTTTATCCGGATATTGAGGGAAAAATCGGTACTCCTCGAACAAATTTCTTAGCATACAATTGAAGACCTCGTGCTCGCGCTTCGTGCCGGATTCTTGAAATTTTTTCAGCATATCCAGAACTTCGTCGATTGAGAGCGTCGGGTGTGGTGGATGATTGTAAATTCGTTGGAAATAACCGTTCGCCTCATCCTCGATCTCTTTCGAAACGTTCTGCCCCATATCCGGAAAGAGATTGGAGGTTTCGGGTAAACGAGTCTTCTCGATACCGCTCGGCGGGCCCAAGCGCCCGAGTCCGCCAATCGCTCCACCTCCCGGTATCACAGCCGGCCCCTGACTTCCCACTGGACCCGAATGTAGTTGCGACGACAATGGTAACATCGGAAACGGACTTGGAGACGGTCCCATCAGACGAGAGGGCGATCCTGGCGCCGATACGAGAGGACCCAATGCCCCAGGTAAATTAAATGCCGAACTGCTTGGCGGACCCAGACTCGAACCCAGCCCCATTGACGCTAGACTCGTGCTCAGATTTCCAAGAGTGTCTACCGCTTTTCCCGAGAACAGCTGCCAACATACGTTCGGTCAGGAATTACATTACATTTTCTTATAACAATGTAAACTCAAATATTTGGACTTGTAAAAAATGTATACCGGCCCGGCAAGCTTAGATGGATTGAACGGATCTAATCCTGGGTGTCTCAAAACACCTGGAGGCGGTTGTCGGCTCATCGCTCCTTTGCTAAGCATTAAACTGCAGTTTTGTACCATCGTCATGATCGCTTCGGAGCATTCGGGCGACACGCTTCTGTGAATGGATTAAAAAAATTATTCTCAATTTTCTGCACCATGAAGGAAGTATGTGTCAAGAAAAACAAAAAAAAACCTGTGAATATTGTCAACTTGATCGACAACGTAGCAAATGTAGTTTGTAAAAAAAAAAAAAAAAAAAAAATTTAATTAGGAATGTAAAAGTAGTGGCAATGAGGAGACGTACCCGGCACAAACTTGAAGGCAAGCCAAAATAGTTGTAAGAGTCTCTTGAGGAAGTTGACTGGCTTTGGGTATGGTAGGATCTTCTTTGATTCCGGTACCCATGACCTGTGGACATCTTCTTTGCAGAAACTTGACGCAGGCAGTGACGAACACTTCACCGTGATCGCGAATTTTGTCGGTGAGCCATTTCTCGAGCTTGAGATATTCGCGTCGGGAAGCAAGACAGGCGAGATCGATAACGAAGGGGAATGACTGAGCGTTGAGGAGGGCCGATAGAGCTTTGAGATCTTGGGCAACGTCGAGAATTCGAGACAATCGAGTTTGATCGTGATCACCGCGAAGATACCATTCGGCCATAGCGTGCATAATAACGGTTTTGATTTTGAGGTTGTTGGCGTGCCAAGCATGATGTAAAATAACCGCGGAATTTGGATGATTGCCAAGAAATATCGGCATAAGAGTGCTCAATAATTCTTGTCGTAAAATTGTGATCGGCGGATTAATTTGTAAAAGCGCGAGAACCAAGACGTCCGGACAATGTTGACTGGGCCATTTGAAAATTTCTTGGACCGCCCCATATAAGCCCCGCTCAGCCATGTGTAATAGAAGTTCAACGACGTTCAAAGAACGCCACGTTTGTGCCTCTTTGCTGTCACTCTCGGGTGCCGACTTCAACACGTCCACCGTTACCGAATGATATGGATGATCCGCGAAACAAAATATGTCAGGATTCTTCAATATCTGCTGGACCAGAGAAAATTGACCCTCCACGTTTTCCCAATGACGATAGAACAATTCAACCGGAAATACGTCCAACGGATAACCCTGGTGTTGCAAACCCAGTTTCAAACCCGTTATCAGGAGGTTCAAACCTTGTCGATCTTTGACGATAAATTCCGCGTGGTCCAGTTTGACGATTACTTCATTCCACAATAAGGTCGATTGCTGTTAATTACGAATGACATATCAAATTGTTATTGTATCCCATATTTCGTTCAGAACTGCCCATAGGCGCAGCCACAATTAAAAGGCTGAGAATTTGTAGAATTATCGACTCACCGTTTCTTTTAGGGTTTGTACAAAAACTTCAACGTTCCAAGTGGTGGCTGTCCCGCTGTCTAATGATTTGTCTTTGTTCGTATCCGCGTTCCCGGAAGAATTCGCCCAGAAAGACTGCAAGCGCCCGGAATCTTCGAGGCCGGTGCACGTTCGTGCCATATGAGAGAGTACGCGCGCGGCACATACAGGCGATATTTCACAAGCACCGAGTCCGGCCAGTGCTGAACGGCACTCTTCGACACTTCCGGTGAACCCATAGCCCAGCTCCATTATGAGCTCTACCAAGGAATTACTGTCCTGCAATTTTCAACAAATAGCTCACCAAAGTTACCTTTCAATTATATAAAAGCTAATATCAATTCTTTTCAGAGTCAATGAACGCGTTGAAAAATCAAAGTAAATGTTAATACTGAGGTTTTCTTAATAATATGGACTGACCATCGTCGCCATATTGAGCTCGATTGTGGATTTTTGAAATTCCCCGTCGCCTGGATACAAAAGTGGTGCGAGCACCACCGGTACCAGTTCACGGGGAAAATCACGCCTCAAATTCTTGAGAAATTTTTCTTTCGCCTCGTTGGTGAGGCCAAAATTATTAGGTTCTCGGAGAGTCTCGTAAAGCACTAGATGCAATATTTCAGGTGACGAATCGTGTAATCCCTCCTCTTGCTGCTGTTTATTGCTGTTCTCCGAGTTGGTATAATTTTTAATTAATATTGGTAATTGTTTTTGTATATCCTCTGCCGCTAGTGATCTTGTGTCTGAATTTTCTGAATGTAACAGAGCAATAGCCAAGACAACTTCTTGCACCAGAGTCAAACCGAGGACACGTCGAAAATTAAGAAATAATTTGGGTGATGGATTCAAGGTCTGAAATATAAAAACCATTACAGATTTAATAGAACATCTACATTAATCCCTTAAATAAATTTTGAATATCGGAATTGGATAAAATTTTGCAGGTAATAATTTTTTCAATATGTTTTCCTGATATTACACGTATATATGATAATTATAATAATATGAGATCGTTAATATAGGTTCTCAACTGTGTTATGGAACAAAAAACTGTTTTCTTTGCAATGTCTCATAGTTCTGGCACATCGCTATAAATCATTATCGTGCTTGAACGTGTTGACTCGGCAATGCAATTATTACAATCTGATGTTGAAAAATGTTATGTACGAAACTCTTTTACCTTCTGACGATGTAGAGAATGGTCAATGGCGTAACAAAGATTTGAGATAAGCGATGGCTTCCCGAGTAGATTGATGTATTCTTTTTTCAAAAGTTGAATTTGATAGTAATCTTTGGCGTTGATCTCAGGTGGTTCGCCTGTAGAAAAGTCGATGTACGAGAACAAACAGCGCAGCAAGTGTCTGTCCGCCTCCAGACCCTTCCACTGCACTAACTAGGACACAAATATTATCTTGGAGAGCTCACAATTAATATTGCGCACCTTATCCTCTTTCTTTTTTTTAGCCTATTTAATTTTACTGCCAAAAATACACTCAAATTTTCTAACTTTTGTGATTTAAAATGAATCATCTTTGTTCAGTCCTTAGTCTCTTGATAAAATTGAATGCTTAAATGTTGGAAAAGTTTTACAAATTTTTATGACTATCCAAAGCTAGCAATTTTAAGAAAAAATGTCTCAAAGAATTTCCATTCATTGTGTCCTTTGGTTCATGAAAAATGATAAAACACTGAAATTAAACGCAGAATAAACGTTGACGATGGTATAGGAACAAAAATTCGTGAAAATGGGTTAAAGCTAGGAGGCATACAGAATCGACGAATTTGCGCGGTTCTAGCGGGGGAATGGTGGCTGCATACAACGGGACAACGTAATTTCCAATCGACATTGGTTGATACAAGGCTGTGAAAAAATGAGTATCCAGCATATCGACTAACTTTATGCAAAGATGTGGAAAAGGAAGAAAGCGAAAGTTTAATTTCTAAAGGCAGCTGGTGCGTGGTTTTCCGCGAACAGTGGCATTTTTTTTTCTTTTTCGAATACACTACAATCGCACATAACTTACCACAGATATTTCCTCGGAAGTAGGACGTAAATTTTTCTTATTCAAATTCTCAATCAAATAACTGATTTGTGACAAAGTAAAAGACAACGAGTCCAGGTTCATAGTTCCATGAATCCGACCTCGAAAGCTTCAAACACGTTTGAAGCTTTCTTCGGTATCCACGAATAGCCTCTCCAGTTTCTTCTATCGTCAAGAGCATGAAAACTACATTTGCACTGTACTACGACCAACATCGGAATCGATATATATTTATAAATCCTTCTCTCTTCCTTCAAGTATAATATATTTTATATTTTTCCAGTATATATAATTTAAATATACATATATGTATATATGTATTATTGTTTCGAATTAATTCATTCAACACACTACGATTCCGAACGTCATGGCGAACAAAACAAGAAGGCGAGAATGTAACTGCGAACTGCGATCTGCGATCACGGATCACAGCGATGAACGTAACCACCACCACCACTACTTCTTTCTTCGTCCTTCCCCCTTCCCTCGCTCTTCGTCGTCCTCGCGACCGCTTCCCGCTTCTTCTTTTTGCCTTTTTGGCAATGGAGGGGAGGTCTCCACCGTCTGGCTCGTCTGGCTGCTGGTGGCTGGCCTCGTGTGGGTGTGGGACACAGATTCAGCCAAGCTTCCTGCGCCAGCACACGAAAACGATTGTCCGTTCAAATCATACAGTCGTGTGCGCAGATTAGAGAGAAAGGTCCACCTATCAGATCTCGGAAATCACCTCGGAACTGGAATGTTTTTGGGGAATTCGTACGAACGTTGGGACGGTGTTTTAGTGCTTGCGTGCGGAGTAAATTTTTGAGCAACTCGTATGGTGGCGGTACGATCCACCACACGATAGCAGCCTTTCGTATCTTGGGGTTTATGAATTTCAGAATTTCAAAATTAAATTCAGAAATAATACTGTACCGATATTCATCAATAGACTTTTCTATTCTAAAAAGTCTTTATCAAAGATTTTTTCCCTCTACAATTTTCTAGGTCTATAGGCAATCCAGGCATTGAATTTTTACAAGACAATCATGAAAACGACAGTGTTGCCCTGCGTACCGTTTTCGGTAAAAAAAAGCTTTCGATACCGGAATTCTTCAAAGAGAACCGAGGGAAAGGGATATGGGAAATTTACTACGTACTGGGATTACTGAAAACTGAAAAACTTAGTCCGATTTGGTTCTATTGAGCAATGCTGGAACCGAGAGAGATAGATTTGGGGCGTTTCTGCCAAATTTGGGCATGCATGTGCAAATATTTCAATCTGAACGATCTGAATATATATTCATTTTTTGTGGCGTCCAACACATTTCTTTCCATGTTTGACTAATAGAGGTGTTGTTGACCCTTAGCCGAAGCCACGGCCGAAGCGGATATTATTCTCCGTAGGCAGGCTAGACTCACTCATCGTTCTGCCGGGAGTCCAGCCGAAAAGAAGAAGTGTGTCGCCTGGTTAGTACTCATTCAGCCAGGAACTTTCTTGGTGGACTGTACCCTGTACCAACACTACCAACAGAGACAGCAGACAGCTACGCCTTACTCAACTGTCTCTCTCGAAATACGGAGAGCGTGTATCTTTATTAAAGTTCAGTGGTTCCAGACGAGCTTCGCGCCTTTCCAGGTTTATCGTTGAAAGCTAGTACGATATTCACAAAATCGAATAATGTAGCAGTTGCATACTATTGCTACTAAACGTTTTCCATATGTACCCCCTCGATATGTACGATTTTGCACAGCCATCTAGGCACTCACTCATAGGTCGCGTCAGTGTTGATTTCGAAACGTAATGCTATAAAACGAATGTTCGGATTGGTAAAAAAAATGAAGATCCTACGATTGAAGAAAACGTAGCAACCAATCACGCGTCTCGTTTCAAAGCACGGGCAATACCGTTAGAAGCATCACGACAAACTTCTTATAATCCGCGTCGCCATTTTGCGTCTGATATTTCCCGTTCTCGCGTAAGCAGTTCAACTGCGTGTGTGATTTCGCGAACAGTGTACAGTTTTTCCTTTGTCCAACGGGATAAGTAAAAGTTTCGCAAGATGCTACGTTAAGGTAAATAATCAATTGCAATTAAGCTGGAAATTCTTTAAAATCGTGAGTTTTTGGTGAAAACGTGCCAAAGGGGGCTACCGGGAGTGGGACGAGGATATGTTTGAGAAAAAATTCGATAAAATAGCACGGGCGTTTAGCGAATCCAGCTGCCTGACTTCTCTCCATGGTTACATCTCGTGTATCGCTGTGATTTTTTTACCTGTGAAAAATATGTGGTCGATCCAACTTTTCTCTCTGGGATTTGTTTCTTTCAAGGTCATACCCAGTCACCAATTTCACAATATCGTAACGTCCGTGTTTTCATTCCAAATGTGTTCGCCTTTTTTTCTATGTACTTTTTTCCTTAATCCGAACATCGATCGAAATACAGGCTTTTATAAAAAATCAAAGCGCTTGGTTGCTTCGAGCTTGTTGTTTCAGCTTGGTTTAAAAAATTTCTCTATTGGCATATTTCGGCGGTTCTTCAATCGAAATTTTTGTAAGATGCGACGTCACGTATTCATCGTTTTTTATTGGCACTGCTGTTATTTGCCAGGTCAACGTGCTCAGCTATAGAGTTGCGGCAGCGACTCGGAGACAAGTACATTTATGTTATGACTAGTTGCTGCCAGAGACTCTTTACGGGAGCGATAGCGTTTCCAATTGTTTTCGAAAATTTTCAAAATTTTTCAATCTCACTTTCCACGTCAATTCATTCTGTAGTGTCTACTATGATTCCAGTAAATATAATAATAGTACAAATTGTTTCATTCAGCCTCTAATTTATATTCAATCCCTCCAGTTTGTTCTTTTCAACTATTTATAGAATTTTGTTTATCATTACAACTAGTTGGTCGTAACGACAACAATTTACTAAAAATTGATTGTACAAGTGATAGTGCATTATGACGTGGACAATATATATCATTTTAGATAGTGCGAACTCAGATTTTAGACATTTCGGAAATGACATTTGGAACAAGATTTTATGGTAAATATGTTGAATCTGAGCTTTTGCTTAGAACTGCCCCAAATTTTTTCCAACGTTTTTTATTATCAAAAAATGATATTTTATAATATTGAACTCATATAGAATTTAAAATCTGTAAACCTCTACTAGGATTATGACCTAAAATTCTGTCTCTGAACAATCTGGAATTTGGAAGGACAGAATTCTCCTGTTTCATTATTGCTTAGTGACACCTGATGCTCAGAAAAGAGTTGGATAAAATTTGAGCTGTAGCGATGATTCAAAATATTTACCCAGTTTTTTTTTCCATGGTGTTGGGAGTACTCCTCCATCTTAATATTATATAAGATACGATTTTTTAATAATGAGAAATGCTGAAAATAAATTAGAAACCATTTAGGGCAGAAGCCCTGATTTGTCAATTTGACTGATTTTATTTAAGAAAATGGAAAATCTGATGAAAATTACGGTGTAATAAATGCATTTCGTAGAACGAGTATTAAAAATCTTGATAGACTTTGAAATTTAGATCTGGAGAAAATTTTTCATTGAGAAGAGGTTGAAGCAGCTTAGGCATTAGTAGAAAAAAAAAGTCGTTCAAGCAAATTCAAGATGAGCCAAGCGTCTGATCCCACTCTGTACAAACACAATAGATTGAGAATATCAACATCATTTTTGATTTTGCAGAGTTGATGGTTGTGAGGCAACTTGAGGACGAGTTGAGGATCAACTGTGCAGAGCCGAAGACAGAAAGGGAGAGAAAGAAGCTGAGGAAGGCAGGAAAAGGAAGAAAAATTGTTGAAAGGAGCGAAACTAGGCAAGATGACCTCAACCAAGTCCAAGGAGATTGCTGACGAATACATATCGTCGCTCTCTGATCTGACAATAAACAGCAAGCCACTGATTAACATGCTCACCATGCTGGCAGAGGATAATGTCGAGCACGCACCTGCGATCGTCCAAGCAGTCGAGAATCACTTGCAAAAGGTTATTTATACTTCGTAGTTATATACTTCTGAACAAGGCGAAAAAAACTTGATATTAAAAATCGAAAAGACTGAGAAAATTGTGATTCGTTTGTTTGCAAATAATTAAACGAAAAAAATGTGTAATCGAAGGGTTTCTTGCAAGAACGTATTCCAAACATCCTAAATCGATTCGTATCCTCGTGTACATTTTTATAGTAGATTATTGCTCCATTTAAGACTGCAATGAGTTAAATATAATTCTAAAATGAAATACCAAAAATAAATCATTTTTTCACGCATATTTATAAAAATAACATTGGATAAGTCTCGATTGTGGACTTATTCGTCTCACGTTTTTTCAACCCTCAAGCATTAAAGATCGATAGTCTATATTTGTCGCGAAAAACCGCACGAAAATTGACCCTTAGCCATCTTCCATAAGCGTAATAATAATAATTATTGATTACTATCTCAACATGAATGAATAATAAATGGATAAGACGTATATGGTCGTTCTTTGGTCACAAACCCCCCTTGAAGCTTCTCTTAAAATTTCTCATGGCATGTTTTCCCTCGATTAAAATCAAACTCGAATTCCTCGCACGGAAACTTCCAATCGCATTTCTCGAACGGAGCAAACAATCCTCGTAATCGATTAGCAATAGAAAAACCAAGAAGTCGAGTCAGTGAGGAAGAAAAATTGATATGTATGAAAATAAAGTTTGGCGCCTCTGCGCAACGTGTGTCTGAGAATCGAAAATAAAATATGATATCCCGGCACGATTGCACACGATTTCGAAACGAAGCTTTGTACTTGAACGAACAGACCATTTTTTTTTTCTAGCACATTCCGTATACATTTTTTTCTCACGTTCTTGGAACATTTGTGACTGCAATATAAAATGCAGTAAAATTGACCAAATGAAATATTGATTATGTGGAAACGAAAAAAAAATGATAAAAAATAAACAAGAATAAAAAAATACAATATTACACAACTGACTTTGACACTGCTATCGTATGTTTTTTAAGATTTTTGTTGTATCGCTATCGTTTGTCTTTTTCTTTTTTTTTTGCCTTCTCTTCGTTGTCTCAGTGATTTTTGTTTTTCTTTCTTCTTAATTTTCCATTTTTCGGTAAAGTGCCCGTGGATATTTCAACCCAGAAGATAAGAATTTCAATCGTGCTCATTCGCTCGTTTGAAATGCATGTGGTAATAACTAAATACAGACGGAAAACGTGCAAACGTGTACGAGCAATTCTCCGTAATCGGACAATTTAAAAATTTGGGATGTTGTGATGTTTTGTTCTGCTATTGGGTACTGTAGAATGTTTGGGTGTTGGCAATTCGTTCAACCTGCGGGTACAGAAAAAAAAAATTCCATAATGTGCACATATTATGCTTAAAATATTATGTAATTATTGAGAGATTATGATTGTTCAATTAAAATGATATCATGACTGATGGTTTCTTTCATTTTTCAAATAATATTTGAATAAAAAAATCGAGTACACGATTGGGTAACATTTGCAACTGAGAAAGATTCATAAATTCATTCACGTAAATGTCTTGCTACGAAATAACAAGGTCTGCGAACGAAATAATAACGGCGAAAGTCCGAAATGAAAAGAAAAAAGTAATTTATTAAATGAGGTGCACTCGAAGATGGTGGTGGTTCCTGATTGGTGACATCATCCACGACGGACGTTGAACGTCCGTAACAACACATAAAATATATAAACAAACGAATGTGAAAACTACGCGCGACAAAGCAATCCGGCTTTTTTGGACGTATGGAATAGTGTGGGAATCGTTGTTGTGTGTTTTAATAGGTGAGAAGCGAGATCAAACTACCCGTCCTGTATCTCATCGATTCCATCGTCAAGAACGTTAATGGAGCTTATCTTAGCCTCTTCACACAAAACATCGTTAATACTTTCTGCTGCGTTTTCGATAAGGTAAATGAAGAAAGTCTACTTTCCCTTTGAGCATTTTTCACAGGCATTACCGCACCGAAATGTTTTATTCGATCAGAATACGATGAAACGTCGAGTGGAAATGTCACAATGGTTGAAAAGTGGCAACTATTTGGCATACTGACGAAGCGAAGGATTCATTTGACGTCACAAGAATTGTTTTCAGAAGTTTGTATTCATCACTCATCGACGATTGTTTTCCGTCGATGAGTCTAAAATGATATTCAAATTTTTCAAGTCTTCGCTGATGTACTCAATATTTCACGAGGACGTAAGATAATAGTTACGTCAATACGGGTCTGTGACCCTCGCGATTCAATTCATCGCGAAAGATCGTAACACGATTGAAACAGTGATCGAAGAAAAACTTTCGTTGTGCTTGACCATATTTCATAAATGAGAATGTTTCATGCGACATGGTAATATTGAATAATATTCTACTGTAATTAAACGCAGGTGGACGAAAATACACGTTCGAGCATGTGGAAACTGAGGCAAACGTGGAACGAAGTATTTCCGGCCAAGAAATTGTACTCTCTCGATGTCAGAGTTCAAAGTATCGATCCAGCTTGGCCGATCACGACGCCACCGCCGCAGATATCGTCCGGTTCTATACACGTAAATCCACGGTTTTTGGTGGTGAGAATCTCACCCGTAATTTTATGTTTAAAATCGGAAATGCCAAATTTTATCGATTCCGTCCGAAATTCATGACGTTTTTTTTTCGTTCTTTTTCGTTTGACAGTCGACTCCTACTACACCAACTCCACCCATAGGACAATCGCCAAGCGTCTCCTTGACGAGCAATGACTCGACATCGATGAGCGAAGCCGTAATGAGGGAACAACTACTCAAGAAAAAACGTGAACTCTTGGAATTGCAAAAACGCAAGCTCGATCTCGAATTACTGCAAGCTGAAACGAGCCTGGAACAACAACGTCGACAATTGGACAAACAAGTTGCCGGTGCATCTAGTGTGGTGAGATTTTTTTTTTTTTCATTTTCTTTCCATTTTTAAGTATTTGTTTGCTATTCTTTTTTAAACTGAGAAATAAAATATCTTTCAATCGTTTAATAATTCGAAACTAATGTTTATTTTAGGTTGTGCCCACAGCTCATGTGATACCAACGACTGATGTTTCACAGCCGAAACCTGTTGCACCTGTAGTCCCTAGTCAAGCTACTAAGCTAGTGGCCAAACAGGTTAATATATTTCATTACACATTTTTTTTATTTTTCATTCGTCAGTAGCGTTTTGTTTTTCAATGTTTTCATATAGTTTTAAATCTACATTTTCTTGCACAAAAGTGTTGAATTTATGAAAATTTCAAGTTTTATGCAGTTCGATGCTTATTCGAAAATATTTTTGCTCCTCAACGAACACGGATAAATAATGAATTGTGTAATTATTTTAAAGGAAACTAATTTCGTAGGCACTAATGGTTGATGTTTTTTCTCAAAAAAAATGTATAGTTCCCAGCAGCTGCCGCGTCTCTGTTGAAGAACGTTGGAAGTGCAAACGGTCCCCGAATAGCGCCTGCGAGTAGTATAGCGGTCGCATCGGCTCGTCCAGTCTCACGCGATCCCCGATTGAAGCCGTTGCCATCGGTCGGAGACCAAGGAAGCGGTTCAATAACGGATCCTCGTTTGCGTCCGATCTCGTCGTCAGACGTACATCAAAAGGTCCAACAACCAGTAGCATCAGCAGCAGCAGCAGGAGGAGGTGGCGATGGAAGAGGTGGCGAAGGAGCAGGAGGGGGAGCAGCAACAGCAGCGGCGGCGGCAGCGTTAGCGTTAGCGTCAGCAACGACAACGAGCATAAGCACTGTACTTTCAGACCAATTAAAACAGCAGTTGATAACGAAACAGGCTGTGACTAGCGCAATGAGCAAGCCTTTGTCGAATAATGCCGGGTCAGATTTCGCGTCAACGTTTTTGAACGCTAGTAATAACGATAATCCTATTTCGGCACACGAAAATGCCAACAACAACAACAACAACAACAACAACAATAAAACACTAAGTGGTATAACGAATAAAGAGGGTGTAACGCATCGTGCGAGCCAAAAGAAAGAACCCAGAACGTCTAGTAATAATAACGCTAACAATAATAGTTCAAAAAGTATTCAGTCACAATCACAAACGGCGGGTTTATCGACATTAGCTGGTAGCGCTGGTGGTAGCTCAACTTCTTTAACGAGCATGAATTCTTCAACGTTGATGTCGGGTCTGCGAGGAAGTGGAAGCGTCATTGGTGATTCAAAGTCGCGAGAAACGACGAAGAGCAGCCGTGGTAGCGGCGGCACTTCATCCTCGTCGATCGATAAGTCTTCCACTTCCTCAAAGTCTTCGCACCGAAAATTAGGGAACAAAACTCGTTCGAAACAACCTCAAGCGTCTCCGAGTAAGATATCGAAAATCGATCGCGAATCGAGCCCCACCACCAGCACCGGCAGTAGCCCCGTTAGATCAAAATCTCGCGAAAACGAAAACAGTAATTCCATTGAGCCTAACAACGCAGCTTCTTCCATCACGAATCGCACATCACCGCTAGTGTCCTCATCATCCTCAACCTCGTCGTCATCCTCCTTCCAATCTTCGTCCAAGAGTCGTAGTAAAAAGATCAGTCTCAAATCGCGAAAACGAAGTCCGAGTCCACCTTACAGAATACCCCGTCGTCATAACGATAGCAACAAATCGTCGTCCAGCTCGAACAATACTTCTGCCGTTGGTCTTACCGAGGAGGAACAGTCCGGTTCGTTGATCGTATCGCCTCCGCATCCTCCCTCTACTTTCAAAGATATACGCGCCAATACGAGATTGAGAAATTACGTCCGGCGAAATAAGGACGAAGACAACAATGACGACAATCACGACGATGAGGTGCTTCCCGATTCAGGGAATAATCCTCTTCGTTCGGTCTCGCCGCAAGCCAAAAAAGATAATTCTTTGATCGATTCCACGAGCAAAGATGAGGATCTTAGATCGTCCGTCAATCTCCCCAATTTATCCGTTACAACCGGGGCAATACCCGAAAAGAGTAAGTTTCGAATATCACCGTATACACTTACTCGTATACCGTATACAATTTTTCTTCATTACTCTATTCTCCTCTCTTTTCCCATATTATCCCTTATAAATTTCATTCAAGCGAGAATCTCTTCTAAATACATTCCGTATTTTTTTTTTTTTTTAGTAGAAGACTTGGATCTACGAATTCTACCTCCTGTCAGTTCTAAACGACACAGCTCCGAACACGCCGAGCCTGTAGTTACGAAAAAGTCTAAAGCTGAGAAGTTCGATGCGTAAGTTTCGTACAATAATTATTTTTTTCATTTACTTTTTTTCATCTTTCCTTTGCCAAGGAGATAAAAGTTTAAGTCAAGACCGTTTTTCCCATCCTACGTCAGGAAACTGATTTTTTTTCTTTTCTCGTGCCTTTGTGCAAAAGGGGATGGTGAAATTTTTATTTTCATCACACCAGAAGTCCATTTTTTCTCGAAAGCACATGTCCAAACAGATTATATGTTTTTTTGCGAAATAGCGTTGGGGAAAAAAATAGTTTTCATGGTTCTCCGTTTTCCTCGACTGACAATCAAATTGATCGACTATTTTCATATTTTCCGCATATTTTATTCTCGTGCAAATTGTCATTCGAGTATATTTATCCAAAGTAATAGAAATTTCTTTGAAAAATGGCAAATGGATGAAATCAAAATGAAAGTAACTTGCTTGAGATTTGGATAACATGTGAGGGAATAAAAAATTGCAGGTTGTTCGGAAATGAGGACGTGGATTTAAGAACATTGACGCATCCGAAAGCTGGTCGTCCACCGACACCGCCACCGCCAGTCATATCGGGTGAAGACGGTAAGGACAGTTGGGCGAAATTAAAGACCCCGAGCAAGGGTGATCGAGAGAAACAGGCGGGTAGCGGTGGTGGGGGTGGTAACAACGAGGATAAACGGGACCGCGATCGTAACAAAGATCGTTTGGGGCGGCCAAGATTATACAATAAATTGCCGGACGATCCGAAGGAGCGTAGAAGAACTCTGTCGTCGGAAGAGCCGGAAGTCCGACCGAATCGTCGTGGCTCTCGCGGTGGTTGCGACAACGATAAAATGGAGCGGAACAGCGATCGAAATATCGAAATAATAATGAAGCAAGCTGCGGAACAATTGAAGCAAGGCTGTATATCCAGTAGCGATTATAACACGTTGATTCAAGAGGTATTGCACATGAGCGAAGATCAAAAATTACGAGCGGCCCAACGAAAGGAGAAGGAAACGGTAATCTGGGAGCCAGGAATCAATTTGGAGATGAATCGTATAGGCGGCGAGCGTCCAGGATCGGCGTTTAGCCCCTCTATGGACGGGGGAGATTTGCCGCGCTCCAAGGATCACGGGCACCCCCGAAATCGTAACGGTCCCCGTTGGCAACAGCAGAATCATCAACCGTGGCAACAGCCACCGGCTCCTTGGGCTCATCCACCCGGGCCGTCTTTTCCACCGGTGCCACCTCCTCAAGGACACTTTAACACCGATTTTCGACCAGTTGGGCCATGGCAAAATCCCCGCGCTTTTGGCCCTATTAGACCCGACTACGTGCCCTATCATCGTGGCTTTAACGCTAACATGCCGCCGAATCCGCGCATGGGTATGATGCCCGGTATGGGAGTTCCCAACGGACCCATCCTCAACATCATGCAAAATGGACCGCTCGGACCTATGGGAATCTCGACCCCGCCGCCATCGCTCCAATTGCCCTCTATCAACGGACCCAGCCCCATCATAATCAACAGCGTGCCTCTGCAATCCGGTCAAATAACGAACATGATTGGAAACTCGAATCTACCGCCTATCACCCCTGTCGGCGCAGTCACCGCTGTCACTGGCGCCAACGCAACCGCGGTCGTTCGAACATTAATATCCGACTCGTCGACGATCCCGAATTGTGACCTTGAGGACAGCCAAGATTCTTCGAATCTCAGGCAGAACAGTAGCGAATTACCATTACCTGATCCGAAACAACTTGAAGCAATTGCCAATGATCGCATGAAATCAATAGAGATCGATGGCGAACCCAGAGAAATTCGATACTATGGACAAACCGGAATTGTTTTTATGAAAGTTGATGATCCCAGAGAAATTGGTTTCCAAGACGGTACCCGAAGAGTTCTTATCGACGACAAAGAAACCATTCTATGCGCCTTTAACGAACCTTACAAAGAATTCATTTACGAGGGTCAAGTTCACAGGTAAATATACAACATTAAATATTACTACATTACCTTACTTAGCAACATTATTTAGGAATGAATTGTCAAGGAGAAAGTAGTAAAAACTTGCCGAAGGCCGATCGACCAAAAACGATGAGTTCGTGGTAATTATATTTTTTTAATTCCTGTCAGAATTCGATTGGGTGGACCTTCCAGAGAACTGTATATAGACGATCGATGGTACGAGTGTTATTTCGGTGGTTTGCCTATAAAAGTAGACCTGGGTAACAAAAAAGTAAGTGTCAAGTTAGAAGGTCCTCCACCCCAGGTGAAAATTGGAAGTGTCAAGCGGAGGGAACTTGTCGTCGGAAAAGTTCATTTAATTTTGGACGCAAGAGAATTGGTACCAGTTTTCGTTGATTCGAAACCGCAAATGTAAGTAATACTCAAAGACGAACACTTTTCGCGAAAATAGATTAAAAGTCAACGATCAAAAATGTCCATTTCGCGTATCATCTTTTCTGAGTTGTTGAATGTTTTTTTTTTCCGAAAGCTTCGAGATCGACGGCAAACCACAAATTTTGGAATTCATCGACTGTCTGGAGAGAGTTTTACTTAACGGTCGACCATTTAAAGTGGTATTCGGTGGTTTGCCAACGTCGATTATCGTGCGTGGCAAAAAACACTTTTTCCGTTTTACCGTTTTGCCGCCCGGTATACGTCCTGGATATGTGAAAATTCTCGGAATGCGAGGAGAACCGCCCAAGGAATATTCCCAAGAAATGATCCAGGAAAGCCCGGCATCAACGACAATTCCAAGTATTCAGAGCGCCGAGCACGATTCAGCCTCGCAAGATAGCTCCGAATTGATCACCCCAGGCATCAATTCCGGTATAAATGATACAAGTTTTATTTTCATAGAAATGCATACACGACTGTTTTCATAGGTTCAATAATATAAAATCAAATTGACTACATCAAATTGATAAATTTTCGTAGAATTACAAGTCAACGCTTTGCCTTCGACGCTTGCGGCTCCGGTTGCTTCCCCAACCTCTACTGTGCCTTACAAAGCTGAAATAACTGAAGCTACGACAACTCCTGCGCCACCGGTCCTAACTTTACCGCTCAATATGAACGAGCTTTTCCAGAGACTCGTTGAAACTGGAATCGTTCCGAATATTACAGGACAGAAGAAACCAGACGAAGAAGAGAAAAAAGAACCGGTGATACTCCCAGTCTCGTTTGATAAACCGGAAACGCTTAAAGTGTAAGTGAAAAATGATTGTTACTACCATTTCTATACGTTTCGTTGGGTAACTAGTTTGAACAGCTGAAGGGTCATTGCGGTCCACGAGGGTAACAATTTTAATATATATTTACAAAGTTATATTCAATCGATAGAAATAATTTTTTTTTTTTTTTTAATTACAGTAAACAGCCGGCTATCGCTTCGGCGTTGTATAGTGGCATACAATGCAGTTCTTGCGGTGCTCGTTTTGCGCCTGAATTGGCCACACGTTATAGTCACCATCTTGATTGGCATTTCCGACAAAATAGACGGGAAAGGGACTCTGCGAGAAAAGCACACTCTAGACCGTGGTATTATGACGTTAGCGATTGGATTCAGTTTGAAGAAATCGAAGATCTAGAGGACAGAGGTGAGTAATATTATTTTTTCTTGGATTTCAAATAAGAAAAATCCGTGGCCTCGACTTTCATTTGATAGAGAACCTTCACAATCGGTACGAACATGAGATCATCTGCAATATCCTTTTCGATTAAAAATAAATATAACGTTATCTAGCTCAAAGTTGGTTCGAAACGGAAAAACAAACGGCTGAGACTGAAGGAACCGCGACCGAAGATTCACCCCAAGAAACAACCCAACCCAGCGTTCCAACTGGATCTGATGAAGATTCTCGTTGTCAAGTCTGTCACGACGTTTTCGAGCAATTTTATAACGAAGAAAAGGAAGAATGGCATTTAAGGCCTACGGTTACGTATGAAGGAAAAAATTATCACCCCATGTGCCTCGAAGATCACAAGGTAAAGCCTGCAATGCTTCAACACAACCACGATCGGATATGATTTTTTTGCAATTGTCCTTGTTCTCCTGCCCGTTCTTACATAAATGCTTGTATGTTATTAATTAACTGTGTTCCTTTTTTCTGTCACATTAACGCAAAAAACCTATATCTATAGGAGAAATGTTTGTTGGTACGTTCTTATTCATAACTATATAATCTTCGATAGACTAAAATTGCTCTCCACACATTGCGTTTTTTTTTTTTCAAGCATTATTATTTACATTGGCGTAGAAAAGAATTGAGCAATTCGCGTTGCTATCGCAAAAATACAAATAGAAAAAATTGTACTCTCATTGGTGGAATTATTTTGCAGCGATCGCTCGAAAAGTCGGCTCTGGCCCTTCTTGAGGAAGAGAAAAAAGAAGCTGCCGACGAATCCACTACCATGCCTGAAGAGTTAAAAGCTCTCGAGAGCGAAACTACCAAGGAAAATACCGATGCGGAAATGATCGAGGAGAAAATACTTGAGGACAAAAACATCGCCGATGAAAGTGTTGAGAATAACGCGAATAACGAAAATTCCATCGCTAAGAGTGACGATGAAATGGAGAAGGTGAAGATTTCGGAGGAGAGTTCTAACGAAGAGGCTCAGAAAATAGAAGGAACGGATAAGGATATTGAGGAAGACAAGTTGGAAGGTGGGGACGACGCGGTGCTTAATAATCTCGAAAATATCAAAATTAAAGAAGAACCGATCGATCCGATCGAGAGTGAGGAACTCCAGGAAGGTGAGAATGGCTTCCAGTTTGGCAACGTCGAGATTAAACAAGAACCTACCGATCCCGAACCTGGTGAGGTTTTCCATTATTATTTCGTTAATGATACTTTTATCATCTTTCATTCCAATAATCATCATTTTTTGTCTACCATCTTTATTTTACTCTGTCATTCTTTTCTCCCTAAGTATATGATATTATCATTTTTTAATTTTTTATAAGTACGTCAAGGATATGAAAAAAAATCTATAACTTTAGACTATATTTTTTTCACACTGAAAACTCGTTTGATGCATGATGGTTACAATTTTTGTTTTCTAAAAATATCGACCGTGACGATATGTCTAGCGTGTCAATAAGAAGACAGTACTTTCAATTAATTTTCATATTTTTTTACACCATAAGAAGAAACATTTTCTAATGACAAATTTAGTATTGTCAATCATAACCTGGCAACAATGGATACGTGGTTAATTAATTGCCATAATCAACTGCCAAGTTAAGTAGCTTTCGGTAAGATTAGAACTCGACTGTAGAAAAAGGGGAGGATGGGCTCTCGAAGGAATAGGGGAGTTGGTGAAGTGAGAAAAAATGAGTTTCATTCCAAGATTCCACTTATAGCCTTATGCATTTTCTATCGTTGTAATGAATCACGGCAAAAAAACAGTAATTGAGAATTGAAAAGGAGATGTTTTTAGAAAAAAAATGACAAACATGCGTCGACAAGTTGTAATATGAGAAAATAATTCGATAGATCACGAGGAGAGCATGTTAGCTGAGTCAGCGGTCGTCGACACAACTCACACGGCTGTAAAGAGTTCGATAGATGGCAACGTGGAGTTGGACTCGGCGACAACAACGATTCCGCCAGCTCCATCGAGAATCAAGATCAACATAACAAAACCGTTGGCCACGAAGGAGCCGGATGATTCAAAGGAGAAGCCAAAGGATAAATCAACTGGAGAATCTTTACCGGAAGAAACCACAACACCGCTTGTTGCGGCCTCTTTAAAACCTGCGCTCCAAGGTAGGAAATTGTCGAACTTGCCACCGATCGAAAAAGGACACGAGCTCTCGGGGCTGTGTTCAATTATGTAAATATCAATATTTATAAAGTGGATGAAGAAAATTTCCATGAACTGGAGAGACAAAAAGCAACCAACTGCCGTGATCGAAATGAGGAAGACGCACCCGTAGTATTTTAGAGCGTGATTGACGATCGGCTCTGGTTTTTCCCGTAATTATTTAAATTCATGAGCTTTTAAATCGTGTGAAGAAAGAAAAAAGAAAAAGAATAAAAGTTAATTAACTGAAAAACCAGATTGGATTATCACTGAATGTAAAGCTCGTACGGCATGATAAGTTTTATTCTTTCGAGTGAGGACATTGAAACGAATGATTTATAATCCTATTATTGCACTTAATTTATAACACGGGTTGAACTTGATAAATTTATCGTTTGACATTTCACGCTTACTGCGAAGTAGTGAACAAAGAACAAATAATAACTTCGGCTAAACTTTCTTTCGAAAAGAAAGTGCAATGAAAAATCGTGTGAATTCTGAATCACACTAAAAGTTTCGACCAGCAGATTAGTCTCATCACGTCGTACAAGCTACTGTTAATTTTTAATTTTATTGTGTATTTTACCTTCGATTGTTTCTTGTCGTAAACAGTCTAGGTCGGGAAAATGAAACTCCAGTGCGCGCGGCGTATAGATATGTTCGCGAGTGTGAAGACCTCGACGGGGACAAAGAACCGAACGAAGGTCGTTGAAACTGTAAATATTTAGGGTTAATTTCGTCGACGTAATTTCTGAGTTGAAAAAAAAATGTAAACACAGTGAATAGCATTCCTCGTAGTATTGCGCGCAACTCTGAGATAATTTTTTATCCTGAGACGCAGCAATCCGTATATGCACAAAGACTTGTGAACGAATGAAAAGAACAAAGGAAAATATTTCTTACGATTTGTACTTTGCGAACAGTATGAGAAGAAACAGTGTTTCGTAAGCTTTTTTTTTACACGGGTTTTCTTTCCCGTTACGGATGGGTGAAATTGAACGAAAGAAAGCATTATTACGAAGTGTGAGCGAAATTTTTTTTTTCTTTTTTTCACTCCGTCGTTGGTTATGTACAAAATGTGTGATATACGATTATCAATTGTATTGTACATAAAAGTAATAATTGTAGGTGATAAGTTCAAGTGAAAAACGAAATATTTGAGCGATTCAAATTTTTCGTAAACAATTTCGATGAGAGAAAAGATTATTTTGTTGTATGAAAAGAAAAAGAAAAGAAAAAAATAATTGTTGATCACTCGAGAGTTTTTGACTTTCATTGGTCATCTGTTTATCAAACCCAATACTTGCTAACCTTTTTAGTGATAATTTAGAGGCCTGTATCAACTTTAATGAAAGATATTAAGCGACATTGCAAGAACGACGAAACAAAGAAAATGAGGAACCGGCAGGGGCCCGAGAACTCGCCCAGGATACCCTTGGATATCAAAGCACAACCTATGCCAGTTATTCGAATTAAGTATCACGATAGTCGATGGGAAAGAAAAGTTCATCCGCGTAGTTTAGTTTGGAGCTTCGTATAGATTATGCAAATAAAAATAATAAAAATAAGGCAACAGAACGAGCGTTTTTCTTTATCCCGTCTCGTTTCCTTCAAACTTGGCACTGAATCCTATCGAAGCAATCCCAAGGGGAATTATCATTAGACCGGATACGTGGACGAAAAAAAAGTTCGCGACATATTGTCACATTGAAAATCCAGTTCCTCTTTCTTGACCTGTAAAAGCATCTTTTTGTTTTTCGTTTGGCCACTTGCGTGCCCATTTTGCTCAGAGTTCTAATGGAGTAAAATTACTCATCGACACAAAACGAGTTCATTCTTTTTCATTTTCGCGTCGAGCGATTCGGTGTCCAGTGATTCTATCTGTTTAGTTTTTCTTTGTTCGGCTTTTTGGCCAAAAGGGTGAAATCACAACACAAAGACCTGAAAAGTTTATTCATAGAGTGCAATTGTGCGGCCATCGGGGAAAAGGTATGACATCTTTGATGTTTGGTATTCCCAGCACGCATTGCAAAAATCTTTCGAAACCCATGCCAAAGCCGCCGGTCGGTACATTTCCAAATTTACGGAGCTCAAGATACCAGTTGAGATTCAAACCGGGTGGCAGATTTTCCTTCAATACATCGTAATCGTCCTCTCTCAGACTACCTCCGAACAGTTCACCAACCTCTGGCACCAAAAGATCCATTGCGGCAACCTTAAAAAGAATTTTCTTCTACTTAGCACATTTAGTACATAGCATTTTAGTATGTGGCACACTCCTTATTCTACAATAAAATAGCCATAGAGGGTGGGAAAAAGAAGTATTGTAAAAACGAATAATT
This sequence comes from Venturia canescens, assembly GCF_019457755.1. Classification (NCBI taxonomy): domain Eukaryota; kingdom Metazoa; phylum Arthropoda; class Insecta; order Hymenoptera; family Ichneumonidae; genus Venturia; species Venturia canescens. The sequence continues at coordinate 795,587 of NC_057421.1, read as the reverse complement.
TTATCCTAGAAGCACCATGTTGATACGGAGCGGTACCTCAATGATCGAAATAATTTCCGATTTTAACGCGAATTTCCATTGTGACATTTAATTGCTACTCAGATTCAACCTTTTTTGTGAGGAATTAGTATGATTGACAAAAACGATATATACATACCTTTGACGAGTCGTTTGGACAGGTTTTCATGTAGAAGGGTTTCATATCTTTAGGCCAATTAATGATGAAAATAGGAATGCCATTGTTATGTTTAACGAGAAATAGTTCGTGCTCTTTGGAAAGACCTTCGTCATGGTGAACCGGAACCGTCAGACGATCTGAATTTCTCTCGAGTATCGTAATCGCTTCATTGTAATCGATAATACCAAAATTTGACTCGAGCCAAGATGGCACTGGAGCGCCTATTGAACGCATATCTCCTTCACCTTTCTCGAGCAAATATTTTGTCATCGATTTCACCAGCAACTCGGCCTCAAGCATTATCTCATTGATATCTGTGGTAAAAGCCATTTCCGCTTCCATCATGTAAAATTCACTCAGATGCAATCGTGATTTTGAATTCTCCGCTCGAAATGTCGGACCAAATGAATAAACTTTCGAGAGAGCTCTGGAACAGACATAGAGGAAACCTAACTTGTTAGAATAAAGAAAAAATGGAAGTTCTACCGATTGTTTTCATTCCACCAAGCGATGTATGTAAATTTGTTTCACGGGTTGCTTATGTATGATGAAAAAATTCAATTCATTTCAGAATATTATGAAAAGTTAGTTGAACACAGGTTTTTACCCAATACTTTCCATGTAAAGTATAAATATAAGTTGCAAGAAAAATTAATTTCATTCATCCGAATTTTCTTTTTTTTGATGCTATAAAATTCAATTATTCTAATTTTGAGACTTTCACGGCCATTGTTGTAAAATTTACTATGCGTAGCTTCCGGATGAACGCCGCTTAAATTATCAGCATGTTACCAACTTTTCGCAAACGTAACAATTTACAGTTACAACGTATGTTATAGTTTTTTACAGGGAGCTTTGGTATCTGAGCTCTCAGCTGTGATGATGCAAACTATAACATTTGCGAAGCATTGGCAACGCACTGATAATTTGCACAGTGTCCAATTTACACACAGTAACTTTTACAAAATTCAATTATCTTGTTATAAGATTCACCTTGCCATAGCTTCTAAGTGGAGCTGCGCAGAAACTGTGAGAAAGACTTTACCGTTGAAATAAGCATCTTCCAAATTAGTGTTTTCCTTGCGCATAGTTTTTAGCAATCCTATAGATTCGGGTCTGACATTGAAGACTTCGCCAGCTCCTTCACAATCATTGGAGGTTAAAATGGGTGTGTGAACATTAATGAAATTTCGTGATTTCATATGTTCCCCTAGAGAAGTAGCAGCCAAATCTCTAAGCCGCATTACGCTTGAGAAAAATCGTGTCCTTGCTCTTAGGTGTAAATATTGGCGTACATAGTCGATAGAATATTTGATCCTTGGAGCAAAGGGATAACCCTCGTCCAGAATGCATTTACCCAGAAGTTGAATTTTTTCAGCATGTAACTCGGGCCGTCCATTGGGAGCAAATGTTAACTCTCCTTCGATGCTCACGCTACTTCCAAAACTTAAATCTTCAGGTTTATCTTCTTTTTTCATGACAATTTGTAAAAACTGGGATGAAGAACCGTCATCGACATCAAGGAAGATATTTTCCTTCATTTTTCTGATCGCTCTCACCCATCCCTGTGGGGATAAATAGAAATGTAATACGTTAATAAAAACATACCGAATAATATACACATATAACTTTGTTCCTTCAAAAATTTTGACTGTGTGATAATTTTAATCCATGAAACATCATACTTTGAGAACGATATCTTGACTTTCACTGTTTGCATTCTAGATTAATGGTAACTACGTAAAAGAATGGATAGCTCTCTAACCTGTACTTTAGCGCGTTTCCCCTGGTATTCACTTGCCCCCGCTTCCGCTATTCGCGAATAACTGTGAGAACATTTATAACTACCCACGCACTTATTCATTTGTGGTAGCAGAAATCTACCGATGTATCGACTTAACATCGTCGATTATGATGTTATTTTTTATGTTCTCAATTATAATTGATAGCTGGTTATAACCTTCGCATTCGGAACTTTGAAAAGGCAACGGAGTGAAAAGAGCTTTTCTCTGAGAATGATGGGAGACAGGACGACGAAGTCCGACGTCGTTGTCGATATGATCACAGATGATCACGAATCTAGGACATCTAGGAGTACAATGTTTCATTTTGGTGTATACTTCTTTTTAACATCAATGGCGCAGCAGGCACAAGTCGCGTTTTTCGAAAAAAAATCCACTTACGAGTTCGACACCGGAGGGATATGCTGGAAGTTTTTTCTAATATCGTAGTGACAATAACAGAGAGAATCTCCAGCAGCATCGCTATATATATAAATAAAAAGCATTCGACTGACGCTTCTGTAAATTCTTACCGACCGATTTTGGATTTTTGTTTTTATAAAGTAAATCGTTTGTTGGGCTTTTGTTGGCGATTTTACATAAAAATTGATGCTCATTATAGAATAGTTAATTAAAAACCTTGGATAAAAGTATCTGTGTAAGGTTGGACTAAAACATTGATTGGATAAAAAAATCATCCAATTTTTACATTTCATTATTTTAATGAACTAATTTCCAACAATAAAAGATTCATTTAATTAAAATAAATTTCAGTAACTAAAATTTAGGGGCGACCAGGAGGAGGACAACCAAGTCACAGAGGTTCGACCACCGACCACCGACCACTGACGGTACTGCGGTGATTTTATTTTTGAATCCATGTACCTATATACGACGAAGCGCATTTTGCTGGCAACGCTGAATTCATCCAGAGATTCGGACAGCTGATTCATCCATACATCGTTCATATACCATATACTAGTTTATGCCGACCAGCACAGAGAATAATAACACCAAAAAATGAATATCAGTCTTTTGACAAGTTGAAAATTCTATCATTTTCTTTCGGTTACCGTCCTCATTTTGGAGATTCGATCTGGTTATTTTTCATTTTCGTCGAGAATATGGGCTGCTGCTACAGTTTTTGCAAAGAAGACAGCGGACCTCAGGTTTTGTATAATCGGTGAACTATTATTAAACCGCGCATCATCGTTTGCTCTTTGTGATAACTCTGAATTTTTTTGTTTTTACTGAATTTATCTGCGTACAGGGCCGCTGATGCAAAAACATAAAACGCAAACAACCGACATTGACGTTTGCCCTATATTGATGTTTTAAACAATTACTTTTGGATCTCATTCTGTCAAATTTCGAAAATGATTACTCTATCGTTGTTTCGATAAATATGCTTCGCACAACTTTTGTGTCGGACTACATTGTCCTGTAAAGACAACTCATGACTATATTGTTCAAAACTGAATCCATTCAATTGTTTCTTTTTATTTTTTCAATACCTTTCAGAAATTGAATATTTTAAGCCTATAACTGTATAGTAGAAACCAAAAGATTTGTTAAAATTCTTCATTTAAAACTGAAATTCAATTGACTATGGAAAGTTGTTAGACCAATTTGGATAAGAGAAAAACTAAGATGTAAGCATATTTGTAATGCACTTAAACAGGCCAAACATATTTCAGGGTAGTGAAGCAAATGAGAGAACACATTTATTGGTTGATCCAGTCAGTAACAATACAAATATACCAAGGGTTCACAGGTAAGTTTTCTCTGATGGATGTTACTTGGATTGTCAAGGTTTCTCAAATGAAATGAAACAACAATTTTTTTTGGTTAAATTATACAGTTTATGATTTTGATTTATTTTCATTTGTTTTCCTAGTGACGATTATGTTAATCAATATGCGAGTTCAGTGCCAAAGAAGACGGACGAACAGAGTGCTCTTAACAGAATACTGCACGAGACAGCTGCGTGAGTTATTCATAAAACAAACTGATATTTTTTACCCTCAAATTTTTTTTTAAACAATAATCTATGGAGACCATGGTTTCTCATGTGGAAAAATAAATAAAATATTTGTTCACCTGGTATAAGTCTGTATTATACGTTTGTTGCAGAAACGTGATTGATGTTGGAGCTTTGGATTCCCATAATTTGGAACAGCACGAATACATGGATAGATCGAGAGCTTATTCTAAAAAAATTGAGTCTTGCAGTGTCAAAGTACCAGCAGGCAGATCTTGCCTTCTCAAGGACATACCTGCTCCAGAAAGAATTCTTGCTGCTGAACCTCTTGCCCATGAAGATCATGAATGGGTAAGAAAAATAAACTATATTATGCATTGGAATTTTAGTTTATCTGGTGATTCAAATGATCTTATTTATTCTGCATTTCATGTTTGATAGATGAAAAATATGATGAAAACTGCAGTATCGGCATTGAGCGAAGTGAAAGTCGAGCACAAGGAGGATTTAGTTGTACCGTTTCTCTCGTGATCGTTCATAAATCAGCAGCTGGAAAGGCGAATGGAAAACCCTGTTGCAGATACAGCCCATTAACGCGCATCTTTATCTACTGCATTGAATGGAAAATCAATCGGAACCATTACAACAGAATAATGAATCAGAGGAAAAGAAAAAAAAATATTCATGATCAATTTGAAATTAGAAGACCGATCAGAATTCCTCGCTGCCTAAAGTATCATTGTGAATCATTCACATTTTTATCAGTAACCATGCTCGAAAAAAGGACTGAAACAGATAACCGAAAGACTTTAGGTTTTTTAAATAAGCGAAAAAAATGGCTGAAATGATCGTGAAAAGTTGATTTGAAAAAAAAAGTGATACAAATAATTATTAACGTAATCGTAAAAATATAAATATATCGAGATGATTATAGCAGACGCTGAATTATTCTTGCTTTTTTTTTTCTTATCATTTAATGTGCATCAGTCAGTGGCGAATGAATAATTTGGTTATCGTTGATGTACAAATGTATTGTTTTTTTTTAAACATTTGTTGATATTGATACTATAATAACTTGTCCAGTATAATTGTTTATTCAAAGCATTGGAAAAAGTTTATACTACCAACAAAGATGAATGCAATCAATCAACACTTTAATTAATGATTTCATTTTTATCCTTTTGTTATTCTGTTATCCTGTATTAATATTCTAGGCCTTATCTCCTCAACTGATGGCCTTCAATACTCACAAATTGTTCTCCAAATTCACAAAAGCATAATAAATTGTCAATTAGCTTTGAATCTGCAAAGGTATGAAAATAATAATTACCGTGTAGCTGAATTGATTTTATTTTAACGAATGATTCTCAAACGAATAATCATGCAGTTGATAATTTCAAGAGTAGAAAAAACAATTAAGAATGAAATCTCAGCAAAGCCACTACATTTTTGCAATTTAACTACCTAATTGTATAACTATAAATTTTATAATTTATTCATTCAATAAGTTACATAGTAGCAAGAAAAATAATACAAAGCAATTGTACAGCGAGAAAAAGAATAGTCTGTTTATGGTCTACACTGTTTTCTCTCAAATTTTATTGAATTTGTAAATGAACATAGTTCGATATCATTTTTACATCATAGTTGGATTAATGAAAAAATGTACATTTAGAGTCATAAATCTATAATCGCAATTTCGTGAAAAGGTAAAGTAAAACAAAGCATGTTGACACTCGTATATCGAGAATAAAAAAAATATATGTATATATATATATATATATATATGACATTGGGTTTTGCAGTTTTTACATTTTGCTTATCTTGTGTGGTTGGAAAAAAATGGACTGCTTCCGCATTTACAGTGAGCAACTTTTTTTTCTCGAAAATTTAAAAAACATGTTCGAAATATGCAAATAATGTTCGATTTCAGAGTGGAAAAAAAGAATCTTTTTGAACAATCCCGAAATGGCTCGTCGTGGGGCGAATGTATGTGGCTTACTCACGTATAATGTTTGATCACATAATATCAATAAAAAGATTGTTCTTATTTATCAGGTAGTCGAAAAATCAAGAATATTCTGGTATACGGTGTTACTTTCTTCACTGGATTCGAACGTTCTCGTAGCATCTAGCTCTCACAAGAAAGAATCGCTTCGTATTCGGTACACTTCAGTCAACGGGTCGTCTCCGCGCAGGCTCTCTATCGTCTATTCATCCTTGGATCTAAACAATATTTACAAACGTGTGCTCTATCGTTGCCATATTCCGTCATTCGCGTCAGTGTGTTTATTTCTTTCTTCTCCAAAGGGAATATAGGTATATCTAATATATAGTTGTGCTCGACGAGTCAAGTCTAAAATATCAAATTACTTCTGTCAAAAACAACGTATCATATCGGTTATTACTATTCGCGCTATATATAGCTGTAGACGTTTTATCATCGAAAAAGCGTATCATATGTGTATGCATGAAAATCACATATACAATAGTGGCACGGATATATATCTGTAATAATTGTGACGACGAAAGAGTCGAACGAAAGGTTAGCGTCTGGTAAGTAAACGTTCATTCATATATAAATCTTGGTTTGGTAGCGATGTTTTCAATTACTGCGGCGATCTCAAAAACCGATCACACGAATATATTTGTATATGTATGTATCCATAGATGTCTATAATACCGTTGGATTTCTCGAGATTGTAGTATGAATGAGAAAACGGGTAAAATTTGATGACTGTATAGGTGAATTTTTTTGTGGTTTATATTCTTCTCATTGTCCTTACAAAAAAAAAACCATCTTTTCCATTATTTCCGTTTCATGAGGAGAAAGTAACAAGTAATAATCTATAGTTTTATACATTACTCATATTAGAATGGCAATTCCGACACAGTACCAAACTATTCATACCCTGGCTCAGAATGCAATGGGAGGTGCCCATTTACATACGCCGCAGTCCATTTTTCAACATATGATGGGACAACAAAACACCCCCCATCAGAGTGGCCCATGGCCGCAAATGCCTCAAGTTCCACCCATGATGATGCCATGGAGTATACCCAGTCTTCAGCAGTCTCAGTTGGTTCGCTTCACAGGGGAAAGACCTCCAATTATTTTTACCAAATCTGCCCTTAAAAAGAGGAAATATCTGACCAATGAGCCTACCGAAATGTGAGTTCTGATGTTTTTTTTTTCTGAACAACATTTTTATTACTTTCTCTTTATTTTATTAATCATAAAAAGATTGACACATGGCACAATGACAATCGAGTAGTTTTCACAACAAAACAACATCACTCTCCGTGGTTCCATTATAGAGATCCTAATTGCGATTTGTTCAAAGTTTGCCTTTGTATTTGTAATAAGAATGGATTCAGCAACAGTTTAAACTATCACTAATTTTTTCATAACAGTATGTTTGATTGAAAACAATGATTATTTATTGAGAAATTGGCAAGAGATGAGTACAATTATTTGTAGCGCATTGAAACATATAATTTGCATTGTGGATGTGCAAAAGATGTTTGCTCATTCTATATAAACAAATGAGTTGGTAGTAAAATATATGGTTCAATAAATTCCAGTCATCGAGCGAAGCAGTTCATTACAGAAGAAAAGATGGCAGCTCATTTTCAAGATATGCATATAAGCAGCAATTACAGTGAAAATTCGGCTGGAGTGAGTTCTGGAGTAAGAGAACCACAGCCCTGTTGCAGTACCAGCAATGACGATATACATATAGACCTCGATATGGAAAATGATCCAACTAGACTTGAGAATGGCAAAAGTGTACATCCGAGACTTGTTATTTCCGAAGAACTTAAGAGACTACAGCAAGAACCTCTTTTACCTGGCAGTTTGCTCGCCAAATTGTAAGCATAGTCATTCGTTAAATCCACCATTTGACTTATTTCCATTGAAATATAATTCTTTGTAGTCTTTGTAGCATGACTTTCGAAATTTCCCCACTCAAAGAATTTGATTGTAGAAGAAAGTTTTTTTTCTAATATTTCAGTTCTATATTTCCATGACTATTCCAATATTCTGTTTTTTTTTTCAATGGCTGGTGTAAAAAGAGAAATTTGAATTTCAGAGAAACCCGCCCTTCAATGGCTCTTGTACTCTGGGAACCACCGAGCAAACATCTGAGGATGTTGTCGAATCGTCAAAACGTTCCTCAATCCCCTAATGATTCGAACACCAATAATAATAACAGCGATAGAAGTAATAATGATAACAGCGAGAATTTTATGCAAAGAGACAACGAGTCTGGAAACAACAATCATGAAAATATTCCAGACATGAATCAATCTCGCATGGAGGATCAAATTAATCGTGATCTCGAGCCCATGGATCTTTGAAAGCATAATGCTCATTTACTCATTTTTTTAATACAATATTCGTTTTTCACTCAATCTCCATCGTTTCCTTTTTTATTTCGTACCACGCAGTGATTTGTGTCTGTTCTTTTCTTCAGGCTCTAAGTCTTATTTTGATTGATCAGCAATTTTTCTCGTGTGTTATGGAAAAAAAAACGTACGAATGTAGTTAGAGCAGCGTGACTAGAATGAAGTTATCAGAGAGTTTATTCTCAAGTAAATATCAGTGTTTAAGGAATGTTTGTATTTTCTTTTTCAAAAATACGTAAGAATGAGGAATTGGAAAATAATGATACGAGTATGTTAGTTTGATGATTTAACGTAATGTGACTGTCATCGTGTATATATTTCGTATGAAATCACACATGAAAATTGTATGAGTACAGCGAAGAATGAAAGAAAAAAGAAACAATAAATCTTAGTTACTTGTCTATTAATTTTGTTTATACACACATACACACACACACACACGCACACAGCGAACTACGAATGCGAAAGAATGATCATTTTCTTTCAATTTACAATATTTCACCCCTTTTCGATTGGTGCACGGGTGTAATGATAAATTACACTGATTCTAACAGCTGGGTCATTTGTCGAGAGTGGTCAATCCAATCGTCCCGCTTGGTGCCATTTTAAACCAACAGGATGAAAAAATCTGTATTTCGTGATATTGCCCATTTTCAATCCACTTTGCTCTAAGATCTCGTATGCTGTGGATTTGCGATCGGTGCCAAGATCTTGCCGTCCTCCATTATTCTCGCTTTGAAAGCGTTAGCGTCCTCCAATGGCTCACCGTTAATGGCTGTTGCGATTTTCAAATTTTCTAATATCGTAACGTGATTTCCGTCAACCGTGAAAATTTCTATATTTTCTTTCGTAACCTGAAATTAAATGAAGCAGCAATTTCATTAAAAAATGTCAGTATCGAAGCACTTGCATGTCCAATTTATTGTACAGTAAAAAGAAAGCCTATGCAATCAAATTGAAGATAGTAGCTGTCAAAATCCGCATTATTGTTGACTATACGACTAATAGATAGAAAGGAAAGATAATAAAAATACCGTGCTAAGGCCGTAGTCCGGACTCATTGTCTTCAACGTCGGGCAGGTTGGTTTAAGCAAAATGATGGATGATCTCAATGGCGGAAGTTCAGTATGATCGTATTTCTCGAGTGCCAAGAGACGGTTCAAAATACCGGTGCAAACGTTTTTCTGCTCCTCGGGAGAAATCTTTGTATCTTTCGTCGGTGCTCTAAGCATGAAAGCATCCAATTTTTCTGACCACGTTGTACATTTCTCGAGTGCGACGAGAAGCTGAAAAAAATCAACAGTTCCAATCATTTTCAGAACATACTTTTATCCGAATAAAACTTGTATAATAGAAAATGAAATTTTTGTACCTCAGGGCTCGTCGCTGGCGAAAGAATATCCATGATACCAAGGAGAATATTGCTCTGAAGTTCGCCTTCGCTGCTCGACGCTAATTGCTGATCTTTAATAGCTTTCATGAGATCGGGTGATCCGTCGATCAGTACTAATCTACCGGTCAAACCTTCTGCCTCGAGCATCCTTGCCAATTCAATAGCCACGAGAGAACCGAACGAATAGCCAGCGATGACGAAATCTCTGCGACCCTTGTTCCTATGGAGTACGTGCTGTAAATAAAAAAAAAAACGAAATTCTATAGAGAAATGTTAACGGACGGAAAAGCGAAAAGCCAATGATGGCAAGTCTATTGTAGAATATTCGTTAATATAATTCGTAATTACTATATCGATATGATGAAAAAATGAAATGGATAACTGACCGGTAAAAAGAGTTGAGCGATATCGGAAATGGTTGAGATGTTTTGGTCGCCAGTTTCAATGAGCTGCAAACAAGTAGCGGGGGAGCGAATGTATGGAGCAAGATTTTGAAAAACGATGCCGTAGCCTTCGATGCCAGGAACGAGAAAAACTTCCTCTCGTCCGACCTCTTGTTTGGTGAGCATTTTCAGACACAGATCCTGGGACAACTCTTGATCTCCCAAAACTTGTACGAACAGTTTCATGCCCATGAGGGGTTCGTCGACGCTCTTATTTTTACCAGCTTGTCTACCGTCCTCGGCCAATTTGGCTGCCATTTCAATGAGTTTTGCGAAATTCAAGCTCCGTATATCCTGAGCGTTGAGGAATATTTCGAATTCGCGCTCGAGGGTTTGTTTTATTTCTACGGCCATCATCGAGTCCATGCCAAGTTCAGCGAGGGACGTGTGAGTGCTGACGGATTTGAGGTCTTTCAGCGCCATTATGTTGAGGACGGTATCGACGATGTTCAACGAGCCCGAACCTCCGGCCCGTTTCTCGGCAACGACCATCGAGCCAACGATAGGAGAATTTTGTTTGAGAAATTTGTCGAGCTCGGCGAGACAAGAGGAAATTCCTTGTTGGAGAGTTCCGGCGATCACGAGTTCCTTGTGTTCCTCGTACATATCGGCGACGAGGCCAACGTCACCGACGGCTCCCCACTGTATCGCCAAACCGGGAAGACCATCCGCGACTCTTTTCTCACAAATTCTCTCCATCACCGAGTTGGCCATGCTGTAATTCGTTTGACCGGTATTACCGCGTCCACACGCGACGGAGGAGAATACCACGAAGTGGCTCAGTTCGGGACACATTTTTCTTGACAGCTCGTCGAATAACTTCGTGCTCCACGCCTTAGCGCGAAAAGATTCCTCGAAGCTCGCTTCCGTCTGATTCTCGAGCAAGAGGTCCTTCAGTACCACGGCGAGATTGAAGATCGCCCCGAGAGGTGCGAGCTTCGAGGAAGCCCTCAGAATGTCCTCGCAGTCCTGACGGCTCGAGGCATCCTTACCGGTGATAACGAGCACCTTAACCCCGTAACTTTTCCACAGCTCGATGCGTTTCAGTTGATAACCGTTTCTTATACCGCTCCGGGAAGTGAGAACAATGTATTTAGCGCCACGAAGAACAAGCCAGTCGGTGAGTTCGAGGCCGAATCCGCCAAGACCACCGTGAATGAGGTAGCTCCTATTTTGGTGGCAGTGAAAACGCGGAAGCGCCGACACGGGCGTATCGAGCTTCTCCTTCGCGGGATGAATTTTTATGAGGACTTTGCCAATGTGTTTACCAGCCGCCATGTGACGGAACGCGCTCTCCAATTGTTCTTTCGGGAAAACGGTGCGCGCGAGAGGTTTTACAGCGCCGGAATCGAGGCCGGCTTGGAGCAATTTCTGGAGCTCGGCCTTCTTAGCGGGTGGCGCAATCAATAGATTATCCAGCATTACTCCGTAAAAACTGATCTCTTTGAGGAAAGCCTCCATACCCAGAGGATTGTTTGCCGCGAGATCGAACTTTCCAATTTCGAGGAATCTTCCACCGGTCGCTAAGCAACGTACCGAGGCTTGGAGTTTCTCTTCGGCCAATGAATTGAGAACGATGTCGACGCCTCGTCCCTTCGTGTGCTTCGTGATCATTTGCTCGAAGCTCGTGTTCCTCGAGTTGCCGATGTGATCCTCTGGAATTTCGGGGAATCGTTTTCGTATGAAGCGACGTTTCTCGAGTGTACCGACGGTCGTGAAAACCTCACAACCCTCGTGGAGCGCCAGAGTTATAGCCGCTTGTCCGACTCCACCGGAACCCGCGTGAATCAATACTTTGTCGCCTCGTTTCATTTTCCCGTTGTAAAATAGAGCGTAGTAGCAAGTCGAATAGACGCAAGGTACGGTCGCGGCATCCTCGAGCGACCAACTCTCCGGTATTTTCCATGACAGGTGGCGATCGATCTTGACGACATTTGTGAAGCCTCGCGACTCTACCAGTCCCATTATGCGAAGCCCCGAGGCCTCGACCGCTGAGTACTCGAGTCCGAACGGACACTCTTGGATAAAACGATTTTTCGCTACAACCTCGATCGCTAATTTACCAGTCGCGAGCATAACATCGCGGAAATTTATTGAGGAATAAACGACGCGTGCGAGATCTCGTTGATCACTCGTTTTTTCGATCGGTCCTTCGAGCCACCGCAATGAGCCGAGGTCACCGCGAACAAGTTGATTCGCCCATCCGTGATAAACCGGTTTCTCTGTTATTTCAGCCAACTTGAGATGCCTGTAAGTTCCCCATACACCACCGGCTCGCAAAACGTTCAAGCCTAAATCGAGTTGAAGCTGATCCGCGTACAGGGGATTCTCTATCGAGAAATCTGGAGCGTTCTCGTCCTGTATTATGTAACCCCGAACGACCTCCCCTCCTGGTTCTTTCCGCAGAGAATTTACGAGTCCGTAAAGTCCGTTTTCAAAGTCTCTTTCGCTGACGAGAATTATTCTTCCTGTCGCACCTGCGGTCGATTCCAATTCCTCTTTCATCGCCTCTTTCAACTCTTCCAACCAGTCGAATTTCTTGCTTCCCACCTTTATTATTCTCATTTTCCTCGATAGCCTGCCTCGTTTACGCAATAGCAACAAAGTCTCTCCGTTCTGTTGCCGTTTTTCCATAATCACGTTTAATCCTCGGCTTCCTGCGCTATCATCTATCGCGCCCGGACTCGTTTTCTCTCGAGTCAACAAAAATCCACCGTCTCTTAGCGCGAGCATCAGTTGACGCAACGTCTCTTTGTTCGCAGTGTCGAGCAAAGCCTGTCCGCAAGCTATCAAAGCACCCGTTTCCGCTGTAAGCTTTTTCACCTCAACAAAATTCATAGTCTGTGGTAATTTCCCTTCCTCGAAGGGATTCGAGGTCCCAACGAGATTCACGTCCGCTTGAACCAACGGAAGATCGCTCAACGTCTCCAGCAAGTGCGTCGACGTCAAATCTTCCGACGGAGATGAGGCCGCTTTATCGTCGATAGCCTCGATTGTCTTGAATTTAATTGTCGATACATTCTCCAGCGCGATATTACCCGATAAACGCACAAAATCGGACAACGAAGTTTCTCCCTTATCACGATGCGCTACGAATCCGTACGTCTCCAGGACTGGCTCACCCGCTGGCTTTCTCCGTGATATTGCACTTGCTTTCAGACCTCGAATCTCCACACCACCCGAAATTATTGCGTCGTACTCCTTGTATACTCTTACCGGGAATTCTGTTGACAGTTGAAAAAGTAGCATTGTAACAAAGAAACGATAAAGTTATGAATTTAATAAAAAGCTTCGTCGCATGCACTGAATGAGAACCTTTGTCCTCGGTCGTCATTTGACGAATCGTATTGAGATGGCTTTTTGTGTCGATCGTGAGCTTTTGAATTCCCGTTGGAACGAACAAGCCCCTCGTGTCGGAACCTAATATCTGCATTTGGAGCATATTGTCCATAAAAGCCACCCAATTGTTTGACCAAGCTATCTTTCCTTTTCGACCGTCGATCGATGAGCTCTTAAGGCTCCGGAACAATCCACTGTAATGATAACCGCGGAGTTTCAATTCTTTGTATATATCTCGCGCCGACATTGCTTCCTCAATCTGATCGTCATCGTTCGGCGGAGATAAATTCATCATTTCCACTGATGGTTTCGTCATTGGACGAATTGTTCCCGTAACAACAGCTGCACCACCTTCGACCACTTCGAATCTTCCAGTACCTGTAATACATTTTTGTTAAAATGAGAGAATAAGTTTCCCCATACGATTTTCGTTAGACAAAATCCAATGCTTCGAACCATTGGGAGGGGGATTAATGTTTTTTGGCATTGTAATCGCTGCTCCTATAATAATAATAATGTTCACCTTTCTGAACCATCAGAGTCAATTCGACGATTCCTTCTTTCGGTATGGTGGTGGCTCGTAAAAATTTAACGTCTTCGAAAATGACGGAAATCTCGGTATATAGTTCCCCGCTCATCATACCGATCGTTTCCCAAATGAGAGCAAGATAACCCGTAGCCGGTATCAAATTTCTTCCGTCAATTACGTGACCGGCCATATACTCGTAGTCCTCATCGGTGAGCACCACTTCGACTGTTCTCTCACCGGATGTTATTTTTTCTTGCATTCTGTAAGACGTAACGTACCTAACGGGAAATTGAGAAAATAAATTAATAAATTAACGACGTTCGAACGAAATAAAAGAATAAAAAATTCGCGAGTTATTTATCTTCAAATGAGATGGTTAATAATAAATAATAATCAACAAAAGAGAGAAACTCGACGAAATAGGAGAAGTAAAAGTTGGTTGAATTACCAGTCATCGCTGTGCTCCCATTTAATGAGCGGTGAAATCATGGGTGTACCGCGACTAACGGGATACTCGACATGGGGGAATAATTTTGATGTTTGTACTTGTAGTCCGACGTTGAATAATTTTCCAATACCTTGGAGGAAAACTTCGACGTTATCGTGGTGTCCTCGTTGCGTGAGCGCGATGTTCGTCACTCCAGGATTGAGAGACCGTCGTAATATCGCTTGCAACAAACCGTGGGGTGCGATTTCAATCGTCACCGCATCTTTTGGTATGAGAGTCGAGGTTTCCTCGAATAAAACGGCACTCAAAAGATTGTTCGTGTGATATTCCGCGGAGGATAAACGAGCTTGGGCCATTCCCCACTCGCTTCGACGCACCGAAGTGCTCACCCATTTTGGACTACGAGGCTTCGGCTCTGGTATAACTTTGTGCAGATAAGCCAACAATTTCGGTCCTGCCGCCGCGATGTAACGACTATGATACGCGATGTTACTGCATGGAACTTCCCTAGCGAAGATTTTTCTCGCCTGAAAATTATTTCAACATTTTACTTTTACCGGCGAGGTTTTTACTCGCGCAATCGACTCACTTGAAGTTTAGCTACGAAATCTTTCATGGACTCTGCGGGTCCACTGATGGTGGAACTTTCCGGCCCATTGTGACAGGCAACTTCGATATCCGGTGGACACAGAGCCTTGATGTCTTCGTATCCGAGTCCCACCGCGGCCATCGAGCCCTTGATCGTATCCGTCTCAATGGAAGCAAGTCCACGAGAGTATGCGGCAAGTACCATTTGTTCCGGTGTAAAGCAGCCATCAGCATAGGCACAGCCGAGTTCACCGACCGAATGACCGATTATTTTGTCGGGTACCACTCCAATGTGTGTAAGGAGATCGACAAGACCAATCTTGATGAATAATTAGATAAATTTCATTGATCAATTTGCATTTCCTCGAATTCGTACGATAAATTTTGTGTGTATATACTCCGATGATTTGTGAGAGTAAAATAAATTATTACGGGTAATACCTGAACTGCGGCAATGCCGACAAACGAGTTGAGAATATTATCGAAAGTCGATTTGTTCGGATTCGTCAAGATATCGTATATGTCAACGCCACGTGGTTTGAGAACAACGTCACATCTTTGGATAGCTGCGGCGAATACGGGAAAACGTAACAGCGCCGTACCCATACCAGGCCATTGGGATCCCATGCCTGAAAAAACGAACCATATGGGACGTTTCGCTCCTGGATAATGTTGAATCTCTCGGAGTGGTTTTTCACTCGTTGCGCTTCCTCCAACGATCGTGTATCCTCGGTACATGTGTCCGGGTATATCTTCGCTATGTACGTCCTGAAGAAGCCGCACGTATTCGACATCTATGGCTCGATTCTCAACCTTAATATCAAATAAATAATGTTTTTTTTTAAACATGTGAAGAAGAGTCACGTATGCGTGGACGCAGATTTTTTGTCGATACGGATACAGAATTGTAATAAATAAATATCCCGTAATAAACGGGGTTCCTCTTACATCGTTTAAGATGCTATCAACAGCCGGTTCCGTACGTCCTGAGATAACTACTAGTCTTGGCAGATCATCGTTTGGCGCGCCGTTATTAATTTTCTCCTTGGCATTCGATTTCATTAAAATGTGAGCGTTTGCACCACCAAAACCGAATGAATTGATACCAACGTAACCACCTTCCCAGGGCTCCAGATCACAGATTACCCGGATTCTGCCATCCTCCAAGGCTTTTACGCCCTCCCTGGGATGTTTGTAATGAAGGTTCGGCGGTATCAAACCGGTTTCCATAGCAATCACAACCTGTCGTGGGTGCCAAAAAATACATCTATCAATCGGAACAATTTTATCGATTGTCTTAAAAAATAGTCCTGACTTTCGCGAAATATATTTTTTATATATTGAGGGTTGATAGAATATTTTGATAAATCTATTATGGATGCGGTTCACCTTGGCGACGGAACAAATTCCACTGGCGGGCTCGGCATGTCCAAGATTCGATTTGATCGAGCCGATTCTCAAAGGGGTAGTTCTGCCAGTGCAGAAAACACGCTCGAGAGCATTAACTTCCTCGGGATCACCGACTTTGGTGCCAGTTCCATGAGCCTCGATATAAGCCATATCCGTCGGAGGCACCCCGCACTCTTCGTAAAATTCTTTGAGAAGAGCGCTTTGCATAACGCTCGAAGGAAAAGTAATTCCCTGTTCCTTGAATCCATCGCAATTGGTTTTGGCGTGAACGAACGTCGCGTAAATACGTTTCGCGTTTTTAGCTTTTTGAAGAAATACCAGTCCAACCGATTCGCTCCGAGTATAACCGTTGGCATCAGCATCGAATGACTTGCAGCGACCATCCGGAGATAAAACACCTTAAATTTGAAAAGCAATTTCCATTATTGAAAGTTTTTTTTTCAACCGACGTCGCGTAAGATTTGCCACGCTGTGTAACACGTTCGAATGCGGAATTTTTAATGTTACTACCGAGTCGAGAAAATTGTAGGGATACGTAAGGATGAAGACAGAGATTAGCTCCACCGACGAGAGCCGCGTCGCACTGTCCACTGCGAATAGATCTGTAAGCGTGTTCCATTGCGAACAAACTCGAGCTGCAGGCCGAATCTACCGTGTAACTTGGTCCATTTACACCCAGCCAATAAGATATTCGATTGGCCAACATGGCTCTGCTGCATCCGGTAATACCGAAACCATTTACCTGTTCCGTAAAGGAGTAACAAACGGACATGAGATTATTGTTCCAATTGATCGATCGCAGCACTTTTGCCAAATAAAAATTTGCAAAATATCGAAAGTTTAAAAGCTTCCCACCTGAAGTTTTTCGTAGAACCAAGTTTTTTCAGATTCGGAGAAGCAAGCACCGATAAAAACTCCGGTTTTGGTACCGCGCAACTGGCGAGGATTAATGCCAGCATCAACGATGGCCTCGTAAGCGTGTTCGAGGAGCATCCGGCACATGGGATCCATGGTGTGTGCCTGTTTGAAATGAACACCGAAAAAGAGAGAATCGAATTTCCCAACATTGTTTATTTTTCCTGTACGTTGAGGTATCTCGGGATGATCTGTAAAGAAAATTATAAATATTTATAACAGCAATTATACGCCATTCTCTACACACCGCGTAAACAACTTTTCATATAGCGCATCTAGAATATTTAACAAATAACATTAAATCCACGAGCTTGTATATTTCTTTTACTTGACGCCCCCCCCCCCCCGATATGTGCGTCATTGCAACGATGCAATTGCATATCGTTGCAATGCTTCAAGCACAATCGTCATTTTAGTAAGTCCATGAACATGAATTGCAAAAATCGTGAGTAATCCCGCTTTTAATGAAGTTATCGATTTAAATAATTGACAATTGGATGATAGAAAATAGAAGGAACTGAACAGTCGAATTGCGGGTCGACGCGCGGGAGGGATTTACAAATTTACCAAGCTTCCAACGTCGATCGTCGTCCGTAACGAGATCGACCTTATTGAAAAGATTCTCTTGAAAGTGCCGCATGTTGTCAGAGTCCGGAAATCTTCCGGCGATACCGGAAATTACGATGTCATCCTCGTTGAAAAAATCCGACGCTTTGACATTTCCTTCCCTTGTGCTCTCGCTGTTCTCCATCCTCGGTCCTCACCTCTTCGAACGGAACCAATTATTCGAAATCACAAAACTTATCACCACGATTTGTCCCGTTTTTTCGCTTTATTATTTCACTTATCAATCACATGTAATTTATATTTCGATGATGGCGAGACGGAGAAAGCAAAGGAGAGAATTGATGATTCAACGTCAATTCCCTCGTGCCTGAAACGAGCACGGACTTAAGAACAATGAAGAAGCCATTGAATAAACTTTACTTTTTATAACATCTCCTCATCCCTACTACTTTGTATTTTACAGGTCAAACGACTAAGACCACTTACACCATTTCGCTAAACTTATTTTCATGCTAATGAACTTATTTAATTTCAAATTAAAACACCCGTTCAAATTTACCTTCCGTGAAGTTTACAAACTCTTATCCTACTCTTCACATTTTTTCATACCAAATTTCAACGTCCCCCCCTCCCCTGCGCCCGTGCGCTCGGCAACGAAACACATCAATTTTCACAGTTTACACAGTGCTACACCGAATTCCTCATTCATCATTTAATTATTTCAATGAATATCGAATATTTCCCTTATTTTCACGCTGCAATTGCTCAATTTAATCCCAGTGATTCATTACCCTCGGGTCAACTGATTTCAGCTAATTTACTCATCGACGCAACGTTGTCGATTTACATTGTTGAGGTGGTTAAAAAATTTCCAACCTCTTTGTAGATTCTTCGATTATACACACGCACATACGATTCATCGAACAGTTTTCATCTTCATTCAGTCTTTATGAAAACATACGTTATCGAAATGATCTTCGAAAATCATCAACTCTTATTTTCACGCGGCTACATTCTTTTGGAGCTTTCTTCGAAGATAATACATGAAAAAAATAGTACTGTACGTAATATCGATTACGTGAGTCTTGGAATTTGAATACCGTTGACAAGTCGAAATAACGTTCCAAGTTATTTTTGTTATCGCGATTGCAGAGAAAAAAAGTGTCAATTTCAAGTGCAAATGGACTAGAAAAAGTAAACTCTGTCTTTCGGACGTTGAACTTGAAAGAAAAATTACATTTTCAATGGTTCTTCTTCTTGCTCTTGAATGAGTGTGTTTTCGATTTAAAAAAAAGGCCTCTTCGAGATCGATGAATATTCAAGGGTACGGTCAGTGTCAAGGGTTGCCGGATGTCGCATCACTCTCCATACATAATTCTATTTCGTCTTTTTTTTAAATTTCTTTTTACTTTTTTTTCCTTTCCGGCGCTTGCACTCACCCGCGAGCTCCCAATAAACTATAAACAATTGTTTTCTTGTTAAACTCTGCGCAACATTATCGATTCTACTTATATCTTCTCTCTCCTTCCATCCCCCACTTCTCGTTTGTTGTCGATTACATCGAATCCTCTTTTTATGAGCTCTATATATTTCTTTGTGGGAGAATTCTAAAAAATTTTCTCGCACCAAAATAGTCTTACTTACAGGATTCCTGTTATGCACAAAAAATGTAATTACTAGACTCTCATCGACGGTACCGAATTCAGTCTGACCTCGAAATATATCTATTATTATATTGAGGTGAATTTACTTCGACGCTTTGGTGCTGGCCTCACGAAATTTCAATTAGGTTGAATCGAGCACGGATGTTTAACTTTTCATTAATAATGTATTCGGGCGATGAGAAAAATACTTTAGAAATTTCTCGTACTTTCTCTATGCACCTTGGAAAATATCAAAATTTGAAGCAAATCGGAGGTAACAGCTATTCGGAAATAGAGCCAAATACAAAACATGGTACGAGAATGAAAAAAAAAAAAAAAAAAAAAAACAATATAACAAATTCATTTGAAAGTTATTGGGGAAATGATAAAGATTACGAATTTGAAATTGCTTCTAATTTGTTATGCCGTAATAGTTGGGATTGTAATGAGGGAACGCATGTAGAAACGAAGATGATTGACAGCAGGACAATAGCTCTACGAAATAATATCTGAAATAGATCCTTGTTTTCACCACTTGGATATTGTTCATTTTTTTATTCGAATATCCATTTAACTGAGGAATGTTTATTAGAAGAGAGAAGTACGGGGTCAAGATGTGAGTCACGTCACGCATAGCTTGAACGTTATAATACAAATCTTTATTTATTAAATGTTTCGTTCCCTCGCGTCTTTCTCTCTAGTGTCATTTCACTTCACTTGTATCGAAAGACTACAAAATTATTAAGTCTTTGCCGACGTACAAAGGTTGAAAAATATATTATTATATTCAAATTATATTGATGATGCGCAATCCACCAATGTGCTACTTTCATCTAATTAATTAACGGCTTAGCGTACAGCAGCGAATGAGCTCATTTAGGTACGTCTATTTTATTTGTCTATTACACAGTATAAATATCGCTGATACTCTACAAGCTTTTTCAACTCCTACGAGAATTGGTTCAGTGATGGAAAAATTGTTTGAACAAAGCGAGTATGTGATTTGAAAATTAAAATATGATGTAATCGTAATTACAGTGGTAATACTATCAATGGCAGGCCTCTCTGGACTACTTAAATAATTGAGTGGAATAAAAAAAATTGAGATCCATCGGCCAACGACTTTACATTTCTTTCAGTTCAATCATTACGCAAATATCGAAATAGAAACCGCGATAAAGATTGTAGAGTTCACATTGTTGTAATAAAGCGTTTTATAGACTATTTTTCATCGCCTTCCTCAACACACTTATGGCAAAGAAGATTAGCCCAATATTCATGAGCCAATCGTATACCCTATGAAAGTAATATCAATAAACTATCTAAGCACACAGTTTTCTTTTTTTTGTGAAGGCTTGGATATATGCCAATGGCTGTCAGTGATTGGAAACGTTTGCAAAGTGAACCTTTTTTCCCTGACCGTCGAGGGCTTCCATCAGGCTCGATGTGAAGCTGAATTCTGAACTGCTGTCGTCTTCTTGAGCCCTGGAAATCGATTTATCGATTGATTATTCATTCACCAATAAGTCACTTGCAGCAATTTAAATATCCCCGTTGCTCGGTTATTTTTTCATACATTTCAATTATTCAGCCGCATGTGTTATGAGCGTAATTGGCGTCCTCCTTCTACATAAATTCTCATACTGCGTGAGGTTTTTAAATACCCCCTCAATCACCCTCGAGGTCACACCGATCAAATTTGCGCTGTATATAATTTCGGTTACCACTTATAACAGTGGAATGAAATGAGTGTATAAAAAGTGTGAATAAAGATCATTATTGGTCATTATCTAGTAATAAATCACGTGTAAAAAACTAAATTTCTATTTTTAAATTTAATTGGAAAAATTTCCTCTTCCAAATGTGTGATTTATATTTCATGAATTTTACGGAGAATTTTGGGTAGTTCAGAACACTTTTTCCGCTTCATACGAACAAAAAAATCTGAGATGTCGTTATTGTTTAAGACGTTACTATGAATAATCCAATATTTCCTATGAAGCGTTAAACTCTGAACGATTGTCGACGATGAAAATTGAAAAAAAAAACCGATCGACTCGATTAGTAATATTGACACAATTTTTATCAAGAGAAGACCTAGAAGTTACGTTTTTCGACTTACAGTGTATCCAAACTTGTTAAACTCCCATTGATTTGTGATGACGAAGTTTGTCCGTCTATTTTTAGAATCTCCAGTGATGAATTAACCGCCGATACGTAAATTCCACGAGAGCCAGCGTTCCCTAAATATCGCGGATTGTTGAGTTCAATTACACTTCTTTCTGGACTTTTTGACGCAGATCTGAATGCATCGCCGCTGAGTTTGATCACTTCCACCGACGAGAAATGGACGGTGAATAGATAAGGCTTACGAAAAGCTATAATAATGATAAAATTTGATTATTCCTATGCGCTTTATGCGCATCCTATGCGATTTAGGAACTTTTTTTTTCGTTTTTGCAAGAAAAAAAACCGGCGCGTATGCAGTTTTTTTTTGCAGTTCAAATGAAAGAAAATATTGATAACGAAAAATAGCAAAACATAAGAAATTGTCACCTACCGAATGCAAAAGGCAAGTGGCTCCATGTTGGATCGACAGCACGGGTTCTTTGACCATACTCGTTGACAAAGACCCCGAACTCATTGTAACACAAAAGAAGTTCAAGAGATTGGGACGAGGTCGAGACATTTAGTACAGAAACCGGGAATATTCCCAGTCTCGCCACTCCAGACAATGCAGCTTTTACCGAACTGTCATCCTCTTCCGGAAATTCTACACAATTTCAAGCCATAGTTACGTTGAATTATAATGTGGTCCAATTATTTACGGAATATTCATATAATTTACAGATTGTAGGTTAAAAAATGCGTGCTCATTTTTATCAATTTCTTACCGTCTATCGTATAATTTTCCAATTCAATTTGGAAAAATTTGTGACAACCAACGACGAGAACGTTTTCAGTGAAAATCGCACAGCTGCACGGTTCTTGAGTCTCGAGTTCTCGTACTGCTATGAATTCTCCGGAATCTTGATCCGATGACCATTTAAGGAGTCTGTACCAAAATAGAGGTTTGTTATTTTTTTATATAGCGTGCAGTTTTCAAAAATTTATCTAGTTTTTGTTCGAAAAACTTTGTCTTAGACATTCGTTGTTGCTGTTGTTGTAGCGTATTGAATGAATCTTACACGACGTGAGTGGCGGTGGCCGCGCACAACATTTCTCCCTGAATTTGGTAGAGATGACAACTTTCGCATCCGGTTAAAATTGTTTTGGTATTTATCGCTGGTCTCGAACATTCGGCGGCGAGAGCGTTGCTACGCAATTGACGGAGGTCACATGAAACTAATTGCCTATCCTCGCCAGCGATCATCAGAGCTAGACCCAAATGAGGATGCAACGATAATTGATG
The DNA here is from genome assembly GCF_019457755.1 of Venturia canescens. NCBI lineage: Eukaryota > Metazoa > Arthropoda > Insecta > Hymenoptera > Ichneumonidae > Venturia > Venturia canescens. The sequence continues at coordinate 772,550 of NC_057421.1, read as the reverse complement.
TACTTTTTTCACGCCACGGATTTTCGTCAGAATATGCGATTGACCGGGACGATACGAAAATAATCCCTCCTCGGCACCCAACAATAAAACCTTTTCATCTTCCAACTCCAAAATACAATTCACATCCAACTGTAAACGGAAAGAAAATAACTTTGATTCGTAAATATGATGCTAAATTATTTCCATTTTTCGAAGACACGGCAAGTCGTCGTTGCGATAAAACATCTTGGCAAGATAACTTACCCGGTTTTTTTCGAGTCTCATGATTGTTTGGAATTTATCAGGTTGCGTTGTTCTTCCAGATCCATTGTCGCACGCAACGTTTTTGAGTGCTTTCAGCCAATTCTTTTTATCAATTTGACTGAGAGTCATCACGTCAAATCTCGAAGAAGGCCAACATGTCGTAGACGAGTTGGATTCGACCCGAAATACAAATGGGAGATCGGATTTGGCGGTACTCACGACTTCAGCTACTTGCACATTTTCAGTAATAGTGAAACCGTGTTTCCCATCGAGATCCAGACGATTTATCGCAGCCATACCGGGACTCGGTTGATGCTCGTAAATACAAAGACACGTTCCTTCCAATCTTAGATATTTTCGATCCCAAGACACTTTTGCTCGACCGGGCACTTTTACCCAGCCTTCCATGTGGACTGTCGTATCACCTTTTTTTTGGGGGGCCTTTGCTTCCTATTATTACATAATTATTCAACATTGATAATCAATAACATGAGCTGATGGAACGAATTTTTTTTTGTTTTCAAGTAAAATAGAAATATGCAAGCAGGAGACTGTATTTCACACAAAAATGTTGTTTACCGTCTCAACGTTGTCTGGTTCATCGAGAGCAAGTGTCTGCACACTGCCACTCAAGTTGGTGATGCTCGAGTCGCTGGATTTCCACGATTGTGTTTCACTCATGTGCTTCGCAAAATCACCAGGTAACCCACAGCTAGGGGGTACAAGGAGTGAGCATTTGGGATGACTAATGATCTGGCATTCGCTGCAAACGGCTGCTCGTTTACCGAATTGAATAGTATCGAGGCAAGCCGCACACTTGCCGCTCCTCATAGATAATTCAATGTTGAATCTATGAGGAATATTGTGTCGCATTCTCTGGATGGAAGTTTGTCTCGTCAGAGCGACAGCGTCTTTACCGTTTTCAAGAGGAATCCCGAGGGCTCTTTTCGACTCGGGGGAGAGTGGCGAGGGTCCGATCGGATTGGAAGCCTGCTCGGCTTTTATTGCTAACAATTGTTCGGTCAGAGTTTTGACTTTGGCTCTTTCGCTCGCCAATTGATTCTCCAATTCGCGATAACCAACTGGCATTCCCGTACCGGTTGGCGGTACATTTTCTTTTTGTTTTCCGCTACCAAAAATCTTGTCGCAAACAGTTTTTTTTCGTTTGGCAGCTTCCTCCAGTTTGAGAGTCAAGTAATCGATCAGTTTGGTCTGTTGGTATCTCGTACCCTCGGCCTTGACTTCGCGTTCCTGATAAAATTGTCTGATATCGTCGAGTACCGATTCAAGCTCGGCAATACGAATACGAAGCTCTTGTCCTTGATCAACGTTCGCTTGTAAATCTTCCATCAAGCACATATTAGCTTCTTTGAGCTCGTGCATCCTCGTCAAATGTTGGCTGCACTCTTCTTTAACGACTCTCGATTCACCCCTGGCCGTTTCCAAGGCTCTCTTCACCTCGCCCAAGTCGCACTCTAATTCGGCGCATTTGCCGCTCAATCCAGCCACCTGCTTCGTCAAATCTTGGGCCAATTTCTTGTACTGATCTCGCTGTCCCGATAGATTGCTTCTCTCTGTTTCAACATCGCTCATTTCCGCTTCCAAACGCTCGATCGCTCGCTCAGCCACCAAACGACGCGTTTTTTCTTCGTTCTGGCCAATTTTCGCTTCCCGTAGTTTTTGCTCTACCGATTCAAGCTCTTTTTGCAACTTCATGCGTTCTTGGATCAAAGTATTCTCCCGTGTCTCGTGGTCGCTCGTTAGTCTCTCGTAATCGGTTAATTGTTCCTCGAGAACGGTGCAAGTTTCCTTCAAAAGATTTATGTTGACCTGTTGTGATTTGGTACTTTGCTCGTATTCCTGTAACTTGCATTCCAGCTCATTTCGTTCCTCGTTAAATTTATTGATTTTGGTTGTTAGACGCTTGTTCTCAGCTATGAGCTTGTCCAAACGATCCTCGTCATCCCGCATCTGTTTTCTTGTACTGTCCAATTCTCGGCGTAAAGAAGCGCTCGAGGATTGCAGCTCTTCGATCTGTTTATTCGCTTGGGTCAAAGCCTTCTGGGCCGAGTCAGCCTGTAATTTGTTTCTCGTCGCTTCTCTCGTAATTTCAGCCAAAGAACTTTTCGCGCTTTCCAATTCTATCAAGAGCCTCTTCGATTTCTCCTCCTCCTCTTTGAATTTCGTGTTTAGCTGTTGACTCAACTTTTGCTTATCCTCCTGCAACATCTTGATCCGCTCTTCCGCGGTCTTGGCCTCCCTCATGGCGATTCTTTTATCGAGATTAGCGTCCGACAATTCCTTCTCCTTTTTCCAAAGACTCGTCTGTGCTTGTTTAGCAATTTGTCTTTCGGAGGCGACCTTGTCGCGCGATGCTTGCAGTTGTTGCTCCAGTTTTTCCACCTGATGCTCGAGAAACGCGATTTTTTGTTCAACTTCCTTCTGACTCGGTAAACTTGTGCGTGACTTGGTTTGATCCGAACGCTTGAGACTCGCGTTTTCAGCCTCGAGTTTTGTCACGCTTTGCTCAAGACGTCTCAGCAGTTCCTCAAGATCGCCCACCTTTCGCAATTGTTCCTCCTCTTTGGCCAATGAGTGTTGGAGTCTTTGTTCGAGCGTCTCTTTATCCTGGCCTATTTTTTCGATTGTCAGAGCTTCTTTTCGTTCCAGTGTCATCAAAGTCTCGTTCAGATCGGATTTCGCCATTTCCAGTTGACTTCTCAATCGCTCATTCTCCATTCTCATCTTCTCCAATTGGTCCTGCAAACTCGCGATCGTTTGTTCGGCCATGGGAATATTTTCGAGCTGCTTGCTTCTTTCTTTCAGTTGATTTCGCAGCGTCTCAATTTCCGTGTCGCGGGCCGGAATCATCGCTTTTGTGCTTCTTAATTCTTCTTGACAATCTTTCAACTCGGATTGTGCTAATTCAAGAGCGACGTTCAGCCTCGATTGGCGACAATGATTCGTGTCTTCCTCGTGTCGCAGTTTCGCCTCGAGTTCCGTACTTTTCGCTATTTCCATTTCCAGTTTGAGTCTTATCTCAGCCAATTGGTTGTGCGTCCGGTTCGCTATTTCCTCAAGTTTGTTCTCAACCCCCTGAGCACTTTGACGATTCAACTCTCGAGTCTTGGCCAATGACTCTTTGTACTGTATTTGAAATACTTTCAATTTGTGCAGCTCGGCGTTGACAGTCTCTAATTCGCACTGCGTTCTTTGGAGCTTCGAGCTCATTTCATTATTACTAGTGCACAACTCGGTTATGCGAACTGTCTGAACCTCTATGTGCTTGTTCAATCTGTCGATTTTTTCCTTTTCCGCCACTTCCCACTTACGCTTCGCTCGCTTTATAAGATCCAATGCTCTTGTTTCCAATTCTTTTCTTTCCTGTCGCTCTAGATCCAAAGTTCTTTTTACCGACATTATGTCGGACCTGCAATTTACCAATTCCCTCTCTAATTTGTCCCTTTCTTTGCTCAGAACTTCCAACTTTTTGTTCTTTTCTTCCAACTGTGATTCCAGTGAAAAAACTGTATCAGACGTAGCTTTGTCCTGCAACTCCAATAGTTTCTTGTGACGATCCTGATATTCTTTCTTTTTGTATTCCATCTCTGTGCTCAACTCCAGCATTTCTTTAGAAAACTTTTCCGTTTGGTCAGCAGCTTCCTTCAGTATATTTCTTTCTGCTACTTCTCTACTCGATAAGAGGAGTGCTCGACTCGGAGAAAGAGTCTTGTTATCCATATCTCTAACCATAGCTATGGGCTTTCCTTTTTGTCTAGTCACCATTGATATGTTTTTTCTTTATGCCTTCGTTCGATTACTCTTATCTCACAAATTACTGAAGGGAAAAAAAACATACAGATTATTTTCCATTTTTGAAAAATCCTTCAATATTCTTTCCCTTTCGTTTTTTTTTCAAAATGATATTTGCTATTGTTATTTAAAAATTTATTACGTAAAATACAATTTTATTTTTCTTGCTTAGACAGCAGAGAAAAGTTACTTTTTTCCTATGGGAACAACTAATGGCAAAAACTCGGGTTTACAACGATTTTCAGAGAGGAAAGCTCGAAACTCGGTAAAAATTGTGATACCCGTGATACTTGATTCACACAATTCTTTCCAGATCATAAAAGAACTTCGGAAAAAGTCAAATTGAAGCTCTTTGTAGTTTCCATGTCGAATAAATACTCACTTCTTCATGAACTTGAATTCGTGACCATTCCATTCCTTGTTGACAAAGTAAAAGTTGCAGTTGTCAATCAAATCGACTACATTTGTCCGCGATAAACTATAAAGATTCACAAAAAAAATTAAAGATGAGATATACAAAATAATTGAGTTTCGTATAAATTTGACGCAATTCAAGGAAAGAAATTTCAGCCGACGATCGCATCGACTATGAAACACTGCGCTTTTAATGTTACACAAACTAGTTGCACATGTTTTTTTTTTTCAATGGATTCGTATTCAAAAGAATCATCCTAACAAACAATCAGAAGCTGGTGATTCTTATTTACAATGTTTACGTTACTTGACGCGCGCTTACCCGACTCGCTCGTAACGGTCGCCGCTGCGAGTAGCGACATTCGAAACTCCATTTTGTAATTTGAATTGACGACAGATGCGCCAAATGCGCGCGAGCCTTTAGCGCTACCGGTCAAACGATGAACTTGTATCTGGAAACCTCGTGACCCTTGTGATAAGCACAGGATTTGTTTTATCGGCAAGTGGTAATCTCTTCGAACCATAGACCGATACATATAATAATATATATTTGAAATCTCGTTTTCGTTCGTATATATATTTATATTATATAGATGAATTATTGCGTCGTCTGCTTTGCTGATTGCTAAATCATTTTTATATTTTACGTAGAAAATATTAGATTTGTGGTTTTTAGAAATTTTGGTAAAATTAGGATGAATCCTATAAGAAAATATCTTCACAATGCAAAGAAGAATAGAAGAATCTTCGTTGAATTGACAGGTGGGTGAGGGAGGTGAGAAACTGTCAAGAAAAGTGACAATCTGAGGTAACCTTTAGAAATAATTCAAATCGAATAAGCACGCATATACAAAGAACGGGTTATGACAATGAAATGAAGATTGTGACGTATTAAAAAAAAACTACTCAAATCCAGGGTTTTCCTGTAGTCAGTCGAACTTGGCGTTTGTACCAAAATGTCAGCCGGCAAAGGAGGAAGAGCTGTATTTGCTAAAAAAATTTCTGGATGACGAAGGAAAACTCTGCGTCCTTACAGGGGCTGGAATATCCACAGAAAGTGGAATTCCGGACTACCGTTCAAAGGACGTAGGACTCTATGCCACCAGTGACAAACGACCTGTACTTTACAAGGACTTTGTACAGAAGGATTACGTGAGACGTAGGTACTGGGCAAGAAATTATGTCGGATGGCCGAGATTCTCATCTTTTGAGCCCAACTTTACTCACAGAGCCCTCAGACATTTGGAAATTGAAGGTCGTTTACAATGCATCGTGACACAAAATGTTGACAGACTTCATACCAAAGCAGGAAGTCGCAATGTCATAGAACTTCATGGTACGGCCTACACCGTTGTGTGTCTCGGTTGTAATAAAAAAATCAATAGGTTCGATTTTCAGAAAATCTTAAAACATCTTAATCCAACAATGATCGCTCGTACCCGAGAGATTAGACCGGATGGCGATGTCGAATTAACCCAGGTGCTTCACGCAATCCACCATGTTATATTTATTTTTTTCTTAATAAGTAATATGACAGTTAAAATTTTCAAATGAATCGATATGACGTTTTATACATTTTTTTTTTGCAGGAACAAGTAGACGATTTCGTAGTCCCATCTTGTGACAATTGTGAGGGTATATTGAAGCCAGATATAGTGTTTTTTGGTGATAATGTGCCACGAACGATCGTGGAAAATGTTCGTGAAAACGTCGACCAGTCTGACGCTCTTTTAGTCCTGGGGAGTTCAATTACGACATTTTCCGGTTATAGAATTATCTTACAAGCTGTTGAGGCAAAAAAACCCATTGCTGTTGTCAATATTGGTGAATCTCGAGCCGATAAACATGCAGTTCTTAAAGTTTCAAGCCGTTGCGGTGAAGTACTTTCAAAACTGTTTGAAAACTGTCATGAAATGAGGTAAAAATTCGACAGGATCAAATGACCTCAAATCTTATGAATTTTAAATTTATTTGACTGAATCGCATCGATTCATTCGACATTCTCGCTTGCCGTGTCAATTAAGATTTTAGACAATTAATATATGAATGTGTAAATAGAACGCGTATCTATATTTCATGGACAAAGATTATATTACTATATGCATATATATTTTGTTTATCGAACAGTAATGCACAAAAAATAGAGTTATTTTGGCGTTCTCCACTCTGACGTTAATAAAAATCGTATGGAAACCTGGCAAAATGTTGATTGAAATTCGAGCAATTCAAGATTCGCATATTTATGTGTGTATGCGCTTCGATCTAAAAATATTTATGTCCGCATAAATTATAAGTAAAATTCGGGGAGCTGTTAACAAATCTACAAATGCAACTGCAACTCAAGTAGAGTTTGAACTTGAGCGAATACAATTTCTCTATGTATTTGATTCGACTTTTATAAAATTATCGAAACAAATTGTATAATTGATCTCTTTCTTTTTTTTTCAAAGCACCTTACAGATGTGAAATGAGAAGAAAAATTCTTGTTATATAAGCCATTTATTATTCAATATTTAACGAATGAAACAGCAAAGAATTATATTATTCATTGTTCAACGATCAACATGCAATGGTCCGCTCGTACCTTAACCCGTAACATCTTAAACGAACGAAATATTTGTTGACTCGCTAGTACATCCTGAAATTTCATTGCTATATTACTGTGAATGTTGATGAGGGCAACGAATGATACTAAACAGGAGGAATTCATTCGTCAGTACTTCTTTATAATTTTTTCATCCTGTGTCAACGAAAAAAACATATTATAAAACTAATATAATGCTAATCTTGTAGTTGATGCGTCTCACAGTGTACGTGCGTGATCAAATTTGTGGAAAATTTTTTAAAGAAAAAAGAAAACTCCAAACGTATGTTCCAATAGGATCGTCATAATACATTAGGAATTTTTCGTATGTAGAATCGTGCCAAACGTTTAATTCACCAAGAATTTTTAACACTGCAACGATTGTTTTCAGAAGTAAAAACTCTGTCGATACATTTGTTTCTCATTCGCCTCGTGTTGAATTATTGTTTGCCCTAATATTCAGCTAACAATGATATTTTCTTGAAATCGCTGTGTTCAATAATCTTCAAACGTAATTCTTTGCTTCGATTACTTGCTGACGAAAACCTTTCTTTATTATTATAATCTATAATATCCAGCCGATACAATGATTATGAAACAGTATATCACATGTCTTATTTTCTAACTCTGTCAACAGAATCTACCACGATACTTTCGGCTTTCGACCTTTTACTCACAATCGGACATTGCTTTGATTGAATACTGCAAAAAGAAAATGTGTCGGGCTATCGGCTCTGTATTTTTTTTCTTTTTTATACCCGTGAAACGAACGTTCCCCCAACAAGTGCAGTTTGATAAAAAAAAAACAGTTAGAATTTTTCAACCCGTCAGCGAACGGGGGTTCGTGCTTTGTTACTTTTTTCCAACTTTTATGATGATGGCACGAACATGTGAAATTCTTGCTATCTCTACCAAATTTATTTCAATGATGGAATTATTTTCAATTTTCTCTTTTTTTAACAGAGCCGGCAGCCGAATCTATACTCGCGAGAAAATCTTCTATCCCCCGACCGCCGACTGATTAATCGTGCGCTCTGCTCTCATTATTCAAACGACAAAATTCGGTTACAAATAACGCCAATTTCTCTATGAAAAATAGAGATGTCGTTAGACAAAGAGGGAAAGACGAAAACCTGCACAAGAATCGACGCACGATTTCAATAACTTCGGCATACATCACTCAAGTGTTTTTGTCTCTAGAGTCCATTCTCTCAATGACACTCGATTCACGTTGAAGAATTAACATAAAGCACTTGGTCACTCTTGTCGCTACGCTTTAAGGAGGTATATGAGTTTCGTAATAATACATCATTTTTATCGAAAAAAGACATGAAGAAGGCCACAGGTTTTTTTGCATTAAAATTCGGTCGGTCGTTGAAAATGTTCAATTGTCCGTGAACCTTGATATGTTTTTCGATCACTATTTCAAAATCCAGGGATCACTATAGATCGAATTTCATTTCCGCATCGTCATCACTCGTTACTGACGCGTGAATTCAAATGCTGTGGTTATCGATAAAACTTGGTATACGCATTTTATGACGCGGAATCCCACATGCGGAAAAAATGAATTTTGAATTTCGTATGTACGAGGAGGATTTTCAATGTTGGATCTTCTGTTATCGAGAAACTATCATAAATACGACTTTTTTTCAAATGAATATTCGTTACTGAAATTTATAAGAAGAAAATGATTGTTACTGCGAAATCAATGCCAATCGCTTTCGAAACGGAGGCTCGAAGAAGCAATTTTGTTTTCTAGACGCATCGCTACCTCGTACAGGAGCTTCCACTGAACAAAATCAGCGATTCCCGGGCTCCGATTTCTGTTGCTTTCGAATTCATATGTTCATATTGAGCGGCATTAACGGCACGTACTTGTCACTCGGACGGAATTTGTACTGAGAGCAAAGACGATTCGATTCTGCCTCTCCGTAGCCGTTCCTGAAAAATTTCACCACTTTATTAAGACACGGAAAAATCATTTTTCATCTTGCTCTCAAAAATATTTGGGTTTAGTTAATGAATTATTATCCGAGGGTACCACCACCTAAAGATCATTTGAAAAATTTCATCGTACTGCGTGTATGTGTGTGTGTGTGTGTGAATGAATTTCAAGAAATGCTCGTGAAAGTGGAGTGAAAAAGCCATCATCACGATTCTTCCTCAACATTTTCAAGTGTTCGTCTCCGAGCTCTCACGCCATCCGCAACGACGCTAAAAAGTGTGTTCAACAGCGAGTTCCTTCTTCCAATCGTCCAACTACGTTCGCTGTCCGCCGGATAGTACCTCGGTGAACGTTTCCATTGTATTTCGTTGCTAAAATTAGCGCACGAGCTGCTGCAACGAAATATATTCCAGCACACCTTTCTACAGATCTGAGAATCTCTTGATCTCGTCGAATCTCAGCCAATTATTTAATTCACATCTCCGCGATATAATTTCAACGAAAAATGATAATTAATTAGCAGCGAATGGATGGAGGAAGAAGAATCTCGTTATACCTCTGCCATTGGGAGCACGGACGTCGCTCCTTGAAACAGGTGACCTGTACGACGTTGAAGAAAAGCGCCCCCAGGGTGTTGGCAACCTCGGTGTTCAAATTTTGAAGGCAACGTCGAAATTTGGCATCGCAATCACAGTGAGAACGAGTGAACGGAGAAGTATTGCAAATTCCATGAATACACGATCGCGGTAGTATGACGACGGGACAATGGTCGTGCTCCCGACAGCAGGCATCCTCGTTCGCGTGATGACCCAAATCGTCGTACGAAGCGGCGATATTTCCTGGGCCGCACCACTTTGTTCCTGGATAAATCAATCCTCCTCCCGGCGGTTGATTCTGAAACGCGGGCGACGTTTATATATCGAGCCAACTGCTCGTTTTTCCATACAAATTTTCAACAATACTAGAGACAAAATTATTCCCAATAACATTCGCCACGGGGCGAATGATCTTGGTGAAAAAGGAAAAAAACTCGTTGAAATACGAGTTCGGTAGGATGTCAATTTACGAATAGAAAAAAACTGAGAGCAAAAGGAATACTCACTTTTCCCTTGTTTCTCGACTCTTTGCAGGTCTCCTCGAGATCGTCGATGAGATTGCTCGACATCTGTCGAACTTTTTTCGGATCCGCGCCGAGGATCATCTGCTGAATTATTCCACGATCGTGATAAAGAGCACAGAACGGAGCACCCGCGTTGAGCTCGACCATCCTCGACATCGTCATGTCGGCGACGAGTACGCTCGATTCGACCTCCAGCCCCCAAAGGAGTATCGTCGAGAAAACCAACGTTAAACCAATCATCTGTAATCAGTCGCAGAGGGATTTAACGCTGTTCAAAAACTCGCTCAATCTTTCACCAGTCCCTCAAACGCGCCGCACACTCGATATTCAACCAACAATATTCTCTTTCCAGACCGATTTTTCAGGCTTTTTTTTCAATTTTTTTAAATCATCGAGTACAAAAACGTCGGATGCATACTTTTTAATGAAAACTCTTTCCGAGTGAAAACCGTTTGGAAAAAGCAAATTTTGTGATTTTTTTGGCTTGTTTGGAAGAGTAGAATGATACCTCGCGAAAAGATAACCGTGCTGCACTGCACGAGGGACGGTGCAGCAGTGTGCTAACGCCTGTTCGACTCTTTTTGAATAAAATGTGTCGATCTTTATCTCAGGGTTAATGCCGTAGCATGTATTCGAGCCGTTGGTGACCGGCGGTGCAACTGAAGCGGCGCGGCGGTGCGACGAAAGGATATAGAAAATATTGTAAACGAGGAAGAGTTTGCATTGGTCGTTTCGAAGGTCTGCAATCGGACGTGGGATCTTTCACGAGGCCGACGATTGTCATCTCAAAATTTGTGTAACCAACGAACTCGTTATTCATTCATATTCTTTGTTGAAACGTTTTTTTCGAAATGTCTAATACCGTCGCGCGAAGAGCAATTGTTTTTTTTTTTCAAATCGGTTAAATCGTTTGTGTTAATTTAGAAAATTCGTCAAGGTCGATCGGCGTATTCATTGTGTCGAGGATTTCACCTCGAGAACGCTCTAAAATATGAGCAAACGTTCAGTGAAGTACCGTCGCCTCGTACATATTGAATGAAATTCTTAAAAATACCAGCTCCGAAGCTGTTCTTTTTACCATTCATTAAATTTTATAAATACAACTGTTTCTGATGATTTGATGTTTCTTTTTATCAATTCCGATGGTGACACGACGTAACATTACATGACAAAATATCACGGACAAAAAATCACTGCGATAAAATATCGCACAACAGAATATTACAAAGACTATTCCTCGAAGCCAGGCATGAATTTTTCAAATCGATTGATGTTCGATGTTGTGTATACGCGTGAGTGGCGTGTATAAGACAATGGATGGTGTGAGTGGGGATGATCCCTGATACACAAGGGCTATCGTATGCAAATAATTGTAGTGGGAATTCAGTATTAAATCTGTACTCGATTGACAAATTAAAATTTCTGAATTAAGAAAACCAACGAGGTTTAAAAAAATACGATGGTGTGAAATTATATTTTTTTGAGCACATTCAAGCGTTCATAATGTGTGCTGATTTTTAGTGTTTCTCTGCATTCCTTGTGCGCGCGCGCGCGCGCGTGTTGTTGATGATTATCATTTGTAACGATGATATTTAGTCGTATGATATTTTGTCAACGTCATGGAACCCATTCCGATTGGTCTGAAATCGTTCGTTCGCCCATGTCTCCTTTTAAATTTCTTCAATAGAGATTCAGACAAATCAACCCAACTTCCGGAGAGGACAAATCGAAATCGGACCTCAAATTTGACTCAAACCTTTGTGTTACCAATGCGATACCAAATGTAAAGAAACGCTATTCAAGTCTTTCTGACTCCAAGAGACTACAGCGATACCGAAACACTCGGTTTTAATCGCCTAAATCATATCTCGAGATTGAGTGGACAGATTTACTTGCAACAAAGACTAATTGAAAGAGAAAAATCGAAAAAAAAATCGTCACCAATTTTCAGATTTTTAACTGCAACCGTTTATCCGTGAGAACGGTTTGTTACATTCTCGTTATTTCTTTTAATACTTGGCGTCGAGCCGCTACCACGTCTCTTTGATAAGACTTTCTTGAAAGCGATGCGGATAATCGCAATGAAAAAGTGAAATGAAAAGTGACACTTTTCAACATTGATTTTGGAAAGAGGAATTTGAAGGAGCAAATCGCGTGGGGAAAAGCGTGAAAATAAATGTCAACTTATTTTGACGTGTCTCCGTGTGTCAAGTGGAAAAAAAAATAATCGTAAAAAAATTTCCGAAAGGATGAGTGTTGGGTCGTCAAACAACGAAAACATTGAGGTGTGACCTTCGCAATTGATTCGTGTCGTAACATAACGCCTGCATGCTTCAACTGTGAAATACCCATCTGATTCTTTTTCCTTGGGTCACAAATTGAGAAAGAGCTCGGAATAAATTATTTCCTTTAGAAATTTTGTTGCAAGGACGACAAAAATGTAGTCTTCGAATTTTTTACAGCGAATAGACGACCCTCCGTCAGAAAGCATTAAATCAACGCGAACGCTCGTCGCTTTTTTCTCATCTAAATCCTTTTATTATTTCTGTTTCCTATTTCGCAGACTCGAGATATTCGCGAAAGTCTCTGACTAAAAAAAGGACGACGTTGAAGTTTGCAACGTCGAAGTCCAACGAAATGAAGGAAAAAAACATTTGTAATTCACCAATTTTTTATTTCACGAAGTATTGCGGGGCAGCTTGAAAAACTACAAATTACAAATTCGCCAGGGAACGAAATTGGAGAATTACTGAAACTATTGGAGGGTTTTTTTTACATAATTTCGTTGGACTCCAACGTAGTAAACATCAGCGTCAAAAAAAAAATATTTATCTAGAGTCGCGGCAGGGACTCACATTTAAGGTGCCTGTCCATGTGAGAGTAAAGTCGCTCTCGAGAGTAGTACTCGCCAGTGAACACGCTGCCGCGCGAGAATAACTGCAGGCGTGTTAGTCTCAGTCAGTCGTGAGAGTACTCTCGAGAGCAACTTTCAGAATTTGCTCTCACGTGCATGGCCAGGCACCTTAACATTCTTTGACACCAAGTATGCAAATACAATTTTTTCAAATTTTTTTACCACTTGGTTATCGAATAATTGAGCGTTAAATCCAAGTTCTCATGCACGAGATGTGCAACTGTTTATATGTAAACTCTATGCTTAAACACGTGAACTTTAGTGTTCAATTACTCGAGAGCTATGTGGTAGAAAAATCTAAAAAAAATTTACATTATCTTATATATTTGTAAATAATACATTTTCCAAATTTTATTAAATTCTTATCACTTTGAAATTCTTAATATTTTTAACATGGTTTAGCATGGCAACATTGTATCGTCGCGATCCACCCTCCTTAATAATTTAATAATTATACAGTGGCTTTGAGAATACTGCAAGTTGAAGTATTTTTTATTTTTTTTCTCTTTCGATCGCGACCTCTTCGAACTCTGTAGCTTAACGCATTGAAAATATTTGAATTGCTTATTTTTTAATTTCATGAAAAAATGTTTATGACAAATTTTTAAGTACATAGATCAAGTGGAAAGGCAACAAAGCTAATAATTGAATTGCTCGTGGTCAAGATCGCTACTTTATAATTAACGTCGGGGATAATAATAATCGATAACTCGCATGCAAGAGTCCGGTACGCGTAATTAGAAAGGAAGATGTCGAAAAAAATCAAGCGAACGTGCGGAAGACACGAAAAGTGGCTTTTTTCATTGCGTACATGAAAATGAAAATTTCGTAAGGGCTTATTGAGGTTGTAAAGAAAAATGAGTAACTTGCACTGTCATTGTGAATTCACTCGAACGTACAACGCCTGCTTTTTTTTCGAAACGACATAGACACTCGTTCACTTACATACGCTCAAGCAGGCGGTCAATCCTTTCCTCTTGTTTTCTTCTTTGTATTCGTTTTAGGGAGCAGACACACAATATTGATGAACCCTTAGTGTGCACACCTTCACAGCGAGACATTTCGTCGTGCACATGGGGTCACTTTGACCCCAGGTCATTTTTGACATCGAATATCTCGGTAACTATGCGCTTTTCGGAATAAAAGGTTTAGTCACTTTTTGCAGTGAATTGATCCAAATTTGAAGCTGCAAAGTCGGATTTCCAAGAAAATCTTTTTTCATCTATCAAAAACGTCCTCAAAGTTAATAGTGCGCGTAAAAAACACTTTTTCGGTTAAATCTCTCGTAAAAAATTAAATTTTTACAAAGTGCATTTATTTTGGAGTATGAAGCTGGCTATGCTCCCTACTTTTAGAGAGGGGACAATGATTTCTTGATATTGGGGGTTTTACTTACGAGATGCTCATCTGTAAATGCTATTCACGCGTGAGAAAAAAATTTTGGGGTCAACCTGACCCCAGATGCACACTAAGGGTTAATAATCATGAGAAATTTTTCCACGTTCATCGAAACTTTATTCATTCCGTCGTTTTAACCCTCCGTTGACGCACATATTTTTCCCGCACCTCCCTAGACACACATGGGTCTACAGTGTCCTACCGCATTTTCCCATACCTAGACTCGTTTAAAAAATCTGAAAAAATTCAGGAATGTAGTTTGATATCTATAGAAAGAGAACATGCGTTAAGAAATGGATAAAAATTAATCTCTATTATTTTTATTCAATGAAAAATGATACAAAGAATGAGCAGTTCATTAATTCACTTAAGAAAGCATATCTTTTCATTAAACGAATTTAAAAAATTAATAGTGTGCTATATTTTTGTTGATATATAGTAGATTAAAAAAAAAAAGTATAGCATTATGAAATCCAAAAAAAAGTTTAATTATTTGGCTCATTGAAAAACGGCAATTTTTACTCGAAAAATTGCCGTTTTTTCGGGATATTTTGATTTTAAACTTAAGTATAGTCAAAATTCAACACTTTTTTATGTTTCGGTTCAATACTATAATTTATTCATAAAAATTGAATTGATACTGCTTACGATTACTTCGATAATATTGAAAATTCATTAGATTGAAAAGTAAAACTCAAAAAAGTTGTAAAGCGGCACATTGCGAATTTTTTTTATTGAATGGACAACTGTGATCTTCCTGAGGCTTTACATATACTGTTGCAGTAAATATATAAGAAAAAAATGAAAGAATTAAAAAATACTTTTTTTAAACCACTATACTTCCCCAGACACACATGGGTCTACAGTATTCACACCAATGTAAACAGCATGGTGGCTCGTCACGAACTGTGCGCGAGGGTTGTTGATTGGTGCCTGAGTTCCACTCTCCAATACAATGTTTAGGCAGGGATAAAAACCCGAAATATGATCTAGCCGTCGAGACCTACCGATTTACAGTGTCAACGGAGGGTTAAAAAGCATTGGGCAAGCTAAATGCTTTTAAACAAAAAAAAACACTATTTTTACGACGAAAAGGGGCGATCGAACGATAAAAAAACGGTTTGAATTCGATGGCCAAATGGATGTTGCGAATGAAAATAAATAAGCACAGAGGAAATAGTCACCTTGAAACTGGACCTGATCTCCATCGCGTGTATATACGCAGCGCAATAATTAGGCTACAAAAATGTATTGCGAGTGACGTATCTCATCGCGTCCACGTGTATCGCTCGGAATATAAAGTCGCGTATATAGAAAGACAGATCATGATTTGCCCCGTTGAGCTTTTGGTCCGCAGGACCCCCCCATCCTCGTAATTAATATATACATACATGTTCCATCGCAATGAAAACCGTTGATCGGGGAACACCCAATCAGTCTAATGGGGCTCGTTAAAAAAATCTGCGACGAAGTTCGGACCGGCAAATGCGTGCGTTATATCTCGGGCACGGGCGAAACTGTCATGGGCATAAACACACATTGTCGCTTACATCGCTGAACGAGTCAAGCAGACGGATTTATAAAAAATGTTCGATGCCATTACTCTAAAAATATAACGTTTTTCAAAATTCCAGGTATCGTGCTCGTATCTTGCATATTTGAATTATCAAAAATTATGCAAAACTATTTAAAAGGAGCTCTCGAAACTCCAATGGCTTTTTCATGATCCCTTTTTACTTTAGCCTCTTTCTTAGAAATGGTATTGATAGTTGAGAACCGTTCCAAATTCATCGTCGAAACAGCGAATCCTTGCATTATTCTGCTTTTAATTTTGTAATCGCACTGAAACTTTCGAAACGTCTCGTAATTACCGAATATTTAAAAAATAGACCTTGCCGAACCGAGGCAGATGTATATAATTGTCTCAACGTTCAGAAGAAAATTTGTTTCGTTCGAAAATTTTCCAATTCGTTGTGCATAGCGGCGTAACTTTTCTTCGATAAAACGAACTTCGTCTCAATCAATTTTTCAAGCTAAAAAAATGTTGAAATTCTACCTAAATATAGCCTCCAAATGTCCGTATATTGTCTCGTAGTCTCGTGTACTTTGATAATACTTTAAAAAATAATATTTTGGTGAAATACTTTTATAAATCGAGAGTCGAGTTTTTTACTTGATATAGTACGTACAGAAATAAGTCAGAATTGAGCTTTGCAACGTGCCATCAGTATCAATAACGAAGAAACATTATATAATAAAGAAAATGATTACGACGTGTATCCTAATTCTAGAATTGACACGAAGATTATTCGATCGCAGAATTGCGATTGTGTACGTTGTACGCGTGTATACATACGACGAAGGTCACCGAGGGATCGAGTCAAGAAGATCGAATCTTCACGAGTCCAATAACAGAGAAGTGCGTGCAACGACAATATTATTTCAAAGAATCTACGAGCGAAAGAAAAGTAAAATCGTTGACAAATCCGAGCTCGGTTTATAACAGTTTATAACAGTGAAATTCATTAAATGATAAAAGTATTGACTTGTAACTAATAATTTTAAAGTCGGTTGATCTGCTGCTATGCGTGTGTAAAAACTGTTGTTGAAAATCCAACGAACTCACCCCGGCGAATTATATCCGAGTGATGCTATCGAAAAATATATGGTGTCCCACGAGTGTATAAAATATTGGCACTGTTCTTATATTCGCGACGGAAAGGATAAAAAATGAAGAGCACGAACGGAGGCGAGAAGTTCCGATGACGATACTGCGGCTAAAATAACAAAACAGGCGATTCAAGGGTGTTGAGAGTTTCATTTAACCCGCACACACGAAAAGTCGCTGGCAATGCCGGGTTATACGTATGCGTTCGTGTGTATTTATGTGAGGAGCTTCGGTGAGAGCGAGCGAGGGTTGGCGATTGCGCAGTTCGCTTCGACCGAAGGAGACATAGCAGGAGGCTGGCTCTCCAGTTTCGCTGCTCGCCAACGCCAAAATCGCAAAATAAAAGCAGATAAGGAAAAAGGTTGACGCAGTGCGCACAAAATTCTCGTTGCGACAAATTTTCGAGAATGCTTCCTCTCCGAACCTCAACTCTTAATTCGTGCCGGAAATTAACAGAATATATGTAACGTATGAGTTTGTATATCAAGGAAATATATGACTCCCAAGAAAATCTTTTGGAAATTCGGAAAGTTGTTTCTTCCACTTATTTCCATATTTATTGGTGATTTGATCCGTGCAAGAACGTGCCTTTTTTCGGTGAGAACCTGCCCACTTGGTTATCAAGGCTTTTATTCTTGAATTGTTTTTATTTTCCCTCGGAACTGCGTGTATACGATGAGAAATGAAAAATACTGTTGACATTGCAGTGGAGTGGACGTTCGACGGGAAGGGATCGATTTGTGGGGCCATAAATATAACGAATTATATGTGGATCATTGTTTCTGGGTCAGTGTTGCGTCTGGAGCTTCGGACTCTGTGGAAGTGTGCGCTCGGATAATGGAGATCAATGCAGATATAGAACATAACGTTTGCGGGATCGAAGGGAGAG
Organism: Venturia canescens; assembly: GCF_019457755.1. NCBI lineage: Eukaryota > Metazoa > Arthropoda > Insecta > Hymenoptera > Ichneumonidae > Venturia > Venturia canescens. Next base: position 754,559 of record NC_057421.1, on the reverse strand, counting down.
AACGTACAATTCTCGTCAAAAGGGGATTCCCCCTTTTCACGTCCTTGTTACACTTTGCACAAAAGACAATTACAAAGTCTGACTCGCGATTTTGCGTGTTTCCACGCGGGAAACCTCATCGAAATACTTTAGCTCGGAAATTCTCCCCCCGATCTTGATAACACCTTCTTAGCAATTTCCACAGAATACTCAATAATACACGTGCTGCGTCGACTCGCTTTCAATAATACTTTCGAACGTTTTTTAAACAATATTCGGAATAATAAGAATCAATTTCACACTCAAATTTAATCTCTATCGACGATACACACTCAATGACCATACTCATGGAAGAAGATGCATAACGGAAGAACACCGATAAATGTTTCCACTCTTAATTGCTCTCCGAAGCATTTTAAATCGTTGTAAAAAAAAAGATTCAATACAAAGTTTGATTATACAGTTCTCGAATGGATGCGGCTCTCTAATCCGAGGGGAAAGGAATTCCGAGTATATTCTCGTCAAATAATTCACCAATCGTAATTGCAAGTTCGGCTGTATAAATAAAATGCTGTTTTTACCTTTGTTTATATCGCTTCGGATTTGCAGGAAGAATCGAAAAATAAGCCAATAAGTTCAATCCGAGCCAAAAAATATATCGTGTGTGTCCAGTTCTTATCGCGCGAGAAGAAATTGGTTCGCTCTGATGTTTTTTTGTCTATTCTTGGACCATCGAATCTTGTTGTTACTCGGCCACGGTCACTGTCGAACTGATCGTTTGAATGGAACGTCAGGACGCTATAATATCTTGATCCGGCCGTCACACGCGAGCTATGATGAAAAAAAATAGCCGGTGACAGTACAGATAGCGTACTGCTCCGAAGGGGCTGATAAATTTTCATCGTGTGATTTCGGCTATTCTTCTTCTAATCAAACCTTTGTTGTTGTACGAACTTCGATATTTGGAAGATGAGCTAATTATTCATTATTTCACAAGATAACGTGAGGCGAAATTAAAAAAAAACGTTGGTTGAGCTGGTGGAAAACTGGTTTGACGTTTCAAGAAATTCGATGGCTTCATCGTTCGTACGTATGTGAAGACAACAAACAAACCAGGAATCTCCACTCTTGAGTGAAAATAATTCAATTGACTCGGAACGTAAAATTTCTCATTCGACAAACTGCTCGTGGATCTACGCGTCGCGTTAAGTTCAAGGGAACATTTACTCGAATCGATAACCCCGTAGACGGACCTTGTAACAGTTTTATCCAAAGAGAGTGTTCGTTTGGCTTGTTTTTTCCGGCTAATAATCGTATTAAAAAATCTATCGCTCGATAATCGTATGTTAATAGAGAAATTTGCATATACGATGCTCGATCTTGACGCCGCGCGGCGCTCTTTCGAAACGTAAGGTCAGAAAGTTGCTCTTTTTTTCCAAAAATGTGAATCTTTATTTCCAAGTTCCAATTTTTCTTTAGTCAAGTATTTTTTCATGCAAAAACAGTTCAGTCGTTTGGATGGTTAAAAAAAAAATCTTGTCAATTAGAATTTCAAGGTATTTAACCCGTTCGCAATTCTTCTCTTTTTATAGAAAGTTTCAACGCTCTTGGGCTTGATCGGAAGATTGTGGAAAAATGTTGTAGAACAAAACATGATTTACTACGAAGCTGCTGAATTTCGTGATGCGACGTAGAGTAATTTTTTGTAAATCGCAAAGAATGCAATCGTGTTATCTAAAGGAGTTAAATTCGAGGAAGAAACGGACGAAAAATTGGCACGTATTTCGTGGATGATTGAGAGACGTTGGCGCATGCTAGATTTAGGGAATCCATTCGACATCGTTGGTCTCAATTTTAGCGACGTTCGAAAAATTCGGAGGTTGAACGGTGGCGGTGGTGGTGGTTCTGGGGGTTGCCGGTTTCGGAGATTCTTCGGTTCCGGTGATTTTGTGATAAACTTTGCTCCCGGCGTTAGCGACCCATTCGACACCGTCGCCAATTTTTTCGCCGGCTTTGCGCACGAAGCCACCGATGCTCTCGGAGCTGAATGTGTTCGGATCGATGTTTATATTGACGGGATTATCGCCGGTTTGACATCCGGTTTGTGGCACGATGCTGAGCTCATACGGATCGACTCCAAAATTACTCAGTGCTCGTCTGATCGAATCGACCTTTGATTTTTCGAGCTCGCGATGACGCGACAGTATTGTCGCGCTCTGACGATGCGCAAACGCTATTTTTTGACAGGTGAATATCGCACCGAAATTATCGTAATCCGTGGCGAATACAACGTGCGATGCGCTTCCAGCGACACCTGAAAAAGATGATAAAATATTCGTTTCAATTATCACCTTTCTCGATCATTTCTCGAGCATCACCATTAAGGTATTACTGGATGGATAACCCATAGCCGATAAATTGTATCTGATCGGAATTTCCGTACTTCGTGATGCAATAAAAATCTGAAAAAATTCAGCAACATTTGGAAAGTTACGAGCTACAATTATCAATAATAATATTGCCCAAAATTTATTAATAAATTGTTTAAATAAATAATTTTTTAACAATTTTACAGTAAACCCTTGTTTTTTTTTACGAATCGAATGTGCACATTTTTTCGAATGCTCATGATTTTTTTCAGAATTTTCGTGCATTTTTGAAACTCCCTTTTTTAAATTTTTTAAGTCGCTCTATTAGTACATTTTTGATCCAGTAACCTTGAGACTTTTCAAAACTCATGGTAAATATGTCTTCTAAAACATATCCAAAATTCAAATTTTTCAAAATTATTTTCAAAATTTTTTCAATAAATTTCAAAAATCCACGAAAATTCGTAAAAAAAAAACAATAGGTCACCGAAAAATTATTGAATAATTAATTGTTTAAACAATTTGTTATTAACTTTTGGGCAATATTATTATTGATTCCAAATGTTGTTGAATTTTTTCAGATTTTTATTGCATCACGAAGTACGGAAATTCCAATGCGATATAATTTTTGGTCGAGCTATCCATCCATAGTTATACCGCGTAAACATTCGATATCGTGCGTTAGAAACATTTTTCACAAAAAATCACTCTTTCGAGTTAAAGAGTGAGCCAACGGGCGAATAATACTTACTCAGAGGGAATCGAACTTGCATGCGACCCGGTGTACTCGGTTCTGGTACGGTCAGTTCTCCGGTGTAGTGGTACTCGTGATCCACAGGTGTCAGGCCTGCAATAAGCAAACGCGTTCTCGTATTTTATTTTCGTACAGCAGATGAGAAACATCCGAGACCGCTCGTTATATCGATTCGGGCATGGTTTTTCAGAAAAATCAAACTCATGGATTTTGAATAAATGCAGTTGGAGCCGCCCTTTTCTTTGTACACATTTTTTGTGCTTAGAATGTATCGAACCGTTGCGTCTCACTTGTATTTCGTATGTTGAACATTGGCGCAGAGAATGCGTGTAGAGGTTTCTCTGCACGAGCATACGCGCACGCGTAATTCTGTGCTATCATTAGATACAATACAAGCCAATTTATTTTCATGGGGCATTTATTCCATTGAGACGAGGCTTTGCTTTTATGAGACTCGATGAGACTCGTGCATAGAAAAGAATACGCCTTTTTCATCAGGAGAGATTATACGACGTCTATATATTTTAACCGGTTTGTCGAACAAACGGTGAACGCATGAACGCGCGCACAAGGCACGCATTGTCCATGACGCATTGTTGTTAAAGACCTTAAACCGTCCCTCGCGGGTCTCGGTCAGCGGGAGACGAGCCTATATTTCTCGATTACTCATCCCTCGCATGCCTGCTGCAGCGGTCAGGCTTTTTCCAAGAAAATCATCCACAAATATAAACTTTAAGTGGATTTTCTCGTTGATGCATAGTTTTTTTTTTTATTCATTTCGACTGAAACACGAAACAGTCTGTATTTTTTCTTGCTTACCCAAAATTGGATGGTTCGAGACTTGCGAGATGAGAAATTCGCCAGGCTCCTCACCCCGAGTGTAATTGTAACTCACGCACTTGCTCGCCGTCGAAGTTTTTTGGATAACGTACCAGGATCCTAGAAACTGAATTTTAAATAAATTTTTATTCGCAACGAACAAAGAATAATTTCAATGAAAAATCATTGAAGAGGATTATTGAATTATTGATAAAGACTCACCCTGCTCATTTGAAAACCTTGCATGGGTTCGACGATGGGACAAGCGCCCATGTGATACGAATGAGCATTCGCGAAGGCCAAGCAGCCGGCTAAGATGCCGCAGAAAACCGAAAAAATCATCTGCAAATAGAAAAGGCGATTATAAATTTTTTTCATGTCTCGTGCCGACTTAAATTCGCTGTGACAACTGTCGTATGTTTCTTGTTGAACGAACGGAAGTCACGACTGTTGCTGGTCTATGCTTAATTGAACTTGGACACGCTAGTCCAGAGGGCAAAGACCTCGAAAAATAAACGAATGATTCATCAGAGACGAGAAAAAAAAACATTATCCACGTCCTTCGAGTTGAACCGATATATAAACTCAATAAAAATCCGGGCATGTCCTTCATCAGCCATATTGGTTCTTTCTCGTGCAGCGAGTCGAACGAATTTCTCGCGTTTGCTCATGCTCTTTTACGCGCGTTATCGAGAAACGGAGCAAAGACCTTTGGCACGGAGAGGAGACGACGCTCGAGATTTTACCAAGTGAATTAACGGCCTCTCACAGAAATATCCGGAAATCCCAAGCGCGATAATTTTGGCCAACAGAATTCATAAAAGGATGAAATTTTGATTAGAAGTGGTCCCGCGGTGACCTCGTCGCTCCAAATAGGAGATAGAATTTCTCGAGCAGTCAAACTCCAAATAACGAGCTATTGAAAAAAGTCGACAACTTTTTGAAACTTCTAACTTGCTAATGTTTTCGTCTCTTTTATATTTTCTTCACTTTCGTTTTTTTTTTTTTCACATTGATAATGATAAATCCGTGTTTACTCACATTTGGGGTAGCACGGTGAATCTGTTTTCTCTGTAACACTCTCGTCTTCGCACGATCAACTGATCCGTAGAGCAGGCTCCCTTCTCTTAAATATAAACGAGGGTTTCCCCCCACTTCAAACTCATACATCACAATTATATGATTCACGTGCTGGTGCACTTTACAACTCTGACAAATAACTGACGTTTCAATCTTTTTAAATCTTTATCATAGGAGCTCTGTTTTATTCGATTTTTCACACTTTTATCGCGTGTAATGACATTTTCAGGATTATACTGATTTTCATTATTCTCAGAATTTTCCTCCATGGAATAAAAAATCCTCTCTTCAATTACTTGAGCAGAATGAATACAATTTTTTCAGTTTTTCATCCCCGAAGAGACTCAATTTTCTGTGTATACCCAAAAATTTCCATGGAATTATTTCTTCCAGGGTTTTTTCATTCTTTTAATTTTTAAAAATAAAATTCGATGATTTTATTGATGTTTATTTCGATAATTACGACTCGTTGGAGCTTTTTGGTATTATTGTAAGTTCACGAATAATTTCGTGTCAAATTCTCAACATACTCTTATCATATTTCGATGGAAGAAACACTGAAGCTTCGAGACGGACGAATTTCCGCACCAGAAGTGAATCATGGATCGAATAAAATTTCTCCAAAGCCCTGATTTTCGATGTCAACAAGTTTAGCTCTCTTTCATCATCGTATTGCTACAAGGAAAACGTAAAAGTGTCAAGTTAGCGGAAATTAGATCCCCTCCATTCACAAAAATAGGAACATTTGAGATAAGAAAATTAAGCATGGTTCATTGCCGAGTGGAAAGGCTGCAGGAACAAATAACAACATATTTATTAAAATTAAGTTTAATTAATTAATCGATTTATTGTAAATTTAATAAGGAAATCCCTAACTCAACTAATCGAATAAAAGAGCTCAAAGCATACGACGACGTGGATTCATACGAGGCACAAAAAATGGAAAAGTGGAAAAAGAAAAAAAACAATTGAATCAGACAAAAAATAGCTGAACGGAGTAATTAGAGTGCCACGGATTCAATAGTACGACAATGGTATTAAAAACTACGGAAATCAGATGATTCTTTCATAACGCTATGTACAGGATTACGCAACGGCGGCGTGTATTTCTCTCTCTCTCTCTCTTCATTCGGATCACTCATTCCTCGTAGAAAAAATACATTTTTAAAATCTTACAAGAATAGTCAATTTCTTTTTTCTTAAGACACTCGGAGTTGAACGAGCAAGTTTTCTTCGAAAAGCTCTACTCTGGTACGAAGAAACATCGTGGGTAGGGAAAAGGAGGGCGGGGACAGAGAACTATCAGTTTAAAAGATGAAAAAACACAGGAGGAATAATGAATGAGACGTTTAAAACATAATTAAATACCGGAAAGTATAAATAAGTCTAATTCGTGATCGTCATTGCCATAATGAGTAAAAAAAAAAAGGAAAGGAAAGGTGGTGTATCGTGCAAGGAAGAATCTTAGCCTCTGTGGATTCTAGAAAAGTCTCGAATTCAGCTCAAAGAGGAAAGAAAACGACAAATGAGTTGTGTTTGAAAAAGCCGTGTCAGGGACGTATTATAAACGACTTCGAATCGGCATATACGAGAAACTTAGCACATGGGGTGAGCCGTTATTAATTCGTGGCTCAACGATGATCGAAAAAAAACTCGATAAGAATAACTCGCGATCTCACTCGGGTGGTAATTTCTTCATGTCGAGATCGTCGAAATATGGATGCTGAAGAGCCACCCGAGCTGATATTCTCTTCTCAGGATTGTAGATGAGCATCCCTTGCAGGAGGTCAAGACCGTCCTTATCCAATGTCTTAACCTGGTTCGCTAAATTGTTCGATGTCCAATTTGGAAATGTTGCTTTGTAATCGGAGAGCTGAGTTACTCCTGGCCATATTTCATCGGTCGGTGTTCTCAAAACTCTGAAAAAAAACATGTCATTTTAAAAAAATCAAACGATTTTCGACTTATTTTTTCAACTTTACAAGTTTTTCGATAATTTTGGTCATAATGTAAACTTTTTTTTCAATGAATGATTCGTTGATAACTGATGATTTTGTCAGTATAGTTTCTGGTAAAAATAATCTATTGAAATTTTTCCTGAATCTTGACTTACCGAAATATTCTAAAAAGTTGATCAATCTCGCTGTCACCCTGAAATAAGGGTTTCTTTGTAGCCATTTCAGCAAAAATGCAGCCGATACTCCAAACATCGATAGCGCACGAGTATCGATTCGAACCGAGTAAAATTTCAGGTGCTCTGTACCAAAGAGTTACGACTTCGTGGGTGTAAACGCGTACAGGTATTCCAAAAGCACGGCCAAGACCAAAATCTGCAACTTTTATGCCGCCTCGTTTATCAATCAGCAAATTTTGTGGTTTTAAATCCCGATGCAGAACCCTCCGCATGTGACAAAACAGAACTGCTCTCGTAATCTGAAAATATTTAACGATTCATTGTACACTATACATTTTTGAACTATCATTTAAAAATCTATTGGTGTCTGAAAATACAATTGACATTCGTAGCTCGATTTTCATCATTCGCAAACATTTAAAGAGACAAATGATTTTTGTATTTTTCACAGATTTTGGGGACATTCTCAAAAATTGTGTCATAAATTTTTGGTGAGCAGAAATTAAACTTTATTCAATGTTTACTATTATTCAGGTAAACCTAAACATTAGCAATGAACTTATGTCTGTTTTTTGAAGGTCTCATTGTGGAATGGACTTAATGATTATTTTTTCACCTGATAAAGATAAGACTTGACGGTTGCAGGCTCCATAAGTTTTCCACTACCAAGACTGTCCATATATTTTTTCAAATCCATCGTGAGATATTCAAAGATGAGATAGAGTCGTGATTCTTCCATCAGAACATCCGAAAGGCCAACGATGTTGGGATGTTTGAGCTCCTTCAACAGAGATATTTCCCTTATGGCTGTCGAAGGGATGCCTTCGTCGTCGCTTTCCAGTCTAATTTTTTTCATCGCAACAATTTCCCCAGTTTTTTTGTGTCTTCCTTTATATACAACGCCATAAGTTCCTGATGATCGTTTGAAAAATTATTATTTCTTGAGGAAATGCAATAATTTTCACACAAATGGGTTTATCGTTTATTGTATTGAAAAATGTGTGGCTCTGAAGTTGAAATCATGCGGGAATCGAATGGACAAAAGTCGTAATGTTATTTTTTCCATGGCAGGTGCAGCAAGGTTTCAAGTGGCGAGAAGAATTTCTTTTATCAGTTTTAACAGGAAAACAATTTTTCACCCTCTTCCTTGCGATTTTCAATATAGATCGGCGACTAGCGTTCGAGAACAAGTCATTTTAATTCAATATCAGATTTATATCAATATCGAAAAGTGCAAAATTGAAAAAAAAAGTACAAGCGGTGCGGCGAGTGTGTATGCACCAGCGAAAGCGAGAAAGAGAGAGAGACGGCGATAACTTTGTAAGATCTTACCCTCGCCAATTTTCTCGATCTTTATGAAATTTTCCATCCTTGCTCGATTACTTATTTCTTATTCTCACAACCGGTTCAACGGTCTTCACTGTGAACGAACGATCGTTACCTATTTTGTTTATACCTTGATTTCATTAACAAAATGTCAAGAGTGTTCGACAGACGCGGTATACTTTTGCACCGGAACGTTAGTCCCTGCTTGGATCAGCCCTCATGTAACGCTCAAATTCAAACGCTCGCACGCCATATTGGTAAACACGTTTGAAAAGTGAACGTCGGCTGAGTTCGGCTGGTCTCGGTTTCGCGATCGTCACTCTCCCTTCCGCGTGTCTGCGCAATTATAAAATTAAACGGAAATATTTATTGGTCGGTAACGCGATCAGCGTGCATACGAGACAATTAGCTAAAAATATATATAATGCACGCTTTTCTCGAAAAAAGTTTGATCCACATCGGGTTTTCTGATGAAAGAAGATCAACTCGTGGGTATGGCTTCTCTTGAAAATTCAGCTGTCGCAACAGAACTATGCAGCATTGTTTATTACCGATCGCAAAATCGATAAATTATATGTTCATAATTCTTATCAACGGTCAGCAATGCGGGAATCCCATTTTACGAGTATATAACGAAACAAATTTCTAAATCTCTTTGCTGATTACACAATTTGATACATTTATTGAAAATGGGGTACAACGAAATTAATCTGGAGACACAAGATCTCGAGACTAAGTATGAAAAAGATGTTTATTAGCGAAAAACTTTGAATGAAAGCAAAGGTAATTTATTTAAAAATGATTTATTTTTGAGGATTATTTTCTTATTATAATACAAGGTCCTAATATCGTTCAATTTTCGATACTTTCGTATTTTTTTTTACACTCCCATTCACGTCTCTAAATCAAGTCGGAACAAACGTTTTATTCGACTCCTCGCACCGTATACAATGTTTTTGTATTACGGCGAATACGCGAAAAATCAATTTTGTTCAAAGGGAAAACGACAACTTTTCCAACACGGGGATCAAATTGAAATAATGAAATGAAAAAAAAAGCATCGTTCGATTGGTTGAAGAATATCCCTTATTCGTAATCGCAAAATATGATTTATTTACTCTGCAAATTGTAGGACGTTGCATGAAAAGTAGACAATTCAAGAGAGTTGTATAGAAGATATTTGAGTAACCCAAAACGGCATCGATCTTTTAGTACCTGATAATTTGACGATCAAAAAATAAGGAGTGAAAAAAAAGTGAAAGTTTAAACAAGATTCATTTTATTTTTTTGTTTTTTGTTCTTTCTTTATGTTGTAAATCAAAAGCGGAATACTGCGAGGGAAAATTTTCTTCGTTCAAGCCCAACCTACTGAACGTTTTTTTTTCTCCTTTTCCTTGTCCTATATAGGCGTACATAAATATAGAACAATGAACATATCCACTTATGATGGACTGTAAAAATTTGAGGCAATAATTTTATCGTGGAAACTGATATCCCCCGGTTGCATATCCTAAACCAACACCTCGTTGAGTATGAGTGGTTGCTCTCGCCACTTCGTATTGTTGTTCCATATTATTGAACATTTCTTCCTGTTTTTTTAGTATATCCGGTTTGTTACCGGTTTGTTGTGAAACGATCGGCGTATCGTCTTTGATTCCCATGAGTCTCTTGAATTTGGCAGTTACTTTGCCATCCTGATCGTGAGTAAAGGTCGTCCCCATCCACGTGTTCGCGGTCGAGGCTCCTGTCGCGGTTTTGCCTTCCTCCTGTTTCGACTGAGATTCATGTGCGATTAAATGTAAACTTGTAGGTTGATGAAAATTTTTAGGGCAATGTGAAAAATTTAAAACATGTAGACGAGAATTGTATCCAAAGTCGATAATAAACAACGGATTAATTCATGGATTTTCTGAACGTTTTTCTTGAATCACGAAAAAGTTCACTGTAATCCGTAAACTGTAATGAAGACGAAAAGAAATCTCACCTTGTTCGCCCAAAGAAGTTTTCTCTTTTGTATCTGCTCGGCATATTTTCCTTGGGTAGCGGTTGCCAGTGGGTTGTAATAATTAGGCTCCCCGACGATAGCGGGAATAACAGGCTCTCCAACGGGAGGTTTCAGCTCGATGCCCAATTTTTCCAATTGCGCCAATTTATTACGACCCATGGCGGCTCTGAATGAGGATTGCATCGTCGATGCTCGTTCTTTCGACCTCGATCGCGAACGAGTTTTTTCTTTAGTCTCGCGCGAAGAACGATCATCTCGATAACGCGATTCTTTGGTTCTTTCATCGCGCGACTGACGGCGATCTCGATCTCGGTCTCGGTCTCGATCTCGTCGGTGACTTCGCTCGGATCGATCTCGATCGCGATCTCTTCGATCATCCCTGTGATCGTTTCTATCGCGATCCTCGTATCGATTGTCTTCCCTGCAGGAGCTCGTTGATTTCCGATCCCTTCTACGCTCTTCGAGCTCCCGCGACGCTTTTCTATCATCGTCACGGGATTTTTTCGACTCGCGTGATTCTCCACGAGCTGAATCGCTACGATAGCGTCTCTCTTCGTAGGACGAACGTCCCGATCTGCTGCTCCTTTCTCGAGAACGACGGCTCTCGTTTCTCTCGACCCGGCTCCGATGATGATCCTCTCGTGAACTCGACGCATTTGTCTCGTGGTCCGAACGCCTGTAAAACGATTACGTTCTGCAGGGGTATACCACACAGATTCGTATTATTATTCCAATCGCACCGAACGAACCTAACCAATTTCAAATCGTATGCTTTTATTCATCGACTCAACTACTATTTTTAACGGATTATTCCGACCTGTTTGAAATTTCGACTGAGCTCTCAAACAGGTCTCGTTACAACGCGAATTGCTTCCGTTTTTTTCGTAACATTTCGGTTGCGGAACACAGTACTATTTTATCCTAGAGTCTGTCCCAAATATTCGGGGCTAAATATCTGATGACAACTGTAATTTCTAATATTACCTTCATTTTCTCGCAGATATTGGCGATAATTCATAGTTAAAGAAAAATCAATATCAACCATCATTTTTTTTTTAGTCACCAAATCACCTTATTCCGAATTATTTGCAATTTTTAACGATGTATGATACAAAAGTCTAAATAATTAGAAATCGATCAAATTTGGTGATAATGTTCTTCAACATCAAGTGCGAAAACACTATTTTTTCAAAATTTTCTTCTGCTTAGTTATCGAGTAATTACGCATTAAAGCAGATTTCTTATGCCCGGAGTGTATACTTATATATATGGAAACGCTATGCTTATACACGTGAACTTTAGTGATCAATTACTTGGTAACTGTACAGAAGAAAAATCTTAAAAAATTTGTATTGTTAAATTTGCCACTAAAGAATATGTTCACCAAATTTTATAAAATTCTGATCATTTTGAAATTTTTTATATTTTTAGTATGGTTTAGCATGACAACATTGTAAGCCTGTACCAAATATCCTTAAGTGATTCGAAAATTTTCCTATTTAAACATCTGTGTAGTAGCTATGATGGTTGGATTATTTTTCATTTGATGAAACAAAAGATGAAAACTGTTGGTTCAATGTAAACGGAGCTTAAAAGGAAAGTAACAATTTAAAAAGAACCAAACCAGCCCACCTCTGGTCTGTCGGGGAAGTCCTCTGTCGTGAAGATTCCTTCCTCGAAGATGAGCTATGAGTTTCATGGGCTGGACTGTGGGTTCCAGAATCCTCGGATGAATTGTTGTTGTTGCTTTCCTGAAGATGTGAGAAAAAAAAGGAAAAAGTTGATATCAGTCGTAATTTATTTCGAGAGCATTTTGACATCGATTTTAAGGGATCCAAAACCAAAAAAAAGAAGGAAAATCAATAATTGTATGGAACGTCAAAAAAAAAAAGGGCTAACCGGAGACGCCTGTACTGTAGAGTGTTGTTGTCGCATTAAAGAATACAAATGTGCATAGAGGAAAAGGCGCTTTATTCCAATATTTGTTCATGTGTTAGTCGGGTTTTCCAATTTGGCAATTCATGTTTGCTAATTTATTCGGCCATCCTAGCCAGGAAATCGAAGCTGCGGGATTATTTATCCTGGGCTATTGTCTATTCTTGTGTTCAGTGTATCGCTTTTCACGAGTCTTGAAAAATGTTTTACACTTTTAGCTTACTAAAAGTTTTTGCTTTGTTTTTTTTATGCCACTTGAATGAATATTTGTTGTTTCACGTTCTGTTAGAGAGTGTTACCTTTTTTCAGTTTCCTCTACTCACCTATTTCTTCGGTATAGGACTTGGGGGTAGACTTGCAAGACCCTCGCACAGCATTGACCTTGCCGAGGTGCGTAGATATTGTATCATGTATTACCAACAGAGCTACGTGTTAATATTCTCTCACGAAATGGCATTATTTACCTTTTTACTTATGAAATAAGAGCTTCTAATAATTTCCTATTCTCTGACTAATCGTTTTCAAAATTTTGTTCCAAAAAATCAATGAATACGGCTCTTCCAGAGAGAAAACAACGCCAGAGAAAAAATTGGAAAGCACGACCTTGCATTTTTTCGTCAATAAATTCGGCGCCCATGCTTGTGTCCTTTCATTTTGAATTCTTTGCTTCATCTTAACTTTTTTACGAGGCATTAACCAAAAAAAACTCATCTCTTGCAATTATTTTTGTACCTCACTCATGTCCATTTGTACCGGATCATAATTAGCATCGCTGGATCTTCTCTCGAGGCTCGCCGAGCCTTTCGAACCAGGCATCTTGAAAATAAAAATATGAGTACAATCATTACTTTCAATCACTTGTGGGCGAGTTTCGCACTCCAATCCCCGAAAATCGAATATTAGGATCGTCAATTTTCTGTTTTTTCAATAATATTTGTGAAAACTCGATGAGAGTAAAAAAGAAAATCAATAATACTTACAACAGTGCTCTATCTCAAAAATATGTATACAAAACTATATATGGTTAATTTTTCAATTGCACAAACTCTTCGTTTCTTTCGACGAAAGACGAAATTTCCAAATATCGATTTAAAAAAGGCCAAAATTAACAAGTAAAAAAATAATAATTGGAGGAAAGCAAAAGTTGTCGCAATGAGTTCCGCACAACGATAGAAAAATGGTGTCCGGGGATAGTGAAATATTGTCGCTCTAACCTTTGTATCTTCGGAATTATTGCTGTTGTCACCGTCGCTTCCGTAGTTCGCCAAAGAATCCATAATTGGCTAATAAAGTCCGAGCAGAAATGCGAAAAAACACCCCAAATTATTCTTGGATCGAACTGTGCGTTGCTGCTCGTGCGAGAAGAAAAAACGGAAAAACTGATTTCTCTCCCCTCCCAACTGGTCAATCATCGATTATGTGAAAAGATGTGTGGTTATATGTATGGTACTGCTGCTGGTGCTTACTGCTTGGTGCTGCTGCCCGTGCTGCGTTACTGACGGCGCGTGCGCGCGTCCGGCGCGTCCCTATGTATAAGGCCTGCTACACACGGTCAATAATATTGCGCAAATGCACAATATTATTGAACGTGTAGATGTAGTATTGAAATATTGCGCAATCATTGAACAGAAGTTTGAGCTATCTGAAATTTATGGCGCACTACACGCCATACAAACTTATTGTGCAATATTACTGTGCAATATTATTGACCGTGTGTAGCGGGCCTAAACATGGACGAGAAAAAGGTAAGATGACAGAGAAAAACGTTGAAAGCGTTGGATTTTTTTGAAGTTGCTGCTCCAAAAGCGGAGATACGGCCTTTCCCCCTTCCGAATTGTAATTTTTTTTCGAGTTCTAATCGTTTATATTTGTTCGGAAGTGATCGTTTGGGAGTTTGGAAGATTTGTTAGGCGAGTTTAGCTCCAAAAAACGTACGTTAGTTATCACAATTTATTTGAAAAATGGCAGGTAATTGACCGCATCTTTTTAAGCATTTCGTATTTCGTTCTATTCACTTTTATTTTAGTCAGTTCATATATTTAAACGTTCTTGAACCATTAGAAGGTTCGACAATATAATTAATTCCTAATATATTAACAAAATTGTTGATTTCATGCTAATAATATATACAAAGGTTCAATTAACGAATCCGATATTCGTCATGCGGAGTTATATTTAGTAATTTGCAGATCGGTTATTCGGTTATAGAAAATTAATTTTACTGCTAGCAAAATTGCTCGTACAAATTCAATTTATTACGCAACGTCAAAAACTTTCGAGACAATCAGAATCTCTTTCTCTTTCTCTCTCAACAAATAAATATAAAGATGAATCAATCAATATCTCGTGGCCGCACAGGAGAAGTTGACAAAACTATGATAAAACAGTAATTATTTTTCCATTAAATTGTTGATATCAAAACAAAAATAATGGCCGAGTTTTCTGTCTTTGTATATACGCAGAGACGTGTATCTGAAATATACAGTGCTGGTATATATGGGCGTTCGAAAACGAGTCATGCAAAATTTTAAAGCAATTCATTCTTTTTTGTATTGCATATAAACTGTATAAAAACAAAAAACCCTTCTCGCTAAACATTTATTTCGGTCCAGGTACTGAAAAATAAAAAAGGAAAAAAATCGCGGTCACGAAGTGATCGATTTGGCACGGAGTTCTCCATATATACACGCTCAAATATACTATCCACTGTTAGCGACAAGTTTAGAGATATATTTCCTCGAAACACTCGAGACGACGAATCCTTCTTTTCGTCACGTCTTCGGCCAAGTCCCTACAATATAGCTCTTTCCGCAATCGATTATTGCGATAGCAATAAGGAGCAAACTTCTCGTATGGAATCTTGATAGACCGTTGTCTCAGAGATTTTCAACACTCATCGAGTCCCATAAAGGACCAAATATAAGGTCCAATTGACGGCCCAAATGCAATTTGCACGGTTCAAAAATTACGCAATTATCTCGAATGACACAAGTTTGAATAAATGCGATGGAAAAAACGAACCCAAGAAAATAACACGAATTATTGCTTTTTATTTTTCATCAACTCTCAACTGCCCTTTAAGACGTTTCACTGCGATCAGCTAACGGGAAGAGGATATTCCTTTATCGCCATTTTCACGAAACTGCGATGTGATAAATGTCTTCACCATCTCATATTCACACAACTTTCTGCGGATGTGGTGGGACTTTTAAATTTAATTAATATTAATTAATTAATAATTAAGACATTTAAATTTATATTCATTTATTCATGATTTTTTTTAATTAAAAAAAAAACGTTATTCCGAGGGAGTTACTTCATTATGCGAATCATTTTTGATTACTCTTTCCTGTTTTCAAGCTGCCACCTTGTAGTCGGTGTTAGTTTAATTTTTTTCAACTGTTCCAGCTTTCGTACACGTTACCTTTTTTTCAACATATGTCGGCACAGACAACGAGGAAGAGAGAGGGAGAGAGCCAGGTGCATGCGCGGTCGTTTGAATTTATAATGCTAATCGTATCTCGTGATCGGGAGAGCGGACCGCGGGCCGTGGGGCCGATGCCGATCGGGATCGGGACTGCCAAAGCGGGGTTTGCAACAACCGGCGAACGCAAGCGGACACGCAACAGCGCTGCGATTTGTTCCCCTCCCCCGTCTCTTTTAGCTCTATTTTTATTTTCGTACTTTTCACGTATCTCAGTGGCGCCACGGGGTGAGAAATCCTTTTGGAAAATATCCGCAATTTTCGAGGTCGTGAAACTCGTTCTTTTTCTTAATCGTTGCTCGACTCCTCATGAATGCTCGTAATAATTGTAAATAATAATTTCCTTAAAAAATCTTCCCGAGTGAAAAAAACTGCGAAAAAAATCACGAGGGAAAAAATACAGCTGTGCCTATATCCACGGGTTCTAAATCCTGAATGCGTCCCTTTTATACCTGAATTTGGCCAAAAACCTGATGCCTGAAATGCAGCCGGATTGGAAATGAAAAATAGAATAGAGCTCCGTCCAAAGTATACCGCTTTGTTGTATAGTAGAATGCCGAAAATACTTTACGTCTGCTAGCGGAACGGTTTTTTTGTTATGACCATGGCTGTGAAAAGTTTTCATATCTCCTTTCAATATTTATTATTTCCATCCTAACCGTTTGAAATATCGTCTAATATAAATGGAATATTTCAACTGTAATTTACAAAAAACATGAATATTCGAAAATCGTTTAAATCCGTGTTAAGACACCCTCCATATCGATGTTATAAAAATTATAACCTATAAACTCGTTTCAAGTCGCCACATTGCGACTCTTGCGCTTATATACAGAAAAAGGGATGAAGATAAAATTTATTTGTCGATTGAAGTTTCATTGAAATTGAAAAATATAAATCACTGCGACCTAAGCTTTCACGCAAAGCAAATTTTTTTTCACTTTTGCCTACGATTCAACACTGCAATGGAACTTTTGACAGGCAGTATTTTTTTCAGAAACGAACGTCCAACGATGCTGGTATAAACACATATTTTACGATTTTCGTCGAACTATATTACAATTCCACGAACGTTTCCAAAACTACAGTAAACACAGCTATAAGCTATAACAAAGGATGTATATGTCGAGGTATAGTCGGAAGGGTTCAAAGTGTGACGCTCTCGCATGTGAGCACTGGCGGTTCTTTGCCGGACTACGAACTATATATACATGAGGTACGAGGTGTCTAGTAGTAAATCTGTTTATGCAATTGAGGGTAAAGATAATTCTTCATTAATCTAGATAGTGTGTGTGTGTGTGTGTTAGTTAAATTTTTTTGAAAGAACTAATCTTATCGACGAATTCAGTAACGTTCGGTCAGACGGCATATTGAATTGATTGAAACAATAGAAATCTCACGAATATTACGAGATCTTTTGGTAAAAACTTTTCCTTTCGCATGTATGTAAACGAGTCTCTTGATATCGGACAAAATTCAAATGTAGTGTGCTTCGGGGTTGAAAAGCATTGAAAAAAGTAAGTTAATCCAAAACTGTTATTTATGATATGATCTCATCGCATTATAAAGAAAAAACTCGATGCGCAAATTTACCGAAATTCAAATTTAAGGTCATATTTTAATAATAGTGCATGATGAGGAGACCGATCAAGGTCCTCGAAGGTTTAATGGACGCCCCGTAGAGAACTAGAGAACGAATAAAGAGCAAGAGCGAGCGCGCGTGGTAGGCGGCGCGCGCATCGTTTTTTGTTGGATCAGTCACGGCTACGGGAGCAAGGTTTCCCGCCGGGCGCAACAGTAGTACGGCGAACGTCGTACTGGAAAATACGGTTACTTTTTTCGACTTGGTTTATCAGCGTTTGAATGAAACTCGCTTTAACCCCTCGCGATCCGCGCTTCTGTTCCCCTCGATTATTCGTGTATGATGATGTCAAAATAATTTCCGACGACGTTGAATAATTATTCCGCTGTGAACTTTGGTGAGCTTCGAGATTCATCAAATAGTATTTTTATCTTCGCAATGAGATATCTGGATATAACATAATTCCAATAAAGCGGTCGAACCGAAAAGGGATCTACGCACCAATTTTAGTGAATTTACAAGCACCCTTCGTTGCAAAGATTTTTCGCGGTTCTTGAATGATCGGTAAGTTTTTTGTTTGCTTTCGATAAAGGATGTTTGTTCCCATAAACAATTTTGTCCTCCGTTATAAGAATTTGTGAGAAATTCTATAAAATGCAAAATTTCGTTCTCGTATATTATTTAAAAACGATCGGAAAAAATGGTGAACAGAATTGCAAAGAAAAATTATTTCCTATCTTTCATGGAAAATATAAAAAATGCATTGGGTGCAATCTTTCACAAGAGGATTGCGAAAGATTTTTTTGCCTCGGATGAGAGTTGTTGACGATTAAATCGTTGAGGTAGGTTCGTGGCGAAAAGGAGGAGAAAGTAAAATCAGTGAAATGGTATAAATTCTTTGTCGGGTAGTTTTGGCTCGGGGCTATTTTATGGGGTATCAAAGTTCTTTCGAGAGCACAGTTCTGTTGCGGGTAGGCAATGGGGCAAGTTTATGGTCTGTGCGAGCTTCGTAGCGTGGTGCTTCGTCCCGGCTGGCCAGGCTGGAGCGCCACACGTTACTGGGTCAACCCTTTAATCGAACGCTGAGCTTGCGGGAGCAAGGAACAGACATTGCATGTATTCGATATACCAGCGATATATAGGGTGTCCGAAAAAGACTCGCCACCTCCAACATCAGTCAATCGGTCTTCCGTTTGAGATTATTCGAGCAGCGCGCCTTTTCTCACTTTCGTTGCTCTCCCAACCAATTTCGCACGGTTCGCGACGGTTCGGTTTATACGGATCGCGATATTGATTTAAAATTTCCTCGATTCATCGCGCCTCAACCCGAGAACACTCGCATTTGTAGTAAACTTCTCGAATCCTAGGAGTTTCCGTTAAAACCAGAATTTGCGTGGTAAAATACCGGTCAGCTGTCATTTCAGAGGCCACGAAAAAATGTGCGTCGTTTTAGAATCCTTATTAATATCGTTGGAACGAATTGATTAATCTGCGATAGACTAGTGCTGGGAATGGGAAATCGTTTCAATAGCGCTCATCGTGGAGAACAAATTGCTCGACGCGTAGATTCCAAATCAACCTATTCATGCGATCTGCTATTACCCCAATTACTTTGCTACGAGTACGTGCCGTTTCTCTATCGGGTGCGTGCAAAATTGTTGGTACTCGGAATTACTGAGTTCCTTTTTTATAAAGTAAGGTTGTGACGCGTGAATTAGCTGTTCATTGTCATCGCTTTTCCGCGATTCCGATTGGTTTTTGAAACACGACCATTGCGGGGCTAACTTAATTCGGAAAACAACAACGTTCATTCCTCCTGTCAAAATGACAGCTTGAAATTCAAACCATATTTGACATTTTGTCGATATCGTTTTGTTCGACTCGATTTCTCGAAAATTCTTCCAATTGGACATTCTTTCAATAGTTATTAATGAGCTGAATTATTAAACGTGAATGAATCCTGGTAAAAATAAATAAAAAGTTACGCTTTGCAAGAAGAAGACGGGCGCGGAGCGCGCGTCTGTGACTCACCTAGTTATTAATTAAAATAACGATGCCCAAGAATTAATTTATTAATCTTGCATCGTCACGACAGTTTACCCGGTTCCGGACAAATATTTTTTCTCCCTGTTTATACAAAACGGATAATTAATGTATACTATATTAGATGAGGGTGTGGGAAATTCTGCAATTAATGGCACAATGTCGCAACGAAGTGCACTTGACAAGGCACGATAATTTGAATTTCGGCGTCTGACACGTACCTAAGCATTTCCGACGTGATCGTGCCGAGCTGCGAAGTAACAACAACAACAACGCGATCGCAGCCGTTACGGCCACGAAACGGCTCGTTTCGTTTCTCCCTCTTTGTCCCGAGAGAAGACGATGCGATCTCTTAATTCTCGCACAAAAGCTCCCCGAGATCCGCTCCTTAAATTATTCGCACTTTATTCAATTTATTGCGTCTCTCTTCCTCTGCCCGTTTCTCATCTTTGTCCCCCTCTCTACGCGGGCAAGCACCTCTTTTTGTCCTTTCTCGTTCAATTGGCCATTCTAGCGACGGTAGATGGACCACTAAAAATGTATCTCCCCTTTCTAGGGGCGTTGGAATACTTTCGCGCATCAGCTCGAATGTTCCGAGACACTTTTTCTTCCAAGTTTATCGCGTACAACGGACCTCGATATAGAATGTGCGTTTTAATTGACCAGATCGAAAATCTATAAGTGCTTCTATATTTATAGACGTCGCACGTTCCGCGAGTGTAGTGTAAAATATATAAAATGATGATGGATTGACGCGGAGATATTCCGACGGGGCACGTCGCCGACGGACTTTTCAATTCCTTCGGTTGCAACCGAAATTATCGCAACACGGATGCTGAACCCGGCAGCATTGACTTTTGAAGAGGACGAATCTGGTCGAACTATCGACGACTAATGGCCGTTTTCGCCGACGCGGTTCAAACTCAGTTCCATTTTTTTCACATAGTTTCGGAATAGGACGAACCGAGTTTAAACTCGGATCAACGTTGGAGAAAACGAGCATAATTTGGTCGGTCGCTCCGCGCTTGAAAAAATCATCGATATTGGGCACGCGTAATTCCGCGTAAAAAAAGGTCGATTTCAACGTAAAAATCCTCGTCGCTAAGCTGAACTCGGCGAGAAAAACACGCAAAAATTGAGCTCTCCAAAAAACGAATAAACGAAAGTAGTATTTTTGATAACAGCTTCGAAGTAAAACAACAATGGGCTCTGATTTTTAACGATATAAAAAAGTCGCCGGCGATCCGAAAGAAAAATCATTACTTCGCGCGTCTGCCCAGGGCAATTGAAAAGCCAATGGCCTCTGTTATTACGTACGAGCTTTCTTCTTCTTCGCCGTCCGGAAATTCCTGTCTATATAGACGAGCGCAAGAACTTGTAGAATCGTCGGAGCACGAAAAAAAGGCTAGACGAAGGTATACACAGTCCACGTAATATGTACGGCGTGTAGAGGACGAAGAAGAGATCCGGAAAAATAATGCAGTGTAGTAGGTAGGCTCTCGAGCCTCATAGGCTCCAACATTTTTCAACGTGTAGCATATGGGCCGTCCTACGAATGAGATCCGCTATCGAAGCAGGTTCGAGGCTGGATATAAATTTTTTGCAAAAAATATTCCCATCATTCTTCACCGTCGCTGATGACTCTGTTTCACGAGTAGATTGCAATTTCCAATAGAAAATAATGTAACTCGTCGAATATATTTTGAGGTTACACATCCGACGAGTTGTCACTCATGGGACACCCCGTTGATGATCTTTTCCGTTTCTAGTTCGTTCCCCTGTCTTTTAGCGTGTTACGTCACTGCACCGAATTCCCCTCAGACCCTTGGGGCTCGATTCGAAGGAAAAAAAACCCTCGAATTACATTACTGCTTTCCCCATGGAACATACCGAAGAAAAAAAAATTAAGCCATCGAGGAAATCGTTCTGCCGGTCTCTCGCTCTTCTCTCCTTTATTCTTTCTCTCCCGTCCGCATGCACTTTCATCATAAGACCGCTTTTCATATTTTATAAGGTGGAAACGCGACGAAATTTGAAAAAAACGAACAGCCAATTTTCTTCGAGGCGCGTATCCATTCCAGTTTTTATTTTTTTTCATTCTGCTCTCTTTTATTTTCATTCACATTCCATAGAAAAATTCCGAACATTATTTCATTTGAAATTAAAAGAGGGCAATTTAATAAATCAAATAACGCGAATGAAGAGACGAAACGAGTGCGCGGTAAATGAAAGTTCATCGCGGAACAGGACAAAGCCAAATTTGATCGTATGACAGCGCGAGCTTTCTACGGCTCTTGGTAGCTCTTTTGACCTCTGTGATTTTCGTATCGACCCGAGATAGTTTGTGCCATTCTCTGCAGCCCGCTTTCCGCAAGCTGCCTTCGCATACGACGAGTTCAATTTTCCCTTTCAACTTTTTTATTCCACATGCCGAGAAAATTGACGGATTTTGTTTTTTCAATTATTTTTTTCAACCTCGAACCCAAAACGAATATGGATTTTTAAAACACTCCGGTTTGGGCTCTGGATAATCAGCTGAGGGAAATGAAAAATATTCGATTTTAAAGAACGATTGGTTTTCGCAATAAAAAACATCGTACGTGATGCGAGGATCACGTGTTTTGTACACGTTTCAAGAACAAAGTCGAACGCAACGGTGAACGAAAAATTCAAATTTCTCAACGAGTTCGGTGACTTCGTAATTCTTACGTATACGAAAAAAAGGGGATACAAATAAGTGTTGAAAAATATAACTTTCGGCGGAATTTTTACTCTCCCAACCATTGATTTCCTTTTGCTATCGCTTATCATTCAAAACGATCTTTATTCTTTCTCCCTCCTCCCTTCGCAGTCTTTCTTCGTTTCTGTTATTTTTTCCTCGCGAGGCCGTTGCTCGTCGACAATGTATTTTTGTTTTCTTTTCCACTCGCTTCACTGGCAAGCCTGCTTGCTTGAGTGTGCGCTGTCCCGCAGCAGGCCGGAGCTTTTTCCCGCGTCTCTCCGCTTCGGTTTATGTACACACTTTTGTACACCAGGTGTCCATTAACTTTACCATCCTGACAGCGTGTGTACAAGTTACTCCGCGTAAGCAAAAATAGATATAAGAGAAATAAGCAATCCTCGTTCGCACGCGAGTTGCGAATCGTGCCTTTTTATACGGGGTGTCCGAAGATCGAGGATTTTTTTTTATTTATTTCGTAACAACCGCGCTCATTCCGTACAAAATGAGAAGCTTCGTTCCACAAGTGTTCGACAAACTTGAAATTGGTACTCGAGCGAGTGTTTCAGTTATTTGCAATCGGACAAAAACTTTGTACACCATCATTTTCGCTGCCCATTCGTTCCTCTTTCTCGTCACGAATATTTATGAGGAACTGTGCCGATCAATCATACCGAGAATCAAAGAAAAGAGATTACGCTTGTAATTCTATACGGATGTTGAACTAGAAAATGTCGGTGATACGAGCACCGACGATAGCGCGCTATAAACGTATGAATAATCAACGCGGATGAATAATTGGAGAAAAAAACAGATGACGTGAAAAAAAAAAATTGGTGAATTACAAATGTTTTTTTCGTCCATTCCGTTGGACTCGAACGTTGCAAACTTCAGCGTCGTGCGCTCGAAACATTTTTCCATAAAAATCGTTCGGGCTTGCGAGCCATCAAAATGTATTCTCGACCGATGATATTTTTCATTATTCTTCGTAAAATATCTGTTTTAAACGGTTTTTTTGGTCTTTGTAAAAATTTCTCTTATTGCTATTAATTTTCTCCGATTCCCCGATCCCTGTACGCCTACCAAGTGGGCTTTTTCCTCTTTCTCTACCTCTCCACATTTCCTTATCTCGTCCATCCTTCCTCCTCCTTTTGTGCATGCGTGTAAAAGACTCGTGGTGAACTCGAATAATAGGGAGAAGGGATAAGAGTTCCGTTAACCGTAGTAAACATCGCGTTTGAGGAAGATCGAGATTCTCGCCGTACAAGTTACCGGCGATGCTTTTACGCTCGGCTCTCTTCGGAATATTTCATGTCCAACGAATTAACGAATATGACAGACAAAATACTTTGTCCGATCCATCCTTTTATTTTTCCGAGTGATTATTCATTTTTTATTTTCAATTTTAAAATATCTGTAATTTTCTGAATATTCCGTACAAAAATTAGACATTTTTAGTATTCGTTGATGTGAAAATATTCTCGAGCGTAGAACGAGTGATGAACGTTGAGATATATACTGGAAAAAAATTGATAGGGTCGTTAAAACATGTTGAATCATTGGTTTCTTTCGCCAAGTCGGTTGCTATTGAAAAGGTTCTCGTCCCAACCTTTTATCCTGACTCGTTCGTGACGTTTGCGATGTAAATGTTCTGAATCGATTGGAGGAAAGGATTGATAAATAAACGTCGACGAACCGGTTCACGAATCTGTAATGTTTTACTGGTAGTGGAATGTATTAGGGGGTCACTTACAATAGTGAAAAACATGGCCGCGACTCGACATCTCGCGACAAACTCGTGGGAAAAACATATCTACGATTCGTCTTTCTTCTTTCACACGAAACCTTGAATCTCCCAATCTTTTCAGCTAACAAAACGTGTTTTGAAAAAACCTAAAAAAACTCCTGACTGTGACATGTTGAAAAGGATATTAAAAAGAGAGAAAATAATCCAACTGATACGAGCAACTGGGGGAAAATCGACTTGAAATAAACAATTTAGTTAATAAAAAGATTGTACGAGCTACGTGATATAAATACTACAATAATTATGATAGAATATTGCAGCATAATATGGCGACATCGCCTGCTGTTCCATTCGTTGAATCAATGCGATTCAACAGTTTTTTTTGTTATGCTAATTATTTTATAAACATAGATACGATCGTACTGAGTCGTTGCCAAGAAGCGTGCTCATAGGTAATATAATATGTATTTGAAAAATATGGTCAAATAATTTTTCGCTCTTTGGACAAACATTCTGCATGGAAAATTTGTGAAAATCAGGTGATCGCGGTCAAACGCATAGCTCTCTCGGATTTTGTCCGGGCCAAAGAGTTTTTCGAAATGTTATTCGATCATTTTAACAACTCATATTCCTTTTATCAATGGACAAATACATGAAATTCTATTCTTTATGGAACGGTTCTCGTTCGACCGTAACGAGGAAGCGTACGGATATCTATTTTTTTTTTAACTCGACCTTCAACTCTAACCGTGACATTTGGCCAAATGCAGTGATGAAATTGAAAGGTAAGAGAGCCCGGAAGTGAGTGGGTATGTTTCCCCAAAATAATGCGATGAGATTGAACAAAAAGACGGCCCGAAATAAACATGCGCAGGAGATTCCACACGAAGATGAAAGGTCACGACATTTTTGGTGGGCATCGTAAGAGGTTCGTTTTTTGCGCTTATATTTCTTTGTTGCAAGCACCGCGACTAAGAGGATTTCTCGCCGTCATCGGGAACAACGACTTTTTACACCAACTTCTTTATTTTTTTTATTTTCCTGTGGCACATTCGCTCTTACTTTATAATGATAACAGTAACGTCATCGACCGGTATAAACGCGTGCATAACTACACGAAACTCGAGAACCGGCGACCCTGAAAACTTCTTTAAAGCCCGCCGAGGCGAATAGCACGACTTTGAATAATTATCTCCGTTACGCGGGAACAGGCCGTCCAAATTAAACTCGTAATATCGTTACAGTTTTTCTGATACTTTCTGTATTTCCGCGTGATGATCGATCGCAGAGTCAAAGCTGCGGGAAAAATGCGTCCAAGCTGCGTCCACGATTATATTTCACGCATTTCTTATTACCTCCGAGACTGGACTCGCGCGGGCGCTTCAAGCGGGCAATACATACGAAAATAGTTGCACAATATCGAGTGTAGTGCGAGGTCTATTTTTAGAAAAATGCGAGAGTTTCGTAGCTCCTTATGGAATCCCAAGGCTTCCGTTTCTTTACACGCATGTGCGTGTGCGCGTGTGTTTGTATTTACGATGTATCTCCGGTTTAATGAGACGACTTCGAGTAGTAGCCTGTATCTGGATACGTCGCGAGCGCATCATGAGAACGAGAAACACAACAGACCGCCCTGACGTAATTTCCAATCTCACACCACGACGATCTCTATAAAATGGATTCAGGTTTTAGCGTTTTTTTCCATACTATCGCTCCATTTGCCGTGGTTTCCCTCCATCAGCAATGACACTATTCAATCGCTTTTTCTTTGTCGATAGAAATTTCTTTTCTCAGCCACCGTTCGATGGTGCGTGTGTCTCGCGTGTGACTTCTGATGATGAAAAAAATCGTATCACTCTTATAAAGAAAATCGTTCAATGGCGATTTAATTCGCTTTTTGGCAAATAATTCTGCAACGAGTTCTCGAAATAACGAGACTCGATTGAATAAATCAAAACAATGAAAATAATGATATAGCAGAAGCATGAAAATACGAGTGATTGTTTCCGCTGCGATTATGAAAACGTCCGAGGCTTCTCGCCCTGACTCGTTGTTAACCCAGTTAGGCGGCCAATCCAACGTTTCAGTCTCACTCCGCGTGCTCTACAACACAAAAAAGCTGGAAATGCGGCCTTCTTGTGACCAGCATTTCGTCCCACGTGTCGCACATCTTCGAGATTTCTCATCGTTCTCCTTTTCCTGAGCCTTTTTTTATTTTGTCAATCTCCCTGGTTGGCCAAGGAAATGCACGGCAACTATAATTTTGGAGCATATTGCTCAAATTATTTGTGCCAATCTCGAAAACTTGGCGTCAACCATTCTTTTGAAACAAATACGTGTAATTTTAGAGGAAACGATCTCTGAATCATTAGAAAGATTGTGGCTCGTGAGTTTTCATGGAAAATTACTGTTTTTTTTCTCTGCCAGAGTTGCTCGCTTCTGTAATTTTTCACTTTCCCAGGCTATGCGAAGTTTTGAAAAAACTCAAACGACGGTGAATCGTATTTTTATTTTTCAACGTTACTGAAAAGAGTAGCTGTAAAGGACAGTTTTTCTTGCAATCTTGTTGCCGCAAAAGATAATTTGGGGAGGAGAAAAAGAGGATGAGAAACGAGTCGGCGCGACGGACGCGGATGGTTTAATGATATGCGAAAAGGCGTTGTACCCAGACTGAAGGGGGATGTTTGTATGAACTTGAGCGAGAAGATAGAAGTGAAAGGGCTGCGAAAAAGAGTAGACGCGTGCCAAGTATTCCGCTTTTTTCTCTCTTACACATCTTCATCTTCGTATTACACGAAAACGTAAAATTTTATATTTATTCTTTTCACATTTTCAGATCCATAGAAACGTATAAAATTATGGAGCTGAAATAGTAGCTCGGTTCGAGTGTCTAAAACAGCTTTCGCGGTGTGTTATGCTTTTAAGTGCGAAAGTACATCGAAAAAATGGTGAATTACCAATTACAACAAGTTTTCTGTACTCCTTTCGAGTTTTCGGAGAGCAATCGCACTGCGGAGACAAAAAAGTACTTTTTCGATGTCGACTCTTTTTATTTCTCCGCCATGAAAGTTGAATTTTTACGTTCACGCTGGTGTCATACGAATCCGGCGTGAGGTAAGCCCAGGATTAGCTCACCACGTGAAATTACGGATGACCAATTCGCGAAGATCCTCGCGCGCGTGCGTTCGTCCGTGAGCGAGTGTATGCGTGCGTTTTTTATTTCGCTGTACAAGCGGCATGAGGCCGGAGGTCCGCCTTGGCATCTATCGTTCGCGTTTACGGGGCTTTACGTAGACGTTGGCCTGAAAGAAGGTCGGTTGCATTTTTCATGTACGCGCGGGAGAGTCTCCGGTGAAAGAATGTGCCTGCTCTTCGAGACAAAAACATAAATGTTCGTCATCGTTTCCACGGACTCGAAGTCGTTGACCGGTCTTTGTTCAAAAAAAAAAAAAATACATTTCGGCACGTAAATACGAGCGGGGATTTATTTATCAAAAATTATCATCACCGTGTAATTTATCGGGGAAAAATGATTGACCGTTTCTCCTGGTCATTGCCGTGGAGGAGAATCGGAAGGAAGCTAAAAAAAGTGATGAAACCAGGTCACGAGGATAATGGAGTGAAAAATTCACTGAGATATTATTTTTACCGTTCCTCGTTCAGGCTGTTTTACGCGTGTATGTATCAGACTTTCCGTGAATAATAAAACTTCGCTGAAACAGCGCGGAAACGGAACGCGAAAGGGAAGACGTATTCGAAATGCGATATGTTCACATTGTAAAAGTGCAATGATAAAAAGTCCAACTCTTTCTTAAAAAATTATTGGAAATGAGGAAAAATAAAATATCAAGAGATTCGACAGTTTTGTTCGCGAACCTCTAACAACGAAGTCGTTTAATTAAGAAAGTATTGAAATTCGTTTGAAATCGAATTTGACAATGAAGAATATCGAATTTATTATATCTCATCCTTTAACGGGGATGAATTAATATGTCAGTATTAAAAAAAAGAAATTTCGAATAAAATTTATTTTCCCCACTGCTCATTATACGGCCTTTGGCTGCGTCAGAGGACTAATTGACCTCTATTTTTTATTGAACTCGGACGGCGTGGTCGGTTGAAAGCGTTTGAAATTTCACTCACGAATATTATATCGGAACTAAAAGACATCAAAGCTTCCCGAGGTACTTCCGGTAATTGCTACAAGCAGAGCTTCGATCGAGCGATCCGCTCGACTTCCGGTATCGCTAAATTACAGCTGCATCAGAATTTTCTACACCTCGCGAGAAATTCACGCGCATGTAGGCCCAACTATAGTCCATGCTTCGTTAAACCATTTTGCAACTCCTTCGTACGCTTTAATTTAATTTCAATGGACGTCACGTGACGAGGAAATTTGCAAAGGAAACTAAATCCGGCTGCGAGCCTTGGCACATTTTATACGTTATCGATTTAATCAATCTTCACTGCCCGTTTTTCCTCCGTGAAGCACAAATCGAAAGGGCATGCAGTTTGTACCGATAAAATATGCTATTTGTATTCTATATCGAATACAAACTGTGAAACAATAACTTTTCGGTTAAATTTTCCGGTTGACCCGCCCCTTCGCCGGCTGTTTTTATTCGAGCGTTTTGCGAGTCAATTAAGATGGGAATTCGAGCAGGGTATCAACTCTACATCGTGTCATTTCTCCAGTGCATTTTTCCAGCATTGCAACTCTCCAAGTGTAGCAACTCTACATAGAGCCAAGTGTTCAAGCGCGTCAACCCTTCATCGGGTTGAATCCCGATTGTCGCAGCCCGACATTTCCTTGACTGTTATATCTGCTCGTATTTTTCGTTGGCTGTACTTTTCCCACAGAACCACTCGTACTGGAATGAACATTTTTGAAACATGTCAATCTTTCCATATGTAATGACGCTGAAGTTTCCAACGTTGGAGTCTAACGAAATGATCGAAAAAAACTCTCCAATAATTCCAGTAATTCCCCTATTTTCTTCCCTGCCAAATTTGCGATTCGTAGTTTTTCAAGCTGCACCAACGATTCGTGAAATAAAAAATTGGTGAATTACAAACGTTTTTTTCGTTCATTTCGTTGGACTTCAACGCTGCAAACTTCGGCGTCGTCCATATGTACCAGCTGCCCGCTTCCTCAGCTCTCAAATTTATCGACTAATAGAATCATTTTCACTATGATTTTGTCATTTAATAATGCAAGCAAAAACAAGATCTCTCTATAGTCTTCGCAAAGTAGCGATAACTATTCTAACTTCACAACTTATTGAAAGCTATTCACTATTTGAAGGCTTCACTCTACTTCAATTTACAGATTGATTCTAGTAGATTTTTAATTTTTGTCACTGTGCCACCATGGTTTGATTGGACTTGTTGGAACTTTTTTCGGTTCTGGTTTATTGGATTCGGTTGGGCTTGTTGGGGTTTGTTTGAGTTTATTGGACGAAAAGGAGTAAGATTTCTGTCAGAATGGTAGAGAATATGAATCATCCAATTGCGATACGTATTTGCAAAAATTTATTTGAAATAAAATGATGACTTCCGCTCTGGGGAAAAATGAGAATGACTGCGAGATGGATTTTCGTTGTTTTAAAAAGGTTCTCAATCAATCACGTTGCTATTCCCAGTACACGGAATATTTTGTGAACGAGAGTAGAAAAAAACGAGTTGGGAAGATTTATTAGGTGGTTGAAAGTCTTTTCAACAGTAGCCGTTTAACAATTGAAGGACCCTCGATCATCGCGCGCAATTGCTTTGCGCAGCTATATTATCGGTGTATCGCTCCAAGCGAATGAGATCCGGTATTCCATCCATTATTTTAATCCTTCGTACCACCGCTCGGCAACAAAAGAGTAAATATTCCGTTTCAACTTAAAAAAGAATATACACATGAAAATAGCAGCTCTCGTGCATGAGCTATGAGAGAGTAAAATAACCGAGCCACGTATTTTTGAAAATCCGATCAATGTATATTCATTTTTTAAAAATGTGACTCCATATCCATCGATATAATAAATCCCACCTCGATGAAAATAATAATAATAATCATTGAAACGAAAGTAGAGAATTTATGCGGATGACGTGTACATGTACGGCGTAGATCCAGATGATATATTTATACATAGATTGTCCGAGCGAGAGGAAATATAATTGATGAAACTGGAGCAACTGGGAGCACTTTGAATCTCAGAATGATTGGGGTGTCGCGAGCGTTTAACACAACGAATAAAAATCAACGCCGCCGCATCCATTAGACGAATGATTCACGAATACAAACGAACGAGTGACATAATTTAGAGCAATCTGAGCATGTATATTAAATAATTTATATGACGCGCTGCAGATTAATTTTTATGGAGCGTCCATGTGTGTGCGATCGGGATTCACGATAAAAAGAGTTGTTTCAATTTAATATATGCGTGTGTACGTTTGGGACATAAAAGTGAGAGAACAGAGTTCGGCCCTGCTGGGTCAATGGAATAAGACACGCCAACTTCCGGTTTCAAGATCATTATCCTCCCATATTATCATGCTCCTAAGTAATATGACGTTGTCAGCGAAAATAGCGTTCGGATCAAGGTGCCACTGAACCTTACACGCAACTTAATTTTAAATAATAATAATTATTATAAAAGTGCTAGCGCGAGAAGCCTCGATTTGGAAGCGAATGAATCATACGACCAGATTTTATGACACATCAATACAATTTGAGTTTCATATTTTGTCGTTGTTGAATTTTCAGACGAGCAGAACGAGCGATGGGCCTGTTAACGAGGCTCAAAGGTTTCGATTGATTTTTTCCAAACAAAGGCGCCGAAGAAAATCAGTCGAGAAGCGAATTCGAAATTTATTTATCAACAGTTTAATCGGAAATAAGGAAAATGTCGATGGCCTCGATCGAGACGATGGGGACGACCAAGGCGATTGACTCCGGCGGACCACCGAAGAAATTCATCAATGCGAATTTAATATCGCTCAAGTGCCTTCTCTTCCTCTTCTTCGGCGGTACGTAGACATTCGCCTGCTCCACGCATACTTAATATTATGTTCAACGATTTTTAACCCGTAGACACCACGCTCTCTTTGAGGTCACAGACTTGCCGCACTGGTGCAAATTTGCACTTAGACTTTTCAAAACTTTTTATTTCGCCGACGAATTAATCTTTCAATGAGACTTTTTGGGGGTAAAAATTCCTTAGTAATCGATTACAATCATGAAAAAAATGAAAAATTAAAGTTTTATTATAGAAAAATGATTAAGGAGGGTGGATCGCGACGATACAATGTTGCCATGCTAAACCATGTTGAAAATATCAAGAATTTCAAAATGATAAGAATTTCATAAAATTAGGTAAATGTATTCTTTAAAAATATATGAGACAATATGACTTTTTAAAGATTTTTCTACCACATAGCTCTCGAGTAATTGAACATTAAAGTTTGCGTGTATAAGCATATAGAGTTTACATAATTCCTAAAATAAGCGTTGTATGAAAAAAAATGTTCAGACAAAAGTTGCACGGTTTCGAGGGGAACGAATTACTAGAGCCTGCGCCGCTATCACACCAGAAACTATTCGAAGATCAAGAGAATCATTGGTTCTACGTCTTCGGAAATGTGTCGAGGTTAATCGCCATCACTTCGAACATTTGTTCAAATAAATTTTCTGCAAAAAAACATGAATTACATTATTCAGATAATTCTATTGTCAATACCATCGCGATTTCCCGTCTTTGCATAGGCATCATAGGTAATGGAAGGGATTTAGTGAAATAACCTGTTAACTATTAGGTTTAGGGCTAATGTAGGTCTATACTTTTTTACTCAGAATTCGATACTCTACCATATTTTGATATAAAAAATATAGCATTCCCCTTAAAAAAACGAAGTTGACCTTCAAATCTCCGAATCGTCTCCACCTATCAAAACAACATATGTACCACCTAATGTGCCCCTCGAAACCGTGCAACTTTTGTCTGAACATTTTTTTCATACAACGCTTATTTTAGGAATTATTCGAGGTGGTCACGTTAAATGATTCACCCTGTATACAGTTATACATCTCGTGCATAAGAGCTTGGATTTAACGCTCAATTATTCGATAACCATGTGGTAAAAAAATTTGAAAAAAATTGTATTTGTATATTCGATGCCAAAGGATGTCATCACCAAATTTGATGAAATTCTGATTATTTTGATTTCGTCATCCACCCTCCTTAAATTGAAGAAAGGAATTTTGAAGTTCCGTAGACTTGAAATTTTCGTGGGTGCAAATGTGCACCAGTGCGTTGTCTACGGGTTAATGCTGTTGCGATGAAAAATAAAAATATTGCTGTTAATTGAATTTATTATATATTTTAATCGGTTGTGTTTAAACAGGAATGGGCTGCTTGTTTCCCTTTCTTCCGCTGCACATGCTCGCGGTTGGTCTGACTCTTGAGGAAGCGAGGCTCGTCTCAATGATTTCTCCGCTGGTGGCGCTTCTCGGTCCACTGATCGCGAGCCCCATCGCCGATAAACTCGCGGGTCGCCAGGGAACGAACGAGAAAGCGGCGGCAGCGGCTTCGACCGGACGTTATCTCCGCGTGATGATCGCGATCGCTTGTTTTCTCTCCGCGATAATGTATTCGCTGCTCCTACTGGTCCCGGTAGTCGAAAGGATCGAATTGCCTCGCGAGAGACGACCAACCCTCAAATTCTCTTGCGATCAGGATGGCGCTACCGTGCTCCAGGAACGGAGTCGCGATTTTTCCACCTGCTATAACTGGACCAGCGAGAGTCGCGTCTGCGCGATTCTACTTCGGAATTGTAATTATGGATGTAGTCCGATCTCTCCCAGACGCAATCATCTCATGGCGAATCTTCCGACAACGATCAACGACAACGACGCTTTCGAGGGGAGCGGTGACACCGCCGGTGTCAGTCCGCTCGAAGTTGAACTCAACAGCGAAGTCGAGTGGAGGATAAAGGTGTTTTTTCTTTTTTTTTAATTCTTCGTACAATTAGCCGGATGCGATTCTCCGTGTCCGGGAGGGATTAATGTCGTTGGGCTTCCATTACTTGTGGTTAAATTGATGAGACCCAAATTTGCACTTTCCGGCATGTAGTACAGTCGCGTCTATAAAAAACCAAGTCTCTTCGTTTAAACGACGTTATTGTCGCTATCGAGCGTTGACATCACTCACGCGTGCAGTTATTCGTCGTTTTCTTACCTTTCCAATCGAATCGCGTTTGCTGCAATTTCATGGCGCTTGTCTCGACTTTTTGTTGAGAATGTACGCGCGTTCCTTGTTGAGTGCTTAAAGCGATACCGCAAAACTTTCCATTAATCTTCATCGGGCGTTTAGGTGTGTATACTACACCGAGCGAGTGCAATTTCGTTCCGTCTTCGTTCTCGCAAGTAGTCTTTTCCGCTCATCTTGTGTCTGCATGGATAGGGATCTATCCTCTACTGCTGAAAAGAGAAATTGCGATGAAGAATTCTCACCACCGCTGCCTCGAAACAACCTTTTTAACTTCTCGAACATAACGATGCAACGTTGCAACAACAATCATTATCTGATCGAGAATTTGTAATGCGGACTAATTTCCACTCGAATCACGTATAGCAATGGATAAAAAATTCGATGTACTGGAAAACTTGAGATTTTTTTTGGAAAAAAACTTTTCGGAGAAATCGCGATCGCGGGACACCACCCTTATAGTTTTCCGGATCTATGAAAGCATCATCGCCAGCATGATTAATAATTCCACCTATATTTCATGTTGTCTCATTAGGATAATGAAAACTTCAGAAAGGTTCGACGTTACGTGATACCGGAGAGTGAACCACCCCATTTGTGTTTCAACGAGGGTGAAAATAGGGTTTGCCACGCTTATACGAGCTTTTCCGGGAGCATACCCGTGAACGCGAGCTTTAGACAAGCCAAAAATGCGCGGGATCGACGAGAATGGTGCTCTTATCCGATCGAGGAGGATATAAAATGTCGAATACCACGGGAACTGGAGAAAACGATGGCTAAATTTAATCAGAGTTGTACCGTCGAGTGCGATCTCCTCGATCCGTTTATGTTGCCAGGTGAGAAAAAAAATAGCAGCGCATCATCGTGCTCAGTTGTCACGAATCAGTTGAATATTAATTTGGATTATGCGATGACGAAATGATTTGCAGGCAGCGTGCACAACGAAAACCAATGTAGTCAGGTAGCGGGCGATCCTGACATAACATTTTGGATGTATCTGACGATAAGATCGCTAGCAGATATATTTCCAACGGCGGCGGTAGCTCTGTTGGATGCGGCGGTCGTCATCGCAACCCGCGAGACTTCCTGTGGCCGAGGAGACGTTGGACGACAGTTGGCCTTTGGCTCGTTGGGTTTCGCCGCTTTCGGACCCCTCGTTGGTTATCTCAATTCATTCGTCCCCAATAATCCAGCCTATTTTTTGCCCATCGGTTTCCATATTTGTTTGATGATACTCGCTGCGATCGTTGCGCTCTCTGCGAGCGGCATGCCATTGAGTCCGCCCGAATGGTGGTGGCACACGAGATCAGGAATGCTCGCTGTCCCGATGAGCGCGGTCAAGAGATACGGCAGCGAGACCGCAGCCCTTCTTTTCGTTCTTCTCGTTCTCGGTACTTTCTGGAGTGCCATGGACAGTTATTTACCGATGTAAGATTTTTCGTATCCTATGCACTTTTTTGTCGAACGATTATTATGAGCTCGATTATATATAATGAAATTTTTTGTTCCAGGCATTTGGCTAATCTGAATGGGGACGCTCTTACGATCGGAGTAATCCTGACGGTGGGTGCACTGCCGGCAGTATTTTTCCTGTGGAAATCGGAAAATTTTGTCGATTATTGCGGTCACAGTAATCTTCTGATAGTCGCTTTCACCGTTTATATAATCAGGTGATTATTCGATTGTAATTTCAATCGCACTTTTTGCCTCAATCCTCTTTACATTCAGTTACAATTTCGATTGATTTGTTTTTATTAGATTCACCGGTTTGACTCTTGTCTCGGAACCCTGGTGGGCTCTCATATCCGAGGCTATGGAACTTTTTACCCTCGGAATAATGTGGGTCACTGCCATTCTATACATGAGGCATCTCGTGCCACGACACCTCACCGCCACCGCTCAGGCACTGCCAGTCATAGCACACTTTTGTCTCGGTATATCCGTTTTTCTTCTTTTTTTTTCTTTCTTTTCACCTTTTATTGAAAAGAAAAAAAATTATATTCCTAAGGAGTAAAGTCATTGATTTTGAAAAACGGGTAAACAGAAAAAATGATCACGATTCGTCGTATTATTTTTTCATGTGAATACACATTTTCTACTTTTTTATATTTCCACTCTGATTGATCATATTCTTCGGTCACAATCTGTTGACCGACCGATCGATTCGAAAAAAATTACAGGTCGTTGCCTCGGCGCGGTGATCGGTGCTTACATACACGCGGGCAAAACCGAAGTTGACTCCTTGAAATTCGTTTATCAGTGTATGGCCCTTTCCGCGGCTGTAGTCGCTGTTTTATACTTTGTTCTCTATCACGGACTTTTGAAACCCCGATGTCACGCTCAGACTATCCAAGGATCCAGAAACGCTCCATCCGTAGTCCAAGGTATTTCTTTTTTCTCTCTTTTTCTTATTCGAATATGAATAATTAAGGCTCGTTATATTTTTATATGAGAATTTCATCGTGTTGATTTTTTTTTACCTCAAGCTGCCTTGCAAGAGCACGAACAGACCTTGAGTAAGGAAACAAGCAGATGTTTATAATATTACTTGTTTCTTCATTTGCAAACCTTTGAGTACTTGGAATTTTCTTTTCAATGCAGGGTTCAAGATCAACTTTTGTTTTCAGGTATGAACGGAAATGGAAATTACACGCCACTGCGAGTCTATCACAATGGAATGGCCAAGAAGGGTCAATTTCGATATTAATATATGGAAGAAATAAAATTCATTCGAATATAATAACGTTCGAACGTCGTTTCTTGCTTTTCATGTAAGATCGACAGTTGGAATTTCCAAAATTTTCTTCCTCAACCAGGCGAAAACCGAGAAATCATTCCTCGAAGAAATAATCTCTCGGTCTCGATCGTTCGTTCGATCGACATTCGAGCGAGAATCATTTCTTCTTCGCGTCACATCTCTAAAATGTTGAACGATCAAAGAAAAATGCATTTCTGGGCGCCACTGCGATTATATTGATGTAACGATCTCTCAATCGGTCTCGAATATTTTGCTAATTAATCCGCGCGCGCTGCGTTTTCCCTGGAATCATATTTCATGTTGTCTTTTTAATTATTAACAAATTTCGATTGTTTTTGGCCACATCTTTTTTGTTCGTCGCAATGTCATTATAGTTCATGAATTTTCCAAGAATTTTATGTAAACTGTCAATTGGACAATTTTTTTCCTACGTATTTGAAAATTTATATTGTTTTCAAAATTTGCATCGTCTTTTGCCGAAAATAATCAAGTTATATACATATTTCTCATCAAATAACCTTTTATATGAAAATCCATTTTAGGGATTTTCTATAAAAGCCATGTTTTTTCTATTAATTTATTTATCAATGATCTTCAGCCTGTCGTTTTAACTATTAAATATTGAACGACGATGTAAGATAATGTTGAGAATAAAGATTTTTTTTAAAAAAGCTCAAGTTCGTTTTTCTTCGATACTAAAAAATATCTGTTTTCAAGTAAACTTATTGTTATTAGTTTCTCCCATGAGAATACATTACACTGTTGTTAAAAGAATAAACTCAATGAAAAAAAACCAGTAGTATTTGCAAAATCATGGTTAATGATTCGAAATGACATATTTGCATTTCAATAATAATATTTGAGCTCGTTTCGTGTTCATAATTCAGAATTACGTTTTTATGGGAGAATCACGATTTTGTCAGAGATTATGACAACTGATGTTTAGCAAAAATGCGAATTGCTCGTTTTTTCGTTTTTGAGTCGTCAAGAAAGGCTGAGAATGCCAAAAATTTTTTGCAACACGTTCTATTTTCTAAAATCACTACTACTATCGATATCTTCATGAAATGAGTAATCAAAATTTATTAATATTGCTTCAGAGTCAATTTATTATGATAAACAACTTACAATTTAGAATCGCAATTATTTTCGTAGTAGGAAAAAAACACAACTCACGTTTCTCATTATCTTTATCGTAATAGGCACACCCCTATCTCCCGCCTTTTATTAACTCAACAATATTCTATTCGTTTATGTTTTTATTCCAATCAGCCTTATCTTACGTTTCGTGTTGTTCCTATCGCGATCAAAAGAGAATGTGCCAAGCTTTTTTTTTTTGTGTCGAAGCGACGATAAATTACATGACAATTTTTTCACAAGTCTCTCGCTCTCTCTGCATCCTCGAGCAGAAATATTTTTGCTAGTCTTCCAATTATATACACTCATATGTATATATGTTTTTCAATTTTTGGCAACACAAGGGAAGCTCGATCACACGAACGACGATTTCTGGAACTTTCTCGAAAAAATGTCTATCGATGAGAAATAGTGCATTTTGCTACACGAAATTTATATTTTGTCTTTGCACTTTTACGCTTCTTCGAGCGTAAACGAGCGTTGCGGTGCGCGCTTCTACGTTTTTAGGTTTCAAATAATGTGACTGTTATTTACACTGTGATGAAATTGCAATGAAAATAGAAAAGCAATATATATAAATTAAATATATATAATCACGTGTCAATGGAATCGAGCCTTGCCAAATTTAAACGCTCAGCCAATAATGAAACAGGAAAGAATCGCGAGTACAGCCCGAAAAAACGACCGGATGGTGTTTTAAAAATATATACAATGTGAGAAAGTTTTTGTGAAACGAAGAAAATTTCTTCTGTCCGCTTCATCCTGATAAAATGCTTTTCTTTGGAAATACTATTTACTTGATAGGATGATCGATCACAGTGCGCAGGAAAAGCTGACGATTCCAAACTGAAGAAATAGTATTTTATGCACCTAGGGACTAGGCAGGGAGAGGAGACTACTTCAAACGGCGGGCAGAATCGTCACCCGAGCGGAAAGCGAGAGTGATGAGCACGCTGTTCGAGGTAGTTTCCCGTCACTCCCGTCGAGCGTATATTATTTTTCATCCCGCCTGCGCCGAAAGTGGTGAAAAATATTTAGCCGGAAAACGAAGTGCAACTCTGCGAGAGTTGACCAATTTTGAAAATTATTTTGTCAGTCACGCAAAGAGCAAATGACTTGAAAATTTCTTTCCGATGTTGTATAATGGTAAGAAACGAAGTTTACGACGCAGAGCCGTCTGTCACGGTCAGTGAGTAAAGATTCATCAATAGGAAGAAAAAAAGATGGTCCAAATAGGCGAGTTCGTTCTTCGTTTAATCCAATATCGTACACTCGTCGTCGCTTTCGATAGGTTTCCAAGGGTTTAAAATGTTCGCTTTTTTGCCATTTTCATCGATCAAAGCTCTGACGGCCAAAACAGTTTCTTCATCGATTGATTGGCTGTCGACTTTTTTTGTCCTAAGCTCACCACTCGTGTTCGTTTTCGAAACGAGTTCCGTCGTTTCCTCAGGTATGATCGAAGGGGGACAGGAGCCAGTCTCCTGTTCTCCATTTGCGCTACAACTTGTTTGCCTCGATGGAATATTCTCTATCGCCTTTTCATCATTCACCGAATATTCTTTGTTCTTTGAAATGTTATTTCTTTCTCCGACGTTATGACGAATTTCCAACGAGAAATTCGAGTCCTCCGAGGCATCCGATTTGGTCGTGAAGATTTCGAGATGTTCCTCAAGAATTTCTACGTTTTCCTCCACCGCCGTAGTATCTTTCGTAATATCGCAATCGGTAGAACATTCCTTGGTAATCTCATTGAGAATCGCCGAGAGATCAGCGTCAATAAGTTGATTGATAGAAACATCATCAGTATTTTTTTTCGGGTCAGACGCTCTGCTTTCCTCGGTCTCGATACCGTGATCCTCGATATGTTGCAAATAATGAATGAACTGTTCTTCGTACTTGCCGAAATGTTCGTCGGGTACGGCAACAGGTCGTAGAATATCACGTTTGCGTTTTGGGTCGTATTCAGCTTTTAGAAGGAGAGCGTAACTTATTTCCGCGTCGTAGTCTCGAGACTCAACGTCGTACGCTTGGACGGATTGGGATTTGGTGGGTATCGTCGCATCTACGGCGCGATGAACGCTCCTCTGACGAGCTTCGATAATTCGGAGGGGTGTCTCGGGTGAATCCGTCGAGGGTTCCTCGTCGTCGGAGACGTTCGAATCGTCTGATTCGGGCTCAGATTCCCTCGTGCATTGCATATCGAGGGGAGTGAATTCGCGAGTTTTTTGTTTTCCTTCCAGAACTATGGATTCGGTGTGAATGATATTTTCTTTTGTACGCTCACGTTTGTAATTTCGATAAGCCCGAAGGAGCCTCTCGTTAAGATTCTGCAGCTCGACGATCGTACGTTTGATCGTACGAGAGACCGATCTCGTCTTGGCACGAGCGGCGATTAACTCATTTTCCAGCGGCCCGGAGACCGTAGATTCCATGATTTTTTTAAATTTTAATGTCAACTCATCGAGGATTGGATCCACCGAATACGGCTCCCGGATGAGCTCTGCGAAGGTTTTACCGTCATGGAGGTCCTCGTTCTCGTTCTCGTCCTCGTTGAGGGGTGTAGCCGAGTGAATCATCATCAAACCGTCGTCCGGTCGAACGGGGTAGGTAACCGTTGATAAATTCCGGACTCGATCGTCGCTCGCAAGGTTATCCGAAGGTTGAATCTCTTGAGCAGCGGGGGCAAGCACGACAATGGGATCGTCCCCGTCGCTGTCAAGGTCGATTACACTCGGAGCGACGCTCGGAAAGTTTGGAGTTGTCGAATTGGAGCTCGCTGGTAATGTTACGGAGAGAGGTCTTGGCACCAACGGACGTGGTCGTATAGGCCGCACGTTAGACGCTTCCTGATTATTGGTCGTCGCTGCTTGTATCACACTAACGCGATTTCTCATGTGGTTTAGCGAAGGAATGGTAACCATGGGCAACGCGTGAGATTGCATGTTCGAGTTGAGATTGTGGGTAATCGCGGGTGCGATTTTTCTCACAAGAACAGGGGTTCCTCCAACTCCCCGAACGAGTCGATGAGTTTTACCACCTCTCATTAATGGACCCGTCGGTGGTAACGGCCTCTTCATGAGATTAACCATTGGCACTGCGCTTATACCGACGTTACGGGGTTGTTCCGAAATTCCTGCGCTCGGAACCGAACTCGTATTCGGGAATGACAAACTCTCGACACCTTCGACCATCGTTTGATCCGGTTGCAGCAGGCTTGCCGGTATATCGTCATCGTTGAGTGGAAATTTTGGCAAAATCCTCGATTCGCTGTGCAAACGACGACTTTTTTGTCTGACCGCGAGAGGCAGTTCTTCCGGGGAAACTCGTTTACCCTCTTCGTTCGCTCCATCTTCATTTTGTCTTTGGCCCCCCACTGACGAATACCCGTCATCCGCTCCCATCCTCGAATTGTTAGTCGATTCCAAACTTCCGGCATCGCACGAACCATCGTTCTCCATTTTGATCGCTCGTTTTTTTCGCTTTGAGCTCAGATATCTTCGACGCTTTTTTCTCTGTGACGCAGCTTGAATTTCTTCCTCCTGGTCTTCATCCTCTGAATCCATAGTCTCCGAACGTTTCCTCTTGTTTCGATGCGGGCAACATTGCGACTCGTCCAAATTCATCTTCGCTTCGATCTCCTTCGGACTCATCTTCCGGTCGCTCTGCAATATCCTTGTTACCGTTTGTACGTGCTGCAATAATGCCCAACAGGCCGCCCTCGCCGTGTACAAATCCGCTGGATTGCACACAAAACACTTCCATTTTTCATCTCTCTCGATCTTCTTCCTCACTACCGCATCGAAATTACGCTTTATGCAATTGTAACAGAACGTATTGCTGCAGTAAGAGCAACAGTACAGATTACCACCGTTTGCGCACCATCGACAAAACATGTCTGTTGCGTCGTCTCCTGAAATTTCAGAACCAAATCCAATTATTGACTGAGGTTTTTTTTTATCCCAATATACAAATTATGAATCTTTATTTCAATTTCTTGAGCGATTTGGTTCAATGTTGAGATATAATTCTGTTATTATTTACTATATACTTGGGATCGGATCAAATTGTTTTTTGAAATCTATGGACTATACTTTAGGGATATTTAATAGAATTTTCTGTTTGCGACTGTTACTGTAAATAAATTAATTTGTAGATTGGAACTCTTGAAAAAATAATATTCAATTATTCATAGAAATTCACAATATTTTTTTGCATTTAAATAGATTGAAATATCCTCTTTTCAGTTGAAACTTTGATAATTTAAAATAACTTTAATTTTGATTTGAATTAGACTTGAATTAATTATTTTAATCAGAAGAAATATGAATAAGTAAAAAGTATGTTCTGACCCTGTTCAAATGTCCCATCTCCATAAAAGTTTCTGCAGGCTGTACATAGAAGAACATGTAAGACAGGATGTTCGTGCATATTGTGGGCCGAAGATGGAGCACTGCCGATGTGAACGTCACAGGCTGTACAATGCAGTTTGCGAAATCTTACAGAGGCTATGTCTGAAACAAGAGAATGCTCAATATTACAAGGCAAATATAAATAAGCACCCATGAATGCTTGGAAAAAAATTATTTTTTTATTTTTCCAAGAAAATGCGTCTCAAAATACGAAATTTTACGAAATATAAATAGTAGGTCAAAAACAAAACGATTAACAAGAATTGATGGTTGGTCAGTGATTCAAGAATATTTCAGGATGGTTATCAAACCATAAACACCTGTTAAGATCGATGATGTTGACAATGGGTAATCGAGTAAAAAATTGGAAGGCATAAACTCCACGTCAATGTAATCGTTAACCCAAATGAATACTAAAAAATTGGAGGTTAAGCGAACGGGAAATGGCAAAAGTACGTACCTCTCAAACTGAAGTCAGGGATATTGGCGTAAGCCTCGATTTCACCGTTACTCGGCATTTCAGATGCTTTTCCTTCCTTAACCTCAACTTCAAGCAATTTCGATATATCCATTATAACAAAAAAAAAATAAAAAAAACAACGAAACGCCAATCTTTCACCAGGAACGCGTGTGAATCTGTAATTTTGTGATTGAGTTTCAGCCTCTATCTCCTCCACACCTTCTGCCGTCCACCTTTTGCTATTCGTACAATCTTTCAGGTGTAAGGCTACAACAGAATCTTTAGATTTCAACAAAAAATTATAAATGTCCACTAAATCGAGGGATCGAGAAGAGGGCGATGGAGAGTCACCATTTTATTATCCCGTCGAGAACCGGCTCGGCGCGATGCCAATTCCCGATTTATTTTATCCATCGATTGTTACTTTCTATCTTATCACGCGCGTCCGTTCGTTCTTCGATCCCGATGATGTCCCACGGTGAATTGTTTCTTCGCATATCAAAGAGATACGTAATAACAATCAATCTCAATTTTACATTCGCAGCAAAATGTTGATTTTTACTCTCCGGGGGAATATACTACTTGTGACTCTTTCTCCCGATCCGTGTGAACTGAAACCACGACTGAAACCATGGCGCGCCACACACACGTGCACATATACGTGTCGCTGCTCATACTACTCAGACAATTTGAATTTGAGCGGGAAAATCCTCTACGCAATGTAATTTTTCCTTAAAAAAGACTTTTTTTCCCCCAGCGTAACATCTTCCATGTGTGTTGCTGCAACTGATTTATGTTTCAAGCGAATATATCTAACAGGCATTATCAGTCGTAATATATAGTCATCAGTGAAAATATAAGTGGCTAATTGTTGATGATTCGACTGCTGAACGTTTTGGTTTTGTTGTTTGTGCCAGGTTTTTATGCAGTGAAATCTAACCTCATCTGACACTACTACTCGATATCCGAAAAAAAAAGAACTTCTCGCACTTCTCTATTCGAACATTTTCAACAGTGGTGGCAGCAGGAGTCTTGCTTCGAATGATTTTTGAATAAGAACAATTTACGAATTCATCATTTGCAACATAAAAATACCACATCGTTAGAATCATCATCGTTATATTTCATCGAATACATTTGCATATAAATTGAGACTTCTTTCTCCATATATGAATATGTCTATAGAAATTGAGAATGGCGCGCAAGCATATACGTGATATAAGATAATAAACCAAAGCTGAGGAGTTAATTTAAAATATTCAGTAAATATTCGCGTATCATTCAGAATATTTCTGTTGAGTTGACTGTAGAAAGCGCGTATATATAGTGTGGTAAGTTTCCCTTTTTCGCAAAACGAGTAAATAACATGATTTGTTTACAAATGGCGCCGATTCTCCTTTCTCATTTTGCTGGATTTTTGTTGTTCCTATATAAACAAGTTCTTTGAAACGGGAGATTGTTAGTTTTGTCAAAGCGTATTAATATTATTACGTCAAATTTTGAGTCAACCGAGAATGGACAAATCGACGGAAAAGGAGCTTGAAAAAGCGGCACAAAAATTGACGGATGATATACGGAATATGGGTAACTACAAAAACATTTACAGCGAAATCCAGGTACGATTATTTTTGTTTCTTGATTTTTTGTGACTCTAGAAAAATCGAAAGAATTGATAAATGTTGAAACAACATTTTAGAAAATCACAGCTTCGTCATCCGTAAGGATGGACAATTTTAAAAGTACCCTGGTCGATGCCTTAAAAACGAATGGGCTAGAGACCGAAATACGAAATTCAGTGTTTCATTGGGCTCGTTCACAGGTTAGCAATTTAATCGAAAAATATTCTTCCTTTTTCTTTTGCGTGAAAAGCGGTTGATAATAAAAAAAAAATTGACGTATCAATAAATCGGCATTTCGTTCGCCAAGGGTTCTCTCGCTCCGAGACCGGAAGTTGCTCGTAACGAGGCCGATTTGAGCTACTTAAGAAAGGCTCAGATCCAATGGGAACGCAGAATCCAAAAGTCTTTGAACTCAATATGTAACGAGTTGAACGTTCCGTTAGCTAGGATCCGACCCAACGCTGACAGGGAAGAGCTCGCTGAAAAATGGAACGAATTGAGCACTTACGATATTGGTTATATATTTTATGACATTCATTGCCATATGAAATAATTTTTTTTTTTCACTCCACTCAAGACCATTCTAGTTGAAGCCTTCTGAACTTGTGTGAAAAATGGAAAATGTTTTCCATTTATAAAAAAATTATGATTTACTTTCGTGTCTTTATGAATATAATCGATTTGTTCACTCGCATAGCTTAAAATATGAAATAATTGCATAGCAGTATAAGAGTACCTATGACTTATTC
The DNA here is from genome assembly GCF_019457755.1 of Venturia canescens. NCBI lineage: Eukaryota > Metazoa > Arthropoda > Insecta > Hymenoptera > Ichneumonidae > Venturia > Venturia canescens. The sequence goes on along the minus strand of NC_057421.1, from coordinate 710,194 downwards.
CAATCAGATATGAGAAAAAACATTTTTTGAGAATCTTTTGTGTTTTTAGATTTATCGCAATACAGACCTGTCTATGCTCCCAAAGACTTTCTCGAGGTGTTATTTTCCATTCGAGATCCAACTTTCAAGAAACAAATGTGAGTGCAAGAAAAGAATTTAATTATGAGCGAATTCTTATTAATATTTCTTTACAGAAACGAGCCCAATTGGGAATTCAGCCACATTCAAATTCGAGTAAAAACTCTTGCCAAACTCGTAAGATTGAATATTTGCAAGTATTTGAAAGCGATAAACAAATGAATTAAATTTTTTATCAACTATAGTTGTTAGAAAGTTATATATAATTGTCTAAGAAAGGATCCTTTTTTTGTTAGAGATCGACATATTGCGAATTAGCTCATGGGGTCGCACTTCTGGGGGTTAACAACAATATGCCGGCTAATGGAAATTTTGCCAATCTCGAAGCAGAAAGAACTCATTTGGGGGAGAAAGTATTGAAGAGCAACCACGCACCGGTTGCTCAAGAATTTCTTAAACGGGGTTCTCCTCGAGCACTTCGTGGTCGTCTCTGGTCGCTCGTCCTAGGCTCATCTGTCAAAGAAAGTGTACGAGTCTGAATTAATATTCTCAAATATTGTTTCATTTGTTTGCATAAAAATAATGCATTGATATGAAAAATCACGAATCAAGTAATTTCTATATAACATTCTTAATTATTTCAGGATCTTGATTATTATGAGGAATTAAAAGGAATGGTTTTGCAATATGACATAATGGTTGATAAGTTGATAATAAAGGTAAAAAGAGAATATTATTATTGTGAGAAATTTATTAAATCATATATGAAAAAAATTATTTTTTTTGGATGATTATTAGTCTTAGTTTTAGGAAGATTATAGTGATGATTATTTCAGTCAATAGAAAATGATGGAAAGAGAAGCATAATTTTGATTGTTTTCATGATGTCGGTGTACAATAGGTAATCAATTTTTAGGATGTCCAATTGACAGCTAGCAATGACGACCAGTACTTTGTTTTTGAGGACGTCCTTTATAAAACTATGCTGTCCTTTTCGAGAGATTCAGAAGTTTTAGCTCCTGTGACAACAGATCGAAGTGCCGGAGGTCAAGTTATTCATGCAGTTCTTCAAGGAAAACCAGCTACCCTGGAAAATACTTTGGTCTTCCCACCCAGCGGAGTAATTCCCTTTCACGGCTTCACCATGTATGGTACAAATAACAAAATTCCTTACTCATTAATCCAATCTCACTGTCTTATCACTTTTCTTCCAACATTGTTACAGTGGAAATTGTTCTCATTCCAATACTTCTCTCAGCAGTATCGATGATTTCATTCCATTAGAATATTGAAAAACAATTTTCTTCTTACAAAATTTCAATTTGTTTTTTCAATTCGTTTTGCAGCTACACCGTTCTGCTATCTGTATGACGATCCATGCACAATGTATTACACATTTCGTGCTTTTTATCTGCGATACTGGTTCAGACTGCACACTGTTTCTAGTCACGAGCAGGGTATCGTTGCCCTTTGTTTGCTATTTGAAAGATTACTGCAATGCCACGAGCCTCAGTTGTGGGCTCATTTTCAAAATTTGAGAATTCAACCGTGAGTTCAATATTTTAGGAAATAAATGTGATTTATGGTTGCAGTAAATGTCCGCGTAAATCAAATCCAATAATTTATAGAATTAATGATTATGGCTTATAATTATTTTCTTCTCAGTATTAAAGTGGTGTTTAAATGGTTAATGAGAGGATTCAGTGGACATCTGCCACCTGAGCAGCTGTTGTATTTGTGGGATTTAGTTTTGGGCTATGATTCTCTAGAAATAATTTCTCTACTCGCGGTAACTATTTTGAGTTTTCGCAAAGAAAATCTACTTCAAGTGAATAACCTTCACAATGTTGAGGTAAGCGCCTCATCGATTTTTAATTCATTATCATTTTTTTTAAGAATTTCATTGAATTTTTTATTTTTTAGGCTGTGCTCGCCGATCTTTCGTCATTGAAAGTGATGCCAATGTTGCAGCTTGTTCTCTTAAAGGAATAAAAATTTTTGATATTAAAGTAACAAGTCCGCAATCATTCTGCTTTTGAATGCCGTGAAATGCAAACATCTTCATCAATGAAATACACTACGAAGTTTAAAAAAATTAATAATTGTTTATATATTTGAAACATATCCTATCCCTTATACACTTTGAATGAACTGGACCAGTGGACCATCTGACTTTGGTGGGCAGATAATGGCAGAAATAATGAACAAGGGTCTGTTAAAACTTTCGTGAATTTGTCGATTGATTTGAATTTCCAACTTTGTAATTCAAACTGAAAGTATTTTATTTTAGTTTTTTGTGTTCACTGACGATGAAACAGAATTCCCGTCGTCGAGTTCCCATAAGATGTAGAAAATGAATATACGATTTGATCAGACTTCCGAAAAATAAACCAGCATTTGGAATAATTCGACATCATGCATCATGCACCCAAAACGATTTTCGTCTTCGTGTGATAGCAGATTTCTATGCTGGTAGCCAACTGCGGTAGCAGCGATAAGTGCTACCACCATCATGCATTTTGCGTAGAAAATATTGTAATGCTGTTGATAATTTATCATAGAAACTGGTATACTTACTGATGATACATCAATCTTTTCATGCATTGAAATTTTATTATTTACATGTATACGTTTGTACGTATGTTAGTAACTTACCGACCGAGTTCAATATTTACCCATGCTTGTGGGTGGGGCGAGGGAGAGAGAGAGAGGAGGAGCGTGCGTTGCTTGGAAACAAGGACCGAGATAAGGGGAGGTTTCCCGTTTCCGAGTTTCCGGCTGTCACCCGGCTAGACGCCTGCCACTGTGCTTCGCTCCGCGTTATTCTCTCTCGCTCGCCCAGTGTTTATAAAATATACTCGTACGTTTTTCATCTCTTCCCTCCGATATCGTCGTGTCGCCTCCTCCCCCTCCCTCCCATCCACCCCCTATAGCGGTGTGTTTCTACGTGAATTACACGAATGTAAAAAGACAAAAAACGTTGTTGTACGACGACAAGAAAACTGTTTAAATTGTGGAGTAAGTAGAAATATATCATTATTTTTCACTGTCGTATATTACCTTGTCGAGATTTTTCACTACCGTTACGTTTTTATTTCGTGTCTCCGGGTTATACCCCATCGCAAGGGTGGGGTGCACAAAACCTTACCCCTAGAATATTAGTCATGCACCCACGGTGCCCACGGCCTTCGTGCAACCCTCCAACACACGATCACACCCGCGTACGCGTTGACAATTCTTTTTTCCGATTGACCTTAGCGTTCATTTCACCGTATGTATATACTATTGTAGGTGTGTGCATATTTCGTATATAGATATAAATGTACGTGTGCAGATAAAGGTAACTGGGATTATAGAATCGCCGCGTGTAATTCCTCGGCTTTCACAATTCAATTTAGCGATGGATTTCAAGTCGCGACCTTGCCTTCCGTGTTTCAAGGATCCTCGACATCTCTTTCTTATGTGATTTATACATATACGAATTCGGGTTGTCGAACGTTCTTACGAATAACTTGTCTTTTTCCATTTACAAAATTCACGAAACTTTGGACACCACGCGCTTCAGCTTCTGTGTTTTTTGTCGCATGTTTGTTAAGTTTATCGACGACAATCCGTCAATCTTTTTTTTAGTGTTTAAATAAAAATTTGTGCGGGAATCGTAAAGAGCTACTTCTTATTTTACATCGATTTATTGTTGTTTCAATTTTTTCTGTACAAACTCACCTGTTTTTCATTTGTGTCGAAAAATTAGAAACGCTTTTAACAAAAAATTAGCAAATAATTCATTGCTTGATCAAATGATAGAAAAATGAAATTCAATCAGAAAAAAATAATGAAATAATTCAAAAACTTGTTAAATCAGCAAAAAAGTTCTTTTTTCTTGTAATAAAACATTGAATCGTAGAAATCTCATTTAATATTGACGATAAGGAACGTCATTGTAGGAAAATTAGTGATATTGGACATTTACTATTCATGCAGTCTTACATTTACATTCCTCAGATTACATGCTCTAGGGTACAGTTTCAAAAGGAGAGAGGGAGAGAGAGAGAGAAAAGAGAAACAAAGATTGGTTAAATTGGTATCAACATGGCTTGGCGTTTCAAGGCTTCCAAGTACAAAAATGCCACGCCGATTGTACCAAAGCCCGAAGCCTGTATACGTGACATATCGGTCGGTTCATATCAGACGTATGGCAATAATATTGCCGCTTCAGCAGCTTTTATGGCATTTAACGTTGATCATAATGGTAACCACGATTCCTTATTTCTTCAATTTATTTTATTGGAACCTAAACATTTAATTTGAACAGCACAATGGTTACTTGGTCAAACTAATTCTTATTTTTTAGAATATTCATAGATCAATGTGATTATTCATTATTAGATCTTCGATGTAATATTTATTGGTTTGAAAGTAAATTTGAATAATTGTCAATTTATATTCATCCGTTATACTTATTTTATAATACTAAATATGTCAGTTCTTAATTTTTTGCGCAATGGTCTTAGAGATGTTGGGTTTTCAAAAAATTTCATCAGTTAATAACAATGACAATCATAATATGAAGAAAATGAGAGTAATAAGATTTTTTATAATTATTTTTCATCAGGATCGAGTTTGGCAGTCTTGCCACTGGAAGACTGTGGCAGAAAGAGCAAAACAATGCCATTACTTCACGCTCATGCGGACACAGTGACTGATATGGAGTTCTCTCCGTTCCACGATGGCTTATTAGCAACTGGTTCACAAGATTGTCTTGTAAGATGTGCTCCGATTAAAATTACCAATAAAGTTCATTCCTTTTGACGCGGGCTTTTGTCTCATTTGTTTTTCTTATTTTAATTCTAGGTGAAATTATGGCACATACCAGAAGCAGGATTAGAGGAATCTTTGTGTAATCCTGAGTGCACATTTTCACACAGGCAGAGGCGGGTCGAGGTTGTTCGTTGGCATCCAACCGCTGAACATTTACTGACCACAGTTTCATACACGAATTTGTCGTTGTGGGATGTCGTCTCGCAGCAAGAACTTTTCTGTAAATTTCGTTATGTTGCTCGCAGGAAAAAAAAAGCTGTGGGTTTATTATGAAAATATGGATGACTATGGGTACTGATAATATATTGTTCTTTCAATTGAAAAGCAAACAACGAGCACTCGGACGTGATACAGTCGTTGAGCTGGAAATCGGATGGGACGTTATTGGCAACGTCGTGCAAGGATAAACAAGTACGCGTGTGCGATCCTCGAGCTCCAAAATGCATCGTTAACTCTTGTCCGAGCCATCAGTCGATCAAAGACTCGCGAATCGTCTGGCTCGGTAACGGCAACAGAATATTAACGACTGGTTTTGACGCTGTTCGCTTGCGTCAAGTCTACATCAGGGACCTTAGAAACCTCAACGAACCCGTCAAAACAATCGAGCTTGATTGTAGTACCGGGTACGTTACAATTACCAGTGTATTCATTTTTTCCTACCGACATTTTATTCCTCATATTAGTACTCACGATATCCTTCATAGACACTTCCGAAATTTAATGCATCAGAGCAATAACAATAACATAAAAAATCTACAAAATTTGAAACTTACCGAAGAGTTATCGACCGCGCATAATCGTGCATAACTATAAAAGTATCACCGAAAAATACGACAATTGTCTTTGTTCTTTGTTTTTTTTTAATAGAATTTTGATGCCTCTATTCGATCCTGATACGAATATGCTTTTTCTGGCGGGTAAGGGAGACACAACCATTCTTTACATGGAAGTTACGTCCAAGGATCCGTATCTGGTTGAGGGTATAAGGCACAGTGGCGAGCAGACAAAAGGTGTTTGTCTCGTGCCCAAACGTGCTCTCAATGTAATGCAAGCCGAAGTTAATAGAATCTTACAATTGACTTCAAATATGGTCATTCCGATAATGTATCAAGTTCCACGAAAGGTAACGATTTTACAACGATCGTGTATTTATCGAGCGGAAGTGAGGCTGTACTTCGACAAGTCAATATATTTCTTTTATTTAACAGACCTATCGGGACTTTCACGGTGACATATATCCGGACACAGCCGGCTGCGTTGCCCAAAATACTGCAGAGGCATGGATCAAAGGTCACAATGCTCCAGTGCCAAAAATATCCCTCGATCCTGCCAAACGGACCAAGGGTGAAGAATCCGTTACTGTAAGTATTTTTAGATTTTTTTCTTTGTCATTTGTATCAATTTCCTTTAGATATGACACATTCATCATTTTTTTCATAATATTTATGTTTAAAATAAATTATTTATTTATGTTGACAAATAGAATGGTTTTAGTTTTAATTTAAAACATTACTTATATTTTAAATGGCCCAAGGCACTTAATCGGTGTTATTGTAGCGTTATTTTCGTTGATATTTCGATCTTTTTCGTTGCGTTGCATCTGTGTGAGCTTTCATTCTCTTTCAAGTTTAGAAAAAAATGGTAATTTTGATATCTCAGTTATCAGAGTTCTGTGGTAACAGTAGCATGTACATAACGGCTGCACCGAATGAACTTTCGAGGAATCATTAGACCAACATGTTTTTCATATTTTAAAAATAACTATTTTTTTCATAAAAACTCAGTTTCAACTCTTAATTGATAACATAGAAACGAATACCGACCGAATATCCTGAAATGCGATGGATAATTATTACATAACAGATCGATTCAATTTGTTTCGTAAAATCGAGTTAAAGATAAGAAAAAAAAAACATTCAATATACTCAGGTTTAAAACAAATTTCTCGTATGACTGTATAGATCAATAAGCATCCTCAACGTCATAGTAAATGCGCTTGAGAGTTATTATTTATGCGAGGTCGTAAAATATTCGTTTGATGTATTTTTATTTGCGTATTTTTGTTATGTTCACGTTCAGTTAATGTATGTTAAGAATGTCATCGAGTGTAGGCTGCGTGTGTTCTTGTTATAGTAGTTATTACCGTTGTGAAAGCTGGAATGTGGTTGTTTTTTCATTAGAAGAAATATATGCGTTCAGGCCAACATTTTCGGAAACAAGAGATTATTCAGCACTCTTATGATATTTATTTTATTTCATGTATAGCTTGTTATTTTAATTTGGTAAATATTTTTTGGTACATCCGTAGCAAAAAGTTTGGCGTAGCATCATTTCGAGCACGCTGGATCACGTACGATTGTTCGTTGTGCGACGAATTTGCAAAAATTGTGCCTGCGATTGATTTTGTTTGATTTAACGGCAATGAAGAGCAATTCTGTCAGAAAGCAATGTAGAAGTTGGTTCTCATTTTTCAACACCTGTGACGTGATAATGAGGAAAGCTTGAACGTGATCTCCAGATACACAAAGGAAATTTAGCGAGCTTGAAAGAGACACAACAAGAAATTAAGGTGGAACAAACGAAGGCGGCAAAGTCGTTACACGCGACGCCAAAAGGTTTCGCTCAGCCGATAAAACCGCTTCAACCTGCGTGCCCGGAAAAAGAAAAAAAGACGGAGATGGAATTGGAAAAATTAGGGGAAAAATTGCAGGACGAATCACCTCGCGCCCCCGAAACTGACGACGACAAAGTGAAGATGCAAAATAGCAGTGGACAAACGATACCGCCGAAACCGTTGCCGAGATCCTCCCGAGCTAACAGTATTTCTGAGGACGAACCAAAACCCGTTGCACGACCACGCACTTCGCCGAGCCCTGGATCTGTCGTCACTTCCGTAAATCCTAATATCGTCGGCGGTTACAAGGTTCGAATGAGGGATCTATAGGAAAAAAGCAAATATCAACGATTTAGGCCATTTTTTAAATTTTTTACTTTCAACTCAAATATTGGATAGGTTTTCAAGCTTTATGACAATAATATCGCTATACTTGGATTTTTTGCACAATTTTTCATTAGATTGAAGATTAGTGCGAGTATGAATATTACTGTAATATTTAAATTGATTACATTTTCTCATCTTTATTGAAATTAAAATACATGTCATTAGGTTTTTACTTTCATTTTAAGACATTGATCTTTTCCCCCTATTTTATACATGATGCAATGCTTAGTGTTCCTCTTCATTACATCCACCAATTCGAGTAGTTCTTTTAAATCTCGCTTCATATGTTATTTATTGTAACTAAAACTATAGCGATAACATATTTGTAACTTGGGTTAGAATTGCGCTTGAATTGATGAGGCGTTTATTATTTCAATTGGAGTTTTATATTTAGTGTGTAGGTTCACACAGACATAGATTAATCTATTATTCGTTGTATTTAAAATTATAATCAATGTTGTTTTACTCGGACACATTTTTTTCTGCTCGACGATTCGTTTCGTTTCGATAGAAAAAAAACAGATAAAACTACAATCCCACGTCTTGAGTCGTTTGCTCCTTCTATCCATTGCTGCAAACAATGCTACGAGATATTTATTTCAGCTAGAGTTAATCTTATGCGTTTTCGTATACTTTTTTTTTTTTAAGATTTTAAAGAAAAAAGAAATTCATCTAACAGTTGATAAATCACAAGTGAGCTTCACAGAAATGATTTATTTTATTTTATTATTTTCATTATTGATTAATTACTTGTCGGAACATGTAAAATTGAGGTTAATACATTTGGGTATTTTTGAATAATGTTTTCACAGCCTCGTCTGGGACCAAAGCCGTTCCAAGCAAAATCGGGGAGTCAAGAATTCTCGTTTGACAAGGTGTTCTCGGTACCTCAGGCGCCAAATAGCGAGAACAATGGTTTTCAAAATGAGACGGGAGTAATGGTTGGTGAAACAAACGGTGACGCGGAGAAATCGCCGACCGAAGATATCGAGAGAATAAAAGAAACGGAAAATGGAAAAAGTGACTCAAGCTCGATGGAGGAAGACGCAAATTCGAGTGACTCGGGCTACAAGCCAAAAACACCAAGCACCGCTGAAAGGCGCAAAGTATTCGAAACGAAAGTTAAAGACGAATCACCGGAGAATGAGGAATCGGGCAACTTTGAGCGTGGCAATTTAAACAGAAATTCAATTGCAGAAAGAAGAAGGCTTTACGAGAGTCGTTCCGTCTCCGTAACCGATGGCAATCTTGCCGAAAAAGCTATGGGCTCACCAACTGCTCTCCGAAGAAGAGATTCCTTCAAAGCCAAAAGCGAAATTATCAAAGAGGACGAAGTCAAAAAAATCGTCCCGATGTTGCGCCAGCAGAGCATGGATCCGCGGCTCGAAAAACCCGAACCCATTACAACGCCGACCCCTAAGAGGACCTCCACTGTTTTTGGTAATTATAATACATGACATTTCGATTCAGGTTACAATAACGGTCCTCCGAACCTTCAATGATATAAAATCGATATTGACTGAAATTCATAGATAACGATTGATTAAAATTCAGATTGAAAAGAAAATTTCAATAAATTTGTTTTATTCGAGCTCGCAATCACTAATTTTGGATTTTAAAGGTCGTGTATCGAAATTCAGACATCTGAAAGGAACTCCGGGTCACAAATCAACGCATATAGAAAACATAAGGAATATAAGCCGTCAGATTTCCGGTGAATGTGATGGTTTTCACGGTAAGCTGAGAAACATGAAAATTATTGAGTCCATTTGAATACATTAACGAAATAAAAACATGGTATTCAAATACAATATTCTACGATATATTATTGATTGATAATAATTGATTATACTTTGACAGCTAATTCCGATCGTGTCGCTGTTCCTCTGAGCGGACCAGGTGGCAAAATAGCCGTTCTCGAATTGAAAAAAACGGGACGATTAGCCGATGGTGTAATGCCTGCGCTTGTTCATGGTGCAAGTATAATGGACTTTCAATGGGACCCCTTTGATAATCAGAGGCTCGCAGTCGGTAAATAATTCGTTATCGTATCCCCCATTTTTTTCATTTGTTTCTTTTTCTTAATTTCATGATTATTATTATGACTTTTCGTACGTAGCTTGTGACGACGGTATAATAAGACTGTGGGAAGTGCCGGAAGGTGGTTTGATCGAGCCAACAAACGTGCCAAAATATACGATCGAGGCTCACACCGACAAGATATATTTGATTAAATTTCATCCACTGGCATCGGACGTTCTGGCCTCCGCGTCTTACGATACGACCGTTAAAATTTGGGACTTGTCTCCATTGGGTGCGGGCGAATCTGCAATAGGAAAGATCACATTGACCGGTCATACAGATCAAATATTCAGTTTGGCGTGGTCACCGTGTGGACAATATTTGGCAAGCGCGTGTAAAGACGGCAAGCTCAGAATTTATAAGCCGCGAAGCAGCGAGACTCCGATAAATGAGGGAAAAGGGCCCGTTGGCACGAGAGGAGCTCGCGTCGTTTGGGCCCTTGATGGACGATATCTGGTCGTTATGGGATTCGACAAGTACGTTCTCTTTTTTCGCACGACCCAAACGACATACCATCGGAGCTTGCAATGAAATAATTTTTTTTTTTTTTTTTTATACGACATTGAAGATGAGAAAAAAATTAATGCATTTTGGTTATTTACAACGGTTGTGTATTTTGTTGATTATTGATTTCAGAGTTTCGGAGAGACAAATTTTGATATTCAAAACTGATAAGCTCAATTCACCGGTGAATTGCGTCGGTCTGGATGTGTCACCCGCCATCTTAATGCCATATTACGACGAGGACAGTTCTACACTCTTTCTCACCGGCCGCGTAAGTTGAATAATCTTCATTGTTTAATTTATTTGATGAATTAGTGATTACCGAAAAAGCAACAATGTAAATTTCGCAGGGGGATTCAACGATCTACGCGTTCGAAGTGACCGAAGAACCGCCATACTGTTGTCCTCTGAGCCATCATCGTTGCGCAAGTTTGCATCAAGGTCTCGCATTTTTGCCGAAAAACAAATGTGACGTAGCTGGTGTGGAGTTCGCATCGGCGCTCAGACTCACAAATAATACGATAGAGCCATTGAGTTTCACCGTTCCCCGAATCAAAGTAATTTACTTGTTCGTTTTTTTTCACAATTCCCCAACATCTTCGAGCCCATTAACTTAACTCATGCATTAATGTACACAGAGCGAGCTATTCCAAGACGATTTGTTTCCACCTACAAAAGTCACGTGGAAACCCACACTTTCCTCCACAGAATGGTTTAACGGTATCAACAAACACGCACCAAGAATAAGTTTAAAACCAGCCGGAATGGATTGCCGTAAGTGATGAAAAGTTACTTCTAAATAAAACGTTGCTCGTTGATAGCCAATGTCGCTGGAATAATGAAATGTGTGCTGCATTTGATTGTATCCCTTTGTGAATTTGGAAAGAAGAATTGAGCGAGCATTGAAAAAAATAACAATCTCACCGATCAATTATTATATTTATAGTAACTGAAAATCAAGGTCAAGGCGTAGTGACGGCACCAGTTTCAGCAAAGCAATCCAGCGGTCAGTTCAACGTATCGTCACAGTCTTTTGGTAGGATGGGCTGGAATCCCGAGATGGCCGGTTTGGTTAAGGCAAAACAAGACGAGGTGAGATTTCGTTTTCTTTCATTTTCGCATGATTGTGCACTGGTTTTGAGCATTTGCCATGAGTACACGAGTTTCTTGGAAGTTTACACGTACGCGAACGTATTCAATCTGAGCTACCCAATTGATGGGAGTTGATTCTGGGCCAGTTCCAATAAACCCTTTTTCATTCTACTAATTCCAAAATGGTGATATTGTCGCTGCTCATTAAAATCAGCTGAAAAGTACACGTAGCAATTGTCCAAGTAAAGTTGTTTTGTAAAATTATATTTGAAAAAAAGCAACAATTGCGTGGCTCAGGTGAGACTTGTAATCTTTATTTATAACATGAAATAAATTGTCGTATCCGTCTTGCGAGTGTATCGTGGTGTGCTGTATGTGGTAGATCCAAAAAAATATGAGCAACTATGTCGGGGACGTGATAGAATGTTCGCTGGAGCAGGACCAGATGGAGGGCGTTGACGAACACGAATGGGTAGGTACAGTATAGAACAAAAGAAAAGTCAAGAGTAAACATGCTGCCACTGATGCGTCAAAAATAGCTCGATTTCTCAGATTAATGTTCGATTTATTTACAGACTAAAGATTTCTTGACGTATTTTTCTCATTTTTAGGATGAATAAGGGAGGGCAATGCCGAAAAAGGACAGAACGAAAAAAGGAAAGCAAATTTGATCGAATATCGGTAGAATTTTCCATCCGCACTCCGCTGAATTTGCGAAAATGTTCGTTTCCAGTTATGAGATATATCGATAAAGACCGAGCCATGGACGAATGGAAAACGGTATATCGATCTTTGCTCGATTTATCGATTTTATGGTTTCAATTGATCGATTGATTTTTTTTTTTTATTAAACCCACGGGTTTTTCGTTGTTTTTTGAGTGCCACGCAATTTATTTATTTGTAAATTACATGCAATTCTCTTAGGACGTATTGACAGATTTTTTCGCTATAATTATAATTATCATTAATTACCGTGTTTAGACACTGTCGCTATTAGTTGAATAGCATGTTTAGCTTCCATGCGTCAAAATTGTCGGTGTGACTAAATGAGAATTCTCACGAAAGCGTTGCAATTGACGCGTGATTATCGCTCTAGTCTGGAACGTTTCTTATTATATTTTTTCATACTTTTTTTCGTTTTTTCAAACTCATGTATTTATATATATATGAAGTATTTTTATTTCTCATTAGCATACGTAATCCTAACGCTAATGGCTTAGTATTATAATTATACGAATATGGGCTAGACTAGTAATTAATTCGGTGGTGAGCTTCGTCGTTGCCCTCGTTTTTAAACTGGAAATCATCAAAACATTTGCTCTCTTTATTCATTTAATTCAATTTTGCACTACATTGGAGCGTTCGGAACTACGTAAAGTTAAAGCGCACCCATGTATCTCAAATACTCATGGAGACCGATTTCGAAAAAAAAAACGACGACGAGGCTCTCCAACTTTGAATCATAAAAAAAAGATCGCTTATAAGATCGTGCCATTTCGAGGTTGCAAAGTATCCGAAAATGAAAAAAAAAAAAAAAAAAACGGAAAGGCCGAGACGTTTTTTTGTGCTTTTCAAGCGAAAGTTGTCAGAGCGAGACGAAACGAAGATCAACGAGATATGTAATGAGCAAACATAATTTTCGAAGGAAACATTGAAACTTGATGCTTCTCCAAGAGTAATTGGATATTCGGCATATTTTGAGATTGCGCGTGTGATATTAGTGAGTGATAAAACGTTGGAACCCATTTAGAGAGAAAATTCGACTCTTCTCTCCATGCATTCATTTCCTTTTCCCTCTTTACCTACTCCCCTTTTTTCGCACGCACACGCTCAATAAGATATATCGGTATGAGAAATACGTTTAAGTAGCGAGTATACATTATGCACGAATGTAATTAACGAGTATCCTTCCCCCGTCCTCCCCCTTCCCCGCCCATCCTCTATCCGATTCCTCATGGACCTGAAATTCCATCAGCGATTTTGAAGACTCGGAAAACTTCGAAATGAAGAATCATATCGATCGAAATCCAGAGTCCAAGGAGAATAGTCTCGGTGAGGAAGGAAAAAAAAACTTGATTTGAAAATCTTGAATCGTTGCGAGCTAGGATCTCCTCGCCATTCGCTCAAAAACCTACGATTCGAAACCCAAATAACCATGAACCGTTATGAAAAGAACAAAAAATATATATCGTCGATAAACAGACAATTCCAGTTTTACACCCTTTTTTACATCGGGAGTTCGAGACGTTATTTTTTTCAACGTATGCGTCGTGTTTTTTAACGGAGACTTTTACGAACGCAAGGATTTTTGCTACGCTATTTTTTCTATTACTCGATACATTGTTTCGTGATTGTAAAGCGATAGGCAAGGAAAAAAATGTTTGATGAAAAGAAAAAAAAGGAGCAAGAGCATAGAAAAATGAATGGAAGAGAACGAAAAAAACGTTATGCGTAAGAATGTCATGACCTAATTGTACGTAAGGAGTAATAACGTAATTTTTAATATGGTGCTAAGCACGAGTGATTTGTAAACGACAAGACTATCTCGCCTCGTCGCTCTCATGTCACTCGCAGGCATGCACGCAACACCCTCTCTCAACCAAGGAAAGCACTCGACTCGTCTTTTTTTTTACGGGCAGTCGAGACATGAATAATAATAAAACAGAACTAAACAATGAAAGACCAACGAAGTGCCAAATGAACAAATTGACTTCGTAAAAAGACCGACGGTCACTCCAACGTCGTACACGACGTGTTCGTAGCTTGCTCCATAAATTCCGATGCATTCCATTAAATACTCTAAAAATAAAAATTTCGTATGTCATTTACGAATTATGCGTTCAACTGATCTTTTTTTTATCATCTATTAAATTATGCACGGCCATTTTTTACTTCTATCATTTGTAAACTGATCGTTGATGCCCATTTCCTTCATAATAATTTTCGATTTATCATCCTCCGGGAAAGAATTCAGTTTTTCCTTCTGGAATTCTTCTGCTCTCTAAGAAATAATGCCAGATTTTTTGCGTAACATTTAATGCGATATTTTCCTACGATTGTACGGTACGCTTTCGAGATAAGCAAATTTATACCCATGCTATATGATGTATTGAAATTATTTGTCAATTTTTTTTTCCTATTGCCAACAACTGATTGCAACTTGGAAACATTTTGTCCTTGCATTTATCCATCATTGACAGAATTTCAATGATGGATGGACCATCGTTTTTGATGCGAAACTTGCCATTTTTTCACAAACACAATAAAAAAAAAAAAAAAAAAAAAAATGCCTTTTTTAAATCAGACCAACCATCGTTTCGCGTCACGAACGATTTTTTTCCACGTAGTTTTGTCGTGTAGTGACGTCTCTTTGTATCGACTTTATATCTTACATGTATTTCATCGATAAAAAAAATTTCTACCAAATAAACAAACGAGTCATGTGTATGTTTATTAATGAAGTTCCTCGAACCTTCGAATCTCGAATCGAGAAAATAATCGAATTTCATATTTTTCGGAATGTTCTGTTTTTCATCAAGTCAATATTACAAATACACCATTAATGGTTTTAAGTTTTGTAGTATAATTAGCAAAATAATAGGATAAATTCAGATTTTATATTTTGTTCAGGAAAAACAATATAAATGTAATTTTTATTAGTTTTATTAAAAATACAGCAGTCAACTGGCACCGCCTACACGATCTCTGGGGATGAGCCTAAGTTCCGAACCGTGCTTCAGAAAAACGGTACCTGAAACGAATGAATAGTAATAACCATTTCACAAAAGAAAAGCTCATGACAAGAAATTTAAATGCAATTTTAAGAGAACAATTTCCGGTTAGACCGATGCCGGTCAGACTTTCTTCCGTGCTTACCTGCCGTTTGTTGTGGATTGATGCCGATACCATCGTCAGTAATAATCGCAGACGTAGCAGGTGTAACTCTGAATTCTTCAGCAGCAAATTTGAGAACCGCAGTGAAAGGCGTGTTCTCGGGAACGCTGAGCCTAAGGAATAAATTTTCGAAGGTGTTTTTTGTCTTTGTTTGATCGATCGAGGGTCGGTAAGAAGAATAAACGAAAATAAAATAAAATAATAACAGTTGGAAATTGTATTTAATTCATTCAATGACTAGTTCTAAATTTATACAACAGTTTTGAATTATTATGATAACGAATTCCATAGAGCACAAATGGGTAGACAGTGAAAAAATCAATAGCACGTCGATTTGAATTTATCGTCGTGCTCACTCCGAAAAATCACTCGTTTTTATGAATTTTGTTCAACATAAATGGAATTTTTGTACAACATAATTCGTGCAGAATTTAATGGTAAAAATTCACGTGGAATATATGAAAATTATTAAATTCTGATGCCCATACAGGATCGAAGATTATTCTTAGAGTAATGCCTCGTTCTTGAAACACTTGATAGCGTTTTCATAATCGAAAAAAAATTGTTCACAAACATTCACAGACGGCCAAAGTTTTTGTACATATTTGTCAAATTGCCAAGTGTCGAAATTCTTAAGAATTAATATAAAAAAGAAATAAAATCTGTTATCTCATCGTGTCTCGCTCGACGTCATTCCACACGGAAGTGGTAGCGCTAATTTTGGCGTGTTCGAGGCGTTGGAAAATGATGGCTCGCAATTGGTCGGAGGATCGTGAAAGGTTTTTAAGCGTTCTCACCAAGTCCTCGTAATGGAACTCGTGCTCGCTGTGCCAAGAATTATCTCGGAATTGCATGTTACGTCCGAAATAAAAGATGGCATCGAAAAAATATATTTGAAATTGGGGATAGGTCAAGAGTCGACGGAGTATTTTCGTTTCTAGATTAGTAAGAAAGGCGAATAAATTTGGCTCGTAATCGGAGGCAAGCGTGGACAAACGTTGCATTATTAGATTTCTAACTGGACTCTCGTCCTCAAGAGAGGATGCATAATCGATCAGTTTATCGAGTTCACCCTCATCCACCATTTTCTCAATACACAGGGAGACTCGATCGACTTTGCCACATTCCACTTCGTTTTTCCAAGCTCCTAAAATCGTCTCGTCCTCTACGACAGTCTCCGGAATTCCCAAATTCATCAACGACTCGAAAATAACATTCGTCGACATAGAAATTTCTAGCAAATTTCCAAGAAGATTTTTTAGTCTCTCCGCACCACAGTGCTTGCCGTAAAATTGCAATATTTTGTCCATTGCCAAAGTTGGCACATCCGGATCTTTTAGATAAACCTCCACCATGCCGTCACAAGCGAATCTCAATTGAGAAATCGTTGGAATTACTGTTCGTTTTTTATCTCTGAACCAACGAGCTCGCAAATGGCTCTCCAGACACTCAGTTTTGTTGTCCTCCGTCGCTCGGGCTACCGCAGCTTCCACAAAATGACCCAATTCCATTACTTTATTCACCTCTTCATCCGTTGTACTCTCCGTAAAGCCAGAACTCTCCAGGTGCGCTATGTAATTGTCAAACACAAGGAGCACTCTCTCGACTTCTTCCTCCCCCATCTTAATTTTATTTCTAAGACGTCGTTGCCTTCGTCTCCTTTCGACCCTTCATTTTTGTGTACCGGCTTTCATCTTCGTTTATCTGTATCAAAAGTAAACCAACAACTTCCTTAAGGAAATACCGATATTACTTCAGAGTCAAAATCTTCTTAATATATGGAATCAACTTCTTCCCTCAAATATGTTACGTCCATTTATTTTTTCAAGTTGGTTCGATCAATCTGTTAACTTCATTGTACAGAGGAACTAGAGTATCTGGCACCTGTGTTTCATATAATTCGTCTGATTCTGAGATGTAATTTAACATTTGTATTTTGTTTATTTCAAAGTCCTCAAAGGAATCCACCACAATTTATCGCATTTTTTCAAAAATTTTCATATTTTTGCTGCACACGAAATAAAACCTTCACCTCTGCACTTGTACTTATAAGCTGATTCAACTATGGAGCAGAATTTCTACTTCCCGAAGACTCATTTTCTCAGCTGGAAGGTTTGGCGGTTGAAAAAGAATAGTTGAGAGGGTAGCTTTTTTATTGTATATAATGCTACAAAAAATTTAAAGTGAATTTTATAAATTATTGTCACGATCTAAATTGAGAAAATAATGAATTTCAATGATTAACGATGGAGAAAAAACTTTCGTGATTTTTATTTGTCAAAGTCAAAATGAATGTTCAATAGTTCCATAGAAAATCACTTTCCTAATTTTTTGGGAGTACGAGACGAAAACACGATTGAGATAACAGAACTTTTATGAAAAAAAAAAATATCCGATTGTTCACTTACACTTTGAACGGAAGTTTAGGATCAGATGTCAAAGTGATCTTGAACGTGACCTTCGCTCTGGAAAAATAAATTGCGATGAATTTGCGGAGAATCACATTGAAGACGAAAAAAGCGACATTGTTCAATAACATATGGATACAGGTTATGTTGGGTTCGATGGGAACCCATTGATTATAAAATACATGTGAATATTGAGTAAACACTATGAATATTAAACAAATGAACGCTAAAATACTTACGCCATTTTGTTGTTTTGGCTCAATTTTCTTTATCGTAAAAATTCGTGACTCGAATAACAGCAGTCAACTCAGCCAACAATGTTACTAGTTGGTGAAAGTTAACCTGAAAGAGTGAGCTGATTTGACTGAATTGTAATTTCTGACAGGCGTGGTAGAAACAAATGACGAAATGCATCAAATTTTTTCCGCCGTACTGGGGCGACATCTGTACGGCTATATGCAAAACTGGTAAAATGCAAAAGTAGCAGCGTGAGTACCGTTACTGCCAGTGAACCAAAAGATATGCAGCTCAAATTTTGGAATTCTTATATTGTGATAGAAAAAAATCGTACCCTCCTAAGTCACATTTCGATTTTCATATAATTTTTCTATTCCAAGCTCGACCCCAGTCATACGCCGCCCTATTGCGAGCCTGAATTTAGTAACTTTACGGGTCATATTCGAGTTATCTATATATCCAGTATTCACGCGTTTGTACATTCATTTTTCATATTCTCTTCCGCGCACATATTCTGCATCTGTAATATTCCAAAATGGTTTTATGAAGCGTGCAATATTAGAGCGGGAAATGCATGCGAAATACGGAACATAATAAAAATGTTTGGTTACACCGTTTGTGAAGGAGAAATGTTCTCGATTGAACAAAGCTCTCATATAATTCAAATGAAATATGCGAGTGCCTCTGCGTGAGGCGTCATTGCAGTTTAAGAATTTAAATTTCCGTAAGAAAAGGGGTATGCATATATTTCCTGCGTGGTGAATTTTGAGCAGACTCTTATGGAATTCGGTCCGAGAGTGCAATGAATTACAAAATGCGACGAAACATTATTTTTGGGAAAAGAAACAAAAACACAGCCGTCGATTCGTTCGGATGAATCGTACACGAGTGACAAGCTCGATGTTGCGTATACGCGTAGTCAGAATAATTCATTCATCGGGTGTATGTATGACCGAGGCGCATGTGCATCGACCGTATCAGCTCCGCTACCTTTTATTACCCCCACCGAATCTTATCGCTCCCTTATCGCGTAGTAGTAGAGCGTAGAATCGCGGTGGGAAGGGATTCCCCGTGACACGCTCGTGTCGCCCTTCAGTAGGGAAGTGCGCGCGTAACGCGATGCTTTGCAGTGTTCCTCGCATCGTGGCGCTTCTCTCTTTCGCTCTAATACACGTTCACGTACTCGTCAAATTATCCAATTTTCTCGGTGTTGAAGGAGCTCTTCCACCTGGAGCCGGTAAGTTCAATTCGCTCTCCCTTTCTTTCCTTATCTCATATTTATTTTCGTCTTGAAAAATCATCGATCGCACTATTTTTATTGTAAAAATAGTCGGACGCTTTACGCGTATGACAACGGGAGGGCACATCGATTTTTAACTCATGCTTTATTTACAAAACTGGCATATGTGTGCGTGCATGCCTGCTTGCCCGAGGGAATGATGTCATTCTGTCATAATAACACGTTCGTTTACGTTCCGTACGATCGTCGCGTTGTTCACTCGTTATTTTTTTTACTCAAAGTTTTGCAAACGAAAACTGCTCGAGGAAAAATTCAATTTTCATTTTCTTCGACACGAGTTGACGAGACAGTTCACTGGTAAAAGCAGACCTCGCGATTCATTGACACTTTTTGCTGCTCCAAACAAAAAACATACCATTTTCGGCCTTCGACCTAACGGAACGAGTTTTCCGTTGCGACGAGCTCTTTTTTATTATATATTTTAGAGAATTGAAATGAGGAGTGCTCGCAGAGTTTGACGAGCAATTGAAATCGTGTTTCGAGCTAAGGCGGCAAACCTACTCTACGAACGCGAAAGATAGAATGAACCGCGTGCAGGTGTTTCCGCGCGAGCAATCGATATTATACCGTTCTCTATCACGCGGTCAGAAGCCGCAATCTAGGTAAATTCGTTAAATTTCCTTTCTCACTGGAATCGCTGTATACTTTCGTAGGATGTGACCGCCGACCCGTCGAATCGCTCTTCCGTTGCACGCCTCTCGAAAAGTTTGCCGGCTAAAACTTTTATTTCAAAATTATTGTACCGAACCAATAAGTAGGATTTCCGAGACGTAATCGCATCGGACAGGATGGATTGCAGCAAAAATTTTGTTTTTTCTCTCACTCGCGACGATCGCGATCGTCGTTCGATCTCGATATTCCGCGTCAGAAATGAAATTTTTTGCTTGTTTGGAAGATAAAAAAATCTATCGAGTCGTGCGGAAAGAATGATTTTTATAAAAACGAAAAAGAAGAAAAAAAATAGGATAGAGCGGTCGGAAACGAGAGAGTATCATTCGTTTCACCATAGGAACTCGCTTTTCTATCGATTTAACACTTGCAATCGCCAACGCTAAAAATATCTACGGTGTATATACGAGAGTGCCAGCAGGCAAGAAGGGAATCGGAGAGAGTGAGAAAATCTTTGGACTCGCTTCCCAAAGTGTCTGTACTTCCACCGAACGATTGCGAGCCTCGAGCCCTCGCATCTCCGATTAATCGTAACTTTAATTAGTTCTCGAGCAGTCAACGTACATCGATTTGACGGGAGAAAGACGGTGGAGAAGTACGCGAGAAACATGAGACAAATGACTCGATAATCGGTGACGACGCACGAGTTAAAATGTTTGAAATATCCTACAAAAAATAGCCGATATCAAAAGTATTTGAAATGCCTTTTTTCCTGAGAGGCATAGGAAACTTCCGGGCCGGAAACGCAAACGGACCGTGCAACCAGGTCGTTCTGACACTGATGCTAAATAACAGATGACTGAAGAGACGGGAAAAGAAAAAAAATACACAAATTTACCAAACCGCGATTCATTGCACTATTCGGAGACACTCGTATCCCCCCCCCCCTCCTCGTTAAATCATTCTAAATCCATTATTTTCCGTTGAAACGAACGCGATCGTTCGAATGAGATGAAACTGAAGGAATCAAAGTCAAATTTACGTGCAAATTGGAGGAACGAAGAGAGTACTTTAAAATAAAAACGAAAAAAAAAACACAATAGCTTGGAACTGATGGATCAACGACCTCCTGAATCGAGGGTTGTTATCCCACGACGATTCGAACGCATAAAGTATATATAAATGTATATTTGTGCGCGTTAAGAGAGCACGTTATTTCTCTGATTGTCGTGGTAAAACATCGTTCGACGAAGTTCGTAATTGCGTGCGCGATAGAGTCGGGCCACGAGGATTCCCGGGGATTTCCTGCTTCGCGAATAACATTATTCGTTGAGTATCATTACTCGACATTTACTGTCATCGACAATTAATCCCGCATTCGACGATTACACATCCGGATATATGCATTAATTCTAACGTACTATGCTAATTACGTATATCAACCTCTTCTGGCGATTCGATATCGAATGTAAATGCTTCCGTGATAGCTCGCTCGAGGGATCGAGCGACGCATACATGCAAAATGTGGTAAATCGTTGGGGAAGATCTCACGAAAGTCAGCGATGCTCATATTGTCATACGAAAAGTCGTCATCGCGCGCGACTCGTTCATAAATTGAAAAACATCATGATTTTTCATATATATTTATATTCGTAAATAAATAAGGATGCACCTCTTTTTGAAAACTCTTTCAAAATAATCCTGAGATCGTAATAAACCAGTGGGATTTTTATTTAAATTTTATAAAACCGAAAAGTGTCTTAAAAACTATTTTTTATTTATAATTTTCAATTTTCGCGCGGAAGCGCTAGCCGCCATGTTGTTGCGGTTCGTGACGTCACTCCGTTAGTAAACAATACGATTGCGAAAGATCAAATAACAAGATTTGTGAATATAATGAGTTGCAATAACTTGTAAAATTTCAAAATAACACAGAGCGCACGATAAGAATCTGGATTGTCGTTTGCTATGGCAGTGACGTCACGTTGGAATCCAATAGGGCGGATGGCGTTTTAGACATTTGAAAAATAGATGATAAAGGACGATATTTAAAATTGAATTATAAAATTTACATTGCATTTTTATGAATAAATATTGACGTTTCTCGTTTACTTTTTACGAAATCTATCATAAACATGCATTTTTATATAATTTTTTACATTATGTAAAATACCCTATATGACGATTTGAAAAGCTTCGTGTATTTTGATTATTCAATTTTTTCCATTAATTTCGAAATGATGAATCGATTATTCATCGACATTGCGTGAAAACTTTGAGGCAATCGTTGATATTATTCAATCGCATTTGAACGAATCGATTCACTCGTGGAAAATTGTTCCATGGAAATGATTAAAAAAAAAAAAAAACACTATAACCAGCGTCGTCGGGAGTTGCGATGCGCGAGTGCGAAAATTGAAAATGAACCTTTGATCCAGAGGACGAGATAGTCTTGATCGAGCATTTGCCAGGAAGACGAGTCCATCTTCAAGATTTTTTCTGGAGCGGTGCGGAAGACGCGCCGCCATGGCTAGATCCGGATCAAACGTTGAGTCTGTACGAGACGCGAACGATTCACCATACAGCGACGATTTATGTCCCGGATGACGGGACTACGACGGGCGGACGAGTCGGAACACCGGCACAAGATTCGCCACCCGCTCCTTACGATCCCGGTTGTACTTCTTGCATCGATCCAACACCGACTCTCATCGAGGCTGACCAAGACATCGGAGTCCTCGTCGGCGATGATCCAGGTCCAAGGTTTGTTTCTTCCGTTGTTTTCATGATCAATCACTTTTTCTTTGCAAATCATCGTTTATCCATGTCCATCATGGGTATCCACACGGATTTGGTAAACGATTTTTGCTTTTAATTATTATACGGAGAGAAAAAATAGTAAGAATTATTATGCCGCCATTGCGGAGGTTTTTATAAAAATCATCATTTCCAAGTAAATTTTATGAATAAAAACTTTGAAATTACGTATTAATTGTTCTGACAAATTGTGCTATTTTTTCCTACGTACTTCACCGAGGAGACATTATAAAATTTGTGTCGACTCGATGATGAACTGTAAAGTAGAATTATTATGCCGTTTTGTTATGGTCAGTAACTGTTTTCACAATCGAAATTTACAGTTGAACATAGTTAAATTTGAGGAGCCCGAACACAAGCATCGATGATCTGCCAAAGTGCTTAGAAATTTACTATGGTACTTACATAGCAGAATTTGTTACCGATATATTTGTTTTGGCATCGCACCATCTACTTTCATTTTTCTTCGACTATTTTAAGCGAAAAGTGCAGAAAGTTCCAACCGGATCAGCGATTGTCTCTCTAGCAGAGGGTCGCGCCGAGAAAAAAAAGGTTGATTTTTCGAAAGTGTTGAACATTTGGTACATTTGAAACAAGTTTTCTTTTTCACTAATGAGTAATACAAATAAATACACAAAAAATTTTTAGTGCATAGATGAACAGATTAATCAATAGAATCATTCGAGGCTACACTTTGTTCCAATTAAATTTCAGTTAATTTCGATGTTATTTATATAGTTGCCGAGGCCAAACACGAATTTGTTTGGCTGTACACCAAAACTCTGACGATGCGAACTTTAATGTAAGGCATTTAATATACGTATTTTTATTTTTCAACTCATCAGATATTGGCTGTTAACGGTTCTCAAATCAGGGGAAACCGTTCCCCCCAAAGTGGAATTGCGATTGGCACGTTTATATCGCGCAGCATTTTCGAGACAGCAGCAACGTCATTTGGGACTTTTAGCTACGGATCCGCGTCTCCGAAGAGCCGCGACAAAACGTCGTGGGTCGTTGGACACTCGCACGCCGATTTCAAATCAAACCGGATCTAATGACGTAATAGCACGTTCAATCCTCCGATTTATCTGAATTCCATCAAATTATAATTAATGCGAACGACCAATTAAATGCTTATATGCGTCAATGAAATATTGCAGAATCATACGGAGTGGAAGAGTGTTGGTAAAACTGTTGGGAGATTGGAGGAGTCATTGAAAAATTTAACGAGAACGGGAAGTATCGAACCGAAACTTATGAGGCAATTAAAGATACCGAGGTTCGTAGATTTAACGGAAAGTGAGATGTTGTTGGGAGCTCCGGAAGAATCGGCAACGATCCCTTTCGAAGATGACTCCTCCGATCGGAGCGAGTCGTCGCGCGCACGGGGGCCAGGCCCGAGCAGAGTTGGCGAGTCGAAAAAGCAAACGTCACAATCGTCTTTCGTCGTATCCGGTCTGGTTGGGCCGCGAGGTCGACGTTATCAGAGCACGAATTCCCCTAATAAGACGCGGACGTCATCGAGGCCCTTGGAAGAATCGCCGGAGACGAAAAACAATGACGAGGACTCGAGAGCGCACAAAGGGCCCTCGGCGAATTCCGAGAGTTCTGCCAAATTAATAAATCCGTTGGTAAATCAAACGGCAGAATCGAGCAATTCGAGCAAATCAAAATTACGCTCGCTCGGGATCGGTGTTGTGCAAGTGAGAATGCAAAATATGAGTGTCACAGAGACCGGAAGCACGAGGCTCGTTTATTCCGTTCACTTGGGCGGAAAACCCGTTCCAGCGGAAACTGCCGCGAAAGACATGGCCCTTCTCTCCCCTCAAGAGGTCGCCCTTGAACTCGGAGTACCCGTCATTATTCAGAGCGAACGTAAGCGAACTGGCTAAACAAACTGAAAAACACCGAAAACACGCATGAAATTTCCATGCACATTTAAAAAGTTGCACGGTTTATCCGCACGCTCGGCCACTGATCGAGAGGATGAAAAGTTAGCTCTCGCATTAACGCGTTATCCTGCACGTTTTTTACTACAATAAATAATAGACTGTATTTTTCATAACGGGACGTTTCGTCTAGCTTACTTGAAAGAGACGCGGCCGTTGGCGCTGTCGCGAAAACGGGATGCGTGGTTACTCATCGGAGCAGCTGGAGCTGCGATAATTCTCCTTACGCTGGTAATAGCCGCTGTGGTGATTGCGGCTAACAGGAAAAGGGCCCACAGCGCTGTTGCGGCACCGCCGGTCGAGAGTATTCTTAAAAAAGATCGCGGCTACACTCCGACGACTCCGGGATTCGACAACACCGGTTATACCTCGGAGACCGAAGCCAGAGTGAGTAGCCGACTTGTACTAATGCTTTTCATCACTCTCATTTATTCATCTTTTACTCATCTACAAATCGTACGAATATACATCCTCGAAATAACTTGGCCCTGCCTACTAGCGATCTTATTGTACGCGCTGGTGTGTTCGGAGCTCGAAGAATTGAGGAGATTCCGAACGACGTTTTATAATTGATTGTTAGCAGAAAACGAGGAACAATAAAATGTACTTTGCTCGAGAAAAATAATCGGTTGTGCCAACCGTACTCGTCTCGTCTATGTACATTGATAACTTGCACACACCGGCGGAGAGGTTCATCCACCCCGGGTGAAGTAAACACGAATGAATAATATCGTACGAATCAACGAACTCTGCACAAAATGTGTAATCTCGCGTGTCTTCAAAGATAGTGTGCGTGACTTTCGAGTTTGCCGTTCGAGCTTTATGTAACCGTATCTCATAATGTTAGCTCACTCGATACGCTGCTCCGATCGGACTCTGAGGTACATACTTGCTCGTGACATTTGCTATAATGACGAAAAAAAAAAAAAAACAATCGATACGAGCATCAAGCATAACGCGATGGCTTTTTTTAAAAGAAGGAATAAACAACTCGGGAAATTGCAGCTTTGTCATAGCTCAATTACGGAGAGTAATTATATATTCAATCGTGAACTCCGAGTCACGCGAATGTTGAAAAAAGACACCGCGGAGGAATTTTTTTAAGCGTCAAAGTTTAAGCTCCGAATCGTTTGTTTCGCTTTATTTTTTTGCTCGTGATTTTCGTTGTTCTTCGCATGATCCCCCGAAAAGAAAGGCCGAATCGTGTGCACCCTAAAGCTTCGATGTCGGGACGCAATATCGATTATAACAACGAGCCCCCGCCGCCTCGCCCCGAAAGAAATTAGTCGAATCCGCCCGTAATTCGTGATTCATTGGAAAAAGCATACACAAAGAATGTGTATCGACGTTCTCGCGGTTACTTTTCACAGACGCAGACGGACGGTACCAGTCAGAGACAAACCCCTGGAAGTCATTCAAGATCGCCGATAACTCCGCTCACTCCTGAGAGCCTCGAGGACGACATACAAGAATTGTCGAGCGACAACGATGACGAGCTGAGGAGACAACGGAGCGCCAAGTCTTGGGATATCCAAGAATATCCGGAGTCACACAAAAAGTCCAGGTAACCGTTTACGAAAATATTTGAGGGTGCGTTAGAGATTGAAAGAAAAGTATCGAAACTTGGAAATGTCGGATATTAAAGGAAAGCCGGACGGAGAAGAGTGACGAGAACGAACGCGATTGATCAGCCGAGAACGCCGGACTCGATGGATAGCGTTATAAACGAGGAAGAAAATTTGGAATCGCTGCAAGAGAGCCGACTCCGCAAATTAGAAGATACAGCTTCGCCCCATTCCTATCTCTCGATGCCGTCTTGTAAATTGTTCCCCAGCATGAGAAGCGTCGAGCCGCTGTCAAAAATCCTCGAACCCGTGGTCGTCAGACATTTGGATCTCGAATTCGAGACGCCGGAAATGGTCAGACGAGCTAACGGAGCTTGCGATCACCGGAGCAATCAGGCCGAGGGGTTGAGCAGAACGAGAAGCGCCCTCAAGGATCCTGGCGTTGTTGGGCCAATCGTTTGGGATCTCAGACGTCAGAGAGCCGTCGAAGGTCACAAACTTTCCTTTTTATTCCATCAATTACGACATGTTTGTCCGCCATTGGGCCATTAAAATTTGTATATATAATTTCATGGAAAAGCATGCGCGGCACTGATTTCTCATAAAAACTCGATATTCCATAATTTTGCGAGACTCCGCGGGCACATTGCGATATATTATAAAAAGAAAAAGCGCGCGGCGTACCCTCGGCCCCTGCTCGGAGTCGGGTCGCTCGTGGAATGTAGGAAGAACTCTCGAAACATTTTTTTCTCGAAAAAGATATAAATTTTGCGAGCAGAAAGCGGGGCTTCCGAAACAGAGGGCGGAGAACGTACGACGGTGTCGGGTCCGGTGGGTCGAGCAAGAAGGAGGCTCCACGAGCTGCTCGAGGATTCTTTCAGTCTTTTCGGAACGAGGGAGGCGAGATCGCGGGAACCGCCGGGGTGTTCTTCGTCACGACCGACCTCAGCCGCAAGGTCGATCGATCACCAGATCGGAGGAATTACGTTTTCCGAGTCGAGAGGGAAGTCGGCGCACGTGAGGTTCGTACTTTTTTGAGCTCTCTATATATATACAGCGAGATAGAATTTCCGCGAGCGTCATCCATCAATTTGGAATAATTTGTATCATTTGAATTTGCAGCCCGGTAGGAACGCCGATAAGCCAACCAAAGACGAGACCGCGTACGTCACTGCCACGGGGAGGGGAGAACGCCGAAGAGATACCGGAAACGGGAAACGCGGCGCCGCATCCGCGAGGTGCGTGGGGCTCGAGGCCCCTGAGCGCAGGGCCTTTTCATCGGCCGAACTTACCGGAAATCGACGTCAATCGTGTGCTAACCGATCATCAGCTGCCCTCGGAAGACCCGGCGGTACCGCTCATAGCCGCCATTAGGAAGGAGCTCGGTAAATTTACCCCGGAAATGAGGTCTTAGCGCGGGAGAGCTCGGTCCAACGCTCACACGAATAAAGAGGAAACTCTAGTCCTTTGGGTATTTTTTTTTATCATTTTTTTCCAACACATCTGCTCTATTACTCACTGTAAATATTCCATACCATCCGTTAAATACTAAATTAAAATAATTATTACGAAATGGGATTCAAGTTGTATCCGAATGTCACCGCGAACCTTCATTTTTCGTCTCGTACAAATCCCTGCCGATTTTTTCATCATTATATTTGTACTTTTGCATGTATACGCTTGCCCGAAACTGCCACTTCTGTACGAATTATATAACAGCCGATTTTTTTTTCTCCATTATGATGGAGCATTCGTATTCGAGTCGTTTTGAACTTTGGAGCGCACTAGTTTCGTACGAATAGTCGTATGGATGGCACGAACGGAATGCGAAGAGATGAATGAATTTATACTGTAACCGCGGATGACGCTTGTATACCGAAGGCGGAGCAGAAGAAGAAAAATTGTATTCGTTACGAATGAAAAATGAAAAATGATGTGTATGCGTCACTGAAAAGTCCACAATCCGTCCGATTTGAATAAAAAGATTTGTGTACGATTGAAATATATATGGAATATTATTCTCATTGAATTCGAGACAGAAATTAATGAAACTGATTCGTAGTCGCGGAATGAAATAGTGCGTGTTTTATAAATTATTCGTTACAGAGATTCTCAATGAATAGAGGTTGGATGGATTTGTCTCGGCGTCGTTTCACGTCGTTCCATCAAAAGTGACCCACATAGCGTAATATTCGAAAAAGAGAAGCAAGCGCGGTCACGCTCGTAAATCAAAGTGGGAGCAGTAGGCTGACAGTTTTCGTCAAAAATCTAGGTGACATCTGGAGTAACATCCGTGCCAATATAAATAAAATATTCATTGCGGGGCCTTCGTCAGGGATTTCCCGTATTTAATGCGCGTCGTCGAGGTGCGCCCGCGTTCACCGGTTCGCCTCCCTATGTGAAACTTTGGAGCGCGCGCGCGCGCGGGCGCGCATGCATACTCGAGGAGAAATATACGAGTCTGTATCTCGTCGCCGTTTTCAGTTACAAAATTTATTTTTGTACATCAGGCAAGCTGGGATGGCTCTCGTCTAAAACCGTATCGGCCAATCGGGTGAAAAGTAACGGAGGTTGAGGCATGTTAGATGGATGAGAGAGGGCGATCGACGCCGGCAGCGGCGACGATCGAGGTTGTGGCGGCGGCGGTGGTGGTGGAGTTTGGACCAACCGATGAAAATCCCTGGGGGCTCGGAACGACTCGGCTCGGAGATAGAAGAATATTCTTGACTTCGGGCACAGTCAGCTGCCGAAAGTCCGGTTGACTAGTCACATCGAACGAGAACTTATTAGTTCTAGTCACTTTTTTCTTCCAAACAACCCCGTTGGGGACTTTTTGTTCTTGCACCAGGTAAGACGATCGTATGGAATAACGCGAGTTCTTTTTCCTTCGTTTGCAACATTCACAAATAAATATCTATCGATGGATAAATCAAATATTTCACGAGATTCTCCTGCGAGGAGAATGCTGTCGTCGGGAAAATGGATATTTTTCCAATACGAAAGAAACAGTGCGTACGTTTAATGTTGGCGGAATAATCAATGAAACGACTCACATGGTGCCAGTGCGTGGAATTTCGGATCGAGATTCGTTGGTTGCTCTCCAATTATGGGACTCTAATTTTCAGCGACGAATGATTTTTTACGAGAGCAAGCGACCAGTTCCACCGAGGACGCGCATGGCATCGATTTCACGCAGTGCTGCTATTCACCGAAATCATTCGCGTTGTCGTCAATTTCAAAATGCATCTACTTACGAAAGGGCGGAGTATTCGTTGTCGGAAAACTCGAATATCACGGCGAAGCGTGAATGTTCACGAGTATGCGTCGTTCGTTCATTAAATCGCGTGGGAGCATCGATTGCTTCGCACACATAAAAATAACAAAAAATACTCCAAAATCGTTTTCCCGCGTAGAATGGAATTCTTCATCGAACGAAAAGTGAATTTGGCTTTAATGGTGATCGATGCGTCTACCGATTATCCTATTGAAGAGTCAATGAGATGAAGGATGCTTCGCGTCGATCGGTTGCGACCAAATTTGGAGCGTGCCCACAGTCTGCGTTTGTAACGAAGAGTGGGGCGAGTCGCTAAGTCTATTTTCGATCATCACGCACCGGATACATGGCCCCGAATACGTTTTCAACTGACGTTTTCTGTTGAAAAAAAAACTTTTTTTTTCTCCATTTTTCAGATTAACGATAATTATCTCGAGAGTGAAAAAAAAATATGAAAATATGTAGACAAGATCGAAACGTATTTGAATGCATATTTTAATTACAGGCCGCTAGGCGTAGCCCGAAGGAGTCACCATGGCTGACGATGAGGTGAGGTAAGTATCGAGAAAAATCATCGTCACGCGTAATATACGAAAAACATTTGACATATTTTCAATCAGCCAAGTGTATAAAAACCTCCCATTCGGATTCTGCAACGTTATTGAGCAACAATTAAAATACAACGAGTATAGAAATATCATTATTTTTATGAATGAATGAGGCTCGAATTATTAGATTCTTAAAATAGCAATTATGTCACGAATTTGTAGGACTATTCGGTTCAACATTAAAATTTTCTTCAGTCATTTTTTCAATTCCATCGTCGAAGGTATCAAAACAACGATAATAATTCACTCATTTCTTTTCATGTTCATCACCGTGTGCTCTGAAATAACGAAAAAAAAAAAAAAAAACATCATTACGATCTCCGACCCCGCTGGATCGAATACCACTCGGATTTGTTTTCCTTCGCAGTTGACCTCGTTTTATTAAAAGGTACGTTTGAGCTTCTCATGCTTTTGTTTTTCTGCGTACATTTTGTTATCTGTATTGTGTAAATTAGACAAGTTTTTTACCCTTTCGCCGACCCTCAATATTTTGAGCGGAGTTTCATACGACCCGTGATGAATTTGGTGTGATAAAGTGATCGACCTGCAACCCGATTACGGTAGTCATGAGATGGAAAAAATATTCCAATTTATTTTTAGAAATTTTCATTTTTCATCAATGACTTTGCCGACCGCGTTTAAAACCATCTTCGCGGATATGAAAAAATTGAACGTTACTTTGAAAACGATGCTAAAGTTTTTCGAGTCTTTGCAATAGTTCAGAGTGGCGAGTCTCGAGAGTCTCGTTAAGCTTTCCCGATAATCTGGTCCTCCCCATCGGTGTGTGCAACGTCTAAGAGTCCGAATTTAGAATTGACCGTTCAAAGCCCGACGTTTCGTATCTTTAGAATCCACTCGGACGAGATGAAGGGAGAAACCTAAAAGTGTCTATAAGGAACGCAATCAACTTCTCTCTCTCTCTTCCTCGGACGATCCCACATTGCTTTTTATAGCTCCTCTTTTTTTCGATCGGGACTTGAATTTCTGCGTCTCTTTCGCTACGAGAGCCCGCGCGCCGAGCTCCTTTTCACTTCATCGAATGCGTTACGTTTTTTATCATTCCCCTATTCATTCAAACAGCATTGTACACGATCATTAGCAATTGTAAATATTCATCAACACCAACACCAGTAGTAGAAAAAACTACACCGACACAAGACACGAGTGTCTCCCTGGGTAAAGTAGAATGTCTTGTTTTTTGTGTTGTGCAATTTTGTTTTATGCTTACGTTCAACTCAACATTTTAAGCTTATTTCGAGTCAATTATATTGAGACCCGAACATGAGTTTCTTTCGACACTTTCGCCATAAAATTACGAATTGCTTTCGCGTTATTAATGAAATATCCAACGACGCGATGGAACGAATAAATTTATTGATTTTCGCAAACGTATAATGCCAGATTATTTATTTTCTAACGATTAATAAATAACGTGAAACCGCGATTACAGTAATTTTTAATGTAACTCGAGACTTTGGAAGAATTATAGAATTACGGATAACGTTTGAAGTTTGAGCCAATGATTATAAACGAATAATGCGATTCTTCGAAATCTATACTAACGTTTCTGACTAAATCGAGCACAACTCGTTAATGATTCGTATGCCATGCTGGGCGACGTTCAATTTAACACCGCGGAAGCATAACAGAATGAATAAAGTTCGAATGAAATTGTCATATTCACAAGCCTCTTCTTTATTGGTAATACATTGACTTTTCCTCACAATCGATGCTCGTGTGTGCTGGCTTAGCGAAATCATTATAGTCGTGGATTTCGTCCAATTTCTTCGCACGTTAAGCGATGATACGACTGATGGGAAGAATGCAAGCGCAGCAAATAATTGCCAATTAATCATCATGGTATCCACGAGGAGGCTATATCGACTAACAAGAATTCTTCTTTTTTTGTTTTTACAGAGGAAACGCATCGAGGATGTACGTAAGAGGAGAGTGGAAGGCCCGCGTGCGAGACCAACGAGGTCGCAAATGTTCGATTCGTTGAAACATTACAATACACAAAAAAAAAAATAGCAAATTCAAAAAGTTATTCGAGCATGAAGCAAAATTTTTGGTTAAGAAAATTATCGATCGAAGCGGACGGAAAGAATGAAATTTTTGTTGAAATTCGAACAATTCAGATTTCACTATGCATCAAATTTTACATATTTTTCTTACAATTTCACCAAACTTGGTTCGCATTAAACGAATTAAATGAGTTTTTTACTGTCGCGAAATGTTTGCGCGAGAAAGAAAACACGAGAATGGAATATCGAATAATCGCGAGGTTGTAATTTGAAGAAAATTTTAACACCCGACAAAATATAGGAAAAGAAGAGGAAACAGGCGGAGACGGAGCGGAAAAGGGCAGAAGTCCGGGCTCGTCTCGAGGAGGCTTCCAAAGCTAAAAAGGCCAAGAAGGGTTTCATGACCCCGGACAGAAAGAAGAAACTCAGAGTACGTACCATTCGTTCGAATTTCATTTGATTTATAAAAAATGTAAGATTCACTTCTTCCTATTCCATTCGCTTACACACGCCGTTTCATTGAAACAATGCTATTTTCCATTCAGCTTTTGTTGCGTAAAAAAGCTGCCGAAGAACTGAAAAAGGAACAGGAGAGAAAAGCTGCAGAGAGAAGGCGTATCATAGAGGAGCGTTGCGGACAAATGAAAGACGTTGAAAACGTTAGCGAAGGTATATATAGAAATTTCCCTTCAACATTTTTAATTATTATTACTGGACATTTTCATCCAGCGCTGTAATCGAAACGATAATTTATTCAATTTACATTTACGCTCCGGACAAATAGTCTTGATGAGTTTTCTGCAGGTTTGACAACATTTTGTGAAAATATGATTACTATTCCGATTAGATTTCCATTTGAAATATCTTCCGAGCTATTAAGTTGATGTAATCATGATTGATCGTTATAAACGTTTCCTTACAGATTTGAATGTCAGTTTCTCGCATACGTCGATTATATATTGACCCGCAAAACCTTTTTTGTTATCCAACTTGAAATTGAGTCTGAAACGCGCTCTGAAATTCGTAGAAAAAAATGCATCAGCCCATTTATCTATCAAACGCAACAACATGTATACGAAAAAAGACGATAAACCAAATAGTACGCGAATATTGCGCGTAAGAATAAACGAAACAAGAAAAGACAACAAAAATATTTGACTATGAGAAGGCATACAACAAAAAAGATTTTCATGCATATTCAGAAATAAAAACAAGAACAATGACAACGCCAGAATTTAGGAAGAAAAAACGACGATTGACAGCATCAAATGATATTGACAGTTTTTCATACAAAGTAGACTTGAAAAAGCGGGAAAAATAAACAGGGAAATTGTTGATGGTATTTAACTTTATAACTGTAACTATTTAAACTGACACGCAGAGTCCCTTAAGAAAATCCTGCGCGACTACCACACTAGGATCTGCAATTTGGAGGACAAGAAATTCGATGTCGAGTATATCGTAAAGAAAAAGGACTACGAGGTAGTAACTAAAATATCGCCTGAACAAGCCAAACTTATTCATAGACGTAACTATAAATGATAAAATTTGCAAAAGAGCGAGTATTGATTTTGAAACGAATGATCGAAGAGAGAAATGTTGAAATTTCGTCACGACACCGCGCGGTGTCGAGCACGACATTTTCAATCGTATTTTCGTTAATTCATTTTTATTTATCTGACTTTTGGGCGCTTCGCATCTTTCTCTACACTGTCTCTGTACAGTATTCTACTCGTTTTTCTCTCATTTTCCATTAATTTTTTCGTACGTCTTCGCGTGCTATTCAAACTCAATTAACCATTTTTCATTTCTTTTTCTTTCTCTTGTCACTTGGCTACATTCATTTTATTGATTATCAAGTTACATGATAATATTCTTTGACCGATATTTTTTTCATTTCCTGTCTACTAGAAATTAGTGGATAATGGGTAAATTGCTGAAAGTCGCTCGAACTTTTGAATTTTCAATGAAAAAAAAGGTCAAAATAGTTTTGTTCTGATAGACAGGTAGCCAAAGTTTCATCGCTGATCTTTATTGTGTCTCTCGTGACTGTATTTCATCGTTTTCATTGCTATTTTCTTTTTAATTTTATGATTTTTTATTATTTATTTTTTCGCTATGTAAATCTTCCGCCTCTTCGTATGGCAGCGTTCTCCAAAACCGAACCTACCGCACCCGATAATTCACCCGAATACGCACGAGTTTTTTAAAATTCAATCGTAATTGGGAAGTTGAGCTCGACGATAATAGCGAATAGGATTCCGTAACGTTTGAGAAAATCAAACCGGAGTAAAAGAACCCGAAAAAATCATTTCAAGTAGTTTTATTATTAGGATGAAATTGAAAAGTAAGGATGATCTCGTTAGGATTGTGTTGAAAGTGTAATGAAGAGCTCACGGAAGCCACAGTCGAGAAACAATGAAGCGGAGCCTGTGCTTATAAATGTTATTCCTGAAATTTGACAGCAAGCTTGAAGTCGATACTGAACCAGTATCATAAGAGGATCAACAAGCTCGAAGAGGAGAAGTACGATCTCGAGTACGAAGTTTCCAAGAAGGACTTTGAGGTCTATAATGAATTGTCCATTAACGATCATTTGAACAAAGCAAAACATTATTTACCGTTTTGATTTTGAGATAACTAAATCATTTTTTTCGTTGAAGCAGATAATCTTCGTTATTTTTCGTAGAAAACGCAGTATCGCTCGTAGGTTTCGAGCTAAACAAAACGTAGGCTCTAACTGCCACTTGTAATTATCATCGTAAGCACTTTACTTGATTTATCACTGTGTTTACTGCAGCAAACGTATAATTTTGTCTCATGGGGAAAAATTTCGGCTCTCGCGAAAAATACTAGTAATGTCATTTTCATTAAATATTTCGAATGAATATTTTTCCACTGGTCTCGATAATACTCGAGATAATTCATGAAATATGTTAACGTTTTCATTTGCATTCGTAAAAACTCTATGAAAAAAAAAAAAAATTCTTCATAATATCCGTGGTGAGTGTCAAATTTTTTTTTTTCGCATCGTTGAACTATTTCTTTGTGAAAAATTTTGATTTTCCACAATCAAAGGGGGAGGTGGTGTAATCCAGCAGAGCATTATAGCAGTGGTATGCGTATGAAGTATTAAAAATTATTATATAGTTAACTCACAAATTTTCTTGTAGTTATTGCTGAAAGTAATTTGTTTATTATTTTGTCGATTAATTTTCACAAGTAGATTGGACGTATCGGATCAATAAGCTTGTTTGCCGCTCCCTTCCAGTTGTAAATTCCTCGCTTTCTCGATTTCGGTCTCATCTTTAGAAGTTTCTTTGAATTTTTCATTTCGTCACTTAAATAACGTGAATGGAAAAAGATGCGACAAAATATCTCAGGTCGTTCGGCAGGGAATATTACTGCTATTTCAGACTTTTTAGATAGATTCAATAAGGAGAGGGTCAAATGATATAAGACAAATGTTTTGGAAGGAAAAGTTTAAGTTGGTTGGGCGGGTATTGCTGATGGTTTTGAAAAACCGAAAATCGAGGGGGCAGCGAAGAGGGGACAATCGAGAATCCCGAAATTCGTGCAATTCTTGTATTTTTAGCCGAGCTCCAGACGATATGTACGGGGTACTGGAACAAAATATACGCACTTGAGGGTGATAAGTTTGACCTCGAGAGGAAAAGTAGATTGAAAGACATGGAGGTAACTAATGACGAGACGAAGGTTTTTTTCGAAAGATTTTTTCATTTCGTTTATTTTTTACCATAAAAAAGAAACATAAACAAACTGAAATGAATCGTTGCAATATTATAACCGATGATGAGTTAAGAGTTCGGACACTGACATAATGTGTATAAACGCAGGGCAATCGTTTGTCACGATGAGGAAACCAAAAAAAAAAAAAATAGAAAAAAAAAATACAGAGAAACAAATAAAAATTGATGCCGGAAGAGATATTTTTCTATCTGTAACGGTTCAATAAAAGAGGAACGATGAAAAAGAAACAACGAAACATCCAAGCGGAATTCAATTCGAAAAAGCAATCCTGTCGATATTTTATCGAGATAAAATAAATATTGTTTTTGGGTCTCTCGTCGTTCCCTGGCGTTCACGCTTATCACGCAGCCCTTACAAAATGATATCTTACGCACACGCTCACCAACACTCGATTACAATATTTATAAAAACTGAAAAAGTCGTTTCTCAGTCACACAGTCAATATTTTTTTTTTTCTCGGAGAATAATTTCCCACTTTCTCTCTCTCTCTCTCGCGCTCTCTCTCTCTCTCTCTCTCTCTCTATCTCTCTCTCTCTCTCTCGCTCGCTCTTTCTGTCTCGCTGATTTTCTCGCGAGAATTTTGCGTGAATAATCTCTGTTTTTTTTTTGTTCCGATCGGAGCGACGCGTTTGCTTTGCCACTGAACTTTTTTACGGTACGGTTGGACATGAATAAAAAACAATAAATAAATGCTTTTTCGCGGCAATAATATTGATTAAAAACAAGTTTAAGGTAATGCGCTCACAATTTTTGTGCTTCTGCGAATCTAATATCTTCTTTTTCTTCTTTCCGTTTGTCCATCGGAATATCAACGAAAAAGGAGACATGCGCCATAAACACGAAGAAAGCAAAAAATTGCTATTTTCTTACGATTAAAAAAACGCTATTCTTTTGCTCACGAGATACAAAAAAGTGTGTGTGTCTGATTGTAAAATGTGTTCTTGTAGAGGAATTGAAGGAGATTTGCCAAGAGTATTATGACCGCGTCTACGTTTGTGAGGGTCAGAAGTGGGATTTGGAACGTGAAGTACGAAAAAGGGACTACGAGGTACAATATAAACAACCCTTTGTGGAATCCAAAATCCGAAAAACCGAGGGCCGAGCAAACATTTTTTGTAAAAAAAAAAAAACTTAATCTCTTGATGAAATTCATTGTAAAGTTTGAGAAAGAGGATTTTCCGTAATACTCAAGTTTTGCTCTCGGTAATTCGTTATTGAAACTCCCCACGTATGTGACGCGCGACTTTTGAAATTTTCTGCGTTGATAAAATCGTTCCGATTGAATTTACCTAGAAATAAAATGGAAAAAGATTTTAGAACAAACGAAACACAAGATAGCACCGCCTGAACGGACCGTACCCAATTCTAGCGACGAAATTGGCCGAATCTTGCATCCTGCTCGCCATTAGTATATTTCTCCCTCCATCTAAAAGTATTTTATCTCCAACGTAATGAAAACGTAGATATTTTAAACCCGTGATTTCATCTGCCTGAAAGATTACCCCAAAATGAATGATTACTTTTTTTTCTTTATATTACATTAATGAATATGCGACATTTTTTTTCCAAGTTCCAAAACTTACAGTCGATTTTCCCCACTTTTTCAAAATAAATTATTTGTCGATATGTTTACCCGTAAATTTCAACAATTGTTTCACAACTTTCTTTCACTTTGCTTCGAAACATTAATAAAAAAATTTTTATTGCACTGAAAAATTCTTCAATATCGGGTGCTATATCACTAGCTTTCTCTCTCTCTCTCTCTCTCATCCTCTCTCTCTCGCTCATTTTTTCTCTAGCGTTTGATCAACCTTATTACCATTCAATCCATCAAAATGAGTGTCCCTTCGATCCTTTCTCTTTTCTGTTTGTTTTGTGCTTACGATACCTGAAATATAAAAACATACACTGTGGCAAAGTTTCCCGTAACATCCCGTAATACGCATCACCGTTGAACAAAAAAATCTTTTTCTGTCTCGTTTTTGTCTCGTTATAAAAAAAGATCGAACGTGACTTTTTACTTCTCTACTGTGTGACTCGGTGCAAAATGATAATTTTCTAATTTAACGATGAATATAAAAATTTCTGGGGATCGTTTTCACTTTGCTAACAAATGCATGGCTCGTTTAATTAATTTTTTTTAATCGTCATTGCAAAGTTCCTTCTCACTTTTTTCTCCATAGCACAGACGCGCTTTTCGGCAATTTCTTATGTGGAATAACGATTGATAATGACGATGGTGCAAATAAATCGAGATTAATTAAGGTCCTATTATTATTTTACATATACATAGTTATTTCGAAAGTTTGAGTATATTCATTTTCATGCTTTTCCATTGCAATAATTCATTTTCGTTTACGTACGAGGAGGGAACATATCGCAAATTTGTTTCTTCGTCAAAGGAATTGTTAATTGCTGTTCCACGTGAAAAAAAAAATAAAAATTAAAAAAAAAAACGCTAAAAATGACGATAAAGCATCCCTGAAAGAGTAAACAGAAAACTTTACGCAAGAATTCGAAAGAGAATGAAAACCAGCCAGCAACCAACCCTTTTTACGTACTTTCACCCTTGAATGGAACTCCATCTTTTTCTCCCTCGTACTTAAGACTCTCACAAAGATGGACGCGTGTGGTGTTTTCTTTTCGTGTTTTTCATCACAATTTTTTTCTGTTGTTCAATCCTGCAAAGAGAGAAAGAGGCTGAGAGAGAGAGAGAGAGAGAGAGAGAGAAAGCGAGTTTTGTGCGAGTTCCAGAACGAATCGTCGTGTCCAGAAAATAATCCTGTCACACTCACCCGATGATCGTTCAAAATAAATAATATGATAGAATACAATTTAAAAATCACGTGGAGCATTGATACGATTTTTGCGACGCTGTCGTAAAGACTTTCGGGTGAAAAAAATCGAATCAACACGGTGTCTTTTCTAAAAAGTTGTAAATGATTTTGCACCGAACCACACGAACCACCACCGAAAATCCAATTTGTTTGTGGTGTTTTAACCCTCAACTACGTTACTACGATCTTTATTCCTTTACATATCGGTCACGCAGCATTCGATATACGTACGAAATCCGTAACGTTATTGGAATGGGATTGATAAAGGCTGCGCAAGACCGGCCAGCCAGCCCTTGACGATTGAGCCCCTCTGCCCCTCTCAACTAAAAAACGGTCTGTCGATTGTAGAGAACCGTTTTTCGTTCCTTTAGTCCGAAAGCAAAACTCACCAGGCTTTTCAAACCGAGGATTCGCGTATTTTTACATGTAATTATAAATCTCTTCAATATAATGGGATACTTCCAAGTGGGAACTCCATCATTTGAATAATAATTTGAAAAAATTCTCTTACTATTTTACCGTTTTCGACTTTGAATAAATGCCGAATATTTTATCGATTTTTTGACGCTGAAGAGTTGAATACAAGCAGCGAAATGTTTCAGGATTTTTAGGGAGAAATACAGTTCGATTTTGAATGAAAAGAGTAACGTTGCCCAGCCAAAACCTCGGAACTCAAACCTGGTTATCAATGAGACGCAGACCAAATTCCCCATCAAACGTTTTAATTGTATAAAAACATACATAACTGGGGTGAAGATTTTTCCTGTTTCCGATTCAGCCTGTCAAGATCGATCCTGTGCCTGTAAACCCTTAATTAACGAAAGGAACGTAGAGAACCTTGGACCGTCATCCTCATCGGATGGGAAGACTGTACCGAAAAAATCCGCCGTTCCTTTTTTGATAAAAAAAACTTTTCTCAATTTCCTGTAGAACGCGTTTTTTCTAACACCTGCATGTTCGTTTACAATCGTGGCTGAAATCTGACAATCGCTGCTCCATCTGTAAAGCAACAATGAGAATGGCGGATGATGATAACAAAAACGATGATTAAGAAGTTTGGAATTTTGCAGGATTAACAGGGCTGACACAAAAGTTGTCATCTACATTGTGCTTCAAATGTTTTCTGCGACACTGTTTTTTTCTTATATCAATTTATGTGCTCAATTTTCGCTAATGACTCTCGTCATGAATTTTATCTTGTGAAAATCGCTTCTAGCTTCGTTCCAGTCAAATAGCTGCAAAGCCGATTAAGAATGTTCAAAAAATTAGTTGGCATAAACGAATGAAAATTTTGGTTCAATTCAAACGTGATAAAACTTGCCGCATACGCTTCTTATACGTCAACAATCGAGCGATAAAAACAAAGTTACGAATAATTAATTGCTTCCCTCTCGTTCACTTAGATCTCCGAGCTCAACAGCCAGGTCAACGATCTCCGAGGAAAGTTGTGAGTTTTTTTTAACCTGGATTGGCTTTAATTCAAAACAATAGACAAAATGATTTTATAGCGTTGAAATAAAAGAAATTGTTACGTTTCATTGGTTCAGAATTGAGCTATTGGCCTTAATTGACGTTGAATGAGTCGTTGTTTTTCGACGCAATCGATATCGCATGAACGATTTTATTTTTTAGCATGAAGCCGACGTTGAAAAAAGTCTCAAAGTACGAAAACAAATTCGCCAAGCTGCAGAAAAAGGCGGCCGAATTCAACTTCAGAAATCAACTGAAGCAGGTTAAGAAGAAGGAATTCACCCTCGAGGAGGAAGATAAGGAGGTAAACACTGCTTTTTTCATCCTGCGCATTGACAACGAACCGACATAAATCTCGGAAATTTCATTATTTTTGGACTCTTCCTATTTCTGATATTTCAAAAGAGCTGATTTTTTAAAATGGCTCCAAAGGTAATTCTCGTTGCTTTTTATATGTCGTCATTTTTTCGCCGATCCAAGTGTCTACTTATTCCTCAAACTGCCTCGTTTTTGTCGCTTTTTATTTCTTCATACGCGTTCCACCCACGTGGCCTTATTCTTTTCGATCCTTAATCTAAAAAAAATGTTTATACATTTTTTGAATAATTTTTTCAAAGTGTTTTTTTGTGCGATTATTCCCTACGGAACGTGTTCGAGTTTCACGGCACTTAATATGGGGTGCTGCTAAATTTTTATCATTCATTTTTTCATACATGATTTCTTTTTGTCACGTAATACGAAAATGATTAATTCTTCGTGTCAAATTTTTTCAATGTTTATTAATAATCCATACCGATCCTCCGATTCGGCGGGGAAAGCTTTTCAAAAAGTTTTGACCGTTCGAATTTGTCGATCCGTTTGATAAAATGCTTTTCACACATTGTCCACGTCCGTCTTAGCTAATATATATTTGCTTTTGCATTACTGTTCGCAGAACGCGTCAAAAGACAAGGTAAAACCTCAAACTCGTACGTCACGGAATGATTTATTTTCAGTTTTTTTCTCTATCTCCATTACTACAACGAGCTAATAGGGCTAATAAAATCAAGAAGAAAACGAAATAAGATTTCCACTCACTGTATTGGCGATTCCACCTCACATCGGAGCAAAAGTTTTTTCTTCCTTTTTTTTCTGCAAACAAATTGTCATTGAACCTTCCGTTAAAATCCTCGTTGAAATACCATTCCATTACACTTTAGCATCTGCAACGTTCGCACCATTTTATTGTCAAATTCGATGCGGCGTTGAAGAAGGAACTCGGATAAAATTGACCGATATGATTGGGAAAAGCCTGAAAGCTGATTATCTTATCTTTTAGTGGATTATAATTACGAGTTAACGAGCACTCTGCATCCGTTTATTCGTCGATTGCTTGCTGCCTGTGTGTTGTGCGTGTGTCTCTTCTACTGACAAGTTAATTCAAAGATTTTCTTAGAAGGATAATATTAGAAAAATGTTATGTTATTAAATGGAAGGTATTTGTGTCTAAAGCACTTTGTAATATCCAGTGAAATTGTATCGAGAGTGTGTCTTAATCCATTCGAGAGTTGGATTAAAAAGACTCATCGGAGTAGCGAAACACGAGAGGAGGTCGAAGAAAAATAATGAAGATTTTTAATCCCCCTTTTTTCTCGTTTTTTCAGAAAAAGCCCGACTGGTCGAAGAAGGGCGAGGAGAAGAAGGTAAAGGAAGAGGAGGCGCCGGTCGAGGCATGAAACCACTCACCTCAATCTCCCAAATAAATAATAATGTTAATAATTTAATGATAATACCCGGATGAGATCGTACAACGAAAAATCACGCGAGCGTGTCACGAACTTATTTCCAAGTCCTACTATTGTTTCTCTTCTCTGTCCTATAACACATATAAATTCGTCCGAAAGTACGTGTCCAACGACGAGGATGATATTTTTCATGTTAAAC
Organism: Venturia canescens; assembly: GCF_019457755.1. Classification (NCBI taxonomy): domain Eukaryota; kingdom Metazoa; phylum Arthropoda; class Insecta; order Hymenoptera; family Ichneumonidae; genus Venturia; species Venturia canescens. The sequence goes on along the minus strand of NC_057421.1, from coordinate 667,933 downwards.
CGAAGCACGTCGTTGGCTCTGATCGGGGTTAACGGTTGACGAATGAACGAGAGTGAAACCTCTGTTCGTGTTGTTAAAATATTATCCCGAAATTCCGATGTCAATAATTTTGTCGTTTTCCTCAAGTACTTTTATCCTTAAACCTTGAACCAATAATTCGCGATCACCGAATGAACAGCAACCAAAATCCATATCCGGTCATGTACTACCAATTTAAATCATACTTAAGATTTGTTATGTATAAAGTTTAAAATATGTGGAAAAAAACAAATCAATCAAGAAAAATGTGTGAATGTTATGCACTCTGTTTACCTATTGTTTTTACGTTTATTCATCTGACCCGCATCTCTTTGCAGATTATTTTCAGCAGCGAAACGGATTTTTCCACTCCCCGTGCACTGTTCGTTTCCGCGGTGTAATCCCCTCCGTTTTTCCTTTCTCCCTTTCACTATTTTTGTTACTGAAAAAACCAAAATTATTTTTATTCGTTAGGCGATTCAATTTTTCCTATTAATTAATGTCTTTCGCGGGGACTCTTGTTGACAAAATGAAACAAAACACGTTATTTTCCTTCGGTTTCGCCAAACATTTATCAAACACACGGACCGGATAGAAATTTTGAATTTCACTCTCGATAATCGAGGAAAAATGCAATCGACGATTAACGTTACGAGGGTTTTTATTTTCGAGTGGACTGACCGCGTCGGAGAATAAAATCAGATCGACCAAGAGTATATTTTGACGGAAGAATACAATCGATTGTTACCGGAATGAAATTCGGTCCGGGGGTTAAAGTAAATATTGAAAAATAAATAGAGTAGAAAATCGATGAAGCGAATTGGGTTGTGACAGTGAGAGCTAGGGGGTACGTATGTGAAACTAACGAGTTTTCGCTTAATAACACTTCGCTATACCAGAGTGTATTTTACTTGTTTATGACTCGATACGAAATAGAAGCTCTCGACACAGATATTTAATCTGTACCTCGCAACGATTGAAGCATTCATTCATCGTTGTACAGTCAGCGCTCCGAGATCGCGCGCACCCTAAACTCGTCCTTCTCAATTTTTCTACTTTATGGCGTAAAAGTTTCGAATGACCTCGAACCGTGGACGGAGCGATGTGACAATCGCAAGTGCGATATATCGCGACTTTTAAGGATTTACGGAAAATATTAACGAGCGGAATAATCGCTCCGTTCATTCGCGCTCGAATTTTCAGATCTTCTCGGTCCCTTCGAACAGAGGTGTCCAAAGTTTTTTGAATAATACTAATAAATATGTGAAAACGGTATTGGGACGAGATCGTTTTCCACACTCGTCAACGGCTGATTCGGAAAACGGAAAAATGAAACTTGGGTTGCTCGCGTGCATCCGAGAACGAGAAAGTACACTGGAAACGCTCACCCAAAAGCATGGATTCACTTTGACGTGACAGGGGTGAGTCGCGATTGCCAGCAAATTTACCGGCTCTTGTTCCAGCAGTCGTGTGCATATAACGAAGCCAGTCTACCACGAGATAATGCGAATCCCATACTGATTCAACGTTCCGGCAAAATAGTACACGGTTTACGCACAGTTTTGCACATAATTAATTTTGCGGCTGGTAGAACCGATCGTTACCTCCGGAGGCCCTGTCCTCTCCCACCCGTGAGTCGGATCGAATAGGAGCGTGCACCGTGTTTCGCTCATTTCCGAGTCGCTTACAACCGTCATCGTTGCTTTTCAAAAGCTGATCCTCCGTCGCGGAATTCCGTCAGCGTATTTTCCGAGGTGATGCTTTCGAGACGGATAAATAATATCGAAATCTTGGTCAAAAAATGCTGAAAATTAAAATTTGCAAATTGCTTCCTCAAGATGGTCAAAGCTTACTCTATGGGGTGCTATATTTTTCATTTTGGTTTCCTCATAGAGGAAGCTTCGAGCATCGTGCATCTTGACCATCTTGAGGAAGCAATTTGCAAATTTTTTTTTTGTATACAAGGAAATAATGTATTTTCTCTGCCTTCTTTTACGAACATAAATTTATCTCCTTGTTTAAATTCATTAAAAAAAACTGAATGACGAGCCATGGGAAAAAACAGTTTGCAACTTTCAATTTCCATCGTTTTTCTATTTACATTTAAATTAAATAATTCCGACAACTTTGCTGAAAAGTATAGAGGAAGTATCGATTTATACACGATATCTTAGAAAATTTCCAAAAATTCAAGCGGTTAGACGATTTTTAGAAAAACTCATACTTTCGTAAAATTCAAAAAATCATAAAATTTAAACCGCTCAACCGATATCTCAACCAACCTTCCTATTATGACAATCTATTTATAAAAAAAAAATTAGTAATAAATCTTAAAATTTTCGGAAGTTAGAGCGTCGACACCCTTTTTATGAAAATTTCAAAACGTCGTAGGATTCGTATTTTTTTACAGATTTTCATAAAATTATCAGAGAATAAAGAGCTTATATAGATTGACATCTGTGCAAAACGGTAGCCCCGTATCTCAAATCGTTTTCGAGTTATAAGCGTTTGAATTTTGCAGTGCCACAACATACACACACACACACACACACATCCGGACATTTTTTCTAGATATGATTTTTCGATGTTTTGGGACATTTTGAGCACATTGACATTGAAAACTGGAAAAAAAAATGTTCATCATCACATAGCTTCCTCTATGAGGAAGCAAAAATAAGAAAAATTTGTGTCAAGAGCTTCTCTTTGGTTGAGCCAGCGTAGAATTAGTGCCGATTTGTTTAGCCGCGTTGAATCCCCTGTTAAATTCGGAATGTATTGTAAAACAGGCAGCAGCAGCGGCCGCGGAAGCGGCGGCGGCAGCAGCAGCCGCTGAGGCAGCTGCAGCAGCAGCGGCGGCCGAGGCTGAGGCAGCAGCTAAAGCGGCGGAGGAGGCAGCAGCGGCTGAAGCCGCGGCGAAAGCAGCGGCCGAAGCGAAAGCAGCCGCAGAAGCAAAAGCCGCTGAAGAGGCGAGGGCAGCGGAAGAAAAGAGGGCGGCAGAAGCGGCGGCGGCGGCGGCAGCGGCCGCTGCTGCAGCAGCCGCAGCAGGAGAGGGCGGAGGTAACCTCATCATTTATCCCAAATGAAATTCGTCTTTACGACCAATGCAAATTATACGACGTCTGTTCAGAGGGTGCCCCACCCGCGGAAGGTGCTCCACCGGCGGACGGAGCAGCCCCACCACCGGCCGATGGAAGTGCGCCTCCGCCTGCGGAAGGGGCCGCCCCACCGGCGGAAGGTCAGTCGCCTCATGATCTTTTTTATTCACTTCGCGTTAAGATAGAATCAGCATCGAAACAGTTTAGTTTTCGGTCAGTTCAATGAGCAAAATCGAAAAGGAAATTGTGCGGTTTCAGGTGCACCGGCAGCGCCACCCGCGGAAGGAGCAGCCCCAGCTGCTGCTGCGCCTGCACCCCCGGCCGAGGGCGCCGCACCGGCAGAAACTCCGGCACCAGCCGCACCGGCAGAAACTCCGGCACCAGCCCCACCGGCCGAAGCTGCACCTCCGGCGCCCGCAGCTCCTGCAGAAAGTTCGTAAAAACGCTCCTTTTCCGTATAGTCGATTCGATATTTTTATGTATAAAAAAAAAAATATATATCCAATGATGAATATGAAAATACCGCTTGACCGCAGCTCCAGCCTCGTAACTTCATCTCGACGCTATTACTTCGCAATCACGCGCATCATCGTCATCACCAATTTTCATGCCCGAGTCTCTCCATCTACGGACCTCGCGTTCATCGCACCATCGCGAACAACAAAACACCCCCCATCCCGATCGCTTTGCGGACAAGCCGAGAACCGATCGAAAAGTTAAATCAACGATGTCTCGGTCTTAACAATCTTGAGCTTTATCTTATCCAGTGTTATCATTATTTTCAATAAACGTTAGAAAACTTACGGCCTTTCAAATTTTCATCGGCCCTTCCCGTATTTCCAGGAACGCGCGGCGATAACCGATCCCGGAAAAAACGGCTACGCATCATCGCAGATCTCATCTTTTTCTCCTGAAATTTACAAGTAGCGCATACATTACCTTTTTCATATTTTTGTTACGATGCCATCTTGACGAAGATTGTATTCCGCCCACTCGTTTGGTTTTCGTTCGCGCGTGATATTTCTATCGAGTTTGAATGAGGGCGTTGCGTTTGTTTCTCATTCTTTTTCCTCGAGTTCCATTGTGGTGGTTCGGAGGTTATTTGATGCCGAACCTTTCATATATACGCTCTCACAATTCCAGGAACGATATCGCGTTGCCTTGCCTTCCTCCTTTCCCGTTTGTATACCAACCGCATCGTCTTATATCGCAGCTCGCTCATATTCTATTTTCTACTTCCCAAACGTGCCCCTCAACCGCATCGAATAAGCGGCCGTCGGCCGTATAAACCGGAAATTCATTTTACACGCCGTAACAAACACGAAGCGGTCCTGAATCATTTCGAAACTCCTCGAAAGACGTTTTTTATTTTTTAATAATTCACTGACTAAAAACACACTTGATACAACGGCTCGAACGAGCGAGCAGTGAATAAAAACAACGCTTCCTTGGAACGCGCGAAAACAGTGATGAAAATGAGACGATGGCTTCTATTTTCATCATAAACACAACCGCGCGCGTCAAATATGGTGAACTTGAACGCAAATGGCCTCACAAATTCAATAAACAAACGTCGCGCACTTCCATTTTTCCTTACGATTGAAAGGGATAAGAGGTTAGGTTTCGAGCTATGCTCTTCTATTTCCCTCTCTCTCCGTCCCTCCTTCTCCCCTCCCCGCCACTTCCTTCCTTCTCGTTTTATTCGTATCGTCGGACGTGAGGTTCTCGTTGGGTTCGCGAAATTCGATCTCGATGGATTTCAATTCATCATAATATGCAGATTACTTAAACGAAGTGTCGCGGAGTTTATTGACATTTTTTCAACGAAATAATTCATTAGAGAACAAAGAATACAAGGGTGTCATTTTTGTGCAAGAAAAGAGTTTCTCTTCATATTACTTCGTATTTGCGATTAGCGAGCAATACGACTTTCGATTATGATGAGAAATATTGGAGGGAATTTAGAGAACGTTTATTTGTCAGACGCAGTTTGAGAATGTTGTCCAGCAATACGTAAACTACTAAAATTATACTCGGTAATATTGGCTAAAAAGAAATTCCTCTTGACTTTTTTTAGTGTACAGCTTGCACGATCGTGAGTTTCGCGTGCGCGCGCGCGCGCGATGTTTTTCCTCGGACTGGCAAGACGTCGAAGCGACAGTCTCTCAATAGTGGAGGCCACGGTCCTCAGTCTTGCCGCGACCGTGTTGACGTACGGGTCGCTGTTCGGTGCGAGTACATTCGACTTTCTTCTTTTACGTGTCTTTTTTGAGTATTTAAATTCCTTACCAAAATGGAAATGATTATTGTTTAACGCTAACGTGTTTCTGGTCGTATTTTGTATGGATATATATTTATAAATACGTCCACCGGAACGAACGAGCGAGTACAGGTATTTTTTTTTATCGAAACGAATGTTAAAAAGCGTGATATTGTGCGAGGTCGAACAGGCGTGCGGCGCGTGCCGGCTGCCCTGTCACGTGCCCTCCGTGTATAAACACACTTGCTTATCACCGTATACGTTCTCGCGATATGTCAGAAATATCGTTCTTTAATCATTTTTTTCGACTATGAGCAATAAATGAAATACACTTTGGAATAAAGTTCAAATCGGTGTTTCTTGAGCAAAAAGTGAGTGTTTTTTGTGTGACAGTGCGCGCTTCTTCAAAGCTTTCCGCCCGTCCTGGAATTGCGGCGCTTCGTTATTGTTGATTCGAGGTTGTGTTTAAAAACAACAACAACAAACAACATACAAAGGTTATTCGGTGAGTACCGGAATCTCTGTAAAAATTCGCCTGAGCCTCGTTCAGAAGCGAGAAATTGGTGAAGCGTCATTTATATAAATATCAACATATACAAAGAATATTCAAACTCTAAAAAGTTTATCGAAGATTATTTTGAGGTCGACTCCCGCAATTGTTTAAAATTGCGCGCGTTATCTCTCATTATCGAAGCATGGAAAATGTTTGGTTCGAAGCAACGCGAGTCTCGGGTCGGTTGTAACGAGCATACGCGAGATGTTTACTGAGGCTGTCACGGTTAAAGTCTTATTTCTCTCGCGCTCTCCATCTCCTTGCTCATCGTGATCGTTCTCGCTCGTATTTTTCTTGCCCGGTAATACCGGTTCGAGCGCCCTCGCCGCGGAAGTCTCCCGCTACAACGAAAGTTTCTCTCTTCCTCCTTTGGATACTGCACGAGAAAAAGTTGTACCAGAGGTAAACAACCTGAACAATTATGAGATTATTATTTAAAAAATAACGTTCGCGGCGCACAGTTAAGAAAAAGGTTTGTGCGTGACGCGCTTTCCCCCGAATTTTTGGACCGACCTGTATGACCATTTCTCAGCGGTGCCACAACAAAATGTTAAAAGCCTCGAGGGCGCGCGCGTCGTTTGCACTGACACTGTGTTCAACGTGTTTTTTGGCCTATTGCGTGTCCAGTTATAAAATAAGAAACGAACCGCGCGTCGATTAAACCACCTTCGAACATATCTATATTTTTTTTTTTTCTATAACCTCGTCAAAAAGGTGGATCTCGGTGTCCGATGCGGAATCGGCTCTATTATTATTACCGCCTATCCAGATGCATGGAAGTCTTGCGGTTTTTTCGCAAAAAATATACTGAAAAATCCGCAGACCATGGTGACCGACACTTTTCAACAAAGAAATGCCTCGATTTCGTTAGCTTCTCTGAAACATTAATTAATTGAGAATTAGTACCATTCCTTTTTTCCTGATAAATTTTCGGCACAATAAAGCGATTTTTTTTGCTTTTCACTCTCTTTATGCTTTGAAGAAAAAATCATTTCAAATACAAATACAAGACAATTGAAGAAAACAATTCAAATACATCTGACATCTGAGAAGTCACCGACGACTGTAAATATTGGTTGAAAATGAGAACGATTCGACACGAAATAGCCAATGTATACTCATTCGTCGCATTAGTGCACTTCGCGGGAGGGATGTTGTCCTTGAGCCATTTTATTTGTAGAATAACGTCCGTCCTCCTCCGCTTCTATGACGACAGATTGCGCTGGATAACAGACTTGCGAAGATATTTTTAAAAGCGATGATGTTCTCCATCGGTAGCGTTGCTTGACTCACTTTCATTTTCCGCATCGCATCCTAAACTTATATCGTAAAAATGAAAATAAATAAGATATAATATTATGTCCTTTTCAAAACCTGATTCAACATTTTTTTCATATAATTTTTTACGAGTTTGCGTTAGAAAATAATCTTTGATCCGATATAGCAGTATCCGCACACAAGAGTGATACAAAATCTATGAAGGCGGGAACGGGAACACTGTAGCGGGTGCTCCCAAACTCAAACGACGGATACTGATAATGTGTTTTATTTCAGCCGGAATTGTATTAAGTGAGACCTCGTGGTGTTTCAAGTGTAATCGCAGATCTTTATGATCCAAAAGACTTTGGTACTTTGTACGTGATTCACGCCGGTTGATTTTTTTTTCCTCAGCGAGAGGATAAGGTTTATTGCTGTCTCGATGATGCTGAAAAATCAGGCTGACTCAACCGTTGTGTTTGCTCTTTCGCGAAGGACCAAAAAAGAGTGACCCGACGTCACACAATTCTAATACGTACTTTTTTAATACCTTTTTTTTCCAATTACACTGATTCTGCGTTATGGTAATTCTTTTGTTATTGAACGACGCTGAAGTTTGCAACGTTGGAGTACAACGGAATATGGACGAAAAAAATATTTGTAATTCTCCAATTTTTTCATCCACCAAGTGTTGAAAAACTACAAATTGCTAATTCGGCAGAGAACGAAATTAGAGGAGGATTACTGAAATTATTGGAGGGTTTTTTAGATCATTTCGTTGGACTCTAACGTTGCAAACTTCAGCGTCATTTTTATTGATTATGGTATACCGATTGGTTCACCGATGATTTTTAGGCCGAATGAAAATTTCCCAGTGCAACTTCACGTACAATCGTTGGTGATGTTTACTTTAAAGCACATTTTATGTTCATGCAAGAATAACAAATATAAATTATGTGACTCGCCTTGATTAAAACATCGAATGAATAGTGGAATTTGAAAAATCAGATAATTTATCAATGCATCGTTCGTTAAATCGGAAAAAAAACATTTTCACAAATGGAAGGGAAAATGATAGTCGAAACGAAGGCTACAGTTTTGAAAAATCATGTGATCGCGTGTAGTTATCGAATAATCTGTTTAGATACCGAATCCAATGACACTTATGGAAGCTTTCAATTTCATTGCGTTGTGTCTCCAGCTTATCGTCGTTGAGCATCGTTAATTCGCAGCTAAATTGAGAGGCAATGCGAATGCTCATTCCCCCCTGCCCGGATGCGTGGTTTTCGCGGAGCCAAATATTCATCCGACAAATTTCAGAGCGCGAGTTTCAAGTTGGAGGAGAAAAAGTAGATTTTTATTCGCGTTAGTTTATTCTTCGATATAGCACGATGCAGCTTCAATTGGCAAACAATGACTGAAAAGTTTGTCCTATTTTAATAAACACAATACCACGTGGTTGTTCCACCGGGGAGGGAATAGGCGGGACGCGAGGGTGCGGAAAAAGTTTTTTTCCCTTTGGCCTGGTCAACCGTATAGTCGCGCGCTCGAGGTGCCTCGCGGGCTTGAGAGAAATTAACCGAGCTTCGTGTTTGAAAAAAAAAGCAGGAGAAAATAACCGGAGCAAAACATGGATAAGAAAGATGGCAAGCAACGCTGAAGAAGGAAAAAAAGCTGAGAATAATCAAGAAAAAGGGAGAAAGGATTAAAAAGAAGAGCGGGCTAGAGTAAAAATAGAGAAATCGAGGAGGAGTGAGGAATAGCGAAACTTGTAGAAGGGCGAGGGACGAGCCGATTTGAAAAAGGTAGAGAAAAATAAAGGGGACAGAAAATAAAAGGGCGGCAGAGGAAGGGAGGGGGAGGGACGAATATAAAGGGAGAAGAAAGAAAATGAGAGAGACAATGTAGAGAGAGAGGGAAAAAAGGGGGTTGGAGAGCACTGCAGTGCAGAAGGGACAAAAACGAGGGAGCGAGAATGTTTCACTCTACTTCTCGTTGGCACGCCATTTTCGTCGTGCAATTCACCCATATATTCGCGTCATCGTAGCCCGTCGACGCCGTCGCTATTGAAAGGTCTGATGAAAACATTAAAATTAAAAATGTCGCCCCCAGGGCTATACTCAACCCTTTTTTCTCTTAAACTACTTTCTCCTGCTGGCTCTCGTTGGGAAAAACTCTCAACCCTTTCGACCAACCTCAAAAAACTAAAAATTTTATTTCCAGCTATCACTTTGATTTCGAGTATAAGTAGCAATAAAATATTCTATCTCTCTTTTCGGCTCCATTAGATTACTTCAAATTCGCAGTCGAAGAATAAATCTGTAGGCCGAAAGACGAGCAACCCTGGACATCGGTCGAATTTTCTCTGCAATTCGATGTCGAAATCTTTTTTTTTTCATTCCATAAAAAATGCGATTCATTCGAGGGTTCATTGGTTGGAATAGTGCGGCTCGCATTGGTCAACTATAAATAATTTGCCAACCCTTTTCGGGCTAACCTACTTAAAGCCAACCGAATTCCGAATTCGAGCGCTCCCGACTATGTGTGTTGGCGCATGTAAATAGCAGAGGTAAAGACCTTCTCCCGTTTTCCGCTCGCGTTCGGCTCTCGCGCTCTCTTTGTCCCGCGCTTGATGACTCGTCGCTCGAGGTTTTTACGAACGATCGAAAACTTCAAAGAGAATAATTGAATGGCACTTTTGTTCCTTTTTTCCGGGGTTATCCTGTTCCACCGTGAGAATCCGTTTGAGAGGATCTTCCCTAGTTGCACGCTCGATAAACAACTGTTCGATGTAAGGATTTCAGAACAACCGAGAAGCAAAATGAAACGACTAATCACCAGTCCTGATTGAGCTTGAGCCCGATTGTCTCGCTGTTTCTATTATTCCAACATTTTTTGGAACCGAAAAAAAAATTTCACTCGTTTTCCGTCGCATATCGATCTGCTAAACGATTACGAAGCAATGAATGAAATTTCCCGAATCTCTGTCAGTTGTAATCAAACTTGAATTCAGCATCGATTTCCGTTGGCCAATTTTCGAAAAACAAAGAATCCTGAAATAGAACCGTCCTCATAGACTTGTAAAATATCATCGTTGTTGCTGGGTTCACACGTTTATATTTAAATCGAGACAAATTCAATAGTCAAGTCTTGATGAGGTTTTTTTTTTTTTTTATTTTTATCATTTATTCCGGCGTTATTATCATTGTGCGCGTAATAAAATTCTAAAGGACGCGTGGCCTTATATATTTTGAATCGTACTGTTGCTGCAATAATGAGAAGAGAGCCACAGGCAGCCCGCAGTTCGTCGGTCAACCACGGGGCGGAGGCTGGATTTCCTCTTGTCAAACCGAGTGAGCAATAGCGCATGAACATGACGTACGATTACGAGAGAAAAGCCCTCTAGCCTGGGCAATAACTACTCATCACTCCCCCTCTCTTTTTCTCTCTTCTCATACGAGCGCTCGTACGTCTCGAAATAAATGTGGTTTACGATGTTCGATAGACAAAAGTACTTCCGGTTCGATGGACAACGTGCGCGTACACCGGGTGTACCGAGAGTCGCGCTTGAAATTTTCAACTTTTTAAAAGATCTGGGAAACGATGCGCGAAAGAGAAAGTCAGCGAGAGCTCGAACAGCGGTTCTGAATTTTAGAGACTAATCGTTGAATACCGGCAATATCCACCGGATAAGGCGCGCATGAGCGTGCTCCAGATCGTTTGATACGAATCCTTCGTAGCGTGACATCGCGATGAATAGCCATTTCCAATAGCTTTTTTTTAGAGAATTTCAAGATTCGCGAGAGAGTCTTTTAGACTTTTTTTTAGAGCAGAATAGTTCGACTGCGCGGGAGCAAGAAATCTCAAACGGAGGAGGAAAAAGTCGATTGGAACGTTCAATAATCATGACAGGGAAGACTCTCTTCCCCGCGTCCAATGAGATTTACTTTTTTTTCGCTCTTTTCAAACATTGCGCTCAATACTTCCGATTTTCAATGTGGACACTCTAATCCACTCTGCCCGATAGCTGTAATCCTCGCGAGGAAAGTCTACTTAGATTCGTTCTCTCGATCGGTCGTTCACGCCGGACGTTGGACGCGAAAACCCGATTTTCACGGGGCGCCAATCTAATCGAGTCATACGCGGAGATGCTGCTCTTGTCATTATATTATCATCATCATCATCGTCATCTCATCAAATTTTCGTCCGATCTGATGGAAAAAGTTTACCGATATGTTTCTTTCCGTCGTCCCGCGGTATAGCGGAGTCTGTTGCTTCTCCTTTTGGAGCGTTGCGTCCTTGCTGTAAAAGGAGTTCTTCCTCGTGTCGGCGAAATGCGGCGGCGTGCTATGGACATCCGCGAGGAAAGGATTTATCAGTCGCGTATCCATTGGGCAACTCGAGTGAAATGAAAAACTCTCGGACTTGATGAACGAATGCGCACACCGCGAAGTATCGTATGGGTGCGTGTGCTCTTTCGAAATCTCCCGAATTGAATAATCTTCTGTCGACTCCTTTCGCTTTCGTTGTTTTATGCTTTTCCGCAAAGTGTACGCGCGAGTTGTGCATTCCGATGAGGCATATAAATCAAGATTTTCCGGTTTTTCCGGGAAAATATGATTTATTTCTTCAGCTCTTTGAATTGGACGTTCCCGCGACTATAGCGGATCGTCCTATCCAAACTGGAACCCGAACAAACAAGCGGGCAATCGGAAAATCAAATAAGAAATGACGAACTTCAAGTCCGAACTCGCACCCATAAAACTTTCTTCGCGGCCGAGTGTTTCGGCTCAAACTCGTCGGAGTTTGAGCCGCCCCCCACACGTGGCATATTCAAGATTTGAAATTTCGATTCGAGACGCCCTTCGTATCCGCGTGCATGCGAGAAGACTCGGTGTTTGCCCCAAGGGGACATCGCGCGAGGATGCAAATTTGTGATGCGTATAAATAAAGCGTGGCCGCGCGAGTCCCTTTCTCGCCCGCTACCGCCAATTAAAACGCTCCTTATCGAGAAAAATAGGGTGGGCGCACCAGCTCGAAACGGCGGGGATCTCGATGCATAATACGATGCGCACGAAGGACGCGTGGACGCACAAGCGTTCTATATCTCCAGCCGGTGAGAGCGAGTAAGTGGCGAGCGGCGCATTCTTTGTGTTTGTCGGGAGGTTATCTCGAAGCAGCCTCATACATATATTACAGAACAAAATCTGTACGCGGCGTTAGACAAAAAAGCATGCATAAGATTTAACGCGAACAAGATCCAAGCTGAGCGTTCGTATCGATCTTTAATCTCGTTCGCGATCCAGCAGCAATCTGCTCGGATGATAGAGGAGCCTCTGATTTATTATTGTGTTAAACGCGTCCGCAGAGACCGGGGAGCTCCGCGACATGAAAATGCAAAACGAGAATATTCGAAAGTGTCGAACGAACAAACAAAAAACGTGGAAAGTACAATTATAAAAATAGCTTGCAAAAAATGTAATGCCGAGAATACCAAGATCTTGGGACGGATATATAATTTATCTCGTGTATAATTGCTAGCCTCGACGAGAATTTATCGGTTTAAAAATTACTCCAGAGCAATAATAATAATAATAATATTACCTTTTTCATCTATCCGAGGACTGGTGCAGCATCAAATGAAATTATTATTCGTATATTATTATTAGTGTATACTTGAAAATAATTAGTCGTGCAATTTTTAATGTGATTAATTCTTAATTATAGATATTTACATTATTATACATCATACACGGAGATATGAAGCATCGTTGAATGTTTTCACTGAAACTTGTTTTCTCTCGTCATAATTTCACAATTATTTATTGTTATTTGTAATAACAGATTATAATTTTGTAATAAAAGATTGATCGAAGCTCGAGTATCAGAAAAAAACGTTACCCAAATTTTTTTATGTGCCAATTTTCAAGAGTTGATTTTCAATGAGAATCGTATTTTTTAGTTGGCCAAACGAGCCAAACTTCGACGCAAGGAAATTCGATAAATTATTAACAAGTAAGGCTCCACCTCAAAATTGCTCCGAATTTTTGAATATTGCAACGTGACAATCAGTAATGTGATACATAACATGAAATATTATGGCATGCAATATTGTTTGTTAATAATTACCGAAAATTCAATTATCGCTTCACACGCCTCATAGAAAAAATCATTTTTATAAAGTTTGTATTCATTTTGCTTATTTCACGAACAAAATGCATTTTGCTCTACGTTAAGAATTCAATGAGCTGGTCTCAATATCGGAGCGTTATCCGATCATTCTTTAAATACACGAATGTCGATACGAAATTCCTGCCGAATTCGCCATTCGTAGATTTTCAACCTGCACCGCGATACATTGTGAAATAAAAAATGAGTGAAGTACAAGTGTCTTTTTTTTCCTTCATTTCGTTGGACTCCAACGTTGCAAACTTCAGCGTCGTTCTTTGTATATCGATCTTACCGTCCCTTTGAGCGACATCCGAGTTTCGATTGGCCTCGCGCGCATCATCAATTCCAACGGTTTGAATTTACCAGTTAGGAATGAGCGCGCGGTACCGCATATAATGAGCAATCGATTGCATCGTTGTACAAGTTGAAAGCAATAACGAGGCTTCATAATGTCTGAGTGCGTGGATCAAACAAGGAGCGTAATTGGTCATGAACGTGAACGTGAACGAAACGGTTGAAAATAATTAATAAACGTGACCGCGTTACTAAATATCTCTCCGTTTTAAAATTATATTATTTCATCGCTCAAACTTTTGTATCGCAACGAGGGGGGGATTTTAATTGAGATATTTTATAATATAAGCCACAAAAACATTTTCCCTCCGTGTTATTCGCTCCGAGACGAATGCGTTTTGAATGCACACAGATATTTAGGTATATATATATTCGTGCGGATGATTCAAATTGGAAATAAACGAACTGCAAAGTAAGCACGCTTCGAGATTGAAAACAGTAAAAGCAGTTGGAATGCCGAGCAATAAAAATCTTTTTCGCATGGTCGCTCGCTCACGAGATAAAGAAAAAGAGCGAAAGAGAATAGGTAAAAAGGATGTATAGAAGTACGGAGGAAACGCGCGCGCGGTCGTTTCGAATTATTCGTACACCGTTAGGTGGTTGCCGGGGCGAGGCTACTGTTGCATCGTCCGGAATTTTTATCTCCGTTTTTTTTATTCCTCACGTTCCGCCTGCTTGTCTTTTTTTCTTTACCTTTTTTTTTACCTCCGCCGAGGGATGAAATCGCACATGGAAACATCCCTGGATTCACGTGTACATATTTCTGCGTTTACGGGGATTCTCTGTACGTGACGGGGCGCGAAGGCCGGAAAAGGTGAGAACAGGCCGCGTGTGAAAATGAATTTTGGACGGTAGCCCTCGTTTATTCGGTACACCGCACATGGAGCCTCTGCTCGCTCTTTTATACATATGTTATTTCCCCACCGTTCTCCCAATAATTCACGAATCTCCGGAAAGAGCTTTTCCTCTTCATTTAACATAAATATTATACATATCCCATATACTCGCTTATACTTTCCATTATTCGTGCGTCCATTCGATATTAACGAATTTTTATATACGACCGTTGTTCCATTCAAAGAATCTTCGTATACATATACATTTTTCGCAAAATTTAATTCCGCATCTTTTCATTGTATAGCGTTGTGTCCAAAATTCATGTGGCATTTTCGAAAAATATTGTAATATCCCGCGGTCAGAATCGAATAAAACTTGCTTTACCCGAAACGAGCTATATTTTTTAGAAAGTAGTGTCTCTCAGAAATTCATCATTATATTTCGAATTCGAATCGCCATTTGTTTCCCTGGCGCGCTAAGAAACCTGAAACACAGGCACGAATGCTGTAAATGAGCTAGAGAGAAGTGACTGCCCTTCGGACAGTCGCACTTGTAAAATCATGGAAATCAATGGTTTCAATTCAATAAACAAAACGTTGTCAAATAAATCGACGCCGGATTACGAACAAGAGAAATTACAAAAATACATGGCGATTTTTTAAGGAACAAATGTATCCTGTCACGAAGTTATATCGTTGCTAATATTTAGTGCATAAAATTTATACGGCAATAAACGCAGAAGATTCCGAGATAAATATGGATGCTTGGGAAGAGAAAAAATTGGCGAATGGAAAAAAAAAACTTAGCAGAGCGTGGTTTCGATCCACGGACCTCTGGGTTATGGGCCCAGCACGCTTCCACTGCGCCACTCTGCTCTCTTGAAAAAGTCACTCTTGTTCGACCCACATGAGTATAAGCTAACCCCACAATATTGTTTGCACACCGCTCTTAATATTTTTTCTCTTTTATTTATACAAACGTATGCTTCCCTCTTTTCAAAACTCACCTACTAATTCTTGATTTTACACGATTATCTCGTGGACCGTATGACTTTAGCCGGCTCAACGAACTGTTATAATGAAGCCAAAAGTCGAATTTGCCTGCATAAATAATTCCTATTATTGTTATCGTGTATGCGACGAAGTAACACCGTTGTGCATGGAGATATATAGACACGGCGCGCATTATGCGTAGTCAAGCGGACAAACGTGCGTTGGCATAAATAAATTTGCACACAGCGGAGGGAGAGCTTTGCGAACTCGATCACGTTCCTACCTACAAAATAATGTACAATTTCATCCGATGTATATGCATCCGCATGTAACCATTGACAAATGTACCAACGCGTAATAAGCCAACGTATGTGCTGGGGTATATATTTTTATACCACACTGCGAATTTATTCGCTTATTTATGACTACTCTGCGCGAGCACGTTTCATGCTGAATCCTTCAATTCACGCGCGGGCTTTGGATAATTAATTCATATTTTTCACCCGAAACTTTAACACGAGCGAGAAGTAAGTCCGAGGAGGAAGGGGAGCCAGCCAGAGGAGAGCGAAGGGACCACGCAGGTCTGGTGGGAGGATCTCTAAATACGAACAAGCGTATATTAATCAGCGAGCCTTGTCGAGAAGTGTTGACGACAGGCGTCGACCACCCTCTGCAACATCCCCGTGGAAAACAAGTTTGTAACCCCTCCCTGCGCACCTCCCCCCGTGTACGTTTGCCAATAATCCTACCGTATGTCGCACTCTCGTGTTCTCTGCGCTATTCCCTTCTTTCCCCCCGCTGCACCCTTATCGAATAGGTACTCTTGCAAACCACGAGCCGCGTCGCTCAATTACCCGGTTTTTTTCGAATCTCTCTGTTTCGCTGTTTTTATATATTTCCCGAACGAGACCGTCCTGCTTTCTCTTATATGGCCCGCCGGTATTCTCCTGCTCCTCACCGCGCTTCTTACTCCCAATGCCTCCTCGTTCATCACGCTGAAGTTTGCAACGTTGGAGTCCAACGAAATGATCTCAAAAAATTATTTTACTAATTCTCCAAAATTGTTCCCTGCTGAATTTCCAATTCGTAAGCTCCAACGTCGTCCTCGTTCCGCTCTCCCATCAATTTTTCATTCTTTCTAACCCCGTTCAGTCCAAAATTTCGATTGTTAAATAAACAACAAGTGGAGATATGCGAACGGAAGAAAAATATTCGAACTTCATATTCATATCGACGAATCAACGTTTACATCAAATTGATTGGCATAGGGAAAGGAAACGACGATGACTCGAAGAACTTGAAACGTTTGTACGTATACAAATACGAAGTTTACCAGACGGATAGCTGTCCACTACACAAGCTTTTTCGTTGATTCCTTTTTGTTAACATTATTGCGAGAGGAACGCTTGAAACTGCAGGTCGAAAACTCAATTTCCATGCGCCCCGTGATCGAGCGAACCCAAAATAGAGTCACAAGTATCTGCGCTTTATTTTGCTCATTGAGTCTCTGCAACGAGCTGTAAAATTTGTACGCATGGGTAACGCTGATAAAACCAGTGAAAAAACCTGATGCATGAGGAATAATAAATTTGAAAAATCGCAGTATTCTACCATTGATCAATATGAAGAGGTATCGGCTGACAGATTTTTCTAATTACTCCACTTTTTCAAATTTACATCAAAGAGTTTCTGTGGAATCAATCGCTTTCGAATAATAAGCAAGCGTGTTCGTCTTAAGGTAGTCCTTACGCATGAGCGTATTTTTTGGTGGCGCAAACTAGGGCACTCGAAATTCGGACTGATTTCTTGTTATATGGGAAAAGCTATTTATTTCATTTTTATTTTGAATTATTTAGTATGAATTATTGAATAGAAATTTAGTGATGATGCAATCTCCATATAAGCTCCCGTAGAAATTTTACGATTTTTCAAGTTTTAATTCTTCGTCATTAAATGTTTGATCAACTGACCTGAAATTTCGCCAATCTTTTCGCATGCACTTTTACATTGCTGTTATTTAAAATCAGTTATTTGTATAATATTCGAGTTCGTGAAAGGAATACCTTAAAAGTCTGCTGCGGCTTTCAATTTTTTTAGCACTTTTTTTTATGGTCGGTATACACAAGTGTGCTTCACTTCCACATATGGGACGTATCATTTCCACGCGGCTTATCAAACTTCTTTCTGGTCACCCTTTCAAAGAGGCTATTTTCGAACATTCGCTTCCGACCCATCCATCCCTTCTTTCTATCACGAGCACTTTAAAACTTCGATTTATGTACACCGAGCCACTCTTTTTTTGTAGTCTCGAACGAAATATTCTTTCCATCTTTTTTCTCACCATCTTCTCCCTCCCCACATACCATATTGCCAAAATAGTTTACGTCAAAAATATACCTTAACTGCAAAGTCATATTTGCAACAACAAAAACACTCGACTCACTTCTCAATACGGCAGACGATAGTTGTTCTTGCATTCTTCAAGAACGCAGTAATCCAAATCTAATTCATCATTGCGAAATGAATGAAAAAAACATTTGTAATTCACTCATTTTTTATTTCACGAAGTATTGGTGCAGGTTGAAAAACTACGAATTCGGCAGGCAACGCGGAATTGGAGAATTAATGGAATTATTGGAGGATTTTTTAGATCATTTCGTTGGATTTGCAAACTTCAGCGTCATCGCGACTCACCATTCGTACGATTAGAATACTTTGTTCAATTTCCTGTCCTCAATATATTTACATTGATCAAAAAATTTAATTCTTCGCGCAATTTTAACTTTCTCGAAATATTTCGTGACCTCGGGAATTTTTTAGTAATCGATCCGTATGAATTTCGATCTGTTCCGAAAAAAGTTTCACGCAATATATCGTATTGCTTATTTGAATATTGCCTTTGAGGGCAATAATATTGTAACTATTTCCTGTAGAAAAAAATTTGAGCCAAGACGACTCAAAATAGTAAATGCTGGAGGGAATTTCCGTCATCAGATTTTCGGATGGAAAAATATCTCAAAGCGCTTTTCCGTGAATCGGTCTTAACGAGGAAAGAGTGCACCTGCCCCAGGTAGAAAATCCAGTCGGCGTTTCCATACCGTCTCGTCGGGGGTCGCTTTAGAAAATCTCTCAGGGTCTCCGACGAGAATTAAATTCTTGAAAAGGTCCAGAATAATGACACTCTTCGTGTCTGTCCGTGTCACTGCATGGGCCTGTAAAGTTAATTTATATTTCCAATGTTACGCGCCACGAGCACGGATTTCTTGCGGCACAAACCATGAGTAGTGTGTGTTAAGAAAAAATATATTTTTCATGTCCGCAGCTGCAAAATATGAGAGAAAAACGATCAACGATCAAAAACGGAGAGCATTTTAAATAAGGATTTTTCGAATTATTGTTAGTCGCTAGTCAGCGAATATCGCGGAGAGCTTTAAAATCCTGATTTTTTTACAAACACGAGAAAATTTCGCGAAATACGATAAAAAATTGAAAGCGATTAAATCCGTACAGTTTCCCAAGTTCTCTAAGAATTGATGGAGAATTTGGTCCAGACACCGCTGTCGCTCGTGACGCTAGTGTCGCCCCTTACCTCTCGAGAATATGCACGCGGTTCGGTCCGTTTCCATAATGGGCCCGATGGTTTACAGTAGCCGTATTCCAAAGCCTGTTGCTATAGTATTGCGAGTACTTACGCGTGCTAGAAGGCTCACACCGCTGGCAGCAGCAGCAGCAGCAGCAGCAGGTTTTTGAATACGACCTGACAATAAGTCGGCGCTTGCGCTGAACCTCGCATGAGTTGCAAGTATAACGGAACGTGAATGAAAAAATATGACTTTTTCTGCAACGTTCACACCGTAAAAGATGATGATGAAAAAAATGTGAAACTCTTGAAAGGTTGCATTAAATCCAAAGTTTGTACTATCCAAAGGATGAAACAAAAAGTCATTTCACTTAGTGCATCTATATGCGCGGGAAGGGAAGAAAGAGAGCGTCGAGGCATTTGCGTTCGTCGATAATTGGGACGCGAGAGTTTGCGTCTCGAATAACCAGAGTAACGAGTCTCTCGGCCTTCCTCTCTTCCTTTCCTTCCTTCTTCATTGTTGCAAACAAACGGTTAGAAGTTCTCTGCTCGTGCACTCCGCGCGCAGAGCGTTGTCGACGCGATTGTGGCCGATCTCGTCGTTGGTTCGACGCCCACGTACTACGAGCTACGAACGCGATTCGAGTAAGCAATGCACTGATTAGCGCGACCTCCTTACAATTGTAAACGCATATACCTCCTAATATATTCTTATAGCATTTATAAAACATCGTGAAATGTGCAATGCGTTAATCATATACGCGCGAGTATGACGAAACTGTGCGAATGAAATGCACACACTGCTGCGTTACACGCATGAATTATTTATTAATCCAACGCTTACGGAACGCCGGAAGAACATCTTTCGTAATGTCTCGCGCGAGGAAAACATTTCTTGTTCACCGCGGTGTCATTAATTTCGTTGCTTGTATTGACTCTTCGGGTGCAATTTAGTTGGAATTGAATTTAGGTGAACTAATTGCGCGATTCGCCATTCTAGATTTTCATGATATTTGCGGGGATTCGATCAATCGAGTCGGTGGCGGTATTACGGTCGTTGACGCGCGGTAAAACTTTGACGGCAAACATTCGGAAATAGAAATTGAAGTCTCGTCTCCCGTCCCGAATCTCGTCGAATAAATTATAATCTTTGCAGAACGTGAGAGAAAAAAGGGAAAAAGAGAAAGAAAAACGGATAAAGCGATCGAATTTCAGGGAAGCCGAAAATTGGTAAAGGCGTCAGTGAACAGGAAGATGAGAGGGAAAGAAGGGAACCAATTTGCTGGTTGAGAAAGCCCGGCTCGAGAAGGCACGCGAGAACCACGTACCACAAAAATCTCTCCGCGTCGTGTCTTTGTCCCCCCTCCGACCCTTGTCGCTCTTTCTTTCTCTACACATCTCTATAATATGTCGCGGTCCATCTTGCTTCCTTGCACAACCCAAGACTCGGATCTCTTCTGGTTCTTCCATATGTGTATATACCTCTGTGAGCCCCGTACGTGTGCGAGTGTGTTTGTGATAACTTAATTGAAGCGAAAGATTTTTCTGTACGAGTGAGCGCGACTCACAACATTCCAGAAATTCGCTCCTCTCGTATATAGACGGAAACGATTAATTTGTGTGTGCTTTTTTCTTCTTTTGTATTCCGGAAATCCATTGCTGGTCCGTTCGGTCGTTACGTCATTTCACCCTTTTTTTCTAGTTTCTGAAAATCGATGCGTTCTCACAGAAATTTAAGGTATTCCTTTCGCATGAGCGTATCTTTTGGTGGCGCAAATTAGGGCACTCGAAATTTGGACCAGCTTCTGTTTTTGCCACTTTTCCAACTTATTCTATCGCGAATATCTCTTTTAAGCATTCGGTAACCCTTTATTTTTATCCTCGGTATATGGATTTCTTACATTTTTTTCTGTCCATGAGACAGTTTGTATCAGGAACTTGGAATTATTCAGTATATGAATTATTGAATAAAAATTTATTGATGATGGAATCTCCATAAGGTCCCGTAGAAATTTTACGATTTTTCAAGTTTTAATTCTTTATTAAATGTTCGATAACCTGAACTGAAATTTTGTCAATCTATTCGCACGCACTTTTACTTAACCGTAATATAAAATCAGTTATTTTTAGAATATTCGGGTTCGTGAGAGGAATACCTTAACGGATCATCAAATCGATATTGATCCAACGAGAGTTGTTATCAATACTCATTCTCGCAAGAGCGTAAAAACTAACCCATTATTTCATCGTAAATGTTATTAAACTTTTTCCATCCTATTGCTCACGCGTTGAGAAAAAATCTACGACTTTTCACGCATTGAAGCGAATATTCCCCGTTTATTAAAAAATAAGTATTGTTTGTGGTAGCCGTTAAATTTGATGTTATTCGAGGACCATTAGGTGATCCGGCGTTGTATAAAGAGAGCTTATAATTTTTTCCCCTCCCGAGACGCCGTTCGTGAGCTCGCATGTATATATAAACTCGTGGTGTATAATAGCGTAGTCGAGGACTATGAATTATGAGAATGTTCGGTCGGGCTTTCGCGCGCGAGCCACCTTTCGCAAGGGCCAACGAGGCTATCGGTACCAACGATCGTCGATTGTGTTTTGCCCATCGGAGTCACATTTTTCCTTATCGTATACATGCGGTATACGAATCGAGACACTCTCCGTATATACACGACTGGAACGCTTTCTATATACGTATATAAATGCAACGTCTAAATTCCGCCTACACACCGAAAAGTACTGTACACGCGAGAGAGATACGACTGCATCAACTGCCGAGGAGAAACTATACGAAAAAGATATTTCACGAGAAGCACGAGCGAAGTTTCTTGTCTCGAGATTTTCTCATCTTCTCTTTCTCGCTGCCTCGTACTCTTCTTCGGAGGAATGACGGAAGAGTGCAAACTCTAACGATACGCCTCTATCTATGTAGAGGTAAATAATACGTGTCGTATGCATAATCCGCCATATGCCGACGTGCTTCGATCCTCAATCGCTTCGAGGCTTCTCTTCTGACTCGCGGACTCTTCTCGCTTCGGAAGACTCACTCTATACGACTCGCATGTGACTTTAGACTTACTCGAGAAACTCGATCCGCCGAGCTTTCGTGGTCCTTCGTGACCGATCAATCCCACGAGCCATACGTGTATCGAGCGACTGCCATCGTTTTTGTTATTTATACTTATTTTTACCAAAAGCCGATGCTTTTGTTTAGATTTTTAGCATACTCTGCGCGTGCGGCGATCGGACGACTCGGATCGCGACTATCGACGAATCATCCAGTCTTTGTACATACCGTAGACTCGAACAGAAGAAAGAAAAGGAGCTTTTCATCCTAGAAAAAAGTTTTACCCCGCGAAGTTTTATACCCCTCTTTCGTCTCATACTTTTCGGTGCCTATTTTTTTTATGTCATGCCGGGTTATTGCATCGAGAGAATGGCCGAGGTTATCTGATTTGCGGATGAGTGTATGTGGTCCGAGCAAGAGAAAAGGATGAGAAAGAGAGTAACGCCATGATGTCGAGACGACCGCAAGTCTTGTCTGCCGCTCCGCAGGCTTGATTCACCGATATCGATCCGTAATCCCGACCGTATTATGCTCGCAGACTCTGTACCATCGTCTTACGCGGGACCAAATAAATTTGCAGCAGCTGTGTGGCTGATACGAGCGTGAAATCACGCAACGCGAGATCGATCAGCAATAGCATGTTTACGCATAGGCTCTATGCATTTTACAATGCTTTGTGGATGAATTATTAAGGATAAAAGCTGCGCGCGTCGCCAATCACAATTAACCTCCAACTTTTATGGCTCCCGTTGATTCGCGCTACTGCACCGAAGAGCGCAAACATTTGCCCCTTTCTTATATTAATCAAAATTGATACGTAAATGATCGTGTGGCTAAACGCCTCGACACTTTTGAACGCGCAATTTCATGACGCAGTCAAATAAAAACACAAATAATGCAATTATTGGGCTTCTATTTTCCGCGCATCCTCGATAACTCGAGTCACCTACTTTCGTTTGTACGACCCCACAGTCGAGCCACGAAACACCCTTTGAAACACCCTCGCCTCTTCCTTTTCTCTATCTCAAGAACCTTCCCGAAATGGATTTACTATTATTACCCAGCCAGGATATCCTTATCTCTCCTCTCAATGGAAATATGTGTGCTGGATGTTCATGCGCGTACTCACATGTATATAGAAAATTATAGAGACGCATTACGTTCCCGGTCTCTTTGCACAATACCTCGCCTTCGATATCTTGATCGAATATTCGTCAGACATCTCGCTGTACGCGCATATAAAATCCGACACCGCGCGATGAAAGAGTACACCATTTGCGAGATTTTCTTTTTCGATCGCGAATCAACTAAAAATGCAATATGTATCGTATAATTTCATCGTAATATTCTCGCAATGAAACGAATTTGACGAATGACGAGCTTACTTCGAACAATTTCCTTTAAATACATTATTTCTTATAAGAAATAAATATGAATCTCCGTGAATTTGAGCCCATTGTTTCGCGTGTCTGATTTTTTCTGCATCCACATTTCGGTTCTCTAGCTAAATTGTTCCTGGTGCAACCCTCCGGTCAGCATGTTGTGCACATTGCACACAGTACTTTGTCTCTCTGATGTTTTCTCGTTAAATAATCGGGTCAAGTGGGGGTATGTCTCGCGGCTCTCTTCATTTTTTTGTTCTTTCAGTTTCTTTATTTTTATCCTCTATTCTTAGTCTTTTACGCAGTATATTCTTTCCGGTGGTACTCTCGTTCACCCCTCATTTCACTTCCCTTACCTCGTTCGTCTCCCTTTCGGTTGATGTACACATTTTTTTCTCTTCTTTCTTTTTTATTTTTGATAAATAGAGAAAAAGAATCGAGCGTGTTCCGGCACATCTCGATTTCATTTTCTATTATTCGTTTATCATGTTTCGTCAATCAATATGCCCGAAACTATTAGTATCCGTCCCGGATAACAATAAAATTTCGTTAAAAAGTAGCAAAACATTTTTTTCAGGCCTCGTTAATTAGGCCGATGGAAACGGGTGTGAATACGATCGTGAGATTGTTGACAACGTTTTTGAACGTGTGGACCACGCGTTCTCTCGGCCATCGCTTTATATTCTCGCTGATTAACGAGAAGACTCATGAGCCACGTTTTTCGCGACTCTTTAAATTTTCAACCGCACGAGATTTGAGCTCGCGTATTTTAATACTCATTCATGCAAAAACTTTGAATTGAACATTGGTTATTCGCGCGATAACGTCACGAAAGACGTCGCTCAACTCATCAAGCTCCAATAATAATGAGTATAATTAATAATAATAATCGAACGTATATGGACTTACTTTATAGTGTACGAGTTATTCCGACAGCAATAAGCTGTTGCCTGTTAAGGAGGTTCAAGCGTGTCTCATGGAAAAATTATTTTTCAACTTTGCACACAATCAAATTTTTTAAACAGAAAGCACGTTCGCGATTTTTTGAAAGCTTCCATAAGAGCTCATGTTAAAATTGTTATTTTCAACAATGAATATCTCAATTATCAGGGGGTGAAACCTCTCCAAATTTTTCACAAATAATTAAGCGCTGCTCAAGAAGATTCACGCAAATTTCCAATTCATTAACTTGGAATAATAAAATCTAATGTATTTTCCATATGGCATCCTATATGTATCGCCTGAACTTCCTTAAATATGGAAAAAGGATCGAGTAAACGACACGGGTAAGGGAGAATTGGCAAGTCTGCGTCGGTATATACTATATAGTAGGTGAAAGCAAATATATCTTGCCACAAGTAGTCTCGTGAACACTTTAATTTGATTAGAGAACAGCTCGGAGGCTTCTTCGTATCCTCTTGCCAATATGCGATCTATATAAATACGTAAAAGCGAGAAAATAGGAATTCAAGAAATTTCAAACGGACTCAAACTTTTCAGCGAACCACGCAGCATCGGCGCGCATTTGATTTTAACGATCCCCGCCTCTGATCGTTTTGTCGACGAAGCTCCGAAGTTATCACTTTATTTATATTAAAATCGGATTCGCCTACGAATGTTTTATCGTTATATCAATAAAATACGTCAATCGTTACGGCTAATGATTTTGACAATTATATAGAAGCTCTAATTTCCGTATAGTCGTATGGAATGACGTATGATGTGACATACGAGTGCATTGAATTGAGGTAATTGGACGATGGGACGATTTCGTAAAAGCTATCAAGCCAGGATTAAGGATGCTGCGAATAATTTAATTAAATCATCGTTTTCTCGATCGCCATGGTCTTTTTGCTCGTATATCATTCATACGCTACGTGCTCACGAATCTGCATCTACGTACATGTTATAGCAACACACGTTAATAGAGCGTATGTATCGATACGTATAGTCAAGTACGTCCATCGGTTATGCGAATGTACGATGCGCTTAATGGACGAACCTGATAGAGAGCTACCACGGATAATGAGTGATCAAGCATCAGAATTATTCACAGCAGCTTTATTACATCCGCGCTCTAGCTCGGTATAACGAGAAAGCAAGAGAGAGCGTCCGGTTCATTCAGCATAATTCTCGTATCGCCGAACCCACCCGTATATTTCAATAAAAATCATCATGTGTATGAAATTTGCGCTGAGAAATTTATGCATACACAGGGTGTCCGAACAGCAAGACCGTGCTGCATGAACACTCGATACAACCCGCCTGTGCTTTATTTTACATCGCTCACCTGCTAATTCGTTTATGGTTATTACCAGTTGGAGAATCGAGAATGAAAATATTCGCATGGGACTGAACAACGGCGGGGCGCGGTATGCTTGATGCACGGTATTCCGATGTGAAGATTTTATTTAGAAATTTGTGTTCCAAAATTTGATTACTCAATTTTTTAAATGATTTTTCGTGTGTTCAAACGTTCGAAATTATGATCGACAGGACTTCATGTTTTTAAGGTCGTCCAATTGCACGGTCCACACACCCTGTGTACATTGTGATTCGAGAAGAGATTAAATTACACACGTTTATGAGCATTGAATTGAATCGGAGAACGGAAAGGGGTGCAAAATTGACGTTTATCTCGATCATCATCGTCGTCGTCGTTCAGTCACAACGAATTTTCACATGTAAATCTCTGCGCTACGTCTCGTCGCTCATCAGCCATTTTTTTTCTCATACAATATCTTTCTTGAATTGGTTTTGGAAATTTGTATGAAAAAATTATTCAAGCACGTCTGTAATTTAGCGAGAAAATTTCTGATATTCTTTAGCCTTGAGTTTTTCCTATTTTTCCACTGTTGTTTTAGTAGATTCTTCAAAGAGAAATCTGAGAAAATTACGGTACCAATGGTCGCTATACCATCTATAAGCGACGTCTTAAAAGCGCGTATTGTTTCGACCCTGAAGACCCATTTCTGCCCTTCGTCGTTACGTTCGACCAAACCGGAAATGAAAAGAGAGTCGAGTGCATTTCTTTCGAGGAAATAATTGAACAACGAAACGCGATGAAAAGTAGTTCGTTATACAGAGTACTCGTGCGGCAGTGATACTTTTTGACATCCTCGCATGCATACAAATATATACTTTCGTCGACATGTACCGAAAAAAATGGTAATCGAAAACAAAATTCGTTTCACTCAACCGAGAAATTTAGTTCTAGACAGAGGTAACGAAATATTTTTGACGCACTAGGCAAAATAATTTGTAAATGCTGATACGAGTTTTTCGTAGAAACAAGAATCATCCGAACAATTACCCTTCAATCAATTTAATTACATATTGAAGTTCGAACAAATATTTATGGAAGCAGCTTAAAATTATGCATTATAATTCGTAAGTATATAAACTTGCGATCGACCTGAAATTATTCTGAAAAAAATGATCGAATTTACATCGAGATTCGTTTTAATTTTTCATTCAATGGCTATAGAAAAAAAATCCTGTTCGTCGAAGTACTACGAAAAGATTGTCCAAAAAAAGATGTTATAAAAAGCTGTGTTCCGTAGCTCGGCACTTATCTTTTTTCCCCAGATAATTGTCGCAGGATTTACCTTTGTTGAGGCATAAAGAACACAGTCGAACGAGGGAAAAAGAAGGAAAACGAGAAAGAATAAATGGGAGTGGGAGAGAAATGGCTTTTATCGGTGAATCGATGTACTCATTATCGTGAAAGCTGTGCGGTCTTGCAAAACGACGAGCACACGAGAGTGTGTATAGAGAAAAAAGCCAATGAACTTGGGGGAAAAAAAAAACAAACAAAAGAGAAAAAGAAAAACGCGCGGAGTCACGCCAAGTTTTGCGGTGCTACATTTTCTCAATTAGATTCCTTCTTTCGGTATATACGTTCATACACTCGACAAGACAATACGCTCTTCGAAGATCCCGCGAAACGTGGACGCGAGAGAGCAGAAGAACGAGAGGGAGAACTTGTATTTTTCAAGCTCGTTTTTTTCGACTCATTTGAGCCGCTCGTCGTCGTTTACGAAGGTTTTTCGAACGAATCACCGCGTCCAATGATCATAACTATCGAATAATAAAAATGTTGAGAAGAAACATATCATAAATAGTATGAATAAATGGCTAAAGGTCTGTTACAGATATATTTATCCAGCCACGTATTTTTATTATATTGGTTGGGAAAGGCGTGAGATAGTCGATTGAAATTTCCGCTAGACTCGCTTCGGTATTACCCACTTTGGCAGAATGCTCCTGGCATCACTTTATATATCCCCCGATTCCGAAGTAAATTGAACATTCTGAGCTCGGGCTCGCTTATACGTTATTTCCACGTGCAGCCCAAGTCTATGGACAATTCCGAAACGGGATTACTTTTTAATTGCACACAAGACATTTTAAAACAACAATCATATTTATGAAATCGATCGCATATATCGAACATATAATTTGTTGATACTCCAATGATGCAACGACCAACATTTGATCATTAAACGTATATGGATGAAATAAACAATCACAAAGCGCAGTCGGGCGAATGAATTAGCGAAAAGAATAAATAAATAGGTCCATGAAGATTCGACGCTGGCGAAACTTTGAACGAGCTTTTTACTTTCCGGCCGAAAAAGCCCATATATATATATATATATATAACGATTAAGTATAGAAGGTGGGAGTAGGATTGCTTGGAAAATTTTCGATAACCAGAGCGAGTTGGAGCAATAACTATAAATCCCCCTATATTACCACGAGTTTGAAAATTAAAGCTCGAAAGCTTCGATTTCCTCTATTCTCTCCCCTACTGTCTTTCTCCCCTTCTCAGCGCGACCATCTCCGCCTTCCACGTTCAATGCTTCCGTTCTCTTTTCTGAATTTTCCCAACACCTGCCATTTTCGTCGTTTCCGAGTGTAAAATCTTTCCTATCGCTGTTCTAGTTCTTATAGTTGATGTTGTCGTTGTTGTTTCGCGTTAAAGCAGTATTTTACGACGCCACGGGAGAAGCACGTTCCACGCGGTACTTTATACCATTTATCGTCCGACAGGGCTATCCCGCCCTCTCTCTCTCTTCCTCTATCCTTTTATTTCGAGACGCCGCTTTTCCACCCGTTCATCTCGCTCGCATGCATTTTACATCCTATCCCAGGAGAAAATTCACGTAGGCACGCACGATCCTTCACTACCTTTTCTTCCGACTCTTCGTACATTTTTTATTTTTCTCTCTAGTTCTCTTTCGCTTCTAATTTTAAGCATTACCAGATTTTTTTTTCGAACAAAACAACTCGTTTTCATAGTCGTCGTTAATTTGGTTCTCTTTTTTCCGAAAATATTTGTTTTTTCTTCCATTTCTTGTGTCATTCGTGGTGAAAAAGAACAGCAGCTGTAAAGCTATACTAAAAATTGAAAACTCAATTTACTTTCATGAAAAATTCCTTCCTCCCCCGTCCTCTTTTCTTTTTATTTTGATGAACAATATAACGAAGATCGAAATTGCCACGCTTAGGGAAAAATCCTGGGAAAGTACATTTGTTAATCTCTTTGTATTTTTTTTACGTACATACATAATACGGTCAAAGATGTCCCTTGAAAAATAAAAATCTTTACAGATATATAAGAATCAAGTAAAGTCGCATCTGTTTTCGACATTTTTTCAGATTTTAAACTCGCATTTGTAGACCGTTTTTTTCAAAATTATGTCACAAAGGGTTGCATCTTCAACTGCTTTCTTGTATATCGCCCCTGCGTTTGGAGTTATATTTATATTTCGTTCAGCACTTTACTCTCGGACATATACCTTTCCGAGCGATTTCAACATGCAAGCGTTTCTACCGTGTATCGTTTAATTGTACATACCCCGTAATCGTTGTCATAGAGATATTATGTCCGTATGGTGAAAACGGATTTCGTGCACTTGAGAACCAATTAATTTCTTCTGTCTCATTGTCCGAAATAGCTCTAGCTCTTAAGGGAATACCGCAAATTCAAATTACCGATGACTCCAAACCTCATGATCGAAATACGAGCTATACCCGCGCAAGAATCTCGCTATTCATTCGTACTTCAATGCATCTCATTGATCTTGAAAAAATTGGCTGTTTTTCGGATTGCAATGCCGATCCATATCAATGTAAATTCCTCGAGCTTGGAGCGCGTGTTGAAAAAAATCATGGAGTAAAACTATAAATAAAAATGAGCAATTTCGACCTCACCGGAGCTGAGATTGGAGTACTCGTGAGCTAATTTTCCATGTTTCCCCTCACCATCCGCTTACAATCACGTTCTTCTATGTATACATGTATATGATAGGAGATTCAATTACGAACGTCAGGGTAGTACGATGGTACACCAGGTGGATCGAGAAACCGTGTGTACTTTGGGTGTCACGTACTAGGGCGCGCGTAGAACCAACGGTATACATCTGGCTGTGCACACAAGTGACGTCATATGGTGTATATTCTCTCTTCTGCGGATCGATCATGTATCAGAAGAAGTACATGTACCTCTGCTTCGGGGACTGACCGAAATGAATTTCATTGGAAAGAACGAGTGAGATATTCAATGAAAAGTCTTGGACCTTTTTTTTTTCTACGACGCGTCGTTGCTGCGGCGTTTAACTAATTTCTCTCTGATTTGTATAATTAACCCGCGGTAAGAGTGAAGAGTAGAAAAAGAGTGGTACCGCTGTAGGCGCTACGACGAAACCCGCGACGCACGCGACCTCTGCCAACTCTTGCTTCTTTTTACCACGATCCGCCACTCGACCGGCCTTCTCTAAATCATATTTCAATGTACGACGTTTTGCATCTCGAAAATGAGACACTCCGAGCGTTATTTCCGTGATATATGGTGGAACGCGCGGAGATATCGAATGATCCAACTCATAATATTCCTATTTCTCGCTCTTGTAAAATAGACATTACAACGGAGAAAATGGAGAGAATTCGGAAAGCGATGGTTTTTTTTTACATTTCCATCGCGCGTCTGTTTCAACGTAGCGAATTTCAAATCGTAAAGCACTCTGATTTCTTTCCTCTCGCATTATCTATCTTCTCGCATGCATATTACATATTTTTGTACCAACGTACATACGACAGACACTAAATGTATTAATACGTGCACTTGTACGCGTATGTGTGCGAAGTCGCAGTACAGGCATACGCGCAATGCTGAATGCATCTGCATATCCACGCTTCAGAGATGATTAAAGTCGTGTAGCGTGATTACAACGCTCTCGCGTACGTGATTCGGTATGCTGAGAGTTTTCTCCCTCTCTCTTTCTCTCTTACCCTAACTCGTGCTCTCGTCTCTCATCATCAGTTGTGCTCTCTCAGCTCGACGTTTTGAAAAAAGTTGCCTCGTCAACGTCACACTTTATACGCGAAGGACTTTACTCTCGTGTCTCCGTCTGTCACTAACCGGCAAAAAAAACAGAAAACTGGAACACACCGGGAGAGGAGTTGAAATAAAAAGTTCTCAAGACTTGAATTTCTTTTGCCTATCGCAGAAATAGGCGTGTATAAATAAAAAATTGAAAACATACAAAGTATTTCTAAATGGACGAATGACGCTGAAGTTTCCAACGTTGGAGTCCAACGAAATGATCTAAAAAAAAACTCTCCAATAATTTCAGTAATTCTCCAATTCTGTTTTCTCTCGAATTTGCTATTCCTAGTTTTTCAGTCTGCACCAATACTTCGTGAAATAAAAAATTGGTAAATGGTAAATGTTTTTTTTTTGTTCATTTCGTTGGACTCTTCAGGGACTCTTCGTTGCAAACTTCAGGCGGGTCGTAATGGACGAAACACCTTCTTGTCTCTATGTAAATTTAATGGCTATATAAATGATATCGGATCATCCTTATTAAAGAGAAATGACCAATTACAATCTCGGTGAAAATCGTGGAGAGTCGAGTTAGTTCCGTACGGCGAGTCAACGCCGGATAGCTCGATTCTTCGCACTTACAAATAACATTTGGACGCAAAAATGTTGAAATACGGGCTGCGACATGGCGGGTTAATATATTTTTTTCTTTCGATTCTAAAAACAAATATGGGAAACCTGGGCAAAACGGGATACCCGAAAAATTCGGAAAATTTTTTGACTTTTTTTCCCCTACTTCTATATTTGTCCGAAAATTAACGAAAAATATATTTTTTCCAAAACATCATGTTTTCTTTTATAAATTTCCACTACTGTCTATGAGAGTAATCACAGATATAGGGGAACGTGGAGCAAAGTGGATACCATAAGCAATTAAGCTAGATGTGTCGGTTTACATATGTGTTGTCAACCACTGCTGCGTTAAAAAATTGATTTTTCACAGTAATTTTTCATATTCTGTCAAAAAAAATTACGGGGCAAAGGGGACTCCCTTTGAAAAAAAATGCTCTACGGACGATTTTGACTATAGATGTCTCGAATGTACGGTAAAATTGAATGAAATTTGAATTAAAAAAAAGAAATAGCCTCGTGTGGCCACTTTGCCCCAGCTCCTTATTTTGGCGAACTGTCATCCGTGGTCACACCTGCACACAAATCATGTGTCCACTCCGCACAACTTTAACACTGAATCCATGATTCAATGAATGAAGAATACAAACTTTTATAAAATGAAAACGCACCCAAGGTGCATTGAATGAAAATTATAAAAAAAAATTTCACAAATTTTTTAGGAAAATTGCCGGGAATCTTTTTTTTTTTGAAAATTGAAAAAACATTTCAGTACATTTCTTGGTTTTTGTAAGTAAAAAATAGACGGAGCTTTTCAAATTCCTGAAAAGTTCAATATTTCCTTAGGTATCCCGTTTTGCCCCGGTTTCCCCTATATTTAAAAATTAGCCCTTCGAAATGACCGAGGACCGTCTAGAATTATTCGATTCTCTTCTATATATACACCTGTTGATTTTCACAAACACATCTCATCGCTTGATCCGCATTTTCCTCCAGTTTCTTCTTATTTATATATGTGCTCTCGTGGGAATCACGCTTGAAGATGATTGCCCGTAATGCACTTTTGTATCGAATTTTCACGAGGGCTGATGGAAATGAAAAAAAATCGGCAGATACCTTCAGTTATATTTTTATCGAATTTTGATTTAAAAAAATGAATTTTTACGCGACGGAAACGGATGCAAAGAAAAATGAACACCAACAGGGAAAAATGTAATTGCCCATACAATGAGAAAAAACTGATGAGAAATTCGATCCGCTATTTCGGATTATGAGCACACACGGTTAGACAGTAGATGCTTTCACTAAATATATTCAGAATATCCACACGAAGATGAATATGGAAATAGACGAAAGTACTGAAAACAGAAAAAAAATAAAACAAAATCAATGTGGCAGTCAGGCACTAAATTTTTAAAGCATCGCGCGATGAATCGTCAAATTCTTGACGCACATTGATCTCATCTGCATCGAATTTGTATTTTTATTTTGATAGCTTTCGTCATTCAGGATGACTTTCATGACACCCTCTATCGGAGCCTTTGAAGTTTACGTTTGCGTCGACAATCAGAGCTGGCATTACAGTTCTCTAGACAACTACAAATCTGCGTTGAACACCCCTTTCGAGCGACTCTCATCCCTCATCATGGCGCCTAAACCTCCTACAAATTCGACCGAGCAGATTCCCGGAACCGATGTTACCTCTTTGACACGCTCCGATGCGGTTGGACAAGAAGCTCCTTGTGATTGTAGCCTTAGACCAACAGAGAGACGGCATGAGATGCACTTGGCCAATGTAATTTGTGCCATCGTTGCTTGCCATCTATCCCAATACAGTAATACCGCATTGAAGCCTCGTTAATTTGTTCATTTATACACGGTGTCTCTCTCCGGAATCAACGACAAATGCATGCATGCATAAGCTGCCATTCCTGAGGTTGCTCATTTTTGAGCTCCACTTTTGAAACATCTCGTCTCATTGGGCACGAGATAGCTATCGAAAATTATTTATCGAGATCGGTGCAGTCGTACATGGGTTTCGTGTTTCCCGTCGATACGTTTACACCCGCGACATGTGTCCTACGAGAAATACACCCGCCGCACATTGCCGTACAGCTCCGTTATTCTAGTCCACGAACGCAGACATTCCCGTGAGCTACGTAACGTCTACTTTATGCTCATGTATTCAACTTGAAATTTCCGTTTCCATATGCTCTACTTACATTTGAGCCAGAGTTGAGAGAATCTTTTAGTGATTCCAAAAACTATATACGATTGCTCGCACTCACTGTTCTGTGCAGAGAATTTTAGAAAAACTCATTTGTGATGCGAATGACAAAGCTGTGCGACGATAAACTCGATTCGATTGTACTCGAACTGATTTGTCTTTTATTATTTTTTACAAAATTATCCTCGCTGTGTATTAAATGAGTTGATTTGATTTTTATTATATAGTATGTATATGATCCGTCAATGCTTTCCATGCGGAATGAGCGAGACATGCAGAGACGGCGAGAGATTATGAGAAAAATGGTTTTACGAGTATATAAGTTCGAATCGCTGGAACGCGTATACGAACACACATTTCAGTTGAGGATAAAAAAACCATTCTTGGCTTCGAAATCCGGGTCAATGAATTTCATTCCGAGTGCCGCGACGCACTTACTCCGTTTTTCCATAATCCTAGTTTTTCAAATCTCAACATTCTTCTTCTCCTTCATTTATGATCGGTTTTTTCGTCGAATTTTTGTTCCCCTTGGCTCGTTTAAATGAGTTATGAAAAGTGGGAATAATTTTTTTTCGTAATGGACATTCGGAGCATAACTCTGCGCGGTGGAATAAAAAGAATCCAAAGAAAAGCAAAAAATCGTCGATGGATATCACGGGGCGTTACAAAAAATGACAATGGCAATAACAAACCGTATGGAAATCGGGAAAATCAATATGACGCATTCCGAACACAATAAACTCCATCCCATTTTCCCTATAGGAAAAAAAAAATTTTTCGGACGCGTAAGCTGAGAGAAAGGAAAAACGTTATACCGTTGAAAACTGATATTTTATTGAAAATGAAATTCGTTGTTTGAGGAGGGTGGATCGGATCGCGACGATACAATGTTGCCATGTTAAACCATGTTAAAAATATTAAGAATTTCATAAAATTTGGTAAATCTATTCTTTAAAAATATATAAGACAATATAATATGCAGTTATACATCTCGTGCATAAGAACTTCGATTTAACGCTTGTTTACTTAATGCCAAAGAATGTTATCACGAAATTTGATCAAACTCTGATTATTTTGATTTCGTGATCCACCCTCCTTAATGCCGCGATTAGTTGGAAATACACAATTATAGTGGGAAATAAAAGAATACTTGCGTACCTCAATGCATCGAAGAATGTAAAGTGGACTATCGATTGTTAAATGGATACGCGGTGTATCAGTTATTAATAATTCGTCGTGCAAGTTTATTCAATTGCATCAATAATGAAAGAAAAAAAGGAGCATCGAGAGGATACAGTTTAAAATAGAGCGGGATGCGAGTGTTTGAGGCGTGATGAGAAAGTTTAGGAAGTAGACGTTGAAGAGGAAGCTGATGCGAATGAATAAAAGACGAGAGAAAAAGGGATGGAGGATACAGGCTCGAAGGAGTCAAGCTAATTTGAGAGCGAAGAGAGATCAGAAGAGTGCCCGAGGAGCGTTGCACGAAACGCATGAGTAACTGAAGGAAAGTTGTGAGCTGTCTCGCATATAAAAAGTAAAAGAGACGGAGAAAGAGGAGAAGGAGGAGGAAGAAGAAAAGAGACAAAAAAGGATAAAAAGTTCTGAGCAATGACGAGGAAGACGACTTTCCTCCTTGCTAAGCCACCAAGATTTTCAAAGAAGAAAAAAAGCAAAAGCGACGAAGAAAGAAGGAGAACTGCATTTGTAGGAACGATGGTGGAAAAAATGGAAAAGGCGAGAAGAAGAAGAAAAATCGGAGGGATACCGCGGAAGTGGCAAATTAGGAGAGGCAAAAAAGAGGACGAATGAAAACGACAAGAAAGCGATAGGATGAGAAGAGAAAGGAAAAAAGAGGGATAAAAGTAGCAAAGATCGGGATGAGGAAGAAAAGTAAGAGACGGGATGGAAGCATGGAAGAAAATAAGAAAATTGAGTGCGGAAAAGGCAAAAGTTTGTCGAAGCTCCTAGAATCTCCAGGGTATCCGGACGAAAAGCTATTTTCCCTTCGAACTGACAAGGCTCCAAGAATTTTCCAAAAGCTCCTCTCCATTAAGTCTGTTTCCATTATATTCCCGTATAACGTCGGAAGAAATAAGAAAAAAGATTCAATTTTCAAGCATCGAATGCGCCGGTGAAACTGTGAACCGTGTATCTTCGTATGATGAAAATTCTTTTGAAACGAAAGCCTCAATTAGTTGATACTAAAATCGATAAATTAATCAGCGAATTATTAAGATCGGAAAGACGGGCACAAAAGTTGCGAGACAAAGTGATAATTTTTTAATAATTACTCAAATAGTATGAAAAGTCCAAAGCGAACCATACATTTTTTATGCTGCTATACCGCGTTGTTTCGGTCGTGACGTGGATAGGAACAATAAAATAACGAACTTGCAGTGATCACTTCTCTCTTAAAAACTTTATCTCAAATCTGCTCGATTCATAAACACACGCGAAATCGAAATTTTTCCGATAAAAAAATTCCACAATTTAATAGCCTTAATTTTGTACAACGTTCACGTAAAACGAAATAAAGTGCTCTTCACTCTCCACCCTTAATCGTCAGTGCTGCTAATAAAAAAAAAAAAATCCCACGAGCATGAAAGAAGTTTGCTCGAAAGAGGTATAAAAGAGAAGAGTCAATTATGTTCTTGGATCTGCGAGAATCGTCAAGCTGACCCGCTACGCTTCTCCCTTGTCAAACACGTTCGTTTCATTTTCTTTTCAACCCGTAAGGCTCCCATCAGTTTTTTCAGTCTAAAAGGATTTTCACAATTTTTCTTTACGCTACTTATGTATAAATATAGGTTCGTAAGACACAACGTCCTTTCTCAACACCTCTAGATTAGGTGAAAATTGAAAAAATTGCTGGCTCCACCGACCTTTTTTTACCACGTTTTTACCACGTACTGGGAGGTAGAGTTCTAATTTATCAATGAAACAAATACCGAAAAATGACACTTCTCTTAATCAAAAGAAAAGAAATAAATAGCATAGAAAAAGCCAAATGGAAGGGAAGAGAAAAAAAGTGTCGTATATAATTTTTTTCTTCTTCGGTTGTAACTGTGAGAGGGAAAAACACGTACAGGGGAGATGTTCACGTAAAAACCTTTGAAGATATGCTCAAAAGATGTTCTTACAATAATAATAAAACGCTGCTATACTGCTTCTGATTTTCTTCGTTTTCCGTATCATGCTTCAAAGTCTTGTGCATGAATACAAGGTAGGCAATAAAAATGTTGTATACAGATGAGAATGGTGCTTATTAGACGACGACAGACGAAGAAAAAAAGTGAATTTTATGTGATAGATTGTCTTTTGAATCGAATAAATAATGATTGTGAGTACTGTAACAGGACAGCCTTATCTCCTGGCATCATTTCTGGTTTCACAAAAGTCCATTAAGTCTAATAAGAAATAATGGAGTCAATCTACCTCGATATACGAGAAGATGGCTTATCGCAATACGCTTTAGCGAGGCTATGCCCTATCGCGTAACGTTAATACAATAGTGAGCACTGGATGCTCCCATACCGGACGAAATTATCCGTTCTTGAAGGTCGAGTTCGAGCAAAGCTCCTCGGATTGCAAGCTTTACCCGCTCCAGGCAAAATCCGCCGGCCAGTGCACGAAGCATTAACCAATTAATCACCTCCCAAATATCAAAACATTTCAGTATATTATAAGTTTATTATATAAACATGTGAGACATCTCATTATAAAAAATGTCTGTAGTTATAGCCATATAACTTTTGCAGGTGCAATGAAAATCGTGCAAGTATAAAAAAAGCTCTTCGACCCCGCGATAACGAGGGAGTTGGCAGCTCCCTCGACGGCCAATTAGGTGAAGCATTAATAAGCAATTAAAGTTTCAACCGAGGACTATCCTCTGAAAATTGTGAAGCTCATACCAGCCGCAAACTCTCGGAACGAATAGATTCGGGCATAAGACGATCTCGATCATTAAATTTAATATAAGAACAAAGTTTTGCTATCTACAGACGTCTTTCACTCGCCAATCACTGCTCGTTCGATATACACTTTCTATCCAAAGATATCTCCCTTTTTTCGTAATGCATTGTATGATAAAAATACTATACCATCAAACATAATCGCTCAGGCCAAGGGGGGTCATAGTGGGCGAAGCCCGGGCTTCAGGACAGCGGAAACGGCCCTCCCCCCTCGCTTCGCCACTGCGAAGCCCGCCAAGAGGATACAATTATGATTTATTTTATCAATTTTGACTGTACATTGTACATACGATACGAAGGAACCGATATGTTTTTCAAACAGTAGTCAACTCATCCTCGTGTTGATATTTTTGGCTAAGCACAAAAGCACGCCGTGTATATTGAGAAAAAGGACACTGCTCCAGTTAGGAATTTTCGAAATTTCGGTTGTCATGTTGAATTGAAATTCTATTAAAATAGAATCTCAACGACATTGACCAATTGTGATTAACCAAAAAGCGTTTGCGGCGTCTCATTTGCTTTTGAAAAGTCGTAAATATTTATCACGAGCATACATAATTAGCGAATTACATTTTTTCGCTTTCTTTGGTTCACTAATGATAGTCATAATTACCTAATAACCCTAATACCAAAAATAATGAGATCGATTTTTTTTCAGATCGTTTCAAGAAGCTAATAAGTTAGCAAGTTAGAATGCTTATCGTTACTTAATGAAGAATTATCATTTCAAAAGACTATTATGATTGTCATGAATATTTGCTCGTAGCATTGTTGAATGACAAAATCATAAAGGAAATTATTCGATTAGAAATTTGTCGATAACCTTGAGAGCTAAAGAAGCGGACAGCTGGTACATATGGAAAGTTGACACTTTTCAAAGATTTTCATTCAGTACGAGCGGTTCTGTGCAAAACGTACAGCAGCCAACGAAAAATACGAGCACATCCAATAGTCAAAGAAATTTCGGGTTCCGACAATCGGGACTCAACCCAGTGGAGGGTTGACGCGCTTGGACACTTGGCACGATATAGAGTTACTACACTTGGAGAGTTCCAATGCTGAAAAAATTCACTGAAGAGATGACACGATGTCGAATTGCCCGATGTAGCGTTGACACCCTGCCGACTGCAATGTAACATGGATCGAGTATCGCCTTGTACATTGCGCCGACATCAAAGTTTTTCTCGTTACGAGTTTAACCGTAAATTCCTGTAGTTGTAATGCAAAAAGTTGGCTGATTACTTCAAGTCAGAGTTCTTCTTCGATGCACACGCAAGTGATATTGAGCGAAAACTTTGCCGCAAATTTTAATAAACCGAATATGAATATTTATGTTTGAAGACGCGTCTGCACGTAATTATGTTGTATTTTGCACGGATCGTTGGACCTTGTTCATTTCTACGTTGCAAATAAGGAGTTGAAATGTTAAGATGAAGGAACTTTAGAAAGGCTATGTATGTTTTCCCTAGTGATTCTTCAAAGAGGGATTTAGCCTCTCTATATACAACGATCACTACTATTTTCCTCCAGCGTTTTTCATTCCTTATCATATCCGACTCTTCTTTCCAATATTTTTGGCTCTGCTACGTTATACAGTTATATACAGGCTGCCTTGAACCAGTTCAAAATCTCACTACTAAAAAATCACTGATTCATGATTGACTAATTTTCACGTTCCATCCCAAAAGTGTTGCGGAAATATCAAATTGCGTGAGGCACGGACCGAGGAAAATCGTAGATAACACGGTCAGCGACATAAGCGCAATTTAAAACAGTTTTCCACCTTTCGGGGATTGAGACGCGTGAAACGGCTCGCTCAAAGTTGTTTCGTTCAAGAGATCGCTGCCACCAAAAGTCATCTGCGCAACCGTCGCCACTGGCATCGTTTTTCCGAGTAAGCTGTAATTCAGAGAAATTCAATAACTTCAGATTAGAGATTAGATCTTATAATTTTAATTTTAATACAACAATAAGCGTTATTAAAGGGATTTTAATAAAAACGAGTGAGAAACGTTGAAGCGGAATTCTTGTAGTTTTCACAACGCGATATCTCTATGCAAATGAAATTATCTCCTCTCGCCAGTTTCTTCCACCCTTTTATATGATCTCTCATAAGAAATAAACTTTGCGTTGCAGAATATTTCTTCGCTATCGTTAAAACTTTTCTGTGATATATTTCAATTAAAAACTTACAACTGCTTCTTTATTGATTATCGGTACTTACAGACCGTATTATCATAAGAAATAAATTTAGATTTATGACTCTTCCACTGTGCGGCTTTTAAAAATATTAATTGCAAGCAGCTTGGGAAATTAATTGATTTTATTGCATTTCCCGATTGCGCGGACATTATCCAGGCTGCTATGAACCGTTGGATTTAATAGTCAAACTGATTTTTTCATCCACGCGGAATTCATTCGTTACCATATGCAGTGTCAGAGGTTCCGGTGTGCAAATGTCTCGTATTTGAAAAAGGGGAAGCGACATGGTTTCACGTTCGCAGGGTCGCGCAAACACGCGTCACACAACGGACGATCCAATGAAGAAGCATACGTTAACATATCGAGTTGGAGAGCGAGAGAGACCATTATATCGCCTGTGTTTGTGCCAATCTGCTCCGCATAT
Organism: Venturia canescens; assembly: GCF_019457755.1. NCBI lineage: Eukaryota > Metazoa > Arthropoda > Insecta > Hymenoptera > Ichneumonidae > Venturia > Venturia canescens. The sequence goes on along the minus strand of NC_057421.1, from coordinate 627,574 downwards.
ACGCGTATACAGGGTGTCTGAATCTAGCTCGAAAGAAAAACGAGCTGTGCCACAATCGCGATGTACCAAGTTTTCGCGCCCCCTGCTGCTATAATTTCGGAATTTCGTGGTAGTATAATTATAGCACTCATCAATATATACTCACGATCGACAAATTTTTCCAACGATATTCAGAGATTACGTTACAACTGTATCGAACTTACTGCGCACGATGCGAAGAACAATCATTTCTCATCCTACAATAATGCGAACATGAAATTTGTACATAAAATTGAAGTAAGATCGTGCTGCAACATTCATTGATGCGAAAGTGGCAGTATCATGCAAATGGAAAATTTTGAATGTCCATCGCCCGTAGAAATTGAAATTTAAATTATCTCGTATCTTGTTTAACAGTTCCCGTCATCTCCTCAGAAACACGGTACATCGCTATGCCCTCAGATGTTCTCACCGTCCGCTCAAACACGCTTAAATATTCGTGCTCTCTACCCTCGAGAAACGTGTTCATTTCGAGAAGAAAAGAAAAGAGGAATAAAGTAGACAAAAATTATCATCCTATCGTGAGCATTAATAATTTATCGCGAAATAGAGGAACGACAAGGTTCATCAGACAAGTATCGTCCCCGAGAGGCTCCGGACTTGAGGAAACTCTTGATTTTTTTTTCATAGAAATCCTTTGAGTGTGCTCGTCGTCTATTTCAGTTTACCTTTCCTTCCTCTCGGTTCTCGCATACAGGATGTTACGAAACTTGGAAAAAAAATTCCATGTTCGTCAGAGCGCCGATGATTGAAACCAATTACATTATAGTTTCGCCAATATTATCTTTAGAAATCAAACTGAAAACAAAAGTTTCATTCCCACTAGTGAACCCGATGAAAAATTATGCTATTCAACATTCCTAAGGAATTCTTCGTTTTGTCAAGTTGGTTGATCAGTGATTTAAGACCATTTTTTCACCTCGCATAGAAAAACCCTTGCATGAGACATATGGATAATTTGAAGAGTATTGAAGAGCTCTATGCGAGACTCTATCTCTCTCTTTCTCTCTCTCTCTCTCTTCCTCCGTTTCCAAGTAAGTCAACATCAAAAAAGTTCACCGTGAATATTTAAATTCCATTGGAAACTGGTTTCAAGTGGATTTTAGCTCCGTATCTCTGTGTACTCAAGGGAGCAATGATTCTTATTCTCAAGAAATTTCAAGAGCTATTCCTGCGTCCGAGCTGACCTTTGTTTCCTCCCAAACCGCTGCTCTCTCTCTCTCGGCCTCTTTCTCGATTGCCAAAATCTCTGAACAAACTTCAATGATAGGAATTCTCCAACGTCATACAGTCAGGTAAAAAAAGTTCTGATTCTCGTTTTTCTTCGCAGTGCACTCCAGAAAATTGCACTACGTTTCTATACCAATGATTTGCACATACATGTTTAATATATGACAGCATTTTTTAATGCTGTTTCGCAGGTAGCACAAACAAATGAATACTGTAAATAGCGTTTTGTTTCTGCTCGAACTATTTTTGAAGTAAAACTTCTATAGGCGCGCTGGGATTGGGGGGTAAACTGGTGAAAATCTTGTTACGGAAGTGTGTAACGCAAGTGGTACGAAAAGTGGGAATGCGCATGCGCATGAACATTTTCGTTCTCTCTCATGCTCATTGCCATGGGCTCGTGTGATTGAGCGAGGCAAACGATAATTGAGAAAGAGATATATGTTGGTAGAGATAGAAATACCTAATACACAGTGTAGACCTATCGTCCCCACCCTTTCATTTAGTCTAGAGCCCTGACTTGGAAGTATTGCAGGAGAACGAGAGACAATGAGTGATGCGCACGCACATTTTCTTTCTCTTTTTCTGTCATTTACGCAGTGTTAGTGCGTTAGCCTGCTTTACACGAACGTTGATAGAAGCCCTATAAGAGCAAGTGATAGAAATTTCACGCGTATATTTTCTTTCTCTCTTGTTCTCACTGCCAGTTCATGAAATATATACATCTTGCTGCAAAAATCACGTAGCCGTCACCCATCAACCTTAAACAACTGCAGGCTCTCTTCGACTATGTTCACGCACCGTCCTTTGCTCCAAAGGAGGAAATCCTCCCCCCTGGCCGGTCAGGGAAAAGGGGGGAAGCCTCGTGATCGAAATTTGTTGTACCAAATATTTGCACCGAAATAACGCCAACGCGATTCGCTTATTCGTACTGCCAACGAAATGGGATCGGAATCATTCGGACCTTTGTTCAGGAAATTTCCGCTCGTAATTCTTACATACATTGATAAGGTCACAAGAGTCTCAGTTCAGCCACATCTCGTGGTTATTGATAATTATGGTAGCTCGAATTAATCGTCGCTCCGGTGTAATTAACAGAAATATCATAGCCTATTTTTCCAAGTATCCGAACTAATCGACGATGATAAGAGTTTTCTCTAATATGACCGATCAACCGGATGGAAGATTATTTCATGCTGGTTGAGAAATAAAAAGGGGGAAAGAAAGAGAAAGAGGCACAGGCAGAGTGGAAAAAAATGTGCTCAAATATGGATCTGTCCGTATAATTAGCTTATCGCGTGTTCATCAACCATTTAAACTTGGCTCTAAACAATTTGCACGGGTACACCCACGCCAATGGAGATAAATGCATGTGTAATAAAAATTCATTCAAAACGTACGAAGGTGTATAAGAACTGCTAAATGATCATCGCGCCTGAAAAAAAAACTTGATTCTCATATTTTTCTATTCATGGTGATGTTGTGTCTGCGAAGACCGTCGCGAAGGGACGAGTTATCAAGGACGAGTATTTAAGGGATTTAAACCAAAAGAGCTGGACTCCAACTCGATACTTATACAACAAGTTAACAATAAGTTTATTTAAGAAGTTACAAATTCGAGGTTTTATTGCCTCGAGACCGATCGTTACAATTCTCGTCAAAGACTGTCGAATTTTGGTTAGTTGGTAAATTTATAGACTCGGGGGTTTTTCCCCCTCTCGCGACAATATGGCGTGATATTCTTTCTCGAAGTTTCGGTGATGACATCGAGGGTCGATGCGCTCGTTCGGGAACGTCGATATTTCGCCGTCGATGCATTTATGCTGAGAACGCTTAATTTATATACTCTTTATTTTAGGAGTACGATGTTACGGGCACAACAGTGATTTATATACATATTGTCGCACGTTATTCGCCGTAACCACATATGAACTTATTATTCCACGGGACTTGTAACTTTTTGTATTGTCTACATATATATTGGAATCAAAATAGGTTCGCATCTTTCTAGTGTCTACACGATATTGTGCAACTTTGGAAGTTTCGTTATACCAACGACAAATTCGAACTCTCGGAGGCATCTGTTTTCCTTGCTTGCGTGCTTATGAGGGCACAAAAGATCGAGGGTGGCACAAGTGAAAGAGAGACCGAAATATATGTAGTCTGTATGTATGTATATGTATGGGTATACTATATAGAGCTGCAATGAGGAAGGCAGAGTTAACGTCTGCCAATTTATCCTCTCATACAGAGCCTGCGTCCTTCCATCCGAAGCTGGACTCACCGCTCACTGCTCTATCGCACACTAATTTACGAGCAGCTCTGCTTCTGCTTCACTCCAGCTCTTGTCACCGAGAGAGAAAAAAGAGAAAGGCAAGAGTTGGCCAGCGGAACGAATCAATTCATCGATGTCGCGCGTATATTCGTCGTCGTAATAAGCCTTTGCGAAAATTTAAACCATTGTATTCCAGGCTATTTAAAGCCACGTAAACATCCGGATGTGAAATCTTTCACGTGAAATCTTCGCTCCAAAGCTTTGTGATAAAATGAATAAAGACACAAATTTTTATACCAGTTCAATCTCTCTATTTAAAGTTTCGTACAATATAATTGTCCTATTCCATTTTGGGCAAAACTAGTTCAACCTTGGAACAACCGGCCTGTTTCAAAATCGCAAGTCTCTTCGGTAACACATATAATTAGGTGTGCCCGTATATGTAGAAAAGCGTGGGTGAAAGATGAGCGGAGGATTCTTCATAATACTGGGTACGGTGCACGCAGGACATGACAAAAGTATGAATACGATAGTTGGAAAGAGAGGAGGATGAGAAATATAGAGAGAGATGAAGACTAATGCAGTCTGCGTTCACGTGATTCGCTGCTTACTCGGTTTCGTTGCCTGATTCATCGTCGATGCTCCACGAAACACAAAACATCGAAGAAGAGTACCTCTCTCTCGTCACCTCGGACAACCCACGCCATCCGTTCGGTATATATTCCTCTCATATATATGTTCTTTCGCTGTCGTTTTCATACGATTGAACCCGAACGGAGCATGAATGAATAACATTTTTCGATCGATTGATTTATTGAGGCGGCCGGAAAAAAATCACTTCCGGTGGTTCGATGAAAATTCACAATCGACTGAAATGTATAAGGTAGAACGGTGTGAATGATGAGTGAATAAATAAGCGGAGATCACGGTACGAGAGAGAAATCTGTCTCGCCCACATTAAGTTTTTTTCCAACCTTTCGTGGGTTCCATTTCGTCTTTAAGGCTGAAGAGGTCATCCGTCTTTATGAATTTTTTGGAAATAGACAAATTTTCCGTCAACAATGATCTTTCGATATAGCGCTCGATCGATCGATATATGTGTATTCAACATTCCCCCCGCACAGAACAATTGAACTTTAAATAACATGTTTAAAACATCATTGTCACCACGGTCACCATGGTTTTCCCAACGGTTATCTCAATATATTTAGCATCGCATGATTTGTCATATCGAAAGGTCAGGAACGGCCGGAGGAGATATGAGCAGGCGGCAGGGGAAGAGTGCAGGCGGTAAGCTTTGGCAATGCTTTACAAACCATCCAATGAGAGTCGTTTGTACACGAGTACGAGGCGAGAGGCTTTATGGCTTTTTAGTGCCTGAAGTGGATGAGCGCGCAAGGTTAATGCGATTGGATGATTGGCTGGATTGGTAAATTGCCCGCTGGACGTATACGGACATTGGATAAATGAGGATATGCCCCGTCTTGCTTTGTCCACATTAATCCTATATGCGAATACATCCTATTTTTCCATAGCTCAACTTTTCTTTCTCCGTTCAAATGCTCGCAAAGGCTAATGGGTATTACGGTCCTGTTGTCGTCTCTGGAGATACTGCATGCGTGCAGAACCGTCGGGCGTTAACGCTTTAGCTGCGCTCCGAAGCGCCTATTGAAATTCGATATCAGGTTCGTTTTTCAATTATAACGTTATTTCAGAGTTTGAACATCATGCAGCTCCAGCAGCCGAAAGGTCGTCTGTTTTGAAATCTCCGAATTTATTTTTTCGATTTAACCTTACCATGAGTAAATTTCTGCATTTCAAAGGGATTATATTCGTAGATCGTAGATCGTATATGGCGGATGCTCGTCGAATGAAAAGTTCGATAAACCCCGGCCGGGTTGAGAGAAGATACAATGATTTATCAACAAAAGAAAGATCGTCAAAAGGGGTTAAAGCCACGGCGAGGGGCGAAGGATTACATAATAATATCCAGCACGCAGGACTGTGAACCAAATAAGAAGAGAGAAAAAAAAGGAGATTATATTTACGAGACGACGTTGTTGCGACGGCGCCGTATGTATGTATTCGCATATAAGACGCGCGCGATATCGTCCATGATCTATCCCACATAAGAGCGATGTGCTCCGCCGTCGAGAGGATCTTCTCGATAATGGATACTCCTCGCCCCCCGCCGCTATCTCTCTCTTCCTCCCGTCTTTTCCTATTTTCCTGTCCTTTGCTTCTTACCTAGCAACTAGGTATGTTATATACAGATATAGATATAGATACGCCGACTTATTTCTGGTGGTCCATAATTCAGCGTCCGCAGGTCGACCTCGTCCGACCTCGCGCGTCTCGTGAAACGACGTCTGGGCGGAACGAGACTTTTTCTACTGAAACATGCATACGCATGAATACGTTTCTCTACTCCGCTATATAAATTTGCCTAGATAGGTATACGTGTATATTAACATATAGTATGGGTGAATGATGGTAGGAAAAGTTTTCTGGCCACGCAAGGAATACGATAATTCTCGAGTTTGTCGTTGCACTCTCGTTCTCTCAACTTGCCAAGACGATACGGAAATGAATTTTTCTCCTCTTCCTCTCTTTTTCTGGATCGCCGGACGATAGCAAAGTGGATATCCGAGTGAATAACGACCGGAAGAAAACTCGACAGAAATGGCTCCGAGTTTAATAAAGACTCGTGTTAAGTATATATATATATAATAATATGCGGAGGAGATGAGTAGCGTAAAGGCGTAAGATTATCTTGCGGTCTCCGCAACGACATTTTTCCATTCATATATTCCGCGGAGCTGTATCATTGCGTTAAGCGTGCGAACGGAGACACGCGTGCTCGCTCAAGAAAAACTGATGTTCGATGAGTTTTACCTGTTAGGGAAAATTTATTTGTACCGCGAGATCGAGTAATTCTAGTGATACGTCCGAACGAGGATATTACGCTGTCCGATTAGATTGCTTTCGTCCATGCACCGGGTGTCTCGGAACTCGAAACCCGTGTTAACCAGTTTTTTCCGATTTTTCATCCGTTTCATCGACATTGTTACGACGTACAGCGCGATTCTTTGTTAATCGAATAGCCTTGAAATATTTTGATATTTTTTAAACGTAGTCAACCGAATTATTTCGTCCAGTCGCAACAAAACTACGCGTCAACTTCGTTAAAATAATCAATGATTTTTTCCCGAATAAAATGAAAACACGTCCAACACAATATTTCAATATACAAACGTAGAGCGCGATGATGGGTTGTTGGTCCTTACTCGGATGAATATACATATCGATAACAGTACATCAAACAGAAAAACACTCTTCACGGGACGGTGCTTTATCTATGTGTTTATCCTAATTATCTCGGCCCCCTCGGCCGCTACCTTTCGGTTACGCTGTAAACGTACCACAGAACGCACCGTATTCATCCTCACGAAACTCTCGTCTTTATCCGACGAAGGTTCAGTGACTCTCTGAAAGATGGAACAATCAATCAAGGTGTTAATAACATAATTAATCAACAATTTCAGCAGCCATCCGCCGTCTATTATCCGTCAAATGAAAAGTAAATCCTCTCTCAAAATTGATTCCATTCTATTTTTTTCTATTTCTATACGAAACATTTTTCGGAAAGTTTTTCCATCACAGTTTCATTCGTAAGAGCAGGTTAATCAAGTGTGCTTTTAACCCACCGTATCAAAAACGTGTAAATCCTAGCTTGAACGTGGTTTGTTTTTCCGGGCATATTATATATGCGTGACGAGAATTCAATCGCGAATACCTGTCCGATCAAATGGCAAATTGACACGAAAGCGAGACAGAGAGGGGGCGGGGGAGAAGAAGGAGCATGGTAAAAGAATCGGGAAAACGATGTCTCGTCGTGTGTTCGAATAACCGAGCGAGAACGTTTGATCGCGTTGAGTTATCTCGTCCAAACGATCTGGGGCCTTTCGAGCTCGGAAACGAAAAAATCGTTATACACGAGAGTTCTCTGTTTGCAGACTCTCTCGATTCTTGGTTCAAACGTCTCCGGGTTCGTCTCTAACGTACACAGTCACGATTCCGTCATTCTCACATACACGCATAGGCAGACTTGTGCATAGATTTCTCCATAAGTCGTTCCATCGTATATAGATAAGATTAATTTTCGATTTACTTCTTCGAACTCTCTTTTATTCACGCCAAAGAATTATATTTCATTTATTCCAGTTATGCTGATACATTCATATTATCGCTGTAATCAAATTCCATCGTTTTCATACCCTCGGCTCATAATATGAATATCGAAACTAATTGGGCTCACCGAAAAACCTGAAAAAAAAAAAAAAAAAAAAGAGAGAAGCTTTGCATAGAGTATCGCATACAAACGTGTACTTAAAACACGCACACACACGAGTACACGCATGCACAACACGCTCACAGGCACCTGTGTGATCTGAAATGACCGCGTAGCTCCGAGAGTTAACGTTCAACAGATCGTATTAACGGATTGTGGGAGACGAGGGATCAGTCGTGGCCTAACCGGCACAGAGTCTGGTCGACGAGGACGAGACGCGTACGTTCTACACGCGTCCCTCTCAATATATTTTTTCACTTCCTCGATACCCCTCCCTCGTTCGCGGGTCGTGCGCCCCGTTCTCCCTCTCGCTCGGCTCTCTCACCCCCACTCCGCGCTTTACCCTCTCTCTTTTTCATTTTCCTCAATCGTTTATTGAAGTGAAAGAATGTTGGAAAATAAAATTTCACATATTCGTATATAATACACCGCGAGTGTATACGCATTCGCGTAGCTCAAAGTTTTTTTTCCAAAGTGTCGTATGCGAACCTGTGAAAAAATTAAGTGTCTCTTTCTTTTTATATTCAACAGGCCCCCCAATCGTTATTTTTCTCATGCAAATATGGTGCAAAAGGAATTTTAACCCGGCGAGGATTCTGATCGAGGTGAATACATGATGTCATTAATTAACTTGATTATTTTGTAATTTCAATGTGTCTAGAATTTATGAAAATTTCGAGGAGTTTTATTACGAACAACGCGTTGTCCTATTTGAGCACGTGCTTTTTGTTATTTGGGACTGACTTCCTGCCGATTTTTTCCCATCTATTGACTTACACCCACTTCAATATTCCTATTCGTACGGTTTTCAGAAATCTTAGTTTTAATGCACAATTTGTCCTCTGTAAATAATATTAAAAGGAGGATAGATAAACGTCAATGATGTACGTGTAATTGATTCGGATATATAAAAACTTATTACTTCGTTTGTACAAGTCGCATCTCAAAAGATTCCCGCCAATTTCTACCTTCACGTTATTGTGCAAAACTTTCGCCTCAATTGCCATCCCATGGATGTCTCCCACATTTTGTAATTCTGTAATTCTGTAATTCCTATTCGAGTTCGTTGTTCGCGCCAATTTTTATCAGTTATCATACGTACGCGTATACATAGGCGCATATAAGCATATAAACACCGGTAGAAATTGGCCCGACCTCGCTCGAATGGTAATAAGTGTGATTGTGTGCTTGTATTGTATGAAAAATGGTGAATAGAGCTGAATAAAGGATCGTCGAATAATTATTTTTATTCATTGGCAAAGCCGCCTCCTCCAGTGTTGATGGTGCACAACATTCGAGCGAGGAGCGTATGTGTTGTCGCTCGGGCACGCAAGCAGGTAGAGCGAGAAAGAGAGGAGCTCCTCTCTCGCAGCTCGCAGCATCTCGCAGCCACGCTCGCCCACGCCCTCCTCTTCCGACAAGACAGGTCACACCCTTCACTCCCAGACTCACAGCTCGTTTCTCCTTAAGCATTTTTTTCGACTCTCCCATCTCTCTTTTCATTTCTCATTATGCCTATCATTTTTCTTCTTTTATATTTTCATTGGGAAAAAACGAAAGAAAGCTCGTATCTCTTTTCATCACCCCCAATGTGTCACACATCATTTTTGCAAATCCCCTCGAGTGATCTATAAATTCTTTATAGGAAAGAATTTTCTAAACACGGTTTCACTCGATATAAAGTTGATTTCATTCGTATTAAATATATTGAATTTTTGTCAAGTCCATTCGAGAGTCGAGTTTGCACTTTTTTTGCAATTATAACTCAATTGTTTGTCCCACCGTCTCTTCTGTCCGGCCTCCATTCCCTTCTCCCACTGCTTCACTCTTTTCTTTTCTATCTCTTTCGTTCGTTTCATCGAATCGGCGACGACGAGAGCTGACAATCTCGAATTATCGAAGCCCCAGGGGGCGGATATTCTCTTCTGAGAGTATACGATTTTTTTGAAGAGAAAAGTCCTGCCTGAAACCGTATAAAACGAGTTTGAGAATTTCGCTCCGATTTAAAACGACGAATGAGAGAATAGAGGAGCGTACAATGATGGAAGTACATGAAAATGACGATCGGTTCAAACTCTGCAAAATAAAGCATGCAGGAAAAGAATTTAAATATCTGTAAATAGATATATATGTATTAGCTTGATTACAAAAAATAACAAGGAGGGATAATATATTGTGAGAAAGGAAATCAGATTGAGTACAAAAATGAGTAGACTGAGAAAACGACAAAAAGGAGGGTGCCGCAAAGGGGTTATAAACGGAGATGAAATTTATGTGCTCCGGAATGATTTATCACGTGGCATTATCGTCCTGGCCGTGGAGAACGTGTACGAGTGCACTACGATCCCATTTCAATGTATATATATATATATGCACTTAGTCACTGATATTTAAAAAAAAAACATAAAAAAGAAAAAGAACGAACCGGAAAAAATAAGAGTTCGAGACTCCATATTTTCTCGTATAAAACAGAACGAGATGATTATTTATTGGCAAAAAAAACAGCAGAAAAAGGCGATTTATCAACCTTCAGAAAAGTCGGGCAACGATGATAATTTTCCTCTAATCTGAATAAATATTCATCAAGCTTAACTCAATCTGGAAATTTATGAAGATATCACTTGTTAAGAGAATTGAATAAAGTTTTACGTTTTTCGTTGCCTTCTCGATAACATTGTTTTAAGACAATGTTTATCTCAACTGTATTGGCATTATTGCATCAACACGAGTATATAAGCAATCGAACGAATGATTGTGATAATTAAAGAACTTGGTAAATGTTGAATGCTTAAATTCTAATCCTCAAAACCCGTTATATTTGTGAATTAAATTTTTTTTCACGTTGAAAAATGAATTTATTCGATGATTGTTCATCGAATGGGAATAACGTATTGTTACTCTCGTGTATGCAAAAGAAAGTTTAACATGATAATATTTATGTCCACGTACAAAATTTGTAAATGTATGTACGCGGAGATAAATCTCGCGAGTTTTTGGCATTCTCGCAAAAAGCTGAAAAAGCATACGAGAAGTAGGAGAAGTGGAAAAAAATTATGCGCAGCCGGAGATGGGAGAATCTTATGTGTCCTGATATGGTTCTGAGCCAACACGTGGTGCTTCTGCACATTGCCTATACAACATCTCTGCTTCCCTCTCTCTCCCATTTTCATGAGAAAATGACGGCTGGTGGAGAAAAGAAAATCCCCTGGTCGGTGAAAATGTCGGAAAGTAGGCACAATCCCTTTCCAGTCCAGCATTACTCAAACATCAATACCCAAAAAAAAACGCAAAGAAACCATTGGAGAACAAAAATTTTACTTCAATTTTTCTTACCTTACTGAAGCATTTGTTGTGAAATAGACGAAAAAAGTGTTTCATTTATAGTTATTTGCAGAGTATTACAACTCATAGTAAAGTGATAATTCGATATTTTACAATTATGGAAAAATACGTTTGATACATTGAGAGGAATACCTATATATGACGCGCGAAGAAATATGTTTAAGAGCTCGGACATTTTTGTCCTTTGCTATCTCAGTAAATATCCATCAGATGGAATGAGCGATACGATAGAGGAGCTTTTCACTGGAGAGAATTTCCACCTCATATACTTATTCCCTCTTTAAGCTCTTTGACTCTTGGAAAGTTCCCGGAGCTCAACTCTCTCTCTTTGGTTGGAGCTCCTCAGCTTTCGTTTATATTCTTTTACGTGCTCTTCAAGCCTCCTTTACACCCATACTCCATGAATTATACCCCATTACTCCGTGAAAAATTTTATTTCACGAAAACTTTCATATATCGGGTAATTCGACGTGTCTCAGAAAAATATCAGACATCTCTATGAGAACTATAAACACTAATTTTCCATAGAAATTATACAGCGGCCCAACTATTCATAAATTTCTCCAGATTTTTCCGAATACGAAGGTACTTTTATTCAGCCGAACTATGAGATTGAAATTCTTCTTTTTCACGAGTGCCTTGATTTTATTTTTATATTCAGCATCTTTCTTTTTCAATTTTTCGAATAAGATATTCATATGACTTGCAAATAGAACGATGACGATAAGTAGACAAAAAAAATTCAATGGGAACATAAACGAATGAGAAATTAAACAGAATAGCTGGAAAATTAAACCGACGAAAAAAGGTGAACGTGTATAACGAAAGATGAAAAATGAAAAAGTAGGGTCGGTGAAATGTTGATTCGACTGAATCTGCTACGGGAATGGATGCAGAACAAAATTGACCGAGAAATGAGATTGCGGTGCGTAGAGTAAAACTGCAACGGACTTTGCTCTGTCAATTCTACATCGGGCAACTCGACATTGTGTCATCTCTCCAGTCAATCTTTCCATCATTAAAACTGTCTGAGTGTAGCAAGTATATAAGCGCGTCAACCCTCCATCGGGCTGAATCCCGATTGTCGCAGCCCGACATTTCCTTGACTGCTATATGGGTTCGTATTTTTCGTTGATTACTTTTCGCACGGAACCGCTCGTACTGGACAGAAATCTTTGAAACGTATCAATCTTTCTATATGTACCAGCTGCCCTCATCGTCAGCTCGCAAGTTTATCAACAAAATTCTAATAGAATCATTTCCGTTACGATTTTGTCATTTAATAATGTTACGAACAAATAGTCTGGACAATCATGATAGATCTCTCTATAGTATTTGGAAATGATAAATTCTTCATAACGTAGCGATAAGCATTCTAACTTCATAACTTATTAGCTCCTTAAACCAATCTGAAAAAAACTATCTGATTATTCTTGGTATATATTTATTAGGGTGTGTAAAAATTGCTTTTTTTTCTAAAAAATAACCTTCAGGTAGAAAATTGAAGGCTTCACTCTACTTCAATGTACAGATTAATTCTATTAGGTGTATGACTTAATTTTTACAGATTTTTTCTTAGCGCTTAAGACTATATTTTAAAAAAGTGAAAGAAAAAGAGAAAGAAAATGTGCGTGCGCATCACTCTTTCTCTCTCTCTCTCTCTCTCTCTCTCTCTCTCTTACCCCTACAATGCTTCCAAGTCTATCTCTACCAACGTAGTAGAGTTGGTAGAGATAGTCTAGTTTCTAATCTAGTTTCTATCTCTACCAACGTATATCTCTCTCTCAATTATGGTTCGCCTCGCCCAATCACACGAGCCCATGGCAATGAGCGTGAGAGAGAACGAAAATGTACATGCGCATGCGCATTCACACTTTTCGTAGCACTTCCGTTACACACTTCCGTAACAAGATTTTCACCAGTTTACCCCCCAAGCCCAGCGCGCCTATAGAAGTTTTACTTCAAAAACAATTTCGCGGTCTTTTGTGATTTTGTAAGGATCGGACACAAGAGTTTAGAACACCAAACGATAAGGCTATACAAGTTACATAACCTCTCAGAATCGTAAAGTTTACGATGGAGACTGATAAACAGTACATTCGTTACCGTATTTTATACGAATTCCAACAAGGAAAAAATGCTTCTCAAGCACGGGAATCAATTTGTAGTGTTCTTGGCAACGACATTGTATCTTATGAAACATATACTTATTGGTACAAACGCTTTAGAAGTGGTAATTTCGATTTTAGTGACCAGCCGCGCCCTGGACAGCCTCGAAAGTTTGAAGTCACTAGATGAAACACAAAAAGAGCTTGCAGCTCAATTAGGAGTCACCCAAACAGCTATTTTCAACCGTTGGCACTAAATAGGAAAAATTCATAAACTTGGAAGATGAGTCCCACATGTGTTGACCGAACATAACCTAGGTCAACGTATGAACACGTGTCTTTCACTACTTGCCCGGCAACAAAAAAGGACTTCTTGTGGAAAATTGTGACGGGTGATGAGAAGCACATCTTTTACGAGAATCCCAAACGTAAAAATTCGTAGGTAGATCCCGGGCAACCCTCAACATCGACGCCGAAACCGAACAGCCACTTAAAGAAAGTTCTTCTGTATATCTGGTGGGACATGAAGGGTGTTGCTTTCTTATGAACTTTTGGAAACTGGTCAGACGGTGACAGCGGAACGCTACAGTCGACAGTTGAACAAATTGAGCGAAGTACTGGATCAGAAAAGGCCATTTACTGGGCAAGGAAGCCGGCAAGTCGTACTGTTGCATGACAACGCTCGACTTCACGTTGCTCGTGCGGCTCAAAAAACCCTTTTGGATTTGGAATAAGAAGTTCTCCCGCACGCGCCATATTCACCAGACTTGGCATCATCTGATTTTCATTTGTTCCGGTCAATGCAGCAAGGCCTAGTGGATAAACAGTTCAAAACGCTGGATGATGTGCGTAAATTCGTCGATGATTTTATCGCCTCGAAGCCTGCAAAAGTTTCTTTCGCGACAGCATCCGCGCGTACGCTACCTGATAGATGGCGCAAGGTCATAGAGCACGGTGGACAATATATTCAAGACTAAGTTCGTTGTTTGCTAATTTTTCATAATTGAAAAAACTACTTATGAATCTGTAAAAATCAAGGCATACACCCATTTGTCACCATGGTTTGATAGGACTTGTAGGAACTTATTTCGGTTCGGGTTTATTGAGTTTGTTTAGACTTTTTGGACTTGTTTGGGCTTGATTAGGCTTATTTGGGCTTATTTGAGACTTTTTGGAAACGCTTAGGTTTGTTTGGGGTTGTTAGGGTTGGTTTGGGCTTGATAGGGTTAGTTTGAGCTTGTTGGGGTTTGTTTGAGTTCCTTTGGAAATGTTGGGAAGAGCCACACAAACCCAAGATTTAAAATTTTTTGGAAATGCTTGGGTTCGTTTGGAATTGTTAGGGTTTGTTTGGGGTAAGTTGAGGTTTGTTTGGGGTAAGCCACACGAACCCAAGTTAAGATTTTTTTGAGAATCCTTGGGTTCATTTGGAATTACTGGGATTTGATCTGGCTAAGCCATGGTGGTTAGTTTGGGTTTGTTTGGGTTAAGGTGATCTATCACTTGCGCGTGTGCGAGAGAAAAAACTGCAAAATGGTTGCACGGTTTACTCGGACACCCTTGATTTTTTGAGAAAAATAAAAGTTACACCTGTTCTGTGATAAAGTGAGAATGGCGTGTAACTCATATTTTCTTTCAAATATCAAGCTACTCAGAATAAAACGTGCAACAGGATTTTTACCGACTGAACAAGTGATAGAGCCTAAACAAACCCCAACAAGGCCAAACAAACCCAAGTATGGCCAAAACAAAAAAAAATTATAAGGCTTCTGTTTCACGTGATCCACGAGCCCATAGCTAATGCCAGCGGGGCAGGATGTTGAAATCGTGGTTTTTCTGGGTTTGTTTGGGTTAAGCTCAAACTGACCCAAAATAAACCCCAATAAGGCTAAACAAACCCAAGTATGGCCGAAAAAAAACAAAAAAAATTATATGGCTTCTGCTTTCCGTGATCCCCGAGCCCATAGCTCGTGCCAGCGAGGCAGGGTGTTGAAATCGTCGTTTTCTGGGTTTGTTGGGGTTTGTTTGTATTGGTTTGTAACTACGTGTTTTTTGCTTTTTCGTAGTAAAAGCGGTGTTCATTCCGAATCAAACTGACCCGATTGTTATAACCGCGTGTTTTTCGTATACTGGAGATGTGGCGGTGGGTACGCTGGTTCAAACTCACTCAATGTTAGTAACTGGGTATTTTCCGTTCAACGACGTCGACCCTGAGCAACCTGACTCCAATTGTTATAACCACGTGTATTTCGTATAATGGAGATGTGGAGGGGTGTACGCTGGCTCAAATTCACTTAATGTTAGTAACTGGGTATTTTCCGTTTAACGATGTTGGCTCTGGGCAACTTGACCCAAGTGTAGAAATCAGGTGTTTCTTTCGATACAACAGGCGCTCCGGTATTCACGGTGGGTCAATCTGGCCCATTGATAGCAAGTACGTGTTTGAAAAGTTAGATTCCAATATCGCGTTCTGACATACGTAGTAGTGTTCAACTCAGGTCAGTTGAACCCAGCCTAAACACTCCCAGGTCTGCTGGATGGTGACGAACACGTAGTCACGATAGAAACACCTGGTTTCCACCTTATGGTCAGTTCGACCCAGGGTACACATGGCCTCACCTTCATGAATACGACAAACAAACACAGGTTACTGCCATTGGGTCATTGGAATTAAAAAAAAATTAAGCCTAATGTAATGGAGGAATTGTAATGAGTGATGGAATTTTTTCATCACCCATTACAAGATAACGAGTAATGGAAAATTTCGTATCACTCGGTAAAAACGTAATGAAGATTGCATTACATTTCCATTACAAAATTTGCAACCCTGGCCTAACCGATGATCCAACGCTCCGAAATATTCTGGTTAAATCTCGTCTCTGCCTAGTTATTAAGAAGGCCTAACTGACGAAATTTACATTGATTGACGTTCCCCGCATTTCTGAAGCTCAACAGTTTTGCTCATCAACGAACGTCAATATCGACATATCCTAGGACGCCATCTTCGATGCAGAAAATAGACACACGCGTGTGTGTATATCCGAGTGATGAAAAAGTAGAAAAGGAAGACCTCCTGTTCATGAAAATATTGACTGACCACGGCTATACACAGCGGTTGTGTACTCGTGTTATCTTACCGGTAATGGTTCTGATGACGATGTATCTCTCAGTGAAAGCACAACGGGTTTTCTTTTATTCCCATATAATTTACTTTTTCATACATTATACGAATAGACCAGATGAATCTTGATCTCAGATGAAATAGCATTTGCACCAATAATATTTAAAATATGCGATATTTCGGAGAGGAGATAGCTTATCAAGACTGGTATAGACGCGAGTGGTTGTGAACAAGTGAACGCGTCCGTTGGTATATAAACATCCGTCAAAATTATTGAAGCTGAAGTGATGTGAGTTCATGAAACGACGATCAATTCATACGCGTCTACGGAGAGCTCCATGTCGGGTCTCCGGACGAGCACGCAAAACGTCAATCTAACCAGATAGCACTCTCTCTCTCTCTCTCTCTCTCTCTCTCTCTCTCTCTGAATGAAAATCGACGGTTCACGCCTCCTCCGTTACCAACGATCGACCAATTTCCCTCATGGGATCAGCTGCGCGGTAAAACGATTGCTCAGTTAGCCAAAAATTAAAATCCATATTTAAAAAACACAACGAAAATAACAAACATTATTGTCGCATTCCCATCGTCGAATGGATGTTGGAATGAGCAATAATGACCTGAATATTTGCACGATAAATATAGTATCGGAGAAAAATAGTATCGGCTGTGTGGGAACCGTTGATGCGATAAAACACTTTTTTCGAACCAGTCAAAGAATATGGAAATTTCGGGTAAAATATAAAAAAAGTTCGGAGGGGTCAAGCATTGTTTCGTGCAACTAAGAATAGCCTGTGTGCACATGAAATATACGTACAATGTGTAAGTTAGAATATAGTCGTATCTCGGGGGAAAAGGATCGTAAATACAATTTGGCCGGTACCCGCGAGAGTGCTCGCCGAAGTGAATGCGCGTGCTGCTCTGCTCGGTGAATCGCGTCGTGATTTCTGAAGTAGTGGAGACCACGAGTAAATACATACATACCTATATATGTATATATGCACACGCGAATGTATGTAATGTACTCCCGCTGATGATTAAACAAACGTTAATTCTATCCGTGGAACGTATTACGCAGCAAAAAGCTATTCCGCTGCAACCCAGACCCGAGTCGTTTAATATTTAATTTTATCTTCCGAATAATTGAACTTTTCTCTACTGAGATGAGTTATATAGAAAAAAAATAAAATATAAATTGGAATGAGAAAAAAAACGAGAAAGAGTCAGATGTTGATCAATTTCCGTCAACCGGTGAACTCTGACGTCCGTACTTGCCCCGGTAGACCGGAAATTCGACTCCCTCGCTTCTCCAGAGAGTTTATGCCATTCACGAACTTGGCCTCCGCGTCACTCACCCTCCGTGTATGAAATTCAAAATTCTACGTCGTGTCTCAAAAGTGGGACATTCCAATTCTGCGAAGCTGTACGAAATCGCCCTTGAATTTTGACGTTGATGAATTTTTCATTAATTACAAATGAAAAATATAACTATCAAATGCAAACCCGCATCCGTAGCCCACGGAGGAAAATGCGCGGAATTTCATGGCCCCGTTAGCGTCTATCAGTTCGGCCACCCTATATATATAATCCTGTCCTAATTATATACGTCGCTTTCAAAGTGCGTGTCGTACGTACGCGTTCATAATTGTGTATTTCTCATTCCAGAAGCTATGACAAGGTGACCGCGCGACAAGTCCGAGGGAGGAAATACAGATCTACCCCAACTCAGCCGGAAACGAACGTTTTTCTTATTTTTGGACTAAAATAAAAATGGCTAAAGGTTCGGAAAGATTGCCCGGAACTTCAACAAGAATCAGAACGAGAGACGATGGTTGTTGTTCCGTCAACTTCCTTAAATACGTGCTTCATATATACAACGTTGTTTTATTCGTAAGTATTTTTCACGGTGCACATGATGAAAGAGTGATGGGATATTTAAAAAAATTGCTTGTTTCACATTTTCCGAAGAAAACCGGCCCTCTCACGTCCTACATATTCGCCTTATACAAAATCCAATAATATTTTCAACATTTCCGGCATTTCCCAAAATTCCCTTTCTTATCGGATGACCTCATCCGATCCTTGGCATTCATATTCACGAATATGGGTGTCTCTCGCGAAGGGTGGAAGGATCGAGCCGAGGAGAGGTATAGGGGCAAACGGTTTTCACTCGACAAGATCGTTCATCCGACCACGTGACTTGAGTTCAATAACATAGTTGGTAGCGTACAACAATGAAGTTGCGTTATAACCAGCAACAGTTATAGTAATACATACGCGATATCTATAGCTCTCGCGCAAGAGCCAACTTCTACGAGGTGTCTCCAAACTCATTATGCATGGCGATAAACTATTGAAAAAATCGCACACTTGATTTTTCGTAACCGTACGGCTAATGAATCGTTGATCGAATCGAATAGATTCGCAACGACGCGGTACCAAGTGGACCCTGAAAATTATAAAGGCACTCGACTCTCAAATTCCTCCGGTATATTACAAGAGATATATGTGGTACGCGCCTCCAAATCCCACCCTCCACCGTGAGTGATCGATTAATGATTAAATAACTCATCGATTTCGCGGAGAATGAGAAAGCGGCAAAGGCGAAGACAGAGAGAGAGAGCATAAACATAGACAGACAGAAAAGTTCTCTCTCAAAGATATTACTCCGCATACATTAACTTTGTACATGCAAAGCTTATAAATTTTGAGGTTGATCGCTTGGACACCCTTTACACGGTTAGCGTGGCATGTGTCGAGGATCGCGTGAGTCTCGAACAATGCTTGCCGCAATTCATCGCAAGAGGGCGGTTAACATGAGAAAAGGGAGGGAGTATATATACGATAATGGAAGTCGGAGTAGTGCAACGAGCGAGAGAGCGACGCGGAACATGTCTATGCATTAGCAATGCCACATTCGGGATTCCAGAGGAGAAGAGAGAGAGAGACGAGTATCGAACGAATCGATCTATTGGATCAATTCTTGCAAATAATTCTTCCGCGCGAACGAGTTTCTCAGGGAAATATACTTCCTCCGAACTTAATATTATCCAGCATGGAAATTGCACTTTTGTTACAATTTTCTCGTTAAATATTCTCCTGATTTTATAAAAGAAAGGAATTCCATCCTTCAATTCGGAAAATTTTGTTATCGAAATCGTATATATTAACCGACGAAACTCGCTACTCTCAAACGACCTGCTTTCGACATGAATATTTTGTACCTCTTATTAGAGATGCAATATTTCCGGATAATGATACTTTCATTATGGCAAAAGTTTACATATATAACGACTAAACTTTGCGCGCGTTAACACTATCAGCAGCTGCGCGAGGACGAGCGAATTCGTTATTTATCGGCAATGGTTTTGTAACGACATAAAATTATTCGATTTACCATAATGCCTGTATACTCTATACTAATTACTCCCGCATTTATTGATTTAAAATTTAATAATCAAAGAGGTCAAGTGTATATTACTTTCGAACCGCGATTCTACTCAAATTCCAACAATTTTGCATGCAGAGTAATTCATCTCTATGAATGTGGTTAAAAAAATATTGTACGAGCAAAGACTATGCTCACACTCTGTCAGTGATCCCTGTTGTATGGTGGATTACAAAAAAAAAATCACTTACACGCGTCGCAGGAAGTTCGAGACGTTTGTTTTTCCCACGTGAATTTGCTCAAGAGAAGAAAGCGTTTATTGTTCTTTCGTGTCCCTCGCGGCGAATCTTCCGCGCTCTTGCACGCTCGCAAAAAGGCCCTTGCGGTCTTCTCGAGCCCTCCTCTTGTCTCTTTTTTGTGTCGCGTTTGACTAACATAAAAGTGTTTTAATATATTCTCACACGTAAAGGGTGTCCGAATTCACGGTTGGAGCGGTTTATTGCATCGTTGACGCGTTCAAGTCTCAATATACAGAGGAATATGAGAAAAAATACAAACGAAGTAATGAAGCAGGTTCCTTGAATTCAAGGTTCGTGCAGAATGTTTATTTGACAAGCCATTTTCCCTTAGGAAAATTCTCGTCGGGAGAGACTCGAAGCAAACCGCCGACACCGCTCGTCGTGCTTCGAAACCCATCGAAAACCTTTTTCTTCGTCAAAACATTGTGTACAATCGCGTCTACCAAAATGTTGGTACTTATTGCAATTGCAGCACCGTCTGTATGTATAGCACTTGATTCTCTTAGCGTCGTTCATTAATCGCGCGCATTCTCTTCTCACGGCTTCCGATCCAACGCGGTTCAGGGGCAAACAACGACAAAAAAGGACGAGTGGTGAGCAAACGAACGCTCACGTAACGCTGCTATGTAGTTGGCACGAATTTACGCGCGCCCGCCGCAACCGCAACGAATCGCATACTTATTCCCGATTTTCATCTCACACGTCCGTCTATCTCTGATCCACGTGCTTGGAGCAAGCACGTTTTTGTCTCTCGCATGCAACCGAATACTAATAGCGAAGCTTCATTTCCGAAAACATTAAGTTCGCATTGAAATATTTTGCTTAACCATTTGAAAAGTTTTGAAAATCAAGCTACCCGCGCTCGTCGCATTAACGATTTTTTCATCAGGCAATCCTCGCATCCGGAACACCCTGTATATTTTAATGCAATGTTATACAGAATAGAAGCGAAATTCTCACTCCGCGACAGAGTGGGAGATTCGATCAGTGTCAATTCTTACGACGAATCGCCGCGAAACCACTAGTTTGCTATATGGCATCGAAATACAGGGAGGAGCTCCGCGTGTAGCTCGTTCCCGAGGTTTCATCGGTACGTTTACTACTTATACGTTCGCGCATAAAGCACGCATTACAATACACGTTGCTCAAGAGCGAGGAACGCGACGCCGCTTAACCCTCCGTTTTCGCCTGCCATAAACTTTATGTACAAACCCTATGGTTTACAATGCCTCAGGACGCAACATCGTATACCCGCCAACATGACTCGGAATGTCCACGAGAACCATTATCGCGATCGAACAAATCAGACTCTTCAAAATGCTTCCGCGCTAATGAAATTTTTCCTTCTAAAAAACCTCGTTCAATCCGCGGTGATCGAGTTACGCGTGGATTGTCGCGGATTGCTCGAGCGATACCGTCCTCGGACCAACATATTCACAGAAAGAGTTTGTAAAAAACGAGAAAAAGCAGGAGCCTGCTCTCATAGTTGCAAACTATCTGTGGAATGTACCGAAATTTTTTTTGGTATTACACGCGGGGAATTAATTTCATATGATCTATCTTTGCGCCACTATAAACGTAGAATGACGTTTGGTTGCCATGGAGATAACAGATCGAGAGAGATGGAATAAAATCGAGAGAAAAGTGGAAGTGACGTAAAATCGAATTCATAAAAAAATGAAACATAACTGTTTTCGTCAAATAAACAACATTAGTAATTGTTCTTCGAGTCCTTATTTAAATGATCTATTATCCGTTTGCCGCATCAATTTACATACACATACACGCACGCACGCTCGCACATACATTGAGGTATTTCAGTGTTAGGCATATTCTGATAAAAATATTTATATCTATGAGCGTGCGTTTGTATTTCACATCGTGTATTTCGTTATACGGGGCGACTTGGCAACGTTTTTCCATGCATTTTGCTCGAAAATTTCAATTCTTCTACAGATGCATACAGATGCGGAGTTTGGTATGCATAATGCGATATCTTTTGTTTACCCGGAGTACACGTATACAGGAAGATAGCATTTAAATCGTGGAATAAAAATAACGAGATAAAATGTACGTACCGAGTATCCGGAATATGCTGTCCATCAATTTTGTTGGCGGATAGTTGTATTCCGCGATTCTGAAAATGTAGACCACGCCCCACCGTCTGTGTTGTATCATTGAAGTAGACGACCATATTTATTTATTGGTAATGGTTAATGTGTCGAATGAAATACGTCCAAAGACGCGTCGACATGGCTTGGCCACTTTTCTTCTTTTATTAGAAAAGCACTTGCTTACGGGATTACCAATCGAATTTTATTGGTTCTCGATTGACATCGAGGCGGAATACAGAATAAGAAAAGAACTCGCCATTCCGGTGGCCACGATCTATTCGTCGTGTGCCAATTCCGGACGTAGTTTTTCGGACGCTTCGTAATACCGGGCGGCATACTATATTTCACTTCATTCGAAAACAAGCTCTCCCACAACGTCGTCTTCATTTTGTCCTAAAAATATTTTTTTACAATATTTGGGGAACATGGAAAGGGGAGCAATTTTCAAATTCAAATAAAGTTTGAAGAGCTCATTGATAAATCTCAATCTTTAAATGTTCAACTCTGCCCGTGTTCTTCCTTATTCAAATTTCATTGATCTATATTTTCTGTCTACTTGTGTAGCAAAACGCGAATGATAAACAAACCGTGTCGTCGTCGTCGTCGTCGTCGTCTCCTTCTTTGACTCTCTCTCTCTCTCTCCCTTTCTTCTCTTTCGCGCTCTTCCGCAAGACAGAGCGAAAAAAATGGAAAGCAGAGCTGAAGATAATTCTGTCGTCCTCCGGAAGAACGAAAGTAGTTTAACCCCGGAGACATTTCATGCTCGAGGGAAGAGCCAGAGCGACATGGAAAATCGTGCAAAGACTCGTATCTCAATGGTACATGTAATCTAGAAAGATTTTTCGAGCGAGAAAGAACGTTTTCCTGCCGGAGACATATCCCTTTCGCTTCGCCGAATTGGACACATTTCCCCTTCACAATACCGTTATTACAGTAAATCGATTCTCCGGAGAACAAATCAATTGAAATAATTCAATTGCTTTTTTACAAAAACCTTTGTTTTCTCGTATAATCGTATGAAAATTTTTAAAACATGGATTATAACTTTGTTTTCCATCAATCGGAGTAAATTTCATAATTCTGACCAATCTGTAATTATCACGAAAATTACTGCGCGATCGATGCATGTATACAGAATTTTCTTTCGTCTCCTTAATGGCGTATCCTCCACAATTTATGTTCAGAGATAAAAAAAAGCGCGCTACCTTCTTTTCCAACCCATCAAACGAGATGTTTAAATGAGGGGCATTAATGTTTCAATGATGGACCAATATACGTAAGATACGCTCAGCATGCGCCCGAAAGATGTACTCATCAGCTTGGACCACTGCTGTGATCGTGCTACCAACGCGAGAGATCGATACTTTATGTCTTTTTTATTCAAAACAAAAAAAAACGATTCTGTGAAGAAAAAAGTTTGGTCCGAAAGAGTTTTGATACACGCAATACTTACGGAGACGTACGCGATTGCTTTATGGAAAATTTTCTTAAAAAAAAACAAATTTGAATGATTTATAAAAATTCATTTCATTTTGATGAGCGATGTACGTTTTTAGTAATACATTTCGAACAAATTTGTTTTCTTCGGTATAAACTGGTTCAGCGGTCGAACGACAAAAAAATAGGAACGACAAAAAACTAAGAAAAACTCTCGAAAAAAGCCTCCAATGAATGAATATACTTTTTATTTTTTATTTCATTTATAACAACTTGTATAATTTTTTTCGATTCGAAATCATCATTTAAAAATAAAGATCGATGATTTAAAAAAAAAAATAAACATGCAACCACAAGTACGTAATTCCTCGAAAAAAAAAAAAAACCCAATAGAGAGAATGATTAATTCGATTTTTCGTTCTTTCGGACCACATAGAAATATGATCGAATGACAGGCAGCTAAAAACTCGTTCCTTCACTAGAATAGTCAAAATAAATAGTGTCCGAATGCCGGACGTATCTCTGCATGGGTGGAGTTAGACCAATACAGGTTTTCTGGAATTCGAACGTGTCCAAGAACGACCGCGGTGTTCGCCCACGTAAAAGCAGAATGAAAAAATCTTAAACAAACAGAAATAACTATAAGCCACCCGCACTTGGTCGTCGGTCGTTCCTTTCTCGAGACTCGGGTCCGATGCAGTGATCACACCTTTAAAATCTCTAAAAGCGATCGGAGTGAAAGACCTCTAACTTTTGACCGAGTTTTATCCGTTCGGCTCAAAATCATCTTTTCTTTTTATATTTTCTTTTTCATTGATTCTATACGAAAATTCGTAATGTTTTATATTGAAAGTGGCGGGCTCAACAAACATTGAGAAAACATCATACAACTTGCACTGCTTTATTTAATGTCAATTCATGAAAACAACTTGTATCGAATCACATTAAAAACTGATATCGAATCAGCAATGGAAAAAATTGTTTTTCATAATCATCATTTGAAGAAATGAAGTTGAAGGCCAATTTTCCACTTTCATCGATGATATACCGATCGCTCCAAAAATAAAGTCCCACAGAGGTCATGCTGTTGAATTTATGTTTTTCAGCTTTCTGGACTCGTGGTGGGAGGAATTGGGATATGGACGGTCATATCGAAGCACAGTTACATCTCCCTTATGTCGACCTCGACGTATCCGATACTGGCGTATGCCCTCGTCGCGGCCGGTGCTCTAGCGATAATTGCAAGTTGGCTAGGATGCGGAGGAGTTTCCTCCGAAAATCGGTGCGTTCTTCTCGTGGTAAGTATACGTCGTTTTTTCTTCCATTGCATGGCCGTACGATCCAAACTTGGCTGGATATCTTTGAAAAGATCGAAAGCCCGAAATCGAAGTTCAATTTTACAAAAATATCTCAACCGAGAAACTCAGCAAAGTCTGAAATAACGCGCGAATGAGACTTTTTTTATGAACATTCGTGATGTAACAAAGACTCGTTCGCGGGCGACTGCCAGACGTTTCATTGGGTCAAAGTTTTATCTGAACGCGTCGAAAATGCGGATAAAAGAAAGTCAATACTCGAAACGCCATGGATGACTGTCTCTTTATTCGATTCTATCGGAAAGAAAAATATAAAAATTGATCAATAATTTGGTATTGACTTTCGAAATGATTTATGAATGGAAGCTATCCATGGATGGAAGTTGTGTACGAGGCGGGAACTGAAAGATTAATAAAAATGATCGGCAAAAAGGAAAAGCTTATCGCTTTTCCCATGCAATAATTCGGGAAAAAAAACGCGGAGTAACATGGACGACGACAAGCGAAGGGTTGTAAATTTGAGGGTGCAGATGCGTGGAATTGTCTGTAATGGAAAAGGGAACAGTGCAATTTTTTCTCGAGTTTGCCGGAATCGAGGAAATGCAGTGATGCAATTGAAATGCAATTCTCTTCGACGGTGAATTATTCTCAAACGGATAACGATCGAGAAAATGAATTTAGAAGATTCATGCACAGTTACCTTTCGGGCCGATTATTCGCACTTCGATTTGTGCTTGATGAATAATTATTGTTGACTCGCACGCGTTTAATAAGATAGATATTGGCCTGCTCTCGGGCAAAAATCTCTCGAATGTGAGGAGATGACCGAAAACGCGCGGAGAGATTGGGCACGAGTATAACAATGCTGCGGAGGCAGGTCGTTCCAGTGCGCTTCTTGATAAATTCGGTCTTTGAATAAGAACAAGGAGTAAGAGAGGAGGGTGGATGACAATGGGAGAGAGAAAAACCGAGTGGCTAAATGTTGGAGAGCAGGAAATGGCGATAGGATGAATAGAGGTCCTGCTTAGGGACGTAAAAGTTACAAAAAAAGGGAGGCGGAGAAAGCGGAAAAAGGAATAGAGAAGTCGGAAAAACCTGAGCGGGAGGAAAGCGACAAAAAGTTTAGGGAGAAAATTGGGAATTGGAAAATCGTGAAGCGTGAAAAGGAGAATTGTGACGAATACACAAATGTTCAGACATTCATCGTACATCGCTACGAATTTCGTAGCATTGGATCTAGCCATATACATGTATATACCGCATATATTTTAATTGAACGCAGAGCAAAGTCGATGGCGGCATTGCTCGAAATTAGCATATAATAAATTACGGAAATACTGGATCGTTTGTTCGTAGATTACTCACTCCGCTCTTCGTCCCTATTCGCTTCCGTGAGTTTTAATTAAATTGAGCCCTAATGCGATGGCTCTGGGCACTTTTTTTTTTTTAATCCATGATTACAATTTTAATGCATCACAATGAAAAGTCTCTTCGCGTTAGGTAATTACTGGTTATACAACGTTGGAACAAGATCCGATACATTTTCTTTGCAAAATTGAAAATGAAAAAATGTTTAAAAAAAACATAAAAACTCCCGACTGAAATACTCCTTCACTTAAGAAAATAGTAATAAACTTTAAAAAGTCTGAAATAAAATAGATGTCTTTACTTCTTATTCAATGATTTGATTGGAGACATCACCCGACGAAAAAAAATCTCGACATCTATTCTATTTCCAACTTTTTAATGTTTATTACTATTTTCTTATAAGTGAAGGAGTTTTTCAGTCAGGAGTTTTTTTGAGCGAAACCTGCAAGGTGTCAACTCGACACTGGGCAACTCACCACCGCATTGTTCGCGTATATATAATGTAGAGTTGACAATGTTGAGACACTTGGCCGCTGTCGAGTTGCGGGACCCTACCTTGAAAACAACAGCTCGAAGTGAAAATAGCAATATACGACGGTGTGAAGTAGTCGATTATCGAAATATATGGTCATAGCCGTGTTGCTATATGTTCAAACGATGTGTAACGTTAAAGTCAAATAAACAAAAAAGTTCGCGATGAATCTTGATATACTACAAATAAAAACACTGTCCGGCATATATACAAAGTTATGTAAAAAAATTGGTCAATTATCACCGTTTTCGAAAAAACTAGCGACAAGGGAATATCCCCTCCCACTGATCCCAGTGAAACGCATAACTCTCGTCTTTTTGCCCTAAGGGCAGTCGGAAGTTAAAAAAGGTATTATATTCGATACATCCTATGCGGCTCATTCGCAGTTTTATTGTGTACATTTATCAATAAAAAATAAACGCAACGAAGCCTCGCTTTCTCTTTATACACTCAACATATAGTGCGCCGCGGATATGACTTTTTCACACTTTCAAAGCTCGCGTTCACTTTCTCACGGTCCCAATCCTCGCCTTTTCTTCAGCGAGAAAATGAACGAAATCCCTTGCTCTGCTGTGTATGATAAACAACTCACAAGATCGAAAACTGATCGGTAAATAAGCATCAATGACTGATCATCGGTCCATTACAAAAAACAGTATTCTTTGTTTTCATATTCTAATAATAGCTTATGAGATGAAATGATTATATCAATTTGTTTGAAGTGGTGTATGAATGAGGATTTTTGCTCGTTTTACCGTATTTTGAGTTTCCGGATCAGAGAAAAAGTAATGTTTGTGCTCATTGTAGTTTATCAATTTGCGACTGGGAGTTGCAGTTGCATTTTCTCTTTGAAACTCCAATTTTCCATTTGCTAATATTTTGTCCCGAAATGCGGCGGTAAGAACATTCAGTTTTTCTACAGATATCGCAGTTAAGGGCGCGGCGATATAAAAAAAAAGAAAACTACATATAAGGGAAAGCAGAAAAAAATGGTAGATACGAGTCTGGTTCAGAATTTCCCATAAATGTATTATTACTTTGTCATAAAAACTGGATTCTAGGTGGATACTGTATATATAAAGCTCCGAGAAAATCTTCGAAATCTTGTTGGCCCATAAAAAACCAAGTCCGCGCAAACTCGTAATATCACGCGTCTCTTCTCTAAGAAATAAATTTACTCAATCCTTCGCTCTAGCTTCCTTCAAAATTAAAAATCCTTTTTCACAATCAGTGTAAGAGTCATGATAGAAAATGAATAAAATTCTTCAAGGTGAGGAACAATTTTCCAGGCTATTCCGTACATTTTCAATATTCTTTTCTATTTCATGGTACGGGATTTATTTCTTTCATTGATTTTTATCTAGACCCTCTTTTTATGAGTGCTTACGAATATGACTCACAATCGTTTTTTTTCTCCTATCTGCCGTTATTCATGATAACGCCCCATCGATTTTTTCATTTATACGTGCGAGCGAGCGAACCTGCATGTCACGAGAGAAATGACCATGCTTCCGTCACATTATTTATTGATATTTTTTTCGTGCATACGGGGTTTTGTTAAAAAAAAAAAACAAATTATTACAGTACGTGACGAAAATTTCTCGTTATTCGTATACAGAATTGAAAGTGAAAATAAATAAACGGAAAAGAAAATCACAACTCGCCCATAGACGCGTTTGATCGTGAGTCAAAATTGGCGTCATCTCAATTTCTAGGAATGCTCCAATGTATCGTTGCATGCGTGGCATTCCAATGAAAATTCATATCAAGACACAGGCTAACCCAAGATTTTCGGTTCCGATTAACACAACGATAAATCTTGGAATTCTGAAGACAAGGCGAAATCGAAGTATTATTCTACTCTCCGCGCGTGTACCGGGGGACAGTTACAGGGACAATTACGAGGGGTACAAATACAACAATAACGCGCGAACTGCTCTTAGCTTATGAAAGATCTTCGGGCGCATTAATTATTGTTCGATGAGCTTTCGTCCAAACTGCGCTTGTGTAATGAATTTTTCACGCACTTCTAATCAAATATGGATAAACGTACAACGCAACGAGAAAAATATAAGATTCGATTGCAATTTATAATTTTAACAGTTGAAAAAAAATACAAGTTCAGTTATGCAACAACCGGTGAAGTTTCATCTGCGGAGAATCTGTCAGATTCGAAGATGTAAATCGGAGCGTCGAAACACGAGAGGTTCGAATTGAAATTAGTAATTCCCGTAAAGCCTTCGGGGCCACCTGTCCAATCCACAGAGATTTCTCTACGAAGGATTACGAAGTTGCGAGGATGTCAGAGCATACCTGCGAATGTTGGTTGATTTGAGATTAGCCGGGTAGGAAAAGCCTTCCTCTCCTCCTCCGCAGGCAACTATTTAATACCGCGCCCGACTATACCGGGCCACTATCCGAGTCGAACTCGAACATTTGCCAACTCGGATTCGTCGTTCGCCTCGTACTTACACTGTGAAAATAGTGTACAATTTTTTTATTACAATAATAAACTCAAAATACAATTTAGTAACAACGGGAATGGAATTTTTCCAATTTTTCCATTGAAAGCTTCAAACTTTGAGGCAGTTTTGTTGGTATACAAGGAAATTCAATTTTCATAGCGATACTGTCGAGAACGCGCGCGTATATTATTTTGAAGGCTTCGCGAAGGCGATGCAACGCGCTCCAAGATCAATACGACTATTCGCGAATCAATGAAACGCAAGTATGTGCATGTTTTCGTACTCGTCCGGTAACATACTACAGGATACCCCGTATATATATATACATATTTGCAACATTATGCTCCAAATTGTTCCCTAGACCGCGCTCCCTAGGAGTATAAATCGACCTTAATTGAGAGTTAGCGAGTAAGAGGAAGAGACAGAGAGAAACGATATAAAGCTCAGTCACATCGCATGAGCCCTCCTTTTGGTCCAACCGCCCCTGCATGCACCGTGGAATACGGCGATTATCTTTAATTCCTACTAAATGATAGTTAAACGCCCTTGAGAAACAGCGTCGCTAACCGAGAACTGGTCCGGGACGAACGAACACTGATTTAAATTTATTGAGGAATAACAAGGGATATTTGCAATCTTATTCTTTCCCGAGCAGAAAAAATATGAACCTCTGCATTGAGCATAACCATCTTTATTTTTCGTAAAGTTCCTTCCCGACTAATCGTAACATAAATCATTCATTTTTTAAGACTAATATTCCCTCTGGTTATATTTCTCACACATTTCTCGGCAACTTTATTTTCTCCGATGTATGGAAAAATATATGACGCGTACGGTGTGTTGTCGAGCCGCGCGCTATGCATGCCCAAGCACCAGCGACGCCCCACATAAGCACTATCCTGCTCCGAGCTTCGAACCAGTTTCCCCGTAGTCTTTCGTATGTTACCAAAACATTTGCAACCTCGCGTACACGAAGGACTGTACTTGAGACACGTGTGAACGAATACACGCGTACCTGTGTACGCTCGCGAGGGGCTCGAGGCAAAGCCGCATTACTTCCTAAGTACCGCCGATTTCGCTGCCGGTACTTATCGGTAATTTATGCTAGCGCGAGCGCCAGTGCGGGCGCGACTCTGGCGCCTCTGATCGCGCAATACTGTACGATTATTGGCGGTACAGGCACTCGACGAGTTACTTATATTCGGGCGAGCGAAATAATAGAAAAAACTTCTCGCCCGTTTTTTACAAAGCATTCGATCCTTCGTGTACAGTACACGCGAATTTTCCCCGCAACAACTCGACAACTCTCCATAGCATTCCGCAGAGTTTCCATTCACCCCGTGTATTCCGCGTGTCAAATGATCCCGACATTGCGCGCCTCTTCGGACCTCACAAACGCAAGGATTCGGGAGCGTCGAGACTTTTGCAACGACGTGTACCGCAACACTACGGGGAGGACTATAAAATCGCGTCTACTCAATCACGCCCGTTATTACAAAGAGAGAGAAAGACACTCTTCTGACGTTGATGACGGCCCCCTCCGGGTCCTCCCGTTTCTGCCTCGAAGACTGTATATTTATAGAGATCGAGCTGCTGAATGTATTCTCTATAGGGTATGTCTCTCGAGTTCTTATCCAAGACTCTCTAACTGTACTCAAAGCCATCCTCTAGCTGCTATACCATTTTTTATATCCCCTGCCAAGGAGTGATTTGTCTTCGCGTAATCGGATGGACTATCGCGCGGCAAATGTACGCATAAACGTGGGCATAGTGGTATAGTTGCGCCGAATAAAAACTCAACGCGAGCGGGCTCGTGTGCAACGCATTTGCACAACTTTGTTTTCCACACCCCTTGCACGCGAAAAAACTAATTTCACAAGTATTTCCCATTGTTTCGAGCAATTTGATCATGCGATTTATTATATCCTTGGCGCTTCAGCGTTTCTGGAAACAAAAACTGAAACAATGGAGGAAGCAATTCCAGGTACGTACGCGCTTATTCTTTTTCACCAGAACTTTATTCTCTGCTCGACCATCTCGTCTCGGAATTGTTCCTCCTTTCTTTTCTTCGCGGATCGTCCGCGTATAACCGGCTCTTGTGAAAAAAAAAGGGTAGGAGCCCTTGTCAGTGGACCTGCTCAAAAGCGTTTCTTCGTGGTTGAACGAGTTAACCGGTGTGTAATTCCGCCCGACGCGGTAAAGATTCAATGAGAATAAAGGCGCGAGCAGATGAGGGAGGAAAAAGTTTTCGTAACGATATACGCGGCGAGAACGGCGAGTCTCCTTCTTATTCTTTCTAACGTATACACGCAGGTGTGTAGTACACCGGTGTACGTGCGTCTATACACGAACCTTTTATCTTTATCTCTTCGTACCCGCGCGCGGCCGTTCTCCGCCGGCTTCCCCGTAGATTAACCTCTTTATAATTGCACCGCCGTTTCACCCACTCTTCCGCCTCACTCCTCCGTTCCACTTATCTAAATAATCCACGAAAAACTTCACTTCCCGACAATCATAGTATGCATGTTAAACTCTCATGAACGATGAGACCGCAAATACGAATTTTCCATTCCACTCTCGCTCGTTCATTATACTTCGCGACCGATCCGATTTGTCGCTGCATGAAAAATCCGAGTAGTCGGAGCTTGCTGAAAACTTGCAATTCGTTATCGCGATCGCGACATGCACGATAAGAGTACGGCGCCCTATCGATTCGCGTAACTTGAAACAAAAAATTCGGAAAGTTTACTTTTTCCTCGAGATCATCTCGTCGTCTGTGACGAGTTGAGAGCACCATCGTTTGTTTGTAATTTCACGTTCCGTCAACGACCGGGCGAGATCGATGACGATCTATATCGTTCGCCGAGACGCCACGCGAGCAGCCAGCAGTCATTCTTCTTGCTCGCGTCACTGCGCTAGTCAGCTATCAATTACAGATGAGAATTGTACATACATATATATATATATTGAACGAGGCTATTTTACCTCTCCGGTTTTCATATCAACGGCTGTCAATTACCATAAACCTATAGAGCACACAGATAGTATACCTGTATACATACATAACACTACAGCCAGATTCCCAATTGGGCAGTATATGGCGTACGGATCTAGTGTCGAAACACACATACACGCGCGCGCGCGTTCAAACTCAGTTATATCCGCATATAATGTACACTCGGTAACGCGTAAATTTATTGCAGCCAGATATCCGATAATTTCCCTTCCCCCAGTGTCCATTAGTCCTCTGACGAGCCTCCCACGCATTTTCCCCTCTCAATCAAGCTGCGCTCTGTGAGAACATCTCGCCGCTTATCATTAATGTCCCGCCTGCTGGATTCATGCTGGTTTAAAGATAAAAACAACTCAGCGAGTCCACAGGCTTATTGATATTTTCCGTGATGATTAAAGAAATACACCGATCCCTCCTCCCTCCAATTATACCAAAATACTAAAAGATGTTAAGGATGGCGATAAATGTTTATATATTTGCATACATTTCGTTTCGCATTTATTATCGATGCATAATTCTTCGTCGGATCCATTTTTACGTACGAAAATATATGTATGCGCACATATGTTATAAGAACGGATGAATTTATTTTTTTTTTATTGATACGCAGTGTATGTATACGGAGGTAGTGCCGGGATAAGCATGTAAGATTAAAACTTATACATATTCAATGTCGAGGGACCAATTATTTCACGACGAACCGTGGTCGGGGCATCTTCACGATCTACATATATTCCTTTCGTATTTTCAAGTACGCATATTTATACATGTACACGGGATGTTGCGACTCGAATCGACAGCAATGCGTAACGTGTACAACAGTTCGTTTTCGATTTTATTTCATTATTCCGTGTCGTATTTATCATTTTAATATATTTTTCGCCTCGTTAATTGAATTGAAAAAAGAAGAAGAAAAAACACAGCTCTTAAGGAAGTTCAGGCATTATAATGAAAATGATGTCATCGCTTTTAAACCGATTGTATCTTATAAAGCGAAGTGTAAAAAAAAAAATCAGTTAAATTTTCAGACAGTTTAGGAGCGTCGTTGCTGAGAAAAATCAATAACAATTTGGGCCAAATAACATATGGAAGCTTATGGAAGTCAAGACACATTCAGTGACTTCTCCGTTAAAAATGATGCTAAAAATATGAAATTTTTTGATCAACACGAGCAAGGCTTGCTGAATTATGTCAATTTTATTTCAGATTTTTTTCAGCTTTCACCAGTTTTTCGTCTTTTTTTCCCCAACTCCCAAATTAAAGTGTATATGCAACATCGCTAAACTGTAAACTGGCCCAACTTTTGAAAGATACAGGTCATAACTTTTGGGTAAAAAAAATGACTGTACAGCCTCAACTTCCTTAATCGTCACGCGCATATTGAAAGGATAATTTTTGCATATTATTTATATTCTTGTTCCGAACATTCTACTTTTCCCCGTGTCTTATTTTCAGAGTCACGGCTACTGACTTATCTCTAAATACCTCGATACTTACTAATATAATACCGATTCCGAAGATTCGCAATGGAAGCCCTCGTAGATACGTAAATTCGGATCAGCGAGTCGGATAGTTGTCCCGTTGGCGGTACCAGAGGACCGCAGGCATTTCCTAAAGTGGCTCGTGGTAGCGAGATCCACGAACTGTCGAAGGGTGCTGTTCTCTTTAGTAGCTATGTAGATGTATCCTCGCTCTCCCGCTATATCCTCATAGTCCCTTAAGAAGCGTTTACTTATACATACGAAAAGTAAAAGGACGAACGAAAGGAGATACATGCAATGTACGCGATCGAGAATCGAAGAGCTGGCTCCCTCATTACGCCATGCAAATATAGGCGAGCCTCGGATAGTACTCGGTGACCACCGCAGAGAAGCCTCGTCTCTCGTGAACGAGACAAAAAAAACATTCGAATAAAGGAGCTTTATCGCAAGAGAAAAATCCAATAATACATAAATAATGCGCGATAAAGACAGTGATTCGAGGTGAATATAAAACGGTGGAGAAATGGTGAATGAAGCGAGAAGCAAAAGCGAGGGAGCTCGACTATATTTCTTTCTATTTTCCTCATTTATATTTGATACACTCTTATAAATATTTCAGAATTTCGAGTGCAAGGGATTCGAAAAATATTCAAAGCTTTTGTCTTACAATCCGATTAGTTCGGATTGGTAAGTCCTGTACAGTTAATTGGACATTTATATGTGTGAGCGCACCCGAATGAATATTCAGTGAAGTATGCGGCTCAACGTACGTAACAGAATAGTCAAACTTGTGCTTGCCTGCTTCTCCGATCTTGGTTTATGCAACACAAAGAACATTTTTGAGCAAAGCACTCAACTTGTTCCGTATATTCATGCGAAATACTAGAGAAACATATAGATGAGACCAAGGATTCCGCTAGCTTAAGCTCCGATTTCTCCCTCTCGCAAACTGCTGAGTCAAAAATTTTATTGCAAACTTTGCATCAAGTTCGCTTACATGCAGTTATAATTGTGCGAGTATATTCGCGAGTTTGAAATAATATTAATAGTGCATGAGACGGCATGGAATCTTGAGATCCCTCGAAACTTACGGAAATTCATCTATTTGTGAGGGATTGTCGATACAATATATTTATATATACCTTAAAAAGGACAATTTCGAATAAATCGAATTTTTATCACCAAACGAGTGCTCAATGGCCAGTAATTGATTATTCAAATGCGGAAATCACATATTGTTTTCTCAATCTTTCATATTTATTGGAGAATCACATATTTGATTGGAATAAACGCGGCTTGAATGCGAAGAGACTGACATAAAAGAGGGTTCATCGAGTCTGGCGCGTATGTTGATTCATCGGCGTGGGTAGACTCTACGTTGATTTTTTTAGCTCTTCACCTCCTCTGCTTAGCCCACGCGCTTATGGTGCAATCTCAAATAAATAAATGGAGGAAGGAGAAACATGAGGAGAAAAAGGGCAAATGAGAAAGGGAGAACGCGTACTTGCGGAACATGCAGAGACACTTATTGGCGGATCCGAAGATACGAGCGAACATGCACCATTCTTTCTATGTAACTGCTCCCCCAGCCCCAGCCTAGCACTGTAACCTGTAACCGTTCAAGTTTCCTGCATGCTTATTCCTTTGATTATTTAACCAGGAAAACAAAACTGCTGGCTAAATCTAATTGTTTATGAAACGATTGACGAAACCTTATTTTTGACAGCCCGAAGATACGATGGAAATAAAAAACGCGAGTCGGTACATACAATTCTTAGGTACTCGAGCGCATCGCACTCCGCGTGTACTTGACACTTTAATTATAGATTTCGGGAATTCATTCAATTTTCAATATTCAAGCATTGAATAATAGGCGGAATATTCGTTGCAGTACATCTTCGTCGTGATGGGAGTTCTAGTCCTCGAAGCCGGAGTCGGTGCGCTTGCTCGACTGTACGAGGAACAAGTTGGTCCTGAACTCAAGATGACCCTCAATCGTACCTTTCTCGACAACTACTCCGTGAGATCCCGGGAAACGGCCGCCATCGACCAGATGCAGATAGAAGTCAGTATAGTCAACCATTCGTCTGAACGATATTTTTTTTATCTCCTTCACTTTTTATTTTATTTTATTATTTTTTTTTCTACCCAAGCCAATTAGAAATTTGTGATTTAATTCTATCGGACTTATGGCCAATGAAGAATTTTTTTTCCATTCTTAATAGACACTAAATTCATCTATACAAAAAGAATATTAAAAATTGAAAATATATTGAACCGAGGATTCGTATTTCATGCTATTTTCGTAATAAATTCAGAATGAATGTATATTTTACGAAATCGGTAAATCGCGACGAAAAATATGCGTAATTCGATGCAAGATTTATGAATAAATTGAAAAAAAAAAAAAAACAAACGTCATTTCGTCAGTTCAAATGCTGCGGTGCTCTGAGATTCGAGGATTGGCTCGATAGCGAATGGGCCAAGGACGAGGATGTCATGCGAGACGGCAGTCGCGTACCTGACAGCTGCTGCAAGACTGTCACTCAGCATTGTGGAAAACGCGATCACCCCTCGAATATACAGTATACGGTGAATTTTTCTTCCTATATCTCTTTTTATTTTTAGTTGAACCATCATCCAAAATTGATAAAATTATTATTTAATCGTCGCTAAAAATTTTCAACTATTCATTTTTTAATATACTCTCGGAATGTTTTTATTTTTATACTGCGACGGTAAGCGTTGCGGGTTGTCACACCATTGTTCGGAATATTAATTGATAATTCGTTGAAACGTCCGTTAATTATCATTGCCACTGGCGTAGCGAGTTGGACCAATCGGTATATATAACATTTCATTACACTGTTGTTTTGGTCGGCATCCATTAATCCGATATTTCAATTAGTAGTAGTAGTGGAGTTTAACATGCATACCCTTGTCGGGTTTTTACATGGTGTGCATCTCTTGTATTTCCTCTATTTATATATTTCCACTATTCGTTTCTTTTCCCACTGTTTTTTTGTTTTTTCCACTACACACACTGTGGACCTACTTTTTTACGTGGGTTCCGAACCACAGAGAGTACAGCTTGGGACACTTAGAAAAATCCATTGGTGTCGGCGGCGGGAATCGAACCCGGGCTCGCTGGGTGGGAGCCGGGCCCGTTACCACTGAGCCACTGCCTCTCTGATATTTCAATTATTTTTCTGTATTTTTTGCTCGCATTGTATTCAATCGGTGGCTTTTATTTTTTCAGGGATGCATATATAAATTTTTGGAAACGACCAAGGATCACTTGATCATTCTCGGTGCTGTTGGGCTTGGACTCTCCGTTCTCGAAGTATTCGGTATAATTTTGGGCTCCTGTCTGTATATAAAGCTCCGACACGACTTCGACGACTGAGAATTAATACACCACGAGGACAATAATAACGGTCGTTCGTGGTGCAGATACGCTCAAAATCGCGTCTGACAAGAAAACTATATAGCTCCCTGAGAATAATCTCGGAGAGAAGTATTATAAAAAATATTCTCTCGCGTGAATCTCGCTCGACTCATTGTTTCTTTCTATATTTTTTCTTCTTTTCTTTCGCGTTAACGAGCCCGAGATCCTACGACAACTTCGTATTACATTTTTCCTTTCTTTTTTCGTTAAGAAATTTTTTCTACCGTAACGCAGGCGTTTCGGTCTGTAAAAATGTTGACAACTTCGATACTGCCACTGCTGTAACTTTGACTGTAACATAAACAAAACGATGAAAAACATTCGCCTGTCTGGGAAAGACAAATATTTTAACGTGTAGCAACAAACAGATGAATCAATCGTGACGATCACCGACGTCCCGAATCACTGTGGAAAAAAAGAAAAAAAAAAACTAGAATAAAAATGTCTAAAAAAACGTAAACGAAAAGCAATGATCGCGAATAATCACAATGAGAATAAATGTTTCAAACATTGACCAAAAAACTTCGTTGATCGTCGCAAAAGACAAAAGTATGAAATAATTTGAAATTGTGAAAAAATAATTACACTGCTTCGGCGCAGTCTGCGATACGAAAAGAAACACGACCAATTGTAATTTTAACTGATTTCGGTCAATCGAAGAATGACCGAAGAAAAACAAGAGAGAATTATTATTG
The DNA here is from genome assembly GCF_019457755.1 of Venturia canescens. NCBI lineage: Eukaryota > Metazoa > Arthropoda > Insecta > Hymenoptera > Ichneumonidae > Venturia > Venturia canescens. The sequence goes on along the minus strand of NC_057421.1, from coordinate 589,558 downwards.
CTGACGCAAAAACACCAAATAAAAATACAATTAGTAGCCCGTTATTTCAAGAAGTTGCGACGAGTTTTTTGCAATTTAACGGTATAAAGAAATTTAGATCTCCGAGCTTGTACAATCGAGCGATGAATTCGAAACTCTACAGAGTTCAATAATATTTCATAAAAAAAAAGTAATACCAAAACGATATATCCGGTCGGAAAAATGTTTAAGAAAATGAGATTAAAGTTGGATTTGAATGTTTCGTCTTCGGGCTGTTCGCCTCCTGTGAAAGAAATCTATCCCATTATATAAGTCTATCCCAACCTTGCGAGTGACAAAAAAGAGGAACTCGACATTTTGTACCATAAAATTACAAGAGGTTGATGATGAGAGAAATCGAATATATACATATATATGGAAACATTGTATAGAATCGTATATAACAGTGCCTTTATAATCGATAAGCGAGAAATTTTTTTCGGAAAATGCTTTGAGAAATCGTAAGGAAATGAATTCTATCGGTGGAGTCTCGCGTGGTCAATTCTTCAAATCTTCATTTATATATTCGTTACTTCATTCACGCATCCATGTGCGAAATCCCCGAACAGTATTGTCTCGATTAATATTCTCGTCGATAATATACGAACTATATAATAATTATTACTTTATTATTTATGAAAGAAAAAAGAAACGAGTTTTGTTATCATTTTATTCGCTTCAAAGTCTGTAGATTTATTTCGTACGTTTGTTATCATTATTTCTATTGTTTTCTTCCGCTGCATTACCACAACAAATACTGTAGTTAATATTATTAATAATGTAGACCTTTGTGGTCCTATTGATTATACATCAATATTATTATTATAAAAATATTATACATATTGTATATTGTACATATCAAACATATTCTGTTACGAATAAATGTAAAAAAAAAACACGCATTTTTAAACATGACGAATAATAATTCCCTCTCTCTCTCTCTCTCTCTCTCTCTGTTATCCTATTGTTTGTTCTGCACTTTTGAATAATCTTCACTCTTGTTGTTGTACAGTCATTTTTTTTACTCAAAAGTTATGACCTATACCTTTCAAAAGTTAGGCCAGTTTACAGTTTAGCAATGTTGCATACACTTTAAGTTGGGAGTTGGGAAAAAAAAGACGAAAAACTGGTGAAAGCTGAAAAAAATCTGAAAAATGACATTATTCAGCAAGCCTTGCTCATGTTGCCCAAAAAATTTCATATTTTTAGCATCATTTTTAACGGAGAAGTCACTGAATGTGTCTTGACGTCCATAAGGTTACATGTTATTTGGCCCAAATTGTTATTGATTTTTCTCAGCAACGACGCTCCTAAACTGTCTGAAAATTTAACTGATTTTTTTTTTTACACTTCACTTTATAAGATGCAATCGGTTTAAAAGCGATGACATCATTTTCTTTCTAATGCCTCAACTTACTTAATTGATCACTGTTCTCATTAAATTATCTAGTCATGAAATTTTGAATAAAAACTGAAAATAGCTGTGAACTACGGATAAAACAGAAGCAAAAGCGAAAATATTTCACCGTCTCGTGAAACAAGCCTGGTAATCGAGTCGTATTGTCGTATACCAAAGACGCCGTGAGCTCAGTCAACAGAGATAGATAACGATTTTGCCCGCATCTCTATTTTTGGTGATATTTGCATAATTCATAACATTGACTACGTTTACACGACGCTTTTATTCCGATTTTATATATACAGACGGGTATATTTCTATATATCGATAAATATGTATATTGTATATCTATATTGATATAACTAAACCGGAAGAAGAGTGCCGTGTAAACGTAATCCGATATACAAAATACAGCTGTATTAATTTATATAAATATATTTGTTGACACATACAAAACCGGAATAAAAGCACCGTGTGAACGAACGTTTCTATCAAACCTCCGTGAATTTGCCCAACTCATTTTACCAGGATTTTACATACTTGCATGACTTTTTTTTATGACCCTTTTCATACCTCCCGATAGCTATCCTTCAGATAAAGTTATCCGTCGGATAATTTCAACTTCGTTTTCTTCACTGCAACCTTATATGATACTTATGAGGTTTATTCCTTTCTGATTACCTAGACATGTACAGATACTAGACAAAAATTGGTAAAAACATCGAGGTATTAAAGTGCAAAATTGGTATACATTACAATTTTGCACTTTATTGGAAAACAACAGAAAAAATGCAACTATTTTAGGAAAATTTTGTAATTGACCTTATCTGTTGTAATAAAATTCTAAAAAAATTATTAACAAACGTTTTTATGAAATCGTGATGATTAAACTTTTTTAAATACAGGCGAATCATCCACAGGTTTTTTGATAAATTTTTCCAATTTCGCCATCTCCAGTAGTTTCGCCTTTCATTTTTCTTTTGGTTTTACATTTACCGCTTTGCTTCTCATAGAAGAGGTAGCGGCTTCAATCCATTATGGTTTCTTTGCTTCTTGTTGAAGGCTTTGGTCGCACGACTGATCAACCTTTTGCCAGGATTAACACCAGCAAGATTGACAAGAGCTTGCATATAGAATGAGAGAACTCAATCATAAATAAGTTGCAGGTCTGAGCAACCAATCTTTGGTGAACGGAGCCAAGCCTTGCAGGTATACAACTATATCTGAAATGAACGAACTTTGAAATAATCTACTCACTTCCAAGTATCTGCCTTTTTTTATTATTTTCTTACTTCATTACCTGCAATTTGTTCACGAGATTCTCGTAAGTCGGATCCACGTCGCCCAGCGAGAATTCAATCACCATTCTGCTCGTATGAAATTCCTCTGACAGCAGCCATAAAAGGCTCTTAGGCTTCTCATGGTCCCATCAAAATATATTCACCAAAAGCTGTGTTGAGGCAGACTGTATCTATAAAGTGTGTCAACTCGTTCTGAGGTCTCTCATCGTTCTCAGAAATAGCTTCTTCATTGCTGGTGACCAGAGAGAACCGAAGATTAGGAAGAGAGACAAATTTTTCCTTAGCTCCATTGGGATGCCCTGGATCCAACAATTATTATTATTAAACACTAATTGATCACGTCACTTATAATTAACTCTTTCCACTTTTCACCAACCATTTTCATTTATCGACGCATGCAACAGCACTCTGGGGATCATAACCTCACACATCAACATGACGTGCAAACTACGAAAACAAGTCTCAGATATGCATATATCTATGTATTCATATATGAGAACCCCTCTGTCGCCGCGAGACTGCAATTTTCGAATTATCGACGAAAATGCTTATTACGACATCTATGCCTGTATCTAGAACTATCTGACTCCATTTCTTTCGACTGGCCGGAAACAGTGACGGCACCTTGGACGGCACCATTTTCGGCCAATCTATACGTTATCTATATGATATGCCATATTGTCTATACGGTCTATACCCTACCCTCAATTCCTGCCATCCTTGGATCGCTTGGATCCTTGCCTACTGGCAGGGTGTCAAATGGACATCGGGCGATTCTCCATTGTGTCAAATCCCCATAAAATATAGATATACCGTTGACGACCATACAACGGCGCGGTATATCTATATTTTATGGGCATTTGACACGATGGTGACTCGCTCGATGTCCATTTGACGACACCGTACCCTTGCCTACCATGAAACAGACCTTGTTATATCAAGCATACACTCTACTCTCGCTCTCCATCATTCCCGTCCTATCACGTATTACAATTTTTGTTTTCCCGCTGGAAAAATGGCCAAGGCGACAGTATTAGTCTGTTTTTATTATTGTGCCAGATCGAGATTCATTTCTTAATTGAAAAAATATATAGTAAATCGTTATATTATTGCAGGAGAATATATAGTAACGAAAGTATTCGTACAGAGGATACGTTAACTCAAGGTCACAGAAGTTTTATATCAATCCCTTTTTGACGTTGGTTGTTGCCTGATGTGTCAACTTTCCCACTTGTTATTCACCATACAACCACCACCACACCACGTACCACGGCACGATCTACCAGTCAATGCAATCTACAATACAATGTAGATGTAAAACAACCGGAAAAAGACGTCCCGGCATTATCTATCATACATCCTATTAAAAAATTGATGTAACTCGTATGGAATAAGAAGAAAAAACAGAGTTAATACCAAAACCATATCATAATTGTATTTCGTCATCGTGTAACATCGGCGCTGTAACACATCATTTTTGGGAACAGTTTATCTCGTATATACATGAGCCTAAAAGGAATAGTAACCTGTACAACGAAATTTCGGCTCGATAAGAGTGATTGCGTCGTCGGACTTGAAGCGATACACAACCTTAAATATTGGGAAAAACACACATTGCAATCAATAATATTGTAAGTTTATTGTCACTGCGCAACGATGCGACGATGCCTATCGTTTGCTATCGTCAATGAAGGTGTTTTCGTTCGCTCCGGTCTACAACGTGTGTAATGGACTTGTTTTGTGTAAATGACAGTTGAGTTGAAGTTTTGTTTGGTACAAGCGAGAAAATGAGCGAAGTACTTGCTCGGCCGACGCTTACAACTCACGAAATATGTGAAAATTTACAAACGAAAATTTATTAGACCACCTGGTAATTAGGCATAGGGAAATTCATCCATCATGGGGGACAAGGTACGAAGTTTTTTGTTTTTCCTTTTGATACCCAATGAATTTAAACCCGGTAAAAATGAATCGGTAATCAATAATCAGTCTTGCAATTGCGTTTCTTCTTTGAATGAAACGCTTATGCCCGTTTTCTCCAACGTTAATGTGAGTTTAAACTCGGTTCATCCTATCTCGAAACTATATAAAACAAATTGAACTGAGTTTGAACCGCGTCGGAGAAAATGGCCATTAGCATCAATTTTTTTCGTATAATGATATGAATGGGGAATCTTTCAATCGTGTATCCATATAGTGAATCCAAAGCATATGAAAATGAACGGTTTAAAAGATAGTTTTATTGTAATTGCAAAATCATAAAAGGCGATAAATCAAATATTCATACCTCTGTATGATTATTATCTCATCTTGAAACTCTAAGCTTTTATTAAGAACGGCATGAAAAGTCAACGTCACACATAATTCCAAAGCAAAAATCCTTACTTTTACTTGATTGAAGATTACTGAAACTTGCTGTTATTTACTAACTTCCTATTATGCTGTATCTGCTTGCTATGGTTTTAATGATGACAAAAAAAAAACAGGTTTTATACAAATTAGATCAGCCACATGGCTCTGGCAGTGTTTTTATGTCATGGCGACCTGGAAACAGTACCCATTTGGCAACAACTGGCTGCGACTCTTCCGTTGCTATTTTCGATCGTCAAGGAGAAATTCAGGAAAGAATACACATAACGGGGTTGTGTACAGGCTTTGGCTGGGATTCCGATGGAGATATCTTAGCTATCATTACTAATAATTCCTCAACCATTACCCTCTGGGATGCAACAACCGGCAAGAAATCTCAAGTCGACGCTGGTGTCAGAGATGGCCTCACATGCTTAATGTGGTCTAGAAACAATTGCATTCTAGCCGTAGGGACTCAGAAAGGAAATCTTGCTCTATATGATCATCTTAACGCAAAGTACGATAATTCATGAATTATGAATGAATTAGGACATCCGTATGGTTTGAAATATAGATAGTACCAGATGCTCTACTTATTTTGCAGACGAGTACCGATTTTAGGCAAACATAAAAAGAAAATTATTTGTGGCGCCTGGTCAAATGAAGGACTTCTCGCGCTGGCGGGAGAAGACAGAGTTCTAACTGTGAGCACCGGTGACGGTGACACTCGCAGAGAAATTCCTCTGCAAGGAGATCCTTATGATATACAATTCAGTGAAATGAAAATGGATCAACGTGCAGGAGGCGAGAGTACGGTAATAAAAAATATCCTCAAAAGTGTCACCGATTCATCAAATAAAAATTTCTTTCATTTGAAAAAAATATTTTATGTTTAAAAATTTTTTATTTCTTACAGGTTTCTCTCATTGTCAGCAAAACTACCTTGTTTCTTTACAATATTCTCGATCCTGATAATCCTATAGAACTAGCATTCCAGAAAAGATATGGACCTATTGTCACATATAAGTGGTGTGTTCTTATTTCCACTAGTAAATAATCCCAGTCGTTAACAAATATTGTACTTATGGTATTTATAATCCCCTAAGACTCATATATTTTGAAAAAAAAGTATTTGTATTGTGTTTTGATTGGTTAAGGTACGGCGATGGCTACATCTTGGTGGGATTCGAAGCAGGTTATTTCATCTCAATTTCGACGCATATAAAGGAAGTTGGGCAAGAACTGTTTCAAGTGAAAAATCATCGGGACTCGCTGAATGACATCGCTCTCAGTCCCTCAACAGGAAAAGTAGCAACTTGTGGTGATAATGCATTAAAAATTCACAGTATAACGAATTTGGAAGAAACGGAAAAAGTGATAACGGTAAGCGGCGAGGCTGGTGTTAACAGCATCGAATGGTCTGCCGACGGAACGATGATCGCCGCTATAACGCACAGCGGCAATATTCTCATTTATCTCGCTGAAATACCCAAACTTATAAGTGTTTGCGGAAACAGAATTGCCCTTCTTTCCAGCTTGACTGAAGTTATCGTCCATCTTTATACTCTTGATAAAGTAAGCATTCTTAAAACATCAACAGAAATGATTTTTTTTAAATATTATACATTTTTTATGATATTGGAAAAAGATATATTTCAGTCAAAGATCACTGATTTGCAGTTTATTTTTGTCACAATGTATAACGCTCTACCAGTCATTGCAGAGATAAAAATCCTGCTTAGCATTTCTTTCTGACAGTGTTGAGTTTTCGGGAAAAAAAATAGTTACCCTTTTTTTTCATCAAAGTGTCAAAAATTTTATTCATTTTTATTGACAGGGTGATAAGTCGTCACCGTGTATCTCACCATTCCATTGTTTGTCCATAAATGTAATAATAGATATGTGCAAACAATGCGCTGGTGAGTTTCACGCGAACGACTTGCTAGTGTGTCTTTTTATTTTTGTCGAATTATCCAGCCTCTGAGAAGAATGAAAATTTTCTTTTTGGCCACTTTCTATTTTGTGAAAAAATTGATAGAGCAGCTAAACTAAACGTCCTGTATTTGCATACAAAAAAATGTTACAATCATCTGATGGATTATAGGAAAAACCCGAGCCGCATGTGATAAACACGATAATCGAGCCATCGATCTTAGCAGTCGGTCCAATTCACGTGGGAGTGGCATTGAACAATCGTGCACTGTATTGGGAATTGTCAAACGAAAAATACGACACTTCAGTGCATTTTGAACGTGATTATTTGGCGACGGTCGACAGTATAAAATTAAACGAAATCTATGCAGCTGTTTTGTTTGACGGCAAAATGCAATTGCATACAGTGAATATAATGACTTTTGATCAAGATTCTTGCTAAATAATCCATGCATTTATTATTAAACTAATTGGTTCTAGATAAAAGTCGATCAAGAATTGGTGAAAGAAAAAAAGGACACAAAAATCTTTCCTGATGGAAGTACTTCCGACGGAAAAATAACCTGTCATGCTTTATCTTCAGATTTCGTTGTATACGGCACTGATGTAAGTATTGAATGATTCGGTATTATTTCCTTTTTTTATCATTCGTTCCTCAATTCTTTATTCAATTAATCCTGACTTAGCTTATAAAAGGATTTCTCGTATATTATTATTTTCGTTCACTTTTGACGTAACTATAATTATTTACGACTCTTCCATGGAAATCCACAATGACGTTATTGATTGAAATTTGACATTCATATGCCGATATAACAGTGATTCTATTATTTAATTTGTATTTTTTATTGTAAGAATTCTGAACTTTAATTTTTAGATGGGAAGAATAGCATATTTTTATCTCGAAGTTTTCAATCATGCAACCGAGTATACCCATTCGAATGGAATAAAAAATATATATTTGGATGCTAACGGAACTCGACTTTGTTTCGTGGATGAGAAACTCGATCTTTACATCCACGATCCGATAAACGAGAGCGTTATACCAGTACCTGAGTGTCCCGATGCGATGCAGGGTGTTATCTGGGATCAAAATATTTATGAGCGGTCGATTTTCGCTGTTTACAACAAAACTTCCATAGTTACTTACGTTTTTGTCAAGTATCACATCGATGGTAATTTATTTTTGTTTCCATTTTATCCGAATACGTGATAATGAAGAAAATGGAAGGAGAAAACAAATCACACGAATTTTATTAATAGATCAGCGATCTATTTCGCAACGTTACTGAAAATTGGATTTTGTTGCAGGGACCAAAGTTCTCAAAATCAGCTCAACAAAATTACCGTCCGAATCGATTCCTGTTCTCATGTACTCCGGTGAGATAACACTGGGTACAGCCGGTGGAAAATTAATAAAAATAACTCTTACGTCTCACGAAGAAGTCGGCAACATTGTTGAAAATAAAAAAGTTGTAGAAATATTTGAGAACCAAATATTATGTCGCAGGTAAGCATGATAGCTATTCAAATTGGGATGAGGACCGAAAATACTTTCATTCATAGTAATTAAATTATTACCGTAGATTTGATCGAGCTTGGAGCACTTGCGAGTTACTCGACGGCAAAGATTACTGGACGAAGTTGGGAAAAAGTGCGATGGCTTGTCTCAACGTGGAGTTCGGTGCGTCTTTTTTTTGTTCGATATTTCGCATATCGTAAAATGTTAACATTTTATTATAACATTCAGTAAACTTTGTTGTCTAACAGCCATTAGAGTTTTTCGAAGAATCGAAGATGCATCAATGGTTTGGGCGCTTGAGAAACTTCAAAATATCGAAGAGTTGGCCCTCTTGTCCGGACACATTTGCACTTTATTGGAGGAGTACAATAAAGCCGAAAATTTTTTCCTCCAATCATCGCAACCGGTCGAGGCCCTTTATCTCCGTCGCGATTTGATGCAATGGGAACAAGCGTTAAACTTGGCCCAAAAGTTAAAACCCGAGGAAATACCTTTCATAGCAAGAGAATACGCTCAACAACTGGAATTCACGTAAGTTTTTTTTCTATATTTTACCGAAGTGATAGGAAATGACAATTTTTTTAGGCCTCTTCTATTTCAAACCAAAGCTGATAATAGTAATCGTGGCAAATTTTTTAGAGGGAATTATCCGAAAGCCTTGGTGAATTACGAGCGTGGTCTTATGGATTCCAATACGAATTCAACAACTTCGAGCATGCATCATGCGAATCATCGGAATCAATGTCTTGCTGGGATTGCAAGAACTTCGATAAGATGCGGCGATAGCCGACGCGGCGTTGGAATTGCGCTTGAACACGATAGTCCCAGATCGTTGCGCAAAGAATGTGCTGAGATTTTAGAAATTATGAAAGTACGACTTTTTTTATGAATATTCCTAAAATACGAGTTCATTATTATCGCATCAATATCAAATCAATTCGCGTGTCCACACATTTGACCGATGCATGCGTAGCTTTCATTACATTTACTGCAGTACCAAAATGGATCTGTTAGAATTACAACATAGACTTTTTTTAGCAATTTAACGAGGCGGCGATGCTATACGAGAAAGCCGAGTATTTCGACAAAGCAGCTTCGGCTTACATAAAACTGAAGAATTGGAGCAAGGTTGGTCAATTATTGCCACAGATCTCCTCTCCGAAGATAAATATTCAATATGCAAAAGCGAAAGAAGCGGAAGGAAAATACGAAGAAGCAGCTAGAGCATACGAGACTGCTAAAGATTACGACAACATTATTAGAATAAATTTAGAACATCTCAATAATCCAGGTTTGTTTTCGTTCGGAAAATTTTCTTTTCCTTCGTTACGACCATTCAAAGAAGCGTAACAATTTTACACAACAATGTTTTACATTTCGGTATTAGCAAGAAGCGTCGAAATCGTACAACAAACAAAAAGCATAGAAGGGGCCAAACTGGTTGCAAGATTTTTTCAAAAAATGAACGATTACAATTCGGCAATTAAATTTTTAATCCTATCAAATTGTCATGACGAGGCTTTTCAACTTGCAAACCAACACGGCAAGATGGAACTTTATGGTGAAATTCTGGTTAACACACTGGATGATGATAACATACGAGATGAAGATTTTCGGAGTCTCGCCATTCATTTCGAAGCTCAAAAAAATAGTCTTTTGGCTGGTAAATACTATTTCCACGCGAAAGAGTATCACAAGGTACGCGACAATTTTTTTTTCTATGAATCACCTTTAAGTATCGATGAAAAATTATTTGTAAGGTGATAAAACATGGTGATAATAATCGGTGTTTTTCAGGCGTTAAGACACCTGTTGAAAGCTGCGCATTTGGCAGCCGACGATGATGTCGCGTTGACAATCGCCATTGATACGGTGGCATCTTCAAAAGATGACAAACTCGCTAATCAATTGATCGATTTTCTCCTCGGCGGTGACGGTCTACCAAAAGTAATTCAATAATTATATTCGCAAGTAGCGAACTGCCTAATCATTCGATAAATTTTTAATAAATAGACAATCAATTACACTGTTTAGGATCCAAAATATCTGTTCCGACTGTATATGGCAAGAAAACAATATCGGGAAGCTGCCAAAACTGCTATTATTATAGCAAATGAAGAACAAATCAACGGTAAATACATTTTGAACACGAAAGCCTTTTTAAGTCTGAACCAGTATTTCTAACAACAGATTTTTGTGCATCGTCGACTCGATTGTTTTTACTTTGCAGGTAATTATCGGAATGCTCACGACGTTTTATTCGGAATGTACACAGAGTTGAAACGCAACAAAATAACGATACCTCTAGAAATGAAGAACAATTTACGCCTATTGCATTCTTACATCCTTGTGCGATTGCACGTTAAGCGTAACGATCACTTGAGGGGCGCTAGGATGTTGATACGGGTTGCAAATAATATCTCAAAGTTTCCATCGCGTGAGTCAAATTATGTTATCAAGAATCTCGAATTATAATCGTAAAAGTATGATAAATTTTTATCAAGTATATGAAAATCCAATCCCGTCCAATGGGAATGAGTGAAAAAGTGGTGTGCTTAAAAAGAATTTTGTACTTTTTTCCAGATATCGTGCCAATTCTGACGTCTACCGTGATCGAATGTCAACGCGCTGGACTAAAGCACGCGGCATTCAATTTCGCTGCTATGTTAATGCGTCCGGAATACAGAAGCCAGGTGGATGCGAAATACAGCAAAAAGATTGAAGCTATCGTGCGAAAACCACCAAGAACGAGAGATCACGAGATCGAGGATGAACCTTTGACTCCTTGTCCTTATTGCAAAAGTCGACTCAACGAAACAGAAATAACTTGCGACAAATGCAAAAATACCATACCATTTTGTATTGCAACTGTATGTATTGAATATTGCCGTTCAAAATCTAATATTCGCAACAACTCAATTATACGCGAGTAATAATACTTTTTTTTTCTTTCCAGGGTCGTCACATTATCGAAGAAGATTTCTCGGTTTGCCCAGAATGCGATTTTCCAGCAATCAGAAGTGAACTTGTTCGGTAAATATTTATCATTCAGGAGAAATCAAACGAAATGCAAATTTTCCACAAAACATTCAACCTCATGTTAGTGGTTTGTGATTCAACTTTTCTTTTTTTTTAACGCCCGATGCTCGATATTTCGAAAAAAAGTTTCACCTTATTCTCCGACAAAAGAAGAACTACATATAATTTTTATTCAATTCGTTGAGAAGTAGGTCCAGTATATTTCATTAAACTTTTCACGCGATTATCTCTTCTAATCGTACGTTTATTCTTTGACAATTGGAAAAATTGCTTAATGATAATTTATCAAAGACTTGAGATGAAATCGCAATATAATCTCAAACCCATGCTTATACGACAGAATAATCGAGACCGAAGGAATTTGTCCAATGTGCAACGAACGAGTTGATCCAAAGTCGGTGCCGCACGATGCAAATATTCGTTTACATCTGGAGCTTCAAAACGTCAAAAGGAAATCCGATGTATAGGCAATGTATTGACCACCTTTCTTCTAATCGAGTGTACTTAAGCAAGATATAGCCATGCGAGAACTGCGTTCGCATATATGTAAAAAAAAAAAACAAACAAACAAGTTCATCCATGCGTGCATAAGAAACTCAAGTCATTGTCGTCCAATGAAGAATACCAAACTTGATGTACGCGAACTTGGCACGTATTTTTTAGAAATGATCTCTGAGCCGAGAAATCAGATGTATCGTTAATATTTTCTGTGTTTTCAAACGTAAAAAAAGGCGAGTGAAGTCTTGAAACGTAGTTGCATCGAATCCGTCCCACATACGCACGAAAATGTACAATTCATTATTCTGATAACTGAAATATTTTTCACACTTAAAATGGACTACAATGGAAAATATCTTTGTGTAAATCTAAATACATGACTTTAAATGTATTTTTGTGAACATTTTTATGAATAATTCAATATACGAATGAAAAATATTCATCTCCTTTTTATCATTGGTATACGTCGGTAAAGGGGACTTGAAAAAAAAAAAATGTTGGAAACAAAAGATGAAGACATGAATAAAACGCAATAGACGCCCAAGTCGATCCAGAATCCGAAAGGATTCGTGTATAGTACCAGATATCATGTAGAGCACTATATCAGATAATAAATATAACACGAGTCACGTGTGAACTCCATTACAAATATATTTGTAAAGTTCTTCGGTTGTATTGAATTGATGACGGCGCCGGCGCATTCCATTCATCACACGCGCTTATTATGGAATAAACTAAGGCCACGATGACGATTGCGTTATCAAACGTCACGCGGCATGACTTGTAAAGTCAATGCATCAATAATTTTGATAAACGAAAATCACCTCTCGCGGTATACACATTATACACTCTTACGTTCGCTAGTACTATGTACACGTCAAAAGTTGTTGCTCATATGTTCTTTTCATACGAATAAACGAGCAAAGATAGTAACTTTGTTTTTGAGACAATTTAATTGTTCCCTCTTTTCCAATAATTTTACATTTGTCTGTCGAACTAATTTCTTTTAAGATTTAAATCGCGTTTCCACAATTGACGCCGAGTTAAGGCAAATAAATAAAACTCTGACCGAATGACGCAAGAACGTGTGCAGTATATATGTACTCGAGATTTTTGTTACTTTTGTTAATCAATTGAGAGTTTTGAAAAATTCAAGTTAACCATTTTTATCGTCGACGATTCGAATTTAATTAAATTTTTCAAATACGTTTTTTCCCTATTTTATAAGTGCAGTTTAAAAAATTGAATTGTAATAATCTCTGTTCGCGTCGACAATAAACTGATGCTGTGCGATATATTGATACGACGCTAGCATTCAACAATCGCGACGATTACAAAGAACTTGCGTCGTGGATGAAAAAAAAAAAAAAAAAAAAAAACAGAAAGAAGTTCGCTGATTGTACAAACGCACACTAATCTTCTCAAACGCATACGAGTTTACATGGTTAGACCACAGGCAAAAATCGCATCGCGAGTTTCACCGCAGCAAAGAAATCGAGAGAGAGAGAGATCGATTGATTGATTGATCAATTACTTTGTTCATTTGCCTTAGAAATCGAGGAACCCAGCGAGGGAGGAAGGAAGAGAAAAGAAAAAAAAGGGATACCCATAATAAGCTGTACTATGTCTAATGACTGCGTTATAGTCACTAATTAGATTCACACGTATCGTATTATTTTCTTTATTTTCGCGTATTGGGGCGCTGATGAGCGCTACTATAATACTAAAACGCGAACCACGTTCTGAGAGAGATAGTTATTGTAGGCGCATAGTTGCTTTGTCGGTATAGTCGACGAAAAACATTATCTGACAACAGCGAAGAACTATAACCTTGAACACCTCGTCGAAGAATACGAATAAGGTATTGCCCGCCGCCAGAGATCGATTTTCTGTTCTCACTGTACAATCGTGCGTACAGGCATACGCAGATCGGAGAAAGAAGGAAGGGTTTACCTACAATCACTTCCTCTGGCGAAACGCTTGGACTCGTTAGGACCGAGGATTAATTCAAGTTCAATGGGTACGAGTAATCCTGGACAAACGGCGTTCGGTGTTCGATCGTTGTTGGACAGCAATATCGATAACCTACAGTATTGAAAATATATAACGAATTGATTGCATGGCTATATATAGTGAAAGCGAACTTTCACTAACAAAAACAGTAACGGATCTCTTATTTAGTTTCATATATTAAGCGCGTTTCCCGGAAGCTTAACAAACAAGTCGTAGGACTGTCTGTGGCGTTGTAGTTTGCTTGCAACTCAAAGATTTCGTCGCAGGTCGCAGTATGTCGCAGCAAATACATATGATATTCCTGCCCGTAATAAAATGTAAATTTATGATTATATTCAATGCGGTTACGGAACTGGACCGTAGGTGGCGTATCACTCGCGCCAAAAACACGATGAGTGGGAGAAGGAATACGGAACTGTAATGCGCGCGCAATCTCCTCGCTCCCGCGAGCTTATCCTCCCTCTTAATGTGGGTGTATACGTGTTTGTGTCGCGTCGTCGTCTCGTTGCCGTTGAGTCGGTGTGCACGTGTCGCCTTGAGTGTGTGGTATCCGCAACGGTATCTCGTGCTGCAGGTGCACACGTGTGTGTGTGCGGCGCATTTTTTTCTCGTGCCTCGAGTCTGCCACGATTCGCGATAATATAGGATACGTCGACGGGAAATATTCGTATATAGATATATAGGGAAATAGGGGGAAAACAAAAAGAGGTTGGAAAGGAAGGAGAGACGTAGACGTGCTGTGTTGTACATTGTACAGAAGTCAGTGGTCAAGATGGCCGAGCACGGTGACGCGCAACCGGTTCCCGGCTCTGAAAATCCCACCAATACCGAACAGTCGCAGCAGGATCTTTTCACCAGTTTTATCGGTGAAGTCGTCAAAAGCCCTCTCAATTTAGCTCTGGTTGGTGTTATTGCCTTTCTAGTTTATCAGATCTTTCGTAGTAAAACCAAAACCGAAACACCGGCACCGATTATTAAAAAATTGCCCAAATTGAGGCGCGATTTTACCGTCGAGGAATTGAAGAAATATGATGGCAGAGGACCGGACGGAAGGATCCTCGTCGCCGTCAATGGCAGCGTTTACGACGCCACAAGAGGAGCCAGATTCTATGGACCCGGTTAGTTCTCATCCGTCTACTACTCTTTTCTCACGTATCAGAACATATCTATACATTTTTGCGTCCATTCCTATTAATCTATCTGTTGGACAAGTAATACTTTTTCACTCTTACCGGCAGCACGATACTTTTTTTTTTTTTTTCAAGAAAATAATCGAACTACGACTAAATAATCATTCGGAACAACTTTCACGAACAAGAATAGTTGAGTGTTTTAAATTTGTTCTGAAAAATAGACTCACTCAAAAATTTGATCAGTTAGTTATACATTTAGCAACATCGAATTTTCAAATTGCAATCGTAAATATGTTTCCAATATTAATAATATACCTATGTTTTTAAATTACTCATTTACTAACTTTATTCAAAAAATTACAACGATATACATGTCAAACTCATAAATGTATAACGGCGCATTGATCTAAAAATCATTAAGTAGGCTAGGCCAAAATCATGCGGATGTCGATGAACCAAATGATATTTTAAACTGTTCCGACGTGAGAAAGAGAAAACACCTTTCATTGAAATTATTTGTTCGTTATTCATTCGTAACTACCTTTGCGAGTCACACTTCATACGCATCATTAACGGCTGAACGCTTTCTTTTTTTTTTTTTTTTTTTAATCCCCGTCATACGCCTGCATTCTTTATTGTTACGGACTGAACCGAATATCTCCAAATTGTCCGAAAGTTGTATACACCTTCGTGCTTTTCGGGTAAAAAGGCTGTACGAAAAAATCGAGGTTAGTCACAGGATCGCCATTTGTAAAGGAATTGTTTGTTCCAAGCCTGACTGGTCGTGCGTGCATGACTCGTAAAATTTGAGTTCCGATTCGTGAAGCGTCATTGAACCATATTGAATTTTTTTGTATAAATTTCTTTACGATGAAACTCCGTTCAATTTCCTTATGCAAACTGAACCCGATCGCGGTGTTATTACCACTCTCACAAAAATAGAAGATTCACACTCAAACAGACGGTTTGCCCATCGATAGAAAGACAAGGAAACGAAAGACAATTAGTGTATGAACCGCGGCGGTTTTTTTCTCGCTTTTTTTTTTTATTCTCCAGAGCAAAGTTCGATAATCGCGTGAATACCTGAGTCGCGGAGAACTCAAAGAGAACCTTCACCGGCTGAATATCTCATGAAGACGATAGGCTTGGAATGTATATTTATTTATTATTTATATCGGTAAATTGTTCGACTCTACCGAGAAACATGACTTCTGCGCGTTGCTTTTTACGAGCTCTTTCGATCGAGGCACTTTGATCACGTTAAACAACAATCGATTTCAGCCCTATCTTCAAACTACTACCATCACGTGTATTGGCATCTAGGGAACGAAACGTTGATAAACTTTCTTGGAGACTCTATTGATAGACGGTAATAAAAATGTGTGAATAAAAACATATCAGATCGATTTTAACTGAAGGTCACTGCGAAATACCCCGCAATTACGTATTTTTAAGATTCTCTGCTACGATTGCAATTGATTATTATTAGATACATTTATTGATAGTTCAATCAATTTGGTTTGGTCGAGTTTAATATTTTGAACATCGTGGTAGGAATGAAGTGTCAAAGAGTCTCTATTCCCATGGAAAGTGAGAGTGAATAAGCTTGAAAATTTTTGCAACTCACCGAGGCAACACATCTCGGTGGAAAGAAATCAAAATGGAGGAGTCGAAAGTTTTATGACGATGAAGTTTACAACGTTGGAGTCCAACGAAATGATCTAAAAAAAACTCTCCAATAATTTCAGTAATTCTCCAATTTCGTTCCCTGCCGAATTTGCAATCCGTAGTTTTTCAAGCCGCACCGACACTTCGTAAAATAAAAAACAGGTGAATTACAAATGTTTTTTTCGATCATTTCGTTGGACTCCAGCGTTGCAAACTTCACCGTCGCGTCGTAAAGTTTTTTTTTACTTCATCTGTTCTGGAATAGTAAAAATCTTCTATATCGATCGAGCAATCAGAAAAACATATACGATGCAAAAGCTTCACAACTATACTGGGTTTTTTTTTACCTCTTTTTCTCTCCCTCTTCTCGTCTTTCCTCCTCGAGACAATTGTTCGAGACGAGAATGATGGCGTGGATGTGCGATGATATCATCAGCGACACGCCTTGCACACCGATCGGCGACCTGTGCTTGTGTAATAAAAAAAAAAGTGTTCCGATATACACGGGCAAGATGCTGAAGTTCGAGTCCAACGCAATCAACGAAAAATACATTTGGAATTTTTTGGCACCAATTTTTTATTTCACGAAGTATCGGTGCGGCTTGAAAAACTTTGAAGTGCAAATTCGGCAGGGAATGAAATTGGAGAATTACTGGAATTATGGGATGGTTTTTTTTAGATCATTTCGTTGGACTCCAACCTTGCAAACTTCAGTGTCATTCACGGACATTGGTACAAATTCTTCGTTCCAGCTTCGATCGCTCTTCCATCATCATTTTTCTTGCTAGAGCATCAAAATGTTAAATTTCAGAAGGGAAGAATAAGATTTTAGACCTGCTGCTCCTGAGGCGAAAAAAAAAAGATGAAATTTTAGAGACACGATCGTTTTCATTTTTTCTTCCTTTCAATCTGCTTGAGAAATGTCAAGGCATGCCAATTCGACATGTCGGTTATCCATACTTTGTTGTTATCTTATCTGAATTATTTTGCAATCCATACATTAATAATTATGTCAACGTCATTAAGAAGAAACTTTCACAGGAACTCACTTCTCGAGATAAGCAGGGAAGAAGCTTTTGACATGTTTTGGTGTTTGAGATTAAAGCCTCCGAAGCATTATTTCATTCCGTTTTAATTGTCATTTAAATTATATGATTATATTGAGTATATGGCGGAAAAATTATTTTAACGAAGTGACAGATGTCAAAATTTTCTTTTAAAAAGATTTATTGATGTTCTCCCCTGGAGTTATTCGTTTACTTGAATATTCTCAACAGATGGACCTTACGCTGCGTTTGGAGGACGTGACGCGAGCCGAGGCCTCGCAACATTTTCGGTTGTTCCCGGCAAGGATGAGTACGACGACCTCAGCGATCTGAACACAGCCGAGATGAATTCGATCCTCGAATGGGAAGAGCAATTCAAAGGCAAGAATAAAAAATAAAAAAATAATAAAAGAACAATAAAAAATTGAGAATGGAATGCGACACGAAATGGGGGGGGGGGGGGGGGAATCAGCCTCGATATTATTAACATATTTTTTATCGAGCCTTATCGCTATTTCCATCGCATGATTTGATAAGGCAATGCGACGAGTCACTTATACGTGCTTGAGAAAATTCTCGGAAAAGACCGACGTGAAACATTTTAAATATGAAAATATCGAAAAGGCATGGTCCATTCGGGAATCGTCCGGTGAACGTACAGTAACAGTTCGCTTTTTCAGAATGATCAATTCTTTCGAAAGTGTAGCAAGTTAGATCGGAACTTATTTATTTCAAGAAAGTATAAACGATTGAGAGAATTAATTCTTGTCTCACTGCTGTACATTATAAAATTCGAGGTTCTGTTAACTCGTTGGTTATTATTGGTAAACGAGATAAAACTCTTGCAATTTATCATTTTAATTTCAATACACGCGATTATTAGTACATTTTTTCATACTTTGTATGATTTACGTTAATACAATTAATATTAATAATATTCGATTTTTTTCTATCAGAAAGGTACGATTATGTTGGAAAGCTGTTGAAACCGGGCGAGGCGCCAACAAATTATTCAGACGAAGAGGACGAGGGAAGTCAGCAGGAGACGGAAACAAAATCAAAAGACGATTGACCGAGAAAAGCATGGATCGTGGGTGAAACGAGAGAAGAAAGAACGTGAAACGGGACGACGATAAATGACGAATATTTCATGAAGAAATCGATGATTGATTCGCATTATCGTGTTATAAAGTCGAACAAGGATCATGAACTCGCTCGTTTGGCAAAAAAGAAATGTTCGACATTGAAAATGTCTATTAATATTAAGAAATATATTAAATGTTTCGGAGTTTGGGATATTTAGGGCGTAGAGACTTGATTCGAGGCGATTCAGTTTCGTATGGAAACGGACTTCCTCGTTCCTAAAATTATAATGGTTTTTTATATGTGTACAAAACGAATTTTCTATGATCCTCCATTGAAAGACACCCTGTGGTTTTAATAAAACAAAAATCACGTACACGAAAAGAAATGACCACACGTGCAATTGTGGCGTCAAGATTTGGTCCTAAATGCAAACAACTGAAACTTATGTGGTAGATTGTTTTTTGTTGAAGCTTTTTCTATTCTCTCCCTGAAGCTACTATGAATTCCTTAATGACGCTAAATACACCGAACACACCTCTTGGTTGCTTATGATAAATATGATGAAATTTAAAAACAAAACCTAGTCTAATTGGTTTACTTTACTATTGGTAACTATTGGTAAGCCCCGTAACGAATTTTAAAAACTACGCGCCTAATGAATTTTTGTTTTGTTTCTGTAAATATATATAGAAGGATTTTAAATATTACCCACTGAAAAGTGATCACTTCTATGTTTACAAATTTTACATAACTAATATTTAGTCTCCGCGAAACTTTTATACCGATCGGAGTTTTCAACACTTCAATCGACATTATTTTTCGCATTTTTTAAAAATTTTTCAACTTTTCATATGCAATGAAAACAAGAAATTTTTTTATTCTTTGGATAATCAACTGGATTCGTAATATGAATAATCATTGATTTATATCGCTATTTTTATATAAAATTAATAAAGAATGATTCTGTGAAGGTTATATGACGAAAAAAAAACCAAGAAATAAAATAAAACGTGAGATTTCGGAAACTGCTTGAAAAAATTCTCATTTTGGTTGTGACAGTAGCTGTTCGAGGCTTTGAACATTAGTATTGATCGTTTTGTGCGATAATTACGATTCAAACTTGCGTTTTCCGAACAACATTCTTGAGACGACTTCAGGGGATGTAACAACCCTATTTGTAAATCCTCGCGGCACAGATAACGTATTTTAATCGTTCGCTTACATATGATACATAAAGTATGAACCCGATGCTTCGTTTGTTTAGAATTCCTATATAAGAGAGGCTTCCATTAATGTGATTAGCAAATCAAGTGAAAATTTGATCATAAAAGACTAAAAAACATATATTCAACTCGATATTTGTAGTATATTTTGTTCCTGCTTCAACAGCAACCATTTTAGCCAAAAACTAGAGGACCAACATAACGACAGTGAAAAGATAAAACCTTGAGACTTGAAAAAATGACATTTTCGAATAGCATTAAAATCAATTTTCCTAGAACGATCGACGTACTAGCCACAGTGAATTAATAACAAGCCATGGTAAATCTCGTCTGCGCATCGACATAATTCTTCCCGAAATGTAAAGACATTTCGAAATGCTTCTCTTTTTATTTCACGATGGAAAATCAGGTTGAAAGCGTTGCATTTCCGCAGTGTAACGTACAAGAATTCATCAAAGATGCTGTAAATGATTTGCAAACAGATGAGTAGGTGAAACGATGTCAAGCCACAATCGTGTCTCTCCATTCATTAGCGATGAAGTTGCGTTGAAAAATTATTGCTTCAACTTTATAAAGCTCATAAATCAAATATGGATATTATTTGAACAATCTCATTCTCGATATTTTTTACAAATTTTCAGGGTGTACGAAAGAACTTGTAATTGCTATGGCGAATTTCTTTTCATCCTCGTCTGGAGCAATTTTTCAATAGTCAGCGATCGTCTCATTTTACCTGTTTGTCTTTGGACAACGTTTTTGAGCTGAGTTCTTTGTATTTTCAATTGAAATAATGTCGAAGTAGAACACTATGGTAAACACTGGAATCTTCACCTATTGGTTCAGAGAGAGCTAAAATTAGATTTTTGTTTTTATTTGAGAAAAAATCAAAAATTACGAGCATCTTTCAAAAATATAGCGTTTACCTAATATCCGCGAAAAAAGAGCGGATTACTCCGTTTTTTGGCTGCAAGTATTGATAAAAATGAAGAAACTGACGCACAATTTAGATTTTTTGATATGTCAATTATTTCCAGAATGAAGAGAAATTCTGTCCGAGCGAAATCCCGTGGAATGCCCAATACGTATTTCAGAATTGACATGAAAAATTGTTTTAAAAAAATGGAGACGGATACGAACAATCACCGAAATGTCGTAATTTTTTTTTACTAAGCGTGGTGAGTATGCAGCGCCAAAAAACATAATCTTTCGTTTTATTCTTATCGTCCTCGTTCCGGTTATACTATAAGCGGGTGGCAATAGTGATTCTTGTGTTTCAATTTTTCACTAGTGTACTCTGCTACGAAAAAAAAAATGGTTCAAGTCGTCGAGCCTCGTCGAAGTATAAGAATGAATTTTCACTCTTAAGGAAAATTTCATCAAAGCTTTCGTTGTTTATATAATATGATAAAAAACGGTTCAACGTGGAACACCCCGATATTTTTGAACGTTTTTGCATTAAAAAAAAAAAAAAATCCGGATTAGCTGTGAAGAAAATTATACTAAACAAGTTATTGAAATAATCGTTTGAGTTTCCCGCCATTTCTCTGGGTCAAACGAATCTCTCCCCGCGGTACGTATGGAACGTGAGCAGAGAAAACATGGTGAGTGGGAGTAGCGGCACGCGACCATATTACGGAGGCACGTATATTATATGCCCGCGACCCCCCTCTACATCCTCCTATCTGCTCCTGTCGTCTCTCTACGATTCCCACAAAATTCCCGAAACGCATGAAAACCTTCGTTGCTTCGATCACAAATTACTCTGTAGCTTGAAAGAGTATTGAGTACGTTAGTTAATGAAATTCCTCGCGAACCGGAACAATAACAGACGTTTACTGCACGAAAAGAAATACTACGCCCTGAGAAAAATATTCTTTTAATTTTTTAACGGTCCGCCGGTTTTTAAGAAAAAGGGGGAGAGACATCTGGTCAACTCTGAACTTTCAATCTCGAGGTCATCTCACGAATTTTACTGTAGCGAATAATGCGTTACACGTTTTTATGAGGAATACAATTTTTCTGAATATAAACATCGTTGCGGTGATGCAAACTACCATCGCTACACATACGAAAACTATAAGCAAAATTAATGAACAAAAAACAAGATAATTTCCGTCAATTGTTTTTCCCAGCATTTCGTTCCTATTTTTTATTCAATACGATTCAGCCGAAGCTCTTTATTCGCGTGTGATATCGCGAGAAAGTTTCGGGGGTTGGATGAAGCATCGATCGATCAGGTTCCATCCCTCGGCCTCGAGCCTGAACTGTTGTGGGGATAGACGTAAACGTATTTGTGTAGACACATAGTAGAAGTACTATATGTACACGTTCTCGCGGTCATGAACGTACCAGGGGGCGCTTTGGGTCTTTGACGACAGGGCGAATCGCACCGTCGTGTCGACCGCGCTGGAAATTATCCTAAAAATTCTGTACCCACCCTTTTTTCTTCTCGCTACGCGATCATCAATTTAAAATCGTTTCATTTTGTTTCTTTTCATTACTTTCATAAAATAAAATCTTAAATATATCTTCTCAACGTATGCATAAAAAATTTCGAGGTCAGTGGTACCTGAGCTGATTTGCCGCTTGGTTATTACAATTCTTAATTTTTTTTTTTTTTCTTTAATCTTTTTCTTCCTATGCCGTGCTTCACGGATCTTACATAACGGTCATGCCGCGCCTACCAACTGCCAACCCCGTTATACGATTTTTATATACGCACATACGGATTTATATCATCACGATCGGTGCACTTCGAATCTGTCCCAAATGCATGTATGTATATAGTACAGAGAAATAAACAAATAATAATTTATAATTTTTTGAGGATAGTGCACGTATATATATATATATATATGCGGGGAGTCCGACACGAGCTGAGGTTATATATCGGTCATTTAAACTCGAAGGCACATCTGAACTGAATTTCGAATAAAAAGGGTAAAAGCCGTCTTTTGAAACGAACGCACCACCTACCTCTCGGTCCTCGAATGTCGATCGCTTACTCCTCCCGCCTTAGAAATTAATAATGCATCACAACAAGCGGTCAGCAGTGTGTCGCAGCGTTGTGCACGATCGAATTCGTTGTTCTCGCATGTACAACGATGTTCAATGCAATAATATCAAGATATCGATATCGAATTCGATTTTTCACGTAATCGTCGCTCTTCGGCCCCAATAAAAATTGCTTTTCCTGATTCTAGATTTAATTCGAAATCCAAATATGTCGATACGTTATTTGACATGATTTTTGGGACACCCCGTACACATGTGCACGTATGCTTGGAAACTCGTACAAGTATACACTCTGTCAATAATATTGTGTTGGGTTATATAAATAAATATAACTTATAGACATTTACGTATATACTGAGAGCCTGGCCCGCTTTTCAGGTATTATTAAACGAAAACACGAACTTGGGATCGCGTTTGGAAATTGGGTCAACGTGCTTCATTCGCATTTTTGTCGTCAATGAATACGAGCAGCAGGGAACGAAGATATAGTATAACCAAAAAAAAAAGAAAACAATGTTCGTAACGTCATTGAGAATTTGAGAACTTGATCGAATACGATTTATATGAAATGTTCTGCTAAGGTGCTGGATGTTTATTTTCATTTTTTTTATTCTTGGGCGTGTTCCTCGTCACGTGACTGACGTGACGAAAAAGCCTCCATCGTTTATTACGGATGGTTGGTATTATACCGACGCCTTTCTGTAAAATATCTCATATTTAATTATTCTCATCTAATTATCATCTATTCGAAAGAGAGAACAACAATAAAAGAATGATGAATTTTTGACATTTGACGTTTGATTTTTAGCTCAACATCGTGATTCTGTTTAATAAATATATTACATCCATTCATGGCAGACGCTTATATATGTACGCGCGCGCGCGCGCACAACACACAGCAGGCACGAATCACATTGAATGGTTCATTGCGAAAAAATCAGAGGTACGATTGAATTTTTGATACACGAAGACAGGTACATATGTAGAGAATGAAAAATGAGGAAAGCCGTCTTCGTTCTACGACCTATGACAAAAAATGATTACGATGTAACTTATTGGACGGTTCCTGCTCGACCTCAAACGGCGGCCATCATTACGTGGTCGATAAAACAGTGCTGCTCAAACGAATCGATATATATGTATATAGGCTTGCTCGTGTATACATTCAAGTATCAAAATCTCAATTGAATTCACTGCTCATGATGTCCTTACAAGAATCTAATGTCTGTACGGTAAAGAGAAAACAATGCTATGACGAGAACGAAACGCTGAGCTGGAAAAGCTCTATAAGCCGTTTTATGAATGAACGGGAAAGTGCGAAGCGTGCCAGAGTGACCAAGCATCATGGCCGCGACGTATATAAATAATATCCGTATATATATATATATGTATTTGACTATATGTGTGTGCATATGTGCTCGAGAGAGTTGGTATTCGGAAGGACGTAAATATATATACGAACGATAGAGCGACTAAAGTCACGTTTCGTGTTACATATCATTGCGTTCGTTTTCAAATTGTTGACATAAGGGCATGAAACGTATAGAAACGGAGTTCACCAGAAAACGGCGTATATTTAAAAACTAATGGCCGAACATACGTAATCATGCCACTATACTGTGTCTGTCATCACTTGCGGGTATTTAACGAAAAGGAGCGCTGAATTGAAATAAAAAGAAAAAACTCAACTGTGATTGGATGTGAATCTGCTCTAGATTCCTGCAGTCTGTACTATTTTATTGGACAAGTTGAATTTCGATGGGGTTCAGCACAGTTTCGACCTGAGAAACGTGATCAATGTCTTTCTACGTCGAGAACAAACCGGAATTAACAATAATTGGGGAGCCGTACCAAGTGTTAACCACAAATGTATATATACCTTGAGAATTCGATGCATTGTATAATCAAGGGGTCGCACCAGTAAATATTCTAAATTCCCGGCAGAATTTGTGGTGTGAAGGACTCATAAAACGTAAATATTAAAGCTCAACGCAATCGTTCTCACTCGGTATCAACGCATATATTTGCCCTCGGCATATCGCGCTCTCCCTCTCTACAGATTGTAGTCTCGTCGCATTATACAAAGAACGCCTGTCACCGAGGTGACGAGCCGAACACAGCATGGCTGGACTTTTCTACCAAGCTGCTGTCACGCCGTGAAATCTCTATCCTTTTTCTCCCGTGCCCCTTCGTATGGCGCATCGCGGACACCAATCCTGGAGCGCGATTCTTTTCGCTTGGCGCTTATTGTAGCCGCCACCAACGACGCCACTGCAGTCTACCGCGTTTGACACCCGGCTGACAAAACCGTCGAGAGAGCAACACAATCCTATATATACGTAAATGTATATGTATGCGCCACATGCTCGTCACTCGTCAATGTAGTAGAACCGCGACAGCAGCTTTGTATATACATACATTATAATAAACGTCGCGTGGGCGTAAGTGGCGCGTGCCATCGTCTTTCTTTCTCGTTTTGCGAACGGTCAGAGACGACAACATTGCTCACGTACGATATGCCTCACTTTCGATCCTCCTTAATTTTCTCCGCACTTGCATCGATATCCTTTGTGTCTTATGACATAGTACTATTAAACCCTTTCTCTGCTATCCCTCCATCGCTGTATACAACCACGTATTTCATATTTTGTTACAAGCCGCTACTCTGATCATCTCCGCCCTTCTATTTCCCTCACCGCGACCCAATCCGTATGCGGATCGTTGCTTATGCTGTTCTATTCACGCAGTATCGAAACCTCAAGAACGCGGGTGGCCATTTTGTATGATCACCCCTGACGAAGAATGGGTCGGTTTCTTTTTCCACGTTTATATAGAGACAATTTTGACAGCCTTTTTCCAAGGAGCAGTTTTCCAATTTACAATTTTACATATTTATAATGAGCAAAAATATGATAAACTCTCTTAAAAAAAAATTTGTAATTTCAATGAATAATAACCACCAAAAAATTATAGTTTTTATGTACGTTACAACATGTTTGAATTATAATAATAAATATTGCACTACAAAAAAAAATTGATATCAATATCCGTCCGACCCATATGTTGCATATCATAACCTTTGAGCATTCCAAGTTCCAAGAGAGGCGATATACAATTGCCTTCCAAAGCCATCTTGCGCCAGGATATCGCACTCTGCATTCTATTTCTCTCCTCCCCCGCAACCTGTCGCTCCTTTCCGTAACTATATATACAACACCCCTGGTATTACTTTGTCGTGGAACAGGATTGATACAACATATGTATAGCCAGCCACCTATAGTCACTCTTTGTCTCGTTTACGGCGATCCGAGAAGTGGAAGATTCCTATCTCGATTGCAAATACATTTTTTTGATGTTCGAGCCCCTGTTTTTTTTTAATCAAAATTGAACGAATTTTCTTGTTTAAGATAAGGATTTCGACATGAAATTTGATTACAAATTTATGATCGTTCAAAAATTCGTTCATCCACTAACTTTTTGAAGAAATTAATTAAAAAAATCATAGTATCAAAATTCACATTGCGTCGAACAGATGTCGTGATTGACAGCTGTCAACTACCGGCTCGATAATATTCTTTCTTACGCATTTACATTAGCCTGTGTACGTATTTATTGAGGTTACTTTGAAACGACGATCCCGTTATACGAAAATTTTGACAGTACTCGTAATGGAAATTGGCATGAAATTTCTTAGGAAATTTCATTACTAATAATTGTGAAAACTCTGAAAGAAAGTGAAGAGCTTCGAGAGAGTTCGACGATCGAGCGTATAAACATGCGTTGACCGAGAACACTGCTGCGAACACAGCGCCACGAGTCACAGCTGGGAGAACCTACAGAAATTGTTATCAAACATTCACGGAAATGTCACACTTGACATTCGTGAATCCTTCAATTTTCCCCACAATTCAAAAAAAATCTCGAGAAAACTTGTCAAAAATCCACAATAATACTATTTTCGAAAGGAAAAAAAATGTTTCTCGGTAACATGGAACGATGAAACAATGCATAACGTGTAAACTGCGAGACACCCTTTAACTGAAACTGACATCCGCGTGTCTGTTCGGTGCGTAGTGTCAATAAACACCACAAATATGACGGATGAGAGAAGGTCCGAAGCTTCACGCGCATGACAGTCGTTTCTCGTCGTCGATGTAGTACTTCTAAACATTTAACTTTCGACCGTGTTTCCCGCTTCGATACAGAAATAAAATTACATCTATGAAACTACGGCTTTGGTGAAAAAAAAAAAAAAAAAAAAAAAAAACAGAAAAATTAGAAAAACTGAAGACGGTGGTTATATTACGTAAACCACAATACATCACGGATTAAATTGGATCGTAAGATCATAAGATAAAAGGCGAATCGTAACGCGTGGAATCGTAAATCTGGCAATGTATGTCGCGCGACCGGCCATTATCAAATCGCGTTGTACGAATACGCCAAGTTGTTACAACGACCACGCTTAGCTGCCGGCGGCGGGATTTTAGTCAGAGCACTAATAGCCTCAAGATCACTCTACCAATGAGATTTCTTCTTGGGATCACGTGACCCTGTCAACCAATTGCACGATATCGTCTGATGCGACGTCCTGGCAAGGGGAAAGAGGGGCGCTCAACACGGGGCATATTTTTTGGGGCTGACAAGCGTAGAAAAAGTTCTCGTCAAGAACGCGGCCGCCATTTTACGTTGGCTGATAGCTAACCTCGGCGGTGTGTGTGTGTATTTGTACGTGTACGCGGTGCCCCCGTGCGGCATTAGTTCGCGCTTCGCTTCGCGAATATATCTTCGGAGCGATCCTCCTACCTACTCCCCCCCCCCGTCCCTCTTAGCGCTCCAGTCTCCCCCCTCTGCCGCTCGCCGCCTCGTTATTACGCGTCACGGCGTAGCTTGACGTTATATTCGAAAAAGTCCTTCGTCCCATCGTGCGTACGCGTCCGGAAGACCAAGGATTAAAAAGAAGAAGGAATCGAGGGAAAGGGACAGGTCGGTTTGGTTAGAGGGTTCAGTCGCGTACGCGGAAACAAAGCCCGAACGACGTTGTTACGCGTCGATTTCGCGCGCCCATTAAAAACCCCCGAGACACGGAGAATAGAGAGAGAGGGAAAGATAGCTCGCGGTACCGGACGAGGCTGAGAAAGAGCGAGATCAAGTGAACTGTCTCTCAGTCTGTCTCTATCACTCTCGCTCGACGAAGGCAAGATGGTGCCAGCGGGCCTCGAATGCGATATATAGTCTCCGCGAGCCAGCGGCGTGCGCGCAGACATTATATTAGTACAGTGTCGTGTTCCGTGGTGAGCGGTGGTGGTGCGCTGCTGTCTCTTCGTGTTTGCTCCACCGTACAACACACCGCGCGCGCGAGGGACCGACCGACAGACATAGTGAAGAGAAAAAAACCAAAGTGCGTGCGTGCATGTGTGCAACAGAAATAAAGGGAAGAAATAATACAAGTGGGAGTGCACGAGAAAGATAGAAAAAGTGAGGAAGTGGAAACCTCTGAAGTCGTGGATATCGTGGTTTTTCATGTAAGGGCCGCGTCGAAGCGCGTTGCCCGCCGATCTATCGGCGTCACGAGCGCCAATCGGTCAAACGGTAATAACACGCGAACACCAAGTGCGAACCAAACGTCGTTCCCGTTTACGTTCACGTCGCCGTCGCCGTCGACGTCGTTCGGTGGAGATTGTCGGACGTCGACGATCGCACCTCCCTCCCCCCCTTTCACCTCTACCCCTCACCTTACCCCCCTCAAACGCCCCCCTTAATCTGTCTTTCTTCTCTTCTCGAATTGCCGAAAGTGTGTCTACAATTGTGTGCGCGATTTCAGCGCGTGTGTTTTCGCGTGCTCTTCTTATTCCTCTTCTCCACGTACGGAAAAATCACAGTGGGCATCCGCGCTCTTTTTTAAAATCTCTTACTCGAGCTCAAAACAAACACTTTTATGAATCCTCTACCTTTTCCGTCTCCTCCTCTTCCTCCTTCTACTCTTTTC
The DNA here is from genome assembly GCF_019457755.1 of Venturia canescens. Classification (NCBI taxonomy): domain Eukaryota; kingdom Metazoa; phylum Arthropoda; class Insecta; order Hymenoptera; family Ichneumonidae; genus Venturia; species Venturia canescens. Next base: position 560,327 of record NC_057421.1, on the reverse strand, counting down.
CTTCCGCGTTTTTCTTCTCGCGTTTGAGGGAAAAGAGAGACCGCGAGAAAGAGAGTGAGCGAGAGAGAGAAATAAAGAAAATAAAGGAGAAAAACGGTGATATGCCCGATGGCTGATGCTGCGGCGGCAAAGCGTGTACGGGGGACGCTCCGCCGCGCCGCGCTTCTTCAACCTCATCTACATCATCATCATCGTCATCTACTTCTTCTCCTCGTTCTTATTCTTCATCGTCATCACCGTCGGCAACCCCGTGGACTCATTGTTTGTAATAATCGACGATTTGTCTGGCCACACACGCTTTTGTCGCGGTGAGCTTCGAGTTGTCCATCGAATTCTGAAAAGTACCGTGTTTTTTTAGTGATAAATAAGTCAAATAATAAACAGTGAAAATTCGAAAGAAACGTCGCCAGGTTCGGTTTATAAATCGTATTCCTATGAGTATATCTACATGTGCGTGTGTGCTTTTTTTTACCTCTTTTCGAACGTACTTCGACGAGTGAAAAAGTGCGAATAACCTGTGTGGCCCTCAACAATCCTCCCTCCTTCATTGAAGGAGAAGATTGTTTTTTTTTCCTTTTTTTATTTAACATTGGGAGCTTTTTACGATAAACGTGGAATTATACGTATTTCTCGCGCTCGTCTACGCGGCGGGCAACTACGAGCAATAGCACCCGTGCAAGGAAAAGGCGCTCGTGCCCCTGAGCTCGACAAGAGACATGGCCGACCACCTAGTGGACGGACCGCCGAACAAACGGCCCAAACTCGCCGATTCCTTTCAAGGACCATCTGATTCTTCCGGTAAGTTCCAGTAATACTTTTTTTTTTAACCCTCTTTCTTTCCGCGTATGATTAAATTACTGTTATTATTATTTATGGATGTGTACGCGGAAATATTTGTTTCTACAGTTATATACCTATTTTTCTGTTTTCTCGAATTCCTTCACACTCACACACGCGAATCCTCTGTTGTTCACGCTCCTGACTCGAACTTTCCTGGAATGAACCTTTTTTCCTTTCTGCATACCCTAAAATAACAAAAAAACAAACGTCAGAACGTAAATAATACTAACCTCAATATTTCAGAGTGTCCTTGGAAGTTCTTTTCATATCCGGCAACCTCTAGAAACCATTGTTAAGGTTTTCAGTCCTTTTTTTTCGTCCAAAGATAAAGGATTCGCTCATGTTGGTTTTTGAACTCTGAGGATTGTCACTACGACGCTGAAGTTTGCAACGTTGGAATCCAACGAAATGATCTAAAATACCTTGCAATAATTTCAGTAATTCTCTAATTTCGTTTTCTGCCGAATTAGCGATTCGTCGTTTTTCAACCTGTATCAATACTTGATGAAATACTTATAAAATTGGTGAATTACAAATGTTTTTTCGTTCATTCCGTTGTATTCTAACGTTGCAAACTTCAGCGTCGTCTGTCACTTGCTACGGTGCTTTGTGTTTTGGTTATCAGTTTTCATTAACCTGAGATTTATCGATGCCTCAACATAATGGACTTTTTGAATTGTATTGATTTTTCATACTGCAATTCCAATTCCTTTTGTTTTGTATCGCAGTTTGATTTTCATTTTATTTATTTTAATTTTTGGAACAATCTCTGAAGAACCAAGTTTCGACACAAACTAATAAATGAGTTACAACGGAGGAACTACCAATAAAAAAGATGAATGTAAATTTGAAAAAAGGCACTGACAAATTGCAAGAATGAAATAAATGAAAAATTTGCAAAAAAAACAACTGAATTTGCAAAGCGATAGAATAAATACATCAAATCTAAGTCAAACTTGAAGAATGATTGAACCAAATGCAGGGAAATATGAGAATGACAAATACTTGAAAAAAGAGGAACGGATAAGTGAAGAAAATGAGCATAAAACATTGTAGAACAGTAAGAAAAGGAATGTTTTGATATTCGTGGTATGCAAAGGGTTACGAAAGGACTCCAAGAAAATCCTTGACCCAATCTCCAAAATTCCCTAAACAATCCCCCGCACGACTTGCGTTGGACATTTTTCACATTGGTTAAAAATAATTTAAGACTCAGGATTGAATTAAACGTTGGTCTGCGTTTCGCTCCATCGTTCTTGTATAGTTTCCAGTATCCGGTATATAATGTTTATAAATATATATTGAAAGATATACATGCATATTTATATATATATATATATATCAATATATTCATATGTAGAAAATTCGTAGAGCATGTTGGATGTACGAGCATTTTTGACCATACTTCAACTACAACTTTTCTCTTTATTTGTTTATTGGTTTTTTTTTGCTCGCATGAGCTACGCACTAACCACAGTTTCTTTATTCAGTTTTCTTCTTTTCTTTTCCTCGTCGTTGAACTCTCTCTCTCTCTCTCTCTCTCTCTCTCTCTCTCTCTCTCTCTCTCTCTCTTTCTCTCTCTCTCTCTCTCTCTCTCTCTCTCTCTCTCTCTACACTCTTTCTTGCCACTATATAATTGTTCCTCGGCAAATCCCTTCAATGTCCACGAGAACACAAACATATCAGGACAGAAATTCGAAACGGAGAATGAAAGAATAAATCAAACTGCGAGATTTGAAAATGGAAGATACAACTTGTACTTGAGCGTGTAAACAAAAAAAATGTAATGAATTGAAAAAACGGTCACTGAGCTGTGCAGCAAAACGAGTCGTAGAAACATTTTTCATTCTTTATAATTTCTTTTGAAGAACCAGAGGATCTTTGCCTTGTTGTCATTCTTGGGAAGATCTGTCACGTTGGACCTTGCAGTAATGTTTATTTTTCTTTCCAAAAGCTATACATTACTGTACGAACACTATACAGTATAGTGGTTTAATAATTATTTGACTTAATAGACAATAAAGGAAGCCTGAAAATACAATATTTCTGTATTTTTTTCAATCTCCATATATCGTTTTTATGTTTTTACGACTCGAGTTTTTTGTAGAGCGTTAAAAAAAATTTTTTATCAAGTTTAGCTTGGTGAACGAATAAAGAACTGCAGATGAAATGGAAATAAATTTTCCGTGCAATTTGGTCCACAATGTGAATATTTTTCTGACCAACAGTGATTTTGTCGACTAAATTTTGTTTTCTTTGTTGTTTTTATTTTTGTGGAAACAAGAGGGAAACATGAATTTTAGTTGTTATAAATCACACGAATTTTTGAAGATGACAAAATTCGAAAATCAAAAAAAAACTATTCTTGCCTTTTTGATGACAAAAAAACGTATGATACATGTAGTGGGTATGGCGCCTCTAATGATGCACCATTATACAAACTACGGGGGAGGTGGCAGTGGTAACTTACAACAAATGCAGGGTCCGCCTCAACAGCTACATCTGCAACAGCATCAGCTCCAGCCGCATTGGAACAACCATACAGCCCAGAAAAGACGTAAATATTATTCAAAAAGTCGAAAAGAAAAATCGTATAAAAAAAAGCAATCGAAAGAAGAATACAAATAAATTACAGTCGAAAAATTAAATATCAGACGGAGAAAAGTGAAAAATTTCGTCGATTCAATCGAAATCTATGAATAGAGAGCGAAATATGAAAACCAAAAAGATGGAACGATCGAAAGATACTCGTGAAAAATTGGGAATCAAATAATATAATATTGGTAAAAAGAGAATTGGGGGAAAAAAAAACAGACATGCGGCAAACATACGCGGAGCTCTAGAATCTCAGACAACCCTCAATCCCTAGGCTGACATTTTTTTTTTCAAGTCCCTCACACACGAAAAATTTTCATTTTCATTCTTCATATTTAGATGATTTTTATAATTTTAGTTTTTTTTTTATCATTCTCATGGAAGATAAATTTGTTGGTCGAATTTTTAGGATTGGTACGAAGGGCGGAATTTGCACGGTAGGGAAAAACTAGTAAACCTATTCTGGTTATGTCTTCAGTCTTTGCGGCGATTCATTATATTAATTTAATTTTTTTTTTTTCCATTTTATCCGTTTTTCTGGTCGGCAATGGTTGATAAAAGATATTCGAATCGATGCCTTTGAATGTATCGATGAGACTCAGTCAACGGTCCTACTTGTCATTTATTATAAATTGCCAATGATGATTCCATTATTTTTTTTCTTTTATACGCGATTTCGCATATAGATAACTATTCCTTAGATATAAACTTGTATCGGAGAATGTGTAATATTTATACCACTATATACAAATATAAATGAAAATGAATAAATATTCATGTGTATATATTCATATTTATTCGTATATTTATATATTAAGGTAAAAATATTACACATATATTACGTTTGTATATTCCCCTTGTTTTGATAAAACGTTTTCTGAAAACGACTGTTTGATCTCTAAGCATGTCTCTTTACAACAACATCAACACCAACAACAACAACACAACAACAACATGAACCGATACAACAAAAGCAAACAATTTTTTTGCAAATACTTGCAGATGGTAGCTTTGCCGCTTTTTCGTAGTTAAGCACGAGTTTACTGTGAAAACAAATATATATTAAAATTTAAATAATCATCATGAAATAATATTGATAATAATAAGAATATTAAAAACAAACCAAAACTGCTGTATTATATTAAGGCTCCCTTGAGTTTCTGCTCGTGCGGTGTATGTCTCATGTCTTATTTATTTCACGCATTTATTTATCTCTCGTTTATGGCGTTAATATCGTAGAAGTTTTTTGTATAAAAAAATTTACATATCTGAATATAAATCACGTTTCATATACCCTATTTTTGCAATACACCCATATACATATATATATATATATACATATATATATATATATATATGTATGTATATGGATTATTTACATAGATATGTACGTAATAAATGTAACACTCGTCGAACTGTGATAAGGCAAACTTCGACGAGCTTTCTTCAGTATGAAACGGAAAATTGGATGCGAAGATACATTTTTTTCACCGTATCCGTGATTATTCAATTTTCTCTTTTACTTGATTTTTTTAATCCTCTGTTTTTTTTTCTTCCCACGTCAATGCTGCTTACGCATCAAACATCTCGCGCGGTTGTAGAACATCATTTACATTCTTTGTATTTTTTTTTTGTATTTCTGATTGTTTGGTTTTTTTTCCGAGCTATAGACGAAATCGATTTGAGCTAATAATGGTGGAGGTACTAATTCTACCTTTGTTAAATCACTAACATATTTATTTCGATTTCTGCTGATCGTATCAATCATCTAGTACAAAAATTTAAATTCTTTTTTCTATCAATCAAAGTTCGCAGGCTTTGAAGCGGTTGCTCGAATTTTCAAAATGTTTTTTATTCATTGATAGAAGTTGCGAAGAGTGTGCACGTGTTTGTTAAAGAATGGAGAAAAAAAAGTCTAGCATCCAATTAATTGAAATTAAGGCGTTAGCTCGCCCGAATAAATTAAAACGACGAGGCGAATTTTTAACGATTTAATTACGTTTTGTTAGATTACATAACGAACACGGATATGTTTGATCTCGAAAATGATCTACCGGACGATCTGCTATCGTCGGGGTCCTGGGGTTCCGCGACTGAGAGCGCTAAACCACCGGCAACAGGTCCAGGACCCGGGCAACAGAATGGTGCTCTCGATGCCGATCTTCGACAGCACGTACAACAACAACAACAACAGCAACAACAACAGCAGCAGCAACAACAACAGCAGCAGCAACAGCAGCAGCAGCAACAACTTCCTCATCATCTCATACAACAACAGGTTTGTTTCACGTATATCTATTTTTCATCTCAATTTGCTTGTCGCATCGTCATCGCATTTGCTTCAATTAAAAACGACAAAAAAGAAATGACTCGAGTTTCATTGGACGATGCTGTTAAATATATTGTATAAAAACGAATGATGGATTAATTTGTTGCAGGGCAACAAAAACTTAGTGGCCAATTCGTTAGCTCTGGCAGCTGGTACTTTAGGCAGTAAAAGTCCAAATATGCAATCACCACCGAACGTCTCAGTCTCGAAAGGAGTGGTCGATCAACAAATGGTAATGGGAAATTTACCAAGCAGCATAGCAAGCTCACTCGCGAACAATCCAATGTCGATCGCGAGCTCAATGGGTGGGTTACAATCTTCCATGAACAGCATGGCTGGTACGAATAATCCCGCCATGTCCATGCCCGGGGCCATGAATGCGGGGCTCGTCATGACCAGTAGTGCAACCGGGAACAACAATATGACCGGCGGCATGGCTGGTGGTGGATTAATTGTTGCCAATAGCCTAAACAAACAACCGCTCAATACCGTAAGTATTTCTCTTTGATCCCATTGTTTTTTCTTCAAACCTTATTAGATTATGATTAATATATTCGTATGGTTCAAAGAGACATCGAAACGATAAAACTATATGTTTTCAGGTAACGATGATGGGTCCGAATTCACAAGGTATTCATCATCCTGCGGGTCCTCATAACCAGATGCAAAATGGTCCGGTTATGATAAATGCGCGGGCGGTGGCGATGCAGCAGCAACAGCAGGCACAGGCGCAAGCCCAACAGCAACAGCAGCAGCAGCAACAACAAGCGCAACAACAGGCCGCTGCGGTACAACAGCAGCAGCAGCAACAGCAGCAGCAGCAGCAGCAGCAGCAGCAGCAGCAGCAGCAACAGCAGCAACAACAACAACAACAACAACAACAACAACAAGCAGCCGCGGCCGTAGCAGCCCAACAGCAACAACAGGCCCAACAACAGGCTCACATGGTTGGACCGGCGAGAGGTCAAAGTCCTCACCAGCCAGTCCATCAAGGTGGAATTGTCGGTCCAGGCCCGGGGCCGAGAATGCCAGCACCACCGAATATGGCGAACATGTCGAATATGGGACAGATGAGCGCTTCGAGCCCTTACGGCTACGGTTCGCCAGGAAATGGCCCTGGAACTGCTGTAGGTGGTGTTAATCCCGTTTGCGTTGTAACGCCTCTTCAAAGAGGCGTCGGTGGAAGCGTAACTGCCATGCAAGTAGGAAGATTCGGTGGTCCTGGCGGACCCACTGGTACTCCAAATGTAACCGCTGGTCAAGAAGGCGGTATGGCTCAACAGGCCCAACCACCTGCACCCAGTCCGGCACAGCCGCAATCTGGTGCACCCAGCGGCGGACAGCCCGGACCTCAGCAGGCCACCCAGGGACAAATGCCTGCTGGCGGTGCTCAGCCAGGTAAAAATGGTATTTTTCTCTTTATTCTTCATATTCTTTCCTGCGTCGTATAAGTGTGAAACCTTATGTTTTCTCATCGCATTCAGCCGACAATGTTCGATAAACTTTTTCGCTGGGTCAAAGTTAAACTTCTTTCTAACCCGTCATATATTCTCAACACGAGGAGAATAGATCGTTTTGTACAATCGATAACCGTAACACCGAAGAAACGAAATTTTTTATATCCGTTCTACGAGTACTTGAAATTTTGATAATTTATTTCTAGGCGCTCCACAATCGACTGCAGATCCGGAGAAACGTAAGCTCATTCAACAACAATTAGTGCTATTATTACACGCGCACAAGTGTCAAAGAAGGGAGAGTCAGACCAACGGTGAAGTTTGGCAATGTACTTTGCCCCACTGCAAGACCATGAAAAACGTATTGAACCATATGACCACGTGTCCCGACGGCAAAAACTGTACGGTACCACATTGCAGCTCTTCCAGACAAATCATCGGTCATTGGAAACACTGTCAAAGAAGCGATTGTCCTGTTTGTTTGCCGTTGAAACAGGCAGATAGAAACAGAATCGCCAACACAACGCCTGGTAACGACTTCTACATGTTCAAAACTTTGCTTTATTGAATCGTTGAAAAATTTAGTAACTTTTTTTTAGATGCTAAATTCGTTTAAAATTGCGATGCTCATATGCTCTCAATTACTCTTCCGTTTGAGTATTTCATTTTGAATGGAAAAAAAAAAAAAATGTTTGCAGCCCCGACGGCCCCTCAGCCAAATAGTCAACCGAATCCGAGTCCATCGGATATGAGGAGAGCCTATGATGCTTTGGGTATTCAATGTCCGACGACAACACCTACCCTTCTACCGGGCCAGGGTGTTGGGCGTGGTGTTCGAATGCCCGGGCCAGGAATGCAAGGGCCTCCGGCAACGATGGCGGGTGCTAGGCTCGCTCAACCTCAGTCTCAAAGTAATATCCCCGCCATAAACCGAAGGAAAACGAACTTGCGGATTATGAACAGTTTACTCAACTTTTATTAACGCGCAGAGAATATTTCAATTATATATATTTTTTTAATTACAGCTGTGCCAGGACAACCCGTGGTCGGTACGGCACAACAAGTAGTTGCGCCGAACGTATCCCTTCCATTAAGTTCGGATCCGACGAGCGTCGCAACGACTGGAAGTCAAGCGGTCTCGACGACCGGTCCGACATCCGCGGCAGCCGCGGCTGCTGCAAATATTCAACAATCCGTCAGTATGCAGCAATTGTTCGGTCTGAATGACTCCGGTCAGCCGGGAATTCTCAGTGATAATCGCCTAGCACCGCTGCAATTACCCGGTGGCTTACAGCCCGGACAAGTTACCGCATCTCCTGTTCAAGGCACCAAGGAATGGCATCAATCGGTTACTCCAGATCTTCGCAATCATCTCGTTCACAAACTGTGAGTTTTCTCCTGTCGCTCGTTTGTTTCAACATTCTATTCTTATTTTTTGGGTATTCATTTTCGTTGTCATAGTTGTCCTATATAATTCGGGCATATTTATTTAGTTCATTCAAATTCTTCAGAATAATGGCAGTTCCCCCTCATCCGAATATTTTTTTACTTGAATGAGATATTATTTTGAATTTCCAATCTGTTTATTTGTTTTTTCACATAATTCATGATTTTCACCTTCAACAGAGTACAAGCGATCTATCCGATCCCCGATCCCCATGCCATGCTCGATAAGCGTATGCACAATCTTGTTGCTTACGCGCGAAAAGTCGAAGGTGATATGTTTGAAATGGCCAACTCGAGATCCGAGTACTATCATCTGCTTGCTGAGAAGATTTACAAAATTCAGAAAGAGCTTGGTAAGTACAGAGAATTCATATTGTACTCAATTAATTGACTTTTCAGCCATAATTACTTGTTTCAAAATTTTCTCTAACTTCTCTGGATACATTAGTGAGGATCTTTTGCCGGATACACTTATTTAAATTGTCACAGAATGGTTTATTGTTTCTTTTTTTTGCCGATGAGACAATCTTGCAATAAGATTGATGCTAACGATGTCATTAAGAAAGTCTCAGATTAATGGTTACAAATGAACATTGCGTGTAAAACCAGATGAAAAACGACAGAAGCGAAAGGAACAACAATTGGCACAACAGCAACAACAACCGCAGTTGCAAAGCGCGGCGGGTCCGGGTTTAAGACCATGCGCGCCACCGACGGTTGGTGGCGGAGCTGTACAAGCACCACGAGCGGTCCCACCAAATCTTCGGAGTCATTCTCCGGGGATGGCGCAATTGGGTTCCTTACCAGGAATGGGAATGCCTCACAGTCGAATGCAGTTTCCACAGCAGCAGCAGCAGCAGCAGCAGCAGCAGCAGCAACAACAACAACAAACGCAGGCGCAACAACAACAACAACAACAACAACAGCAGCAGCAACAGGCTCAGGCGCAACAACAAGCACAGGTGCAGCAGCAACAACAAGCAGTTCAGCAGCAAGCGCAACAAGCGGTGCAACAGCAACAAGCAGTGCAGCAGCAACAAGCGGCGCAGCAACAAGTAGCTCAACAACAACAGCAACAGGCGGTTGCGGTGCAACAAGCGCAGCAAGCTGCACAACAACAAGCTCAACAAGCGGCGCAACAACAAGCTCAGCAAGCTGCTCAAGTTCAGCAACAACAAGCAGCGGCTCAAGTACAGCAACAACAACAGGTCGTTCAACAGCAGCAAGTTACGCAACAGCAGCAGCAGCAGCAGCAACAAGCTCAGCAACAACAACTTGTGGGACCACCTGGTCCCAGTCCGAATGGACAGGCAACGACGAACCCGAATATGGTACAGAATCCCGGGCTGAGCCCGTTCGGCCAGCCGCAAATGTCGCAGGCAAATCTCACAACGACGACGACTTCTGCGACATCTAGTCAATTTCCGACGTCGAACGGCACTTCCGGTTTACCGAATAGTTCACCGGTACAAAATCAGCACCAATTTCCTGAGCTTCTGAAGGTCCGTTTGGCACAGGTTCAAGCTGCTCAACAGCAGCAGGATCAGCAACGACAACAGGTACAACAACAGCAACAAAGTCAGCAACCGCCTCAAGCCACTAGTACGCCCAGTCAAAATGCGAATGCAACCACGATGCCTCAAGCTCCCTCGCCCTTCAGCGGATTACAACAACAGCAACCGAACAATCAACAGCCGCAGCAACAACAGAATAATCAGCAATTTGCGAACAATAGGCCACTCTCAGCATCGACGCCAAACGAAAGTGGAATTTCCGTAACAACGCCTCAAACAATTCCACCGCCGGCATCGAGTGGACCGAGCCCAGGGCCAGCACCAACAACGAACGGACCTCAATCCGTAACTTCCACACCGAATACACCTTTAGTTCCTTCTTTAATGACTCCCAGTCAACCGGTTCCAACGGCAAGTCAAACTCCTCCTCATCCCGGCACGACGCCTTCGCCCGCCAGCAGCCTCGCGAGCCTCGGTAAAGGGATGACTTCGCAGGAAAGAGCCGCGCTGAATGCCCCGAGAAGTTCGTCCATGTCCTCGCAAATGGCTGCCATTACCGCCGCTCTCGATCGCGACAATTCTCCCAGTCCACCGACCAACAATTCAAAGGGCAAACTCGATTCTATCAAGGAAGAAAATATTAAGATGGAAATAAAACAGGAGGATGGCTGCACGGAAAACCATCGTATGGGCGGTGGAAAAAGTGCGAACAACGAGGTTTCCGTAAAAACCGAGATTAAGACTGAACCGATGGAGGAAACTTCCGGCGAGCCTAGTGGTATCGTTAAGGAAGAAGCCTGCATCAAGGAGGAACCGATCACGCCGATGTCCGGTCAAGATCCATCCACCTCCGATATTCAACCAATCGTACCCGAGCCCATACAGACCAGTGGTACTTCCACCGATAAAAAACGTCTCTGCCTTTTCAAACCCGAAGAACTCATGAAAGCTTTAACACCTACTCTCGAAACCCTTTATAAACAAGATCCCGAGTCTTTGCCCTTCCGACAACCTGTTGATCCTCAAGCCCTTGGCATTCCCGATTATTTCGATATAATCAAAAAACCCATGGATCTTTCCACGATCAAGAGAAAACTTGATACCGGGCAGTATAGTGACCCTTGGGAATACGTTGATGATGTGTGGATGATGTTTGATAATGCTTGGCTGTATAATCGAAAAGCCTCTCGAGTTTATCGATTTTGTACAAAGGTAATCTACACACCACCACCTCATTTGTAAAGCGACCGATCGATATCTACCACCGCCTTTTCAATCCATTTGACGTTTTGTTTTTCCTTTCCAGCTTTCCGAAGTATTCGAACAAGAGATTGATCCTGTTATGCAGGCCTTGGGTTATTGTTGTGGTAGGAAATACACCTTCAATCCTCAAGTGCTTTGTTGCTACGGTAAACAACTCTGCACGATACCAAGAGACGCCAAGTACTACTCGTACCAAAATAGGTCAGTTTTAACATTGGGTTAACTCATTTTTTCATTTCCTCTCATTATATGTAACACTTTTTTTTTCAATGCTTTCTGCCATCACCTGTGCTAATACTATTATCAATGTATTCCGTCGATTCTAACAGCATCAATTCATTTTGACAAAAAAAACATCTATCTTGATATAATTCCCATATAGATGGCGTAGAGTATAAGCGCGCACACCCACACTGTAACGAGAATTTTTTGAACTTGAAAATTTGTCTCGATTGTGTGTGCGCTACATTAAAGTAAGACAGGATAATTAACCAAATTTGGCGTTTCTATCACTTTTGGCCAGTCACCTGATCTACAAAAAAAAAATAAAAAAATATATTCAGAGTTAATATTATAAAAGATAGATTTGGAAATGCTCAGTGCAAAAAAGATGTTGACAATGACGTAGAATGAAGTTTAGATCGTTCATAATCAACGAAAATTATTACATTTATGAAAATACGTTAAAAGTATTATCACTCGGTGTCATTTTACAGATACACCTTTTGTCAGAAATGTTTTAACGACATTCCTGGTGATACCGTTACTTTGGGAGACGATCCAACGCAACAACAAGCGTAAGTAATATATAAACGAGTTGGTTTAAAGGATCGGAAGGAAATCTGGGGAAAAAGACAAATGCAGCGAATAACTCAATGGAATCATGCAAGATCATATTCTAGATTATCAACAAATTTTATTGTGTTAAATTTTTTTCGGTTTTTTTTTAAGATATCTATTTTTGTATGCTAGTATATCGTTCTATGCTGATTATCCCCGAAATATTTAAAATGAGGAAAATGTTTCATGAATCCAAACATCTTTGGCAATATTTCGTAATCTTGAAGTTCTGGAAGCAAAAAAAATTTGAATAAAATTGGATCTTTCAAGATAGGGTACTTGGGATTGTAGAGTTAGATACGGTAATCTAGAAAAAAATTGACTGTCTGGTTCAAAAAATTATTTATTTGCGATAAATAAATAAATAAATAATGTTAATATTCCAGAGCAATAAAGAAAGAACAATTTCAAGAGATGAAGAACGATCACCTGGAAACCGAGCCTTTCGTCGTGTGTACGGACTGTGGCAGAAAAGTGCACCAAATTTGTGTTTTACATATGGAGAGCCTTTGGCCTTTAGGGTAAGTTCTCATACGGCTGTTGTTGATTGAAAAGTAAATCAATTCGAAAATTCGACACTAACTAAGCAAACGAGATAGACCAAATAAAGAGGAATTTGCAATGTGGCAATCGTTTTGCATATTATGAAACATAAAACGTGATGGAAAATAAGATAATTTCGTGTGTTAGAAAAAAAACATGTTACTCTTTGTGTTATTACTTTCTCGTGCACACTCGGTTTGTGTTGATGAAAATTAAAAAATGTTGAAACGTCCTTTTGTCGGATCAGATTTACCTGTGATAATTGCCTGAAGAAGAAGGGCCAAAAGCGAAAGGAGAACAAATTCAACGCGAAAAGATTGCCTGTGACGAAGCTCGGAACGTACATTGAAACGCGGGTGAATAACTTCCTGAAGAAGAAGGAAGCAGGAGCGGGAGAAGTAGCGATAAGGGTGGTAGCCTCGAGCGATAAAATTGTAGAGGTAAAACCGGGAATGAAAAGTCGTTTTGTTGATGTCGGGGAAATGCAAAAAGAATTTCCGTACCGGGCAAAGGCACTATTCGCGTTCGAGGAGGTTGACGGCACCGACGTTTGTTTCTTCGGCATGCACGTTCAAGAATATGGGAGCGAATGCACCCCGCCAAACACGAGGCGTGTCTATATCGCCTATCTCGATTCCGTGCATTTCTTCAAACCCCGACAATTCCGTACCGCCGTCTACCACGAAATTCTTCTCGGTTATTTGGACTACGCTAAGCAACTCGGCTACACAATGGCTCATATTTGGGCCTGTCCACCCTCCGAAGGCGACGATTATATATTCCACTGCCATCCACAGGAACAAAAAATCCCTAAACCCAAGAGATTACAAGAGTGGTATAAAAAAATGCTCGATAAAGGCATGGTCGAGAGAATCGTGCTCGATTATAAGGTAATGCACCATTTTTTGTACGTTAAATACTGAGAACGCGGGGTGGTCCTCCAAAAATTTCTAAGATTAAAAGATATTTAAATATTCATCAAAATTTGAAAAATCCACGCAGTAAATAACTTTATTTGAATGTCTAACCGCATGCACTTCTAGTCTCTGTGTTACCTGTTTGTCAATTTTTACAATCGGGTGTCTAACGGGACTTAAATTAATGCTTGAACTGAACTAATGTTCTTACTACCGTTTTGGATTTGAACATAGGGTAATCGAGCGACATTTCTTTACATGGCACTCAGTTACTCTGAACGAGTGTCCGTAAGGCAACTGTGTACAGCCGTCTATAATTTTTCTTAAGGATGTTTAATATTTTGAGAAACAAGAAAATTATATGTTCTTCACTTCCGAGGTGGAAACAACTTGCTTTTTTTTTTCGGAAATCCTTTCTCGGAGAACATTATGTATCAAAATTGGTTACCAAATGAACGACTGTTCAATCGGGTTAATGAAAAAAATGACGGGACAACGAAATCATGAAAAAATGAAATAGAATTTAACGCAAATCGTTCGTTCTAAAATGTCGCAGGATATTTTAAAACAAGCAATGGAGGACAAGCTTTCGTCTGCCGCGGACTTGCCATACTTTGAAGGAGATTTCTGGCCGAACGTGCTTGAAGAGAGTATCAAAGAACTTGATCAGGAGGAAGAGGAGAAACGAAAACAAGCTGAAGCAGCTGAAGCGGCTGCGGCCGCCGCGAATGCTGTGAGTTCATATTTATCGTCTATTTTTACTTTCTCACAGTTTTAACATTCTTCCGTCTCGCTGAGTTGTCTGTCCTTCAATATAGTACTTACTGCAATAATTAAGAAAAATGAATAATTATCTTTTCGGATAGATTTTCTCGTTGGCTGATGATTCCGAGACGGGACCGGATGGCAAGAAGAAAGGCCAGAAAAAAGCGAAAAAGTCGAACAAGTCAAAAGCGAATCAGAGGAAGAACAGTAAAAAGTCAAACACACCTCAGACCGGCAACGATCTGTCGACGAAAATTTTTGCCACAATGGAAAAACACAAAGAAGTATTTTTCGTCATTAGGTTGCACAGTGCTCAAAGTGCGGCTAGCTTAGGGGTAAATTTTTCATATTCAAAACAAAAAGTTGAATCTTGAATCTGTGTTATGCACGGAAAATCTCTGACGTTGTTTCGATTTTTTTCGGATAGTTTTAATGTTATTTTGTTCATGCAGCCCATACAAGATCCCGATCCGGTGCTAAATTGTGATCTCATGGACGGACGGGATGCGTTTCTTACAATGGCGAGAGAAAGACATTATGAATTTTCGTCTCTCCGACGAGCGAAATTCAGCTCTATGTCGATGCTCTATGAGCTTCACAATCAGGGTCAGGATAAATTCGTCTATACCTGTAATAATTGTAAAAGTCATGTGGAAACGAGGTATCACTGTAAAGTTTGTGAGGTAAGTCGCTGAACCATGGCATTTTCTTTTTTTTTTCTTCAATATAGTATATATTACAATCTTATGAATTGTATCGATATTTTTCTTCTCCTTATAGGACTTTGATCTGTGCATCAGTTGTAAAGACAAGGATGGCCACAATCACCCTATGGAAAGACTTGGTTTGGATTTGGACGATGGTTCGTCGCCCGTCGATGCCAAACAAGCTAATCCTCAGGTCAGAACTTGAACAATTTTTCTGCATCCAAATTTAAATCAGCAAACCCATTACTGAAAGATAGGCCTCAATTCATTGTATACTCCGAAAGAAGCTAATTCTTCTGAGAAGTCAACTCTCAGTCGAAGAGCTCTCACGCATATCGAATGCTGTATTTTCCCTCCATTTACGATACACAGCTCAGTTGTGATCGATCATAATATCTACTTTTATTTCTTTAACAGGAGGCTCGAAAATTATCAATCCAAAGGTGCATACAGTCATTGGTGCATGCGTGTCAGTGTCGCGACGCAAATTGTCGGTTACCCAGTTGCCAAAAAATGAAAAGGGTCGTGACGCATACGAAAATATGCAAGAGAAAGACGAACGGGGTTTGTCCTATCTGTAAACAGCTCATCGCGCTTTGCTGCTATCATGCGAAACACTGCCAAGAAACAAAGTGTCTTGTACCTTTCTGTTCTAATATCAAGCACAAAATGAAGCAGCAACAACTTCAGCAAAGATTACAACAGGCACAGCTGCTTAGGTAAGTTATAGAATTTCCTTGAAACAATATAATGAATGAATGGGAATACTACGGGGTACCAAATGTGACAAGGACGAGTTTTTCGTTAGTAATTATTGAATCAGTAATTTTATCTAACTTCTGAAAAAAAAAAACAAAAATTCACTTCGTGATAAATAAATTTCCATGCGCAACCAAATTTCACGATACTTCGAATTCCATGAAGTGTCACCAATGAAAGCGCTAAATAAAATTGAGGCAGATTAATTAACCAGATTCAACTAATGATGTCGAATCAGGCCAGTCCTCTGACCCACAGAGATATCGCGACTTACGTTGGAAAATAATGAGCGGTAAATAAAAATAAAAGTCGGCACAGTACGAGATGAGACATAATCCAAAATCACTCGTGGCTTCGTATATATTCGTCGTTTACAGTTAGCTCTTGAAATAACGTAAATGATTCGATATAATATATTTTAATTGATAATACTGATAAGAATGGAATATATGCTGAAAATAAATTAATTTGATTGATGGATGATCTTTGTGGCAAAAAAAAAAAACAGGAGAAGAATGGCTATGATGAATACGAGGCCAATGACGGGGGGACAACAAACGACTAATGCAGTTATGGCGGCGGGTGTGTCAATGAAACCCGGTGCCAGTCCCACGAATTTACCGTCTCCGCATCAACCTGGAATTGGCCTTAAGCCGGGAACGCAACCGCCAACAGCTCGAGTTCTACAGGTCGTTAAGCAAGTTCAAGAAGAGGCTGCGAGACAACAAGCACCAAGCAGCCACGTGGGTTACGGTAAAGTCGCTCCAGGCGGGGGGGTTGGCGTTGGCGTTGGTGTCGGTGTTGGTGTTGGTGTTGGTGTTGGTGTAGGAGTCGGTGGTCAGGTCGGCGGTGTTATGCCACCCCCTCAGATGCAAAGATCGATGCCCGTTCAAATGCCAAATACCAGTGGAACTCACCTCATTTCTATGGATCAATGGACTCCAAGGTATATGTGATTTTATTAGCTCCGCCCATTTTAACAATAATTATCGTCATGCCAAAATGTTCAAAGAAAAAACTTTTTAAATGAAAAAAAAAAAAAAAAAAAGTTTCGAAAGAAAATTGCAGCAAGTTTTTTAGTGTTTGAGAGTAAGCCTCGTCCGGAGGAAATCTATCACATGATTAGATGATTTTCTGAAGTATTCCATGCAGTATTCTCCGCTTCGAGGCATCATTTTTTGGGCTCATGGAAAATATATAATTATAAAGAATTTCCAACATTTAGCAATGCTTCGTACCAAAGTCTTAATTTCTTTTACGTAAAACAATCGCACGAATGACCTTGTGAACTGTTTCGATAAGACAAAAGTCATTCTCATGGATTGCGCTCTTTTCCTCTCATTGCAACGATCATATATTAGTATTTTGATAAAGTTCACAAAAAAATTAATCCCTCGGTGATTTTGAGATTAACGTTATAATATTGATTGAAATTTATTGATTCATTGGAAAAATTGTGTATTGTTTAGATATCAACCGAATCCCGTGATGCAACAAAATCCAGGGTTAAGACAACAAACACCCCAACAATTGATGCAACACCAACAACCGCAGCAGCAACATCAGGGACAACCTGGTATAGGAATGGGTGCTCAGATGCCTCGCCAACCCGGTGTTATCGGAGCTCCTCTCGGTCAAGTTGGACCAGTCGGTCCACAGCCACAATCCGGGCCAAAAGTTGCGTTACAACAGCTTATGCAGACCCTCAAGAATCCCAGCACACCTGAGCAGCAACACCAAATACTTCACATACTCAAAAGCAATCCCCAGCTAATGGCTGCTTTTATCAAGCAGCGACAGGTACAATCGTGATATTTAATTCAATAGTTTACATTGTTTCTGCAAACGATACATACTTTTCATAGGGTATCATAGGGTTAACGATTCAAAGAAATATCAATAACGCTTGATCGTTCCAAATTTGACACTTTAAACCAAAATACATAAATTGAGAATCGTGCAATTTTGTGTAAATTTTGTGAAAAGTTTAAAAACAATTAATAGCGAAAAAACAGTCTCACAGTTAACGGACTAGAAAGTTTCAATTATCTGTAATTAAAAAAACTGAAAAAAAATTGACCGCCTTTAATTTGGACATAGGATAATTGGGCGACAGATGCGAGTTAAGAAAAAAGAAGGTCAAGAAATCCCTGAAAATTAATCAAGAAGCAAGAGTATATGAAATTTAAAAGAATAGCGCGATTAAAAAGGCTTTGTTTCCACTCAGCCACAGCAACAGCAACAACAACAACAACAACAACAACAACAGCAGCAGCAACAGCAGCAGCAGCAACAGTCAGGCATGCAATGTTTGATGTCCCAGCAGCAGCAACAGCAACAACAACAACAGCAGCAGCAGCAACAACAACAACAACACCAACAGCAGCAGCAACAGCAGCAGCAGCAGCAACAACAACAACAGCAGCAGCAACAACAACAGGGGCGAATGCAACAAATGCAAGCCATGCTTATGCAACATCAGGCGCAACAGCAACAACAACAACCCGGTCAGGGACCTACTGTGCAGCATCAACAATGGTATAAACAACAAATGCTCGTGAATCAGAGACAGCAGCAACAGCAACAACAACAACAACAACAACAACAACAACCTTTCACCCAACCACCGGCGCCGCCTTATGGTCAACAACGTCCCATAAGGCCGTCATTACTCGGTGAGCGACAATTTGTCTAGTATGCGATTGCTGTCAATAATAAGATTTAAGATGATGGATCAGTCGGTAATCACAACCGTGAGTGTGAGAGAGATAGCTGCAAATTTTGAAAAGGAAATTTTTCCACATCGTTCGTCTGATCGAAAAAATAAAAATGTCATCGGATTTTTGCGATCGTGCTGCGTACGATGACGTTTTTATTATTTTAATCGGACGAACGATGTCAAAGAGTTTCAATTTCAAAAATTCGAGGTGTGATTACCGGCTGATCCAATATCTTAAAGCAATTTTTAGGAATATTAATAACAAAGTGTGGTAAAGAATAAAAGCCGGCTAAGATTGATGAGAGAGAAAAGAGTGATTCAAAGTGTATTGTTCTGATTTGTCCCGAGGATAGGTTACAGCGGTTTCAATGAGCAGGGTTATGGTCAACCGGGTTTGAAGCCAACACCACCTCCAGTGGCATCACCTCAAGGTGTAATGGGTCCGCCTGGTGGGATATCAGTCCCACAAGCGGTGCAACAGCAATTGATGCAGTCGGTGCGATCGCCACCGCCGATCCGTTCGCCGCAACCTAATCCATCGCCACGTCCGGTGCCATCACCGAGAAATCAGCCGGTCCCGTCGCCGCGATCGGGTCCTGTACCATCGCCGCACCATCACCAACCGCACGGGACGCCAACCCATTCGCCGGCGCACGAGCTCGCCGGTCCTAGCGAAATGATGTTGTCGCAATTGACGGCGGGTGCAGGAACGACTGCGGGTCATCCGGCCACGATGCCTCACCATCCGTCACCTGTACCACCTCCAACGAGTGGTGGGGGCGCCGAGGCTGGGGATGTCACGCCGATGACGCCACAGGATCAACTCTCGAAATTCGTCGAGGGATTGTAGTGACTATTAACATTGAATACGGTCGAGACGTGCGACCGCCCTCTCCTCAATCTCACAAAAACACGGCCAACGAACAATTACGCCTGTGATTATTATCGTTAGGCTCCCTTTTTAAATACGCTCTTTCTTTCGTGACGCTTTCGCGTCTCTCAATCGCGATTTTCATTCCCACCGAATTCGCTACGCTGTCGAGAGATTGAAAAGTAACGCGAACAGGGCCTCTAAAGGAACGCTTTGCGCGTGTGTATGTAAACGTGTGTTTGTTTGTGGGTATTCAGAGCGTTCGATGCAATGAAATGCACGACGCGCCGAGAAACTCACGTTTGACGAAAAAGTAAGAGAAATGCGAAGAAGAAATATATGCTAAAGAAAAAACGTCTGAGGCGTGCGCGTTTCTTCAATCGTTCCTAAATCTCACCGCCGCCGACCCGCGCCCCTCACCCATTGTAGATTTGTACACTAATTACATATATATGTATCTATCAACGACAGATCCGAACGAATTATAACATTGTGAAACATTAACATATGTCGATACATGTGTATATCTATGTATGCGTTTATGTCACTACCTGACTCTATCCGTCGTTGTTTTGTTTAAGCGCTCCTTCCGATCGTTGTCAAATGAATTGGAGGAATGTGAAAACGATAATTACGGAGAGAAAGCCAAAAAGGATCAATCTCTCCGAGCCACCATGAATCGTAGCCACGTACGACACGGGGTACGGCGTTTACGTTCTCGGCAGGCGTGCCGGACGACAAGCGAACCCGCTAGTTCTCACCCCGGCACGTTGATCCGTTCATATGTGAGCAAAGAATATTAAATAATGAATAGATTAATTGAAGAAAATTAATGAACCGATGATAGGCGAACTTTTAACCGTACGAACGAAAATGGTAGCGAGACGAATGGGCTCTCTCGCGTGTTTGGTTTTTGGAGTGTTTTCTTTCGAAATGTCGCGCTTTTTGAACGATTTAAAGAAATCGGGAATCACGTGAATTCGGTCCACAAACGCGAGGCTCTTTGAAGAACGAGGAAAGACGTCGGGAAAATGCGATAAAATGACGATTCGATTTCGCGATCCTCCCACAAATTCGGCCCCTTATTCCCAAAATTCGCTCGGTTTGGCGCATGCGCGCATGCACTCGCCCAATTATCGAGTGAATCGTACAAATGTGTTGTGTATAACTTATCGTTAATTAATAATTACAAAGAGTGGATACGCAAAAGTGGTATGAGCGTGCCTATGCGTCTGCGTGTATTTGGGTGTATGTGTGTGTGTGTGTGTGTGTGTGTGTGCGCGTGTGTGTGTATAGTCGGAAGAGCGGGAAAGGGAGGTAGAAAATTCATCATCCCTTCCTACCCTGTTCCTCCTGGTCCGTGAAAAAATGACACGCTCGTCGTGCACTTAACTGTAACACTGTATATTCGAATCAATTATATTAATATTATTAATATTAAGAACCGTAGTAATAATAACAATATTAAAAATAATAATTATCACCGTGATGTATCGAAGACGATTAAGAGTTGCGTGACGCCGCCGAAGCGGGGGAGGAACATGGAAGGAAAACAAGTGTTGCAGTCAGGATTACGTTGAATATATATTCCAAGTACTCGCTATTTTAAAAGTTACAGATTCGCGAATTTGCTGGAATTTCATTAAAGTTTTTGACAAGAAAGAAAGAATGAAAGAGAGAAAGAGAGGTAGAGGGACAAATAAATGAGACGCGATAAAAAGGAATTAAATTTTATATATGCATATATATATATATATGCATATATACATACATATATATATATATATATATATATATGTATACGCATGTGTGTATGTATATAGAGACCGGTGAATCGAGCAACGTGTTGACGACCGTTTTCGGGAGATTGTGGATGTTGTATTGTTTTTACCCTTTTTTCGCCGATCTTAATCTAATAGATATAAACAGTTTTTTTTCCACTTTTTTTGCACCATCTCACAAGACCCTCCCGAAACAAAACTTTGTATGTACTGTTTTTCTCTCTTTTTTTCTTCAAAATTTTTCATTACGCGTATGACGAAAATAATCGTATGCGATGATGCGAAAAAACACGTTAGATTATCGGAGACAAGGAGAAGTGGCGTTGAGGATTGCTTTTACTGTTGATTTTTTTTGGGTAAATCAGCACAAAAATGAGATTTGAAATAACTAATTATCACCAAGGAAAAAAAATGTAATCGTGGGCCTCCCCTTGTGTACAGACCAATCAAAATAAACTTTGTGTATATATATATACATGTATGTGTACGAACATTTACATGTATATATATTTACATGTAAATATATAACTATGTGTATCGCGAGACTAGATATATTGTATTTAAAAAAAAAAACAGTTTAACAGAAGCGTGAACTAGAGACGAATGTGAGAGCAAAAAACGCAGATTAAAAATGTTGCGAAACGTTTTTTTTTTTTTTCTAGCGTTTGAAATGAGCGATCGTGATTGTCTGTGGCAGAAATCATTTTATCCCAGCCCCGTTCTCCCCCCAATGAAGCAAATGTTCAACCGCTGTGTACATATTACACTATTATTATCATAATAATAATAATAAGAATAATAATAATAATGATAATAATAATAAGTAATTATTATTAATTCACCTGCCTATCATGAAATTATTAATTATTATTAATATAAATCAGATCAAGAACATATATGAATATTGTAATGCTTCGACCTTCGGCTAAGCGATAAATTCTATGATCGGAAGTTTGTGGAGGGGGAGTGGGTTGTGAAAAAAAATTTGAACGCGTTCACAGACCTTTGTATGAAACAAGTGATGAAAGGTGATTTTCTTTTTTCGATCACTTCCCTGCACTATATTTTTTTCTTTCGCGCATCTATAAATTTAAAGTTCATCTCCAATGATTTTGCTAATGCTCTATGAGTCACCCAAATCATTGTAATTATTTCTTCTCATTTCCTCATATTACAATCATTATTATTATTATTATTATTATTATTATTCGTATTATATATTCGGGTTAAATGATTGCACGTCCAGCTCCGCCCTCGTCATTCTCCGTTCCCTCGCGGTGACCCAATTTTGGAAAATTCGCAATATCAAATTGAAAATACATAAAAGGGAAGAGAGAGAGAAAGGAAAGAAAACGGAGAACCGAGCGCGTCCGTAACCGTTGTTAGAGAGGTTAAAAAAAAATATTCGAGCTGTAATGGAAAAAAATATTATCCTTGAAAATTCAGTACAACAGATAGCAGAGTCTTTTTTTGAGCGCGCTTCATCTATACATAGTTTTTTTTATTATCTGTATGATTTTTTGTTACCTCCGAGCTAACCGTCAATTATACAAGCAAAATTGCTTTTTTATCGATTTATATACAATTACTAGATAAAACCAAGTTACTTTTTTTGTCATTTCTCTCGCATTGGGATATTACACTAATTTTATATTTGCGAAACGCTTGGCCACGCTTCCAATCGTTGGCAGAAGGAAGGCGACTGTTGCGAATTTGACATCCGTGAACGGTTCTCATTACGTCTTAACGATTTCGAGAGGGGCAAAGGACAAAGTTTATCATATTTGAGAAAAAAATACTACAAACCCAAAAGTATTTGGCTTAGTATGGCTGTGTATAGGACAGTGTTGTTAATCCGAAGGAAGGAAAGAGTAAAGCAGAGAAAACATTACGTACGGATGGTGTTCGAATATTGCGCGTACCAACGTTGTTTTTTCAATGAAGCAAAAGGACCCCTGGCTAGAATTGTTGCGTCAGGTTAATTGGTATCTTCCGTTTTTTTTTTAATTTTTTTTTTTTTTTCATATATATATATTCAAGGATGTAATTCAAACGGTGATCGAAATCGTCACTGATCAAGCTCCTAAAAATTTCGGCGTTGTAACTTTTTTACCCTATTGCCTATTGGGGGTTCATTTCCGGTACCAAGTCTATAATTTTCTGGTGCGTCGTTGGCTGGAAATTGAATTGCGCACGTTGGTACGCGAAGTATTCGTGGCAATTTGCTATTGTATTACGAAGAGAGCAACGATAAAACGCTATATATATGAAATATATATTATATTATTTGTTTTCATCCAATTCCACTCCTCATTACGTTTGTTATTATTATTATTATTATTATTATTATTATTATTATTATTATACAAGAAACAAGCAGCACCCGTCTAACAATCAAGTACACCGGTAGAGACACGCAATGACAGACACACACACACACACGCGCGCGAAGACAACTCGAATTTAGACGCAAATGGGATGTTGCGCTTGTAAATAATACATATACAGGTTATTATGAACTCACTGTAAATTTATTAATGTTCGAATTACAACGTAAAAATGACAGTCGAGTCGAAAAGTGAAGTGAAACACGAGTAAAAGGATGCTAGCTGTGACTCATTTGTTGAATAATTGAAAGAAAAAAAGAAAAAAAAAACAATTGAAAAACACGTGAGAATGTGTAGCGATAACGACTTTTTATTATGAAAATCTTTCGTAAATATAGCTATTTAAATTAATCTTATTGAAGAAAATCGTGGATGAGGAGAAAATGAAAAAAAAAGAAAAAAAAACAAACAAAAAATGGTCTTTGTGTATTCATATTTTCGGAAATAATCGAACGTTCCACAACGTTCAAGTTTTTCTGGTCCTCTGCGTCGCGATCTTCGACGTATCATGAATTTCTTGATCGCATTAATTATTTACCAACAGTGCTGCCAAAAAGACCCGAACTTTCTCATTCCCTTCCCATTGTTTATTCACTTAATAACCATCTTAATGAATTTGCATTTTTTATTCTTATCGCACGAAGCTCGGGAGTGGCGCTGCGCTCAAAGCAACCACCGATCCGTTGTCCGACTTCCGTTCCTACAATGGCATCATCTGCGCATATGTCTATCGTACATAATATGCACTACCGGCGGAAAGCTTCCGGACAAAAGTCAGAAGACAGCTCGAAGCTATAATATACATTCGACGCTAGTTCACTGGAATTTTCCAACATAAACTCATACGTATTACGAACGGCAGTGCTAAATTATATTTTTTTAAATCATGTACATCATTCCCGGTGTGGAGTCGTGGCATTGGATGTACCCAATACGGTTACCAGATACTATGTGTTTCCGAATTTATTCGGAAACTTTACGTTCCTGGGTACAAAATATACGCGCGCGTGTTAACACGGTCCTTGACATCGTAGTACATTCCTCCCTCGCTTTTATGCATCATTATTCGTTTTAATCATGTATTTAGGATAATACATCATTCGAACCGTTTTTTTTTTAATCCAATATTTTTGTTATCGTCCGTGCTACATTATTCGATCGATATTCATCGACACGGGCACAGAGATTCTTGCGAAACAATAATACAATAGTATCGATATATTCACTCATATATACGTGGTACAAAATTGAAAATAGCTATATATTTTATGAAGACGATACATAGTTTTTTACGTATTCCTCCTGGAGATTTAGGGCTTATCTCGTACTATATACAGCGAATTGCCATGGGGATAAGAGGCGTCCTGCGAAATATCTGATCGGACGGGGGAACGTTCGAATTCGATTTCATTGAAAGCAAAACAAACAAACATTGTCCGCATCCATGAATAAAAAGTACGGCTGGCTAAAATTACCAATCCCGTAATACGATCGCAAACGATTTCACGCAGCTTCACTACATTCTTTTCAACACCCGCGGTTATTACAGTTTTATTCGCTAATTCATCTGCAAATGTTTGTTGTGGATTTTTTTTTCATTTTTTTCGGTTACGTTGAGTTCAGAACGATTAAAACGTGTGCGGATATAACGAGAACAGGAGAAGTTCAGAGTCCGCGCGGGGTCAAGGGCTTTGTAAATAGTTTGTGGTGATGAAAAAAAAAAATATGTATGAAGAGAATAGTAAAAAAGCTATAGCCCGACTTCCTGGGCTGCTCTGGCGTGAAGCGCTCAATGTACAGACGTATCTTTTTTTATGTATATGTATATATAAAATATATAATAATATATATGGAGAAGTAAATACGGACTTTTCGAGACGGTGCAACGACGCGAACGTTATACGGTTGTTGTATGCCATAAACACTAAACCGTCCCACTGGTCAAAACGGATGAGTGGAGAAACAACACAACACATACGTTGTGGTTTCGAAGATCGCGCGGGTTCCCTCTCATTCTTGCAATCCGTTTTCATTATTATTCGATTCGTTTTTTCATTTTAGAACATTTAAAAAACATGTTTTTCGATACGATCTTCGCGAAGCTGTTACGATTATTTTTTAGATAAAAACGTTGAGGTAAATAACGACGATCGAAGCATATTTCATCGTAAGCTACCATCACCAGCATTCAATTATTCTCCTCCCTAGTTTTTCTTTTCTCTTATTTTATCGAACGCAATCTACCGCGTGGCGTGCAAATACGAGATTACCGAAATCGGTATAATCTTCATTATCCAACTGTTTTTTAAAAACTGACTCAAAACGACGAAAATAACGTTTGTACCGTTGTTCGGTATAAAATACGCGCGGGAATAAC
This sequence comes from Venturia canescens, assembly GCF_019457755.1. NCBI lineage: Eukaryota > Metazoa > Arthropoda > Insecta > Hymenoptera > Ichneumonidae > Venturia > Venturia canescens. The sequence continues at coordinate 534,217 of NC_057421.1, read as the reverse complement.
CACTGTACGAAAAAAGAAGTTGGAAAGTATATATAACCTAAATTCTTTATGTTATAATCAATCGTTCTACGTTATTAGTCTAAATTAATAAACCTATATATGTATCTTTATATGAAACAAGAAAAAATACAGAATGATATATTATAAATATGTAATATGTAGAAAAATATGCATATATATATATATATGCATATCAATGATATAAATTATGCAAAAATGGATATTGAAAAAAAAATATTCACACAACAACTGTGTACGAGTCGCAAGTGAATGAGCTAATCGATTCAGCCGAGGAAAATGACGCCGATTTTTCGATCGACGAAAGATTATCTGTAATATTAAAAGAAAAAAATAACGAAAGAACGCTATTGCGGGAGATAAATATAAGAGGAAGATCACCCATCATTATTATTATAAATTGTGAACGATATATAGATGTAATTTATAATTAATGATCGATTATTATAATTGTACAATTTACAAGAATTAATTATTGGATATAGCTAATGTCTCCTCGTAGTATTATTGCCACGGCATTTATTGATTTTATACAATAAACTATGCAAACTTTATTCATCGATGTCTCACGAGTTTTGATAAACACGCATTAATGTCTCTTTATATTCCCGAAAGATGGAGGTTTTAAAATATGTTTATAACGCTCGGTTGAAGGAAAAATGAATTTCGTTAAACAATTGTTTATTTGAACAGTTTTTTTTTAAATTCTTTCTCTTGTTCTAATACGGTAACACGATATTCGCTCATGTTTCAGTCCGTCGACGATTCTTGAAGTTTTTTTTCATCACACAAAAGCGGACAAGTTGATCCACCATATTTGGAATAAATAAAAATTCATTATTTCCTTACGCACAGGCCCGACAACGTAATTAACACGACAACGTTTTACAATTATTAGGAACGAGGGCAGCTAGAGTGCCGTCTACCTGATGGACACTAATTAAATGTTTATTCTTCCGAGAAGTCCAAATAAAATTTTTACATGGAAATCCGAAAACGAGATTTGTAGAAGTTATAGTAAATTTCTATATACTCTAGCTACTATTTTCTGCTGCTGGGCTTTGACTGCCTCGCAGTCGTTTACAGATTATTGCCAGTCAAAAAATCATGCAGACGTCCAATGATTCATAGAACACATCGTTTGAACACAAAAGACAATGGAAAGCCGGATGATGATGCGATCATAATTTTTTTCGCCTGTAGAGTGCCGGGGTGGGGCGCATTTCATATCTCGTTGCCGAGATGATGAATACCTATCGCGGTTGGACAAAAAATACGCGCGGCTCGCCAAGCACTTTATTTTGGTATTGGCTGCTGCTCTGAATGCCGAAATAACAAAAACATACGTGCAAGCAGCTTCGCTTTTTGTAACACACAGATGTTAAACCGGCGACACGACGACCACATGCTATAACAACCTGCAGTTTTAGGTTACAGTCAAAAAATATAATGTTTCGGAAGGAATATATGAAGAACCATTCTCCCTCTTCGTATTTCGTGAACAATTATAATCACAAAGATGATGAAATATTTGATGGAAAATATGACATTACATATTTGATAAGTTTCTAAAAAAAATCGTTTGCGCAAATTAAATGGCAGCCTCTATAGACTTGTTGTGACGTTTTCTACTGCGAGGCAGTTTTCCACAGTCAAATCCCTGCTTTAAAGACCCCCCTAAACAGGCTGCTGTAGCAGTTGCGATCCATGAAACCATGAATGATCGGGTTACCGAAGAAAAAGAACAAGAAGCAGGAGAGAGAGAGAGAGAGAGAGAAAGAGGGAGCCAGATATACACAAATACACACAGAATCTGTCCAACTCGACCTTCGGCCGTTCTCTCTCCGTTTCACTCTTTCGCTCTCTTCATTTTCAAAGTATCAAATTGTGTACATACAAAGAGGAGGAGACTACAGCATCTCACAGAGTCTTTCGACGCTAAAGCCCGAGAGAGAAAGAAAAAGAGGGAGGTAAAGTCATTGGACTCTTCCTGCGCGCAGTTGCTAACGAGACGTACACAACCTCAAAATATCGTCTACAATAAAATTGATGCTCCTGTTCGTAGATACACGATGGAGAATTATCAGTAAGAGAAATATACGATTCTGACGATTATGAATTTTAATGAAATTTTCAGTCAAAGTATGAAATCATTTTCTTGAGTGATCGGCAAGTTTTTTGGTTACAGGGTTGAGAACCGCACCCACTGCAATTATACCCAGATCACATCGGGGTCAATGGACACTACTATATATATATATTTCATATTAATAGGCTCGAAGAAGATATACAATTCAGAGGAGTGAATGAAAATTTAATTTTTAGGGATATATTACTGGCCTTATTATTAAATCTCGGTAGACCTGGTATAATCGTTGAACGATATTTGCAAAAACTTGAGCTGAGGGCTGAGGTTGACGCGGGTGAAAGATGAAATGAGAAGGAAAGGTAAAGAGAGACAGAGACGAGACGACGAACGTTCGGAGATGCAAGATGGCGTCCATGGGCCATGCACGGTTTTCCATCTCGCACAACTCTTACTCGTGCTCATATGTTTCACTAGCGTGTATTAGTTTTGCATGTATATTTTGTCGGGAACAATTGTAAATAATATACTATAATTTTTTTATACTACGGTAATTTAGAATAGTAAATAAAAAAAAATCACTAACTTTGGGACATGAAGGAAATTTGATGGTAATTCGACTGTTTTGTTGCGTTGCGTGTATACATGTCATATGTATACAACAAAAAACGAAACGTACGAACATAAGAAAATCGTCCTCCACACAGTATATACAGCATGTATACATGAGTAAACGCGTGTGCGTGGGTTGTGACGTTCGATTATTGTGTATAACCGCATTTGATATCCTTTCTCTCTCTCTTGCAAGTTTGAACGCGTATATATATCGTCTGAAATCCTCGGGATTGTTGTGTTGGAACGAAAAATAGATAAAAGCGCAATTATGTCGTTGTGTCGATGTCGCTTTGTGTTGGTTGGAACTTTGAGTGCATTCGTGGGAGCGAACATTGACGAAAACAACACCGTTCAGCACTGCAGTGTGTTATAGACAAAAACACATAAGTGCACACGATTCATCAAGAATAATGCGAAATTGAAGACTCAGTTCACGGTATACCGACAACAGAAAGAATAAAAACAAAGATAAAGACAACGAGGCCTGCTCCTCGAGGACGGGCATGGAGGAGCTCAAAACTTCCCAGGAAATCGTTCACGAGGGTTGGCTCATCAAATCACCTCCTACGAAACTCTGGAGAGCGGTAAACTCGATCTCTTTCTTCTTTCCAGGCCTTCTTTTTCATAATTATAGTTCATTTGTTGCTCCGAAACGTCATGTTTTTTCTCAGCTGGGGTTAAGTTTTCAAAATTATTCAGGATGTTTCTCTCCTTTGTTTGACTAATCTTATTTTAGCCTGTCTCTAATGGTCGTGAGTAGATATTGATATTATTGGCAGTTATCATATAATATTAGATCTTTGTTTGAATTTAACGACTTTTTAAATATTTTTTTTGACAAATTTGACTGCATTTTGCTGGTTAGATTTCATTACTGCGATTTATGTTGTATTGACATACTGATTATTGTTGTTTTTTTCATACAGCGATGGAGAAAGCGATGGTTTGCTCTTAGAGATAGCGGCGAATTGCCCGGGCAATATTTCCTTGAGTATTATACGGACCGACGATGTCGCAAACTCAAAGGGCGAATCGACTTGGATCAGTGTCAGCAGGTACACTATTCTTTTTAATTGAACATTTATGTTATTTTATTTCAATATATGCATATATTTTTTCTCCATTTGCAAGTAGGAAAATATTGAATTTATTGTATATTCCTAGAAATGTTGAAAAAAATAAAATCCACTTAATTTGGTGAATTTTTCTGGAAAACAGGTGGATGCTGGACTAAGATTTGAAAACCGCAAACAAAAGTATCAGTTCATGTTCAATGTGAAAACTCCCAAAAGAATTTATTATCTGGTAGCTGAGAGCGAGGCGGACATGAATAAATGGGTGAACGCGGTTTGTCAAGTTTGTGAACTCAAAGCTTACACGCAGGATGAGGAGCAACAGTGTCAATGTAAATACCCTAGAATTCAATATTCACCGTCAACTGAATTAGAGGAAGAGAACATTTTGACGGAACGACACTATAAATTACTTATCGTTTGAATAATAATGTTGTATAATTGTTGAATTTAGTGTTTCAATACGAATCGCAAGAATCGCCCCCTACGTCACCAACAAGTACAATTTCGGGTCCGTACATCGCGATTAGCGAGTGCATTTCTGGTCGTCGCTTGAACGACGCGAGTTCTTTATGTTCAGGAATGGGCCAGGGTCCCGAACATTATGACGCACCAAGAAAATTGGCTCCATCACCGCCCCGTTCACCAACTACCACAGACGTTGACAGTGTCTTTACGGACGACGAATGGACCACACCTGTACCCAGTGTTAATTGGGAAACATTCCCTTCCGGTAAGCATAAATAATATCCAATCGAATTCTCTTGAACTATAAAAAATCGTCAATATCGGTTTCAAGGTGGATATAGAGCGAACTTGATTCATATTATTGGGTGAATTGTAAGCAACCGTTAATATTGTAGGAGAGTCTCGAGCGGCGCACAGTTCGGTTGATCCAGAACTTGGTTCATGGAGCGTACAAAAGCGCTTTGGAAAGTTAACGATAGTAGATTCGCCAGGAGGATCGGGGATGGAAAAATTGCCGGCGCCTCCACGGCCGCCGAAACCGGCCCACATGTTGCCAGATAATCCGGGGCACAATTATTTGAATTTGGACGGTGCGACGGAAAGTTCAAAACCGACGACCCCAGCGACGCCAGCACCTTCGACACCAGCGACCGCTATAGTGACGGACGAAACTTATGATTTTCCCCGATCGCATCAGCCTGGAACGAGCGGCTTGGAATCGACGAACAACGGTGGAACTTTGTCGAGACATTGTTACAGCAATGCTGCACCTTCCAGCCTCGACGATCGAGTTTTTCGATATGATTTTCACGAAGATGAGCCATCGAGTCCGCGTTCCGAAAGTTCGACGACCGCAACATACTCCAATTTACCGAGTCCATTGATTCGCGACTCTTTGAGCACTTTGACCAACAATTCGGCTATGCCACCTCCGGTTGTTTATCGAGAACTAAAGCCGGGTCGGAAAACTTCGGACTCGACTTCCATTATAAGCAACGAAGCCTCGCCCGGGCCCGTCCTTTCCGTACCCGAAATAAGCTCGGCCGAACACTCACCTGCCGAACCTCCCAGTATTAATCGTAAACTCAAACCTCCCCTCAACAAACCGACACTCGAAAATCCACTTCAACTTGCCTCACCGCCTGGTAGAACACGAATTCGCGCTGCTCCGAGCCCAACACCACCGTCTCATCACAACTCTCACAACACTCATCCTTCCACCTCCGACGAAGACAACAATGCACTCGATGATAAAGAAGAGGTAATCATTTTTTAAAAACCTCTTCGTACAGGTTACGTGTTTTTCAAATAGTTTTGTTTCGTTTCTATGCGAGTGGCCGCCTCTTTCCTCGCTTTGGTAACCATTGTTTTTTCAATCCTTCCAGATTTATTATTACCAGGATCACAGTACATTCATTCCTGCCTCGAACCGACGTCTCGTTGTCCTCCAGTATTTAGATCTCGATTTGGAGGCATCCGAGAGTTTTGCATCATCCGTCTTACCGGCGGCTCAGTCGCCGCCGAATACAACGGTTTACAAAACAGTCGACTTTTTGAAAACCGAAGCCTTCAATCGAACGAGACAACTTGTCGAGGAAGAACGAAACAAGTCGACCGATGAATTGTCTTGAGTTTCACATATGTACACTATCACAATTTACGCATTAATATTTATACAGGGCATTCCATTTTAATCGATCTTAATCGAATCGATTACGACACTCTCGTAGTAAACGCATTTTCATGCGTTTTCTATGAAATTCTAAAGAAGGATAACTATTTCTCTCTCGTTTCAAAAACATATCGAATCTGTACTTGAAATTTTTCTATTGTTGATTGGCACGATTGATTGGCCCTGTATAATTATTACGATTGGTATGATGAAAATTATTCATCGATATTATAATTTTTGACAAAATAATAATTATTCCTATTATTTTATTATAACTTATAATATACATTCGAACCATTACACGCCATTGCACGCTGGAAATTACGGAAAATATTCAAAATCGTGTTTCCGACTAATAGTTTTTATTTTTGAAAGAAAGTCGGGCGATATGAAATAATAATTAGTCTTTTCATTTTTTTTTCCCATGAAACTCAATTGGACTGAAAATATGTGACATTCCGACGTTTGTTGATATTTTTTTTGAATAATCGTAAAACAATCTAAAGATTTACCTGGATGTTCCTCCTTCCATAGGGTACTTTTTAACAGAATAAGTTCGGGATGATTAATGCGTGAAATGGCGTGAAATTCCCCATATATCATGGATCAATTGCGATCTCAGCATGTTTCCTGTTACACGAAGTATTCCTTCGAAACGAGTATACGATACTGTATAAAAGAATTAATAAGTTTACGCTGATCCTACTGCTCTGATGAAGGAACAAAAAACAAACTCGATGAATATTTTAGATCCGTTCCGGCCAACGGATCTCATTTTTTGCCTTCATTTTTCGTATGCCAAGGATGGTGCAGAACATTTTTATAACGCAACGAGAGCCCGTTTTGTCATTACCGAACGGGGGGAAATAACGTTAATTTTTAATCTTGTAACGTTTGCAATATGTAACGAATAGCAATATTTTAAAAATGGCCAAAAACGTTATTGTTCAAGCTTAATCGCGCGGTTCACGGTCGCATCGAGATTTTTCACTTCGATGCTTTTCCCAATTCGATAGATAATGTAGAGATTTTCAATAATTCGTTAAGAATTACGCAAGTTCGGATAGCCGAAGATATTTTTATAGCAAACTTGTCTTTATTTAATTGTAATTGAATTTTTTTTTTCCAACGTCGAAAATGAATCAAGTATTGTGAATATAATATGATTGTAAACCATGTCATTGTTGCGTGCTCGAATGGTTGCGTGAGAGAATGCGATTCAATACGGGAATCAATTTGATGCATTTGTGCAATCGAAGCAAATGATCTCTTCCCAGTTAATTCGTCGTGTGTCCTTAATAACGCATTGCTCGAAGTATTTTTTATACTATTAAAATTACATACGCATACGGATATGTATATGTTGACATAGGAAATTTCATGAGATGCCTTAGGAGCACGTATCGATAGATTCCTTGATTGAATTCAACGAGTCTCATAATTGTTTCACCATATTTTTGTTGTTACTTCTGAACAGCCGAAAAACATCAAGCATCATTTTACCATTTTTTTTTTCCGGTGATTATAACATTACGTATTATTTCCCTCAACCATTGCGCTGCTTCGTGTGAGGCAGGTACTGTCCGATATTCCTGGACAGTGTTGTATTATCGCGTAAAGAAGGAATTATCACTGGGGCGGAGCGGTTCAATTTTTTCGTCACGATCTGCTTATATATAAATGAGCATGATAAAATATTCATTGAATTTTACAATATGTTTTCCATGAACACGAATTACCTTCGTAATATATGATCGATACACGCGCATGCCATACTATTAATTGTACATAAATCCACTGATATGTTTTATTAATACATATATAGTTTATAATCGTGATACATATTTGAATGAATATATAAAATGATACGTGTGTATATGTACAAGAACACAGTATATGCATACGCATCGACTCTTTGTCTAATTTTTATAACAATTTTATCATAAGCATTTGAATAATTTTTCTCCAGCGGTTAATTGCAATAACAACGTGCGAAAAAAGAATATTTGAATCGCGTAACCTAATTCGCTGATCTGTAAATACGCGAGACTTATTGGCATGATTGTTGAACTATGCGCGAATATGATCGGAATTTCAATGAGCGAGAAACATATCTACACAATATCGTACAAATAAAACCAACCAATGAAAGAATAATTATGTAGTACTTTTGTGATTATCCATTATTACCCTTTATTTTCGGTTTCGCTTAATCTTGTTAATAATATTGGAAAAAAAATTATATTTTCAGGCCGAAACGAAGATTGGGAAAATAGATCGATCGTTGAACTAAAATCGATCCGAGCAGGAAGGAGGAAATTTTCACAGCAACGCGCCGTGTCATTGGGTCGGGATGATTTTGTACTGTACTGCGCAGAAAGACTCCACCAAGACGAGCGCCGATGGGAGGTGAATCTTGTCACCGATTGAATCAGTTCGATTCTACCATTTACGAGTATAATATGTTGGCAAGAGACTGCTCTCGCAATTGTCGGAACAGACCGACGTAAGTAGTCCACATTATAATAACAATAAATTATCTTCTGTCAAATCGAATTATTCTCATTCGCACGAACGTTTACTGAGCATGGAGAAGGTCGACCACTAATAAGTACTAATTTCTTGATTCGCCTATTTTTTTCATTCTATCTATTTTGGAACTAACATTATGTTAGCGACCTTATCGATCGATCAAAGTTTGCGTTTTTGTTCAGATCTTTGATTAAACAACTATCGTATCGGCCCGAAGAATCGGTCAATTATATCAAATGTAACGTCTTGAAATTTTTTTATCATGCAAACAATCGAGAAGGTCATGTCAATTATCGAATTTTTACGTATTTATTGATATGAGCACAATTAAATTGGTTCGGAATAATCCGATATGCTAGAGTCACGTGTCGAGATTGGTACGTATATATACGCATGGACGCGACGTGAAAAAAGTTGTTCGACGGGGTCGCGCGTGATCGGGCAAACACGTGCACGATCTACTCCGAGCATTCGAATAACAAAATATCTATGCAAAATACTGTCTTCGCATTCTTTTGTTTCCTTTGAATTTCGTATTTTTTTTTTTTTTTTTTCATTACCTCAATTCGTTGTATGCGGTTATTATATTTTTTTCTTCTGACTTCCGAATCTTCCGAAGCAATTTGAATTCGCACCACAGGTGTGCTTTTCTCATTTGGATCTTTTCGCTTGGATAATTATAATAAAGTGTTTAAATTCCTGGAACTTGGGAAATTTTGGGTACACGACGGTATCGAATTTTCGCGCGAGACACGCCTGATTCATCGAAATTTTTCACAGACTTTGAATATGTATAATAATGGCGTTTCCTACGAAAACAAAGCCGAACTACTATTTTTTTTTTAAATATTACGTTCATTCATTTCCGAGTCCGCAATTCGAAAAATACCGAAAAAAATATTCATTTTTTCAGTTCAGCATACAAGCAGGGAACGAAAACTCGCTGGGAATTGGAGTATCACCGAAGATGAATCTACGTTCCTCGAATTTTCATCGACTCTCAAGTGGCAAAAAAAAACCGTACTATTGTGCATAGTCTTTGCTTCATAATTTCACGCACACTTCCAACAAGCAGAAGAATCAGGCGGGTACAGATGATACTAATCATCCTTAAGAATAATTATACAAAGTAATCCACCGAAAGTTTTTTTATTGAAAAAAAGTCCATTGCTCTCAAGTTGTTCTTTCAACTTTATTTAGAAACGTGCTTTGCCCTGAAACACGTGATTCAAACTCGTGGTCTAAATAGTGTCAGGGACGTTCACGTGAACGGCCTACTCTGCTGCATGCAACCGTTCACATGCAGTACAAGTCTTTCTCTTACCTCTATCCCCGAATGAACATTCATTCTCAAGACATTTACTTTTTGCTGTATTACTCGCGCAATTGAGAGTTTGACCAACCTGTTCACGTGCTACTTTTCTAATATATATATATATATATATATATATATATATATATACAAATATAATATACATGGATGTAATGTAGCACCAATCGAATTCCCCGATGACAAAATTATTTGCGATACATTTTGTCTGTTTTATTGGAAACGAGAACTCGGTCTCTGTGAAATACCTTTATAAAAACGATCCGAAGCTTTATACCTTTCGGTATGCAATTATTACATTTTTTCTTACATACCATTGAAACGCGAAAAGAAGGTAAATTTTGCGTGCCGGTACATACGTTGCTTGTTCGTAGATAAGCGATTGAAGATTCGAGGTAAAAATAATACGAAGCTTTCACGCACCTGCTCCACTATAGCTAGGGAAATATTAATATGAAACTAATAGAAAATAGCCAATTCCGACGAGAAACCCGACGCGGAGGTATTTTTCCCTTATATACGGGGACTTCAAAGTTTTGAAAAACATCGTTGTTTCTGCACTATATAATCCTCAATTTTTAAATTCAATTATTCTTCTATCGATTTTCACAATTGCGATTGATTTTGTCCTTAAATCCAGTAATTGATTTTTTTTTTTACGAATTCTACAAGATCCAAAGATTACGGATAAATCTGACGATGAGTTGCGTCATTCTGTTTTCACGAAATTTCGCTCAGTTCCTGAAATGACACGACGATTCATGAGCATATATTTTATTTGCTTATTTATATCCCATTGACAGCGGCCGTACTGGAGGAATCGGAGCTATACCCAATGAAGATACCGGTGGTGGCTGAGCCTTTCAAATCCTTTCTCTACCTCTTGCGATTATATCCCGACCGTCATATTCGCGAAGGAGTCGACCCTCAGTCTTCGCGGTTCTACAACGTGTCCGTGCGCGCCTTTTCAATCTCTTCTTCGCGTGGCGCACTTCCCATCTCGCACATTCGGATACGTTACGTTTTTTAATATTCTCCAAGGTATTTATTTGATTTTTATGAATTTTTATGAATAGAAGTTTTTTTTTCTCACGGGAATATTCAATGAATATTAGTAAATGACAGAAACAATTTCAAGTGATAAAAATCGAGGGGTTGCGGGCCCGGGGGCCCTCTTCATTGCGGAAATGTTTCTTTCAAGATGCAGGCATTGATGAATGCATCTTCGATGAGGAGTTTCTTCGAACACAGAGACGGTTACTCATTGACGGGAACAACAGTGATCGCGGACGGAACACCTTTCGAGACATTGAGCATCGATGACATTCCTGCGGAAGATCCGAACATTATTGCGCCCACGAGCAAAGATTGCAACAATCTGCAACGACTACGGATTAAAAATACATCAGGAACATCACCGGACGGTACTTACTGGCCGAAGCCGAAATTCTTTCCGATCTCTGTAAAGCAATAAATGTTGATGCGATGCGGCGGAATGAAATTCCGCATGAGCCTTTTTCACTCGGTTGTATCGTTGGTCAATTACATGCCGGATCGAACGTAATATTATTTAGTTTATTAATTTCTCATCAAGGAGGGTTTGAGTTGAGGACTCTTGGTGCATGTTTGTTTGAGGAATTCGAATTTTCTGTCCGACAAAATTCGGATCCACGAGTTTAACGAAAATCAAATTTCTAGATATCGTCACGCTGATAAATCGATGTCGTTTCCTTCGGGAATTGTCCATTTCTTATTCCATGTTGAGCGATGATCTTCTATTCGCGCTCAGCACCGAGGAACATTGTCACTTGGAAACTGTGAGAATCGAGGCACAACCCGATTCTAAACCTTTGCCTCGAATCACCGACGAAGCTTGGTTCGCTCTTGAGACTCATTCTCCCCAAATCAACGTCGTTCTGTAAGTCATTGAATTCATCATCATTAAAAAGCTTTCCTCGTAGCTGTTTTTAATGTAGCGACTATTGAACAACCTTTATTCTCAAACATTATTTATAACCTTTATCTAAGTATATATATGAAATAAAAGTGAGTGGTGTGTATCGCTATATATTCGTAAGTAGACTTGGATAAAGGCTCGAATTCGTAAACGGAAAACCAGAATAAACAGAGATATTTATAAACTCTTTATCAAAATGGGAATATATTGTATTTATGTCCATTTGGGTTTGTGTTTCGAACATCTTCATTCGCGCGAAAACTATACCATAATCAGGGGCCATTTATAAATGTCAACTTGGGAGGCAATCGAGTTACGCGTTGTGTTATTTATAGAGATACGGTTTATAATAGGATGCTATTCGCGTAAGGACTCATCGATCGTCGCGGTGGATGGAGAAATATTCGAGATTTTAATTATTCGTACCCGGCGCGTTCGAATGAAAACTCGTTCCTAATGAGAGGAATCGAGAACCTTTATTATGAATTCATTTGCCGGTCGATGATATAATTGCATTTGAAAACTGATTTACGCACGCGTAAATTTAGTTGAAATTGCTCGAAATGAAATAACGAGTCTCTTCCTTGTTTCAGTACATCATACCTATCGGACGAAGATGATTGCGATCCACTGCTAGCTACTTATGTACCAATAACTCATCTCTACTTCGGCGGTGAGATCCCAGCTCCGGTAGTGCATCGAATCGGTGACAATTGTCCGCGTCTCGTTGAGCTTGTCGTCGGCTCGTACGAGTCGGACGTTATAGATGCAGATTTGATATCAGCTGCCAACGGGTGTCCTCGTCTCAGCACCGTTGGTCTAGGACATTGTGAAATAACGTGAGTTTCGACGTACATTTTTTTATCATTAATTTCATAATTATCGCTTTTTCGAAGCCCGTTTTTATTGATCCGGTATCTCGTCTTGAAAAAAACTTAATAAATTTTATACATTTGTACATTTATCAAAGCATTTTTCATCTCTCGCGTAGCATCATTATTTTAAAACTTGACGCATGTTTTGTCTATAAATGAATGCACGCTCTGTCCTAGTTTATTTATTCAATATAAATGAACTTTCTCTGATTGCGAGTATATAAATCGAGGAAAAAATTTATCGATCAAAACAACTTTTGTTAATATTTCACCGCACCAAGACAAAATAATCTAAATAGCAAAGCTTGCTCAATAAATTCATTCATTTGTCTGAACGATCACCGTTTCATATCAATTCACAAATTAAGGTTCGAAAGAATATCATCTATTGGAGCAACTAAAAATCTACGTTCAAGAAAAAGGATTCATTCAGTTCTATGAACGATTTTTGTTTCTCAGTGTATCGAAAAATGGAATAAAAAAAAAACTGAAATGAGAATTTTATCATACTATTTTTTGACATTAGTGTGTGGAAAAGTCTTTTTCGGTAAAAATTTGAGTAAAATACGTGGGGTTTAAATTAAAATATTAGAAACTCTTTCTCCCCTTGGTAACGCGATGACCGATGAATACATAATGACTACGTTTACACGGCGCTCTTACTCCGGTTTAGTTATATCGATATATATATATATTCTCTCTTATACAAAACCGGAATAAAATCCCCGTGTAGACGTATAGTTATATTCTGGTTTAGTTATATCAATAGCGATATACAAAATACATATTATCTGTTGATATAAGACAGACAAATGATCGATGTTTTAAGCTAGATAGGTATTGAGGAAAATAACAACACCGGATCGGCCAAAACGTAACTAACGCGATACCGTTCAAACGGTTGCTGAGAAACAAACCTCAAAGCGTAATTATAAAGTCAGCTGTCGTAAATGAAAAGTAAAATTTGTAACCAAAAAGCCATCTTTCCGAGCACGAATGTCAAAAAAACTCTTTTCGATAAAAAAGCACAATCTCCGAAAAAACGTATATATTTTTTCAAGAGCAAATTTCCCCCCTTCCCCCCACACAGATGTTCCGGATTAGTCGACTTTGTTTCACGGTGTCGCGAACGTCTCCGCGTTCTTTACGTCTGGGAAACTTCTCTCATTGAGGATTGCGAATTGGGAATTGCGGAAACGGCGGCCGAAATTTCGCGATTGCTGGGTCGCCCGTGGGTCCCCGAATATGTTCCACCATGGTGATTCACAATTTAATTAAATGAATACTATGGTAAATAATCATTATTCAACAACCTCTGAAATAGGAAACATTGTGAAAGATTGATGGGTTCACGCCTTCAATATCGCTACCATTAAAGGATTTTTTTGTTCTAATCGACAAGCTCCTGTTGTACCAAAAATATAAACTTTATTAGATGATAATAATATTGTGTTTTTTCTCCTTAGAGCTTATTTATAAAATAGAATAGTATCACTAATTGTCATTCAACCATCACGTACTTAGTAGATATGTATAACGTATACGACCGTTTTCGTTTTAATATTCGATATATGAATAATATATCTCATATATACATTAATTTATATACATAATTATTATGCAATTGTGGCGTGATCGTACTACAATATTCGTATTACTACAATATTTTTTAACATGAATTATTGGCCGTTGATTTTTTCTTTCCATTTTTTCCCTTTTTTTTCAGATTTATATTTCTTCATTTCGATTTTCTATTGTTCCTCAACACAGTATACAATAACTTGTTGAAATTATTTCAGGGAAACCTTAAACGTCATCCTTTCATTTTGTATCACCATCGTTTTTGCTAATTTACCGTTTGACCCATTCAAACCAATACACAATAAAATAAGCTGTACCAGCATCTCTATTCTATAGATTCATTGTTTATACAGCTTTTTTTTTCTAATGAAAATTTATTGTGTTCATTGGAATGAGCGACCTTTTTTTTTCGCGTTCAAAATTCTTTCCTGGCTGGTCAACTCTTTTATCGTTTTCTCGACTCCTCTATTCCTCTTTTCATTGAGGCACAGTACACTTCGTATATTAATTACTTGAGAACTAGCACAAAATAGATGTTATTTTAATAAGTTATCAAATGAACAATTAAGGTTACAAGTTCGGGATTTGCCGACTCACCGGATTATTTTTCAAACGAATTAACGGCAGTCGCGTTTTTCAGGATACACCATTACATAATTAAAATTATATCCATTATATCTAAGGGATAAAAAGTTTATTGTAGTAATTTACTTCTGAGGATCAATTTGAGTTTTTCAAAGTTCTTTCTGCTCGTATATTTTTTGGCCGCAATATTGATGGTACATCGGAATTTCAATGTGAGCAATTTTTCGTTTCCCCATTTTGTTAATTATTGCTTCATCGTTTTATATCAAGGTAATGAATCACTGATGAAATCATTCGGACAACAACGTCGTAATTTCACGTTTTAATGACAAGGCAAAGAAAAAAATGATCGATAAACTATCGAACGCACGGGAATTCTTGTTCATCGTGTCTTTCGGTTATTTCTTTCATTCGAAAACTTGTGACATATATTCAGCACCATATTCAGCTCCTATTGATTTCCATAAATGTTATACATGTTTGATAAGCATCCAATCGGCGCATAGATATTTACTAACGTTTAGTAATTCCCCTCTATCTCTCTCTCCTCCCCGCAACCCATAGGTTTCACGGTATCCGTAACACGTATACACAAGAACAACTGCTGTGTGTAGCTTCTTCGTTTTTACAAATGTGTATTTGCAAATTCGATTTCGCTTCTCGATTTTCGTTCGGACACTATTTTTCTCTCTCCTTCTCCGTATTTTGAATATTCCTCCTATCTCCATCCCCCATGATTTTGTTTCCGCTTAGACCGTAATACGGAAGAAATTCGTCGTGAAACGCGACTTCCTGATTCTCCAATTGAAATTCGTCATTTTGGCCATATGGACGAATCGATAATAATCGTTATATCGGCAATATGCAACGAATTTAAACGTGTGTGATCATCATGAAATATCCGAGCCGTGAGTATCAATCGGGCATGTCTATCGAGATTATAGGTACCACCGGTTTCGAAAAGTCCATCTTTTTTATGTGTTTTTCATTCTTCTCTCCCACCATCGGCTCCGTTGGCTGTTGATCCTGATCGCTCCGAGGTTGGTAAGATATATTGCCGTACTCTTGCAGCAGTGGACATAGACTCAGGAGAAAGTGACAAAAGTCTTTCCGTATACCGAACCACCCTGAACAAATAATTAGTTGAAAAACTAAAATATTGATAGTTTGATAATTATAAATATTTCTGGTAAAAAAAAAGTTACACGAGCACACAGATTGTTTGGATATTAAAAGAATAATGATTCAGCTTGCAAAGAATGAAGGCTTCCAGCGAATGCTGCTGTGTAATGTAACAATAATGGCCCTAAAAACCTCAAAACTAGGCGTATGAGAATTCATTCGATTGAATTATTTCATTACAAAAATAAATTTTTTGCTTCTACTCACATCGATTCCCTCCTTTGGCACCAAACGACATGAATATCAGTGTTATATGAGAGAGCAACAATGGCGCAGCTACCGTTGTAAAATTGAACGATATGTGCCCATCCAGCTTGTTAGCCAACAAAACCTGAAGAAAAATCATTCCCTTATTAAAGTCAGCTCGAAAAGAATATGAAGAGAAAGGTTCAAAGGTGAAAATTCGAATGGTTGTGTTTGATATTGCACAAAAATCTCGAGTTTAAAGAAAATACAAATGCAATGTGAATATCGTCGTCATCGAATACTTCAAAGATATTGATACTCTTACAAACCTGGAAGACGAGAATGGGCACAACAAGAAAAGTGTAGGCAAGAGCTGAGTTAAGAGAGGTTCTTCTGACTCTGGCATTGACTTGAGGTGCCCTCAGCAATACAGCAGCAAATACGATGGCGTACAATACAGCCACGAGCGAAAGACACAAAAGAGCCCATAATGGCACAAAAACGACTTCCCAACTCCAACTTATGAATCCATCCAGTCTCAAAGCCAAGAATATGAATTGTAGGACATTTACCGCACAGAAGAGTTCCAATTCAAAAGAACGGTCGTGTTTCACTGCCCAGATGCATACCTGTGGTTATAATTCTTCCTTGAAATTACCTTCGGATAGTTTTATAATTTCATCCCATACCGTTGATTTCATTCGGTTTATTATGGTTTCTTCTGATTTGAATTTTTTCTTAAAACTATTTTCCTTTCATCATCCGGTGAATGGGAATGAAAAACTTACGGCAATGGACATGATAGAGATGAAAATGAGAGGTATGAAGACAAGAATCCACAGATGTCTCTCCGACTCCAATTTATCGCAAACTAGTAGTTCAAACATAAGAAGAATAAGATGGAGAGCCAGTGTGATGAGCATAGCCTTGTAATGGATGTAGGCATCTCCTTCCAGCCTAGAATGAGGATGTCGCCACCACACGTAACTACCAATGGTGGCACCCAAAATAACCATACCCTTCCAAAACCATATGGGACTAAAAATTGTCCACCAACTCCATTCGATATAGTCGTCCAGACGCAGAGCAAAAAGAATCGTAAAAACCATAAGACAGGAATGAAGAAGAAATTTGCTGCAAAATAATGAAGTACATCTGATATAAAATATTGAAGCATTTCATATTGTAACATTTGATTTTCCAGTTTCAAGACTTTCCAGAATGGAATTTTACTTTATTTCGAAATATCCGAAGGCGTGAGATTTATAATTGTCATGGAAAATTTCGATCGGTACTTGTAAAAATGTTCATTTCAATTTGAAAAATTGAAAAGCAGTAAACACATAATGAAAAATTCATTGGTCGAAATGTAGGTCATGGTTAATTTTCCAAAATAGTAGTACATTGAAATTGGAGCAATGTGACGAATAAGATTGAATTTTGAGTGTGAGAAAAATTTCAAGCCAAAGTTCGAAATGTTTTTTTTCGCTTTTGCATGTTTCGGAGCATTCATTTTTTAATGTAAGATGAGAATATTACCTCGGGTTAAAGTCTTGGAAGAGCGTTTGAAGATTCATTTTTATTTTCAGAAGGGTCACCGTTTAGGCCAATTATTCTTCATTCGTAATTCCAAACCTCGGGCTTTCCAAAAATTCTTCCACGAACGAGCGCCTACTCTTTATTGAGTGTATTTTTTTATTTCCTCGAAATAACTCGTCTTTTCTATTAGCTAACATTTGCCTGACTAATGAAACACAACGTGTAGTGTGTTTGTATATGTATATCCATGATATTGTGACCACTGAATATCTGACTGGTCTGAAAATAGCTGTGATATTTTTGCTTCTCGCTCGATAAAGTTGAACATCGCACTTCCCTTCCGTATATCAAAATAAGTTTTATAGTCATTCATTCTCGACCTTTTCGACAGACAGTAGACTACAACTTGATATTTAAAAACACAACTTTTCCATATAAGTTTATAATTTTCGTACGTGTCATACGTATATATATGTTTTATTGTACTGTTTCGGTGAAATTAGAAATTAGAGATTGCATTATCGACTGTCAGTATTGATTGCGGAATAATGTATATGTATATAATGACAGTTTTCACGGATCAATGGCAGAAATTCTTATAAAAGAGGCGAATTGATTATTACGGATTAATGCTTATAGTATTGGACTCGGAGTTACTTTTGAATTTTTGTGGTTGATTTTATAATAAATGGGAAAAAAATCATCGGACTCGTCTTTCTTATTGCGCCGCCGCGCGGCGACCAATGAAATTTCATTCGACAAAGTAGCCAGCTTCAGATCGTTCGAAGTCTGACGAGAGTTTCTTCTGCACTTCCGCCTGCAAGCAAACGGATCTCTTTTCCGTTTGTAAACTTAGTCATGGCGGTGGGTAAAAATAAAGGGCTCTCGAAAGGAGGCAAAAAGGGAGTTAAGAAGAAGATGTAAGTGAATAATACTACGTTTGTGTTTTCAAGCGTTATTGTGAATGTTAAGAAAAGTTTATTTCAAGGTTTTACGAGCTGTGATGTTTGTGATTCAGGCGGATTTTTCCGGACCGTTTAGAACTCGCGTTAAACAGACATGCCGTCGTTTCGAGCAAAATTGATTGATTGATTAATTTTTTGCTTACGAATATTTTCTCGTTATTGATTTATATCATCCTGTCGTTCGGTGATTCGATCGATTGAGCATCAAAATCGGCATTGAACAACTCGTGTGCTACCTGAGAAATTTGTATACTTAACCAATAATTGTTCCAGTTATTTGAATTATTATCCGAATTGACAGAGTAGTATCGAAACGTCTATAATTGAAATTTTTTGTTCCTTCCAGTTTGATTTGTATCGAAAGTATTTGGTATAATTGTCAAATTTTTCACCATTTTAGCGTCGATCCGTTTACTCGCAAGGACTGGTACGATGTCAAGGCACCGTGCATGTTCACCACTCGCCAAGTTGGCAAAACTCTGGTTAACAGAACCCAGGGAACCAGTGAGTTTTTATGACTTAATACCTATTTCACAATCGTGTCAATTTTCAAACGTGTAAAATTTTTTATTGCAATATTTTACAATTTGGATATACGAGCATCTCCGAGTATGAGATGTTTCGCGCAGTTCAATGATCCTTGCAAGCAAGAATTGGAGCACTTGAGAGTTATAAAATATATCTCAGTTGTATACGTACAAATTACAATGCATCAACATTGGAATCATTTTGATGTCAATTTGTGTTCAAACTGTATTATCTACCTAACCAAATCATTCAGGACAATGGTAGATATAAAACTCCTATTCTTAAACTAAAACTGCTGAATGGTTATAATAGCTCGAATGAATATTTACATTAGGTACATAATTCATATCTTCCATGAGATATTTTTTCATTTGTCTTATTTTCATTATTACATTTTTATTTGTAGCATCAATATGTTTAGGCACAATAATTTGACTTTGAAGCAACTCCAGCTTCAGCGTAGCTTTATCCTGGCTACGTTGACGTTTAACGTTGCAAAATGAAAAAACTATAGATACCACGGCTTTATCAGGAAATCGATAAAGTTGAAATATAGTATAGTCACACAAATGAATTTCTCCTCATAGACAAATCAGAATGTTGTTTCAATAAAGTTTTTCAAAATAAATATAGCTTGAGTTACATAATTTTCACATCAACTGAGAAGTCATAATGTTTAATTATATTTAAATTAGTTTTACATTAATTGTCAGTAAACATTATTCATTTACATATGATTTTTCAATATTCCAGAGATCGCCTCCGAGGGTCTGAAATTCCGTGTTTTCGAGGTTTCTCTCGCGGATCTCCAGAGCGACAATGATGCGGAAAGATCATTCCGTAAATTCCGTTTGATCGCCGAAGATGTCCAAGGACGCGCGGTTCTTACCAACTTCCATGGTATGGACTTGACGACCGACAAGCTTCGTTCAATGGTCAAGAAATGGCAGACCCTCATCGAAGCTCATGTCGATGTTAAGACTACTGACGGCTATTTGCTCCGAGTATTCTGTATTGGTTTTACTAACAAGGATCAGATGAGCACTAGAAAAACGTGTTACGCTCAGCACTCTCAGGTTTGTTTGAAACGCTCTTTTAAAAAATATCTATTCCTTCCTGCGTGACGCTTGTTCTAATGTGACGAAAATCTTTGAAATTATTAATCGTTTGTCAACTCGGTAAAACAATTCGATAAAAAAACGTGTAATTCAAGTATGACAAAGAAATGATACGACCAATGCGCAATTGGAGAAACATCGATGTTCACATTATAACACCGATCGTTGATAATTGAAAATTGCGAAGATGAAAGCGCACTCTTACCACGCCCTTCGCTACGTACGCGAATGGCGATATGAAGTGTAGCGACAAATTTTTATTGAGCCGTCAATGAGAATCATCGGACGAGCGCCAAAATTTAAGAAACATTAAAAATATAATTTGAGTGTTTCTCGTTCAGGTCCGACGTATCAGAGCAAAAATGGTTGAACTTATCACCAACGATGTAGCCAAGAGTGATCTTAAAGGTGTCGTAAGCAAGCTTCTCCCTGATGCAATTGCCAAAGACATCGAAAAGGCTTGCCAGGGTATTTACCCCTTACATGACGTTTACATTCGCAAGGTAAATCAGATTTGTTAAAAAGGCCCCAACATTTTTTTTCTCAATTATAAATCATTAAGTACGTTCACGCGAATCCAATGGAAATCGAAAATTCCAACTTCAATTGTTGAAATTTGGAAATGTGCATCTATTCTCGGAATTATTATAGGATCTACCGTGTAGTTGTCGAGAAAACAATTAACGAAAATCACATTTTTTTTTAAGGGTTTTACATAAGCTCTTGTGGCAGGCACACTTCCTGTGCGACAATTTGGATTTAATGAAATGGGATCCTCCCAACTTTGAAGAGTCAAAAATAAGACTAAGAAAGTAGAATGTTGTTAGATATCAATGATATCTTTAGAAACCCTCGTTACCAGTGAAAACCACTTGGAGAATGGAGAAGAAAAACATTTATTTGAGGTTAACGATAATAACGACATAAACAGTGGAAGGTTTAACAATACTATGAGCCAGCTGGTTAAAAATACAGCTGTGCATACGCATATAAATAGGAAATGTCTGTTACATTTTGCTTGAAGATTTTACTACGAAAATATTTTAACCGCTATCATATTAAACATTTATTAATCTCAACAAATAAGTTACACATCATTTTAATAATTGTGAGAATACATTTTAATCGTTTCTTTGATGATTCTGTTTAAATGATTAATTTTCATTTGGTCGACTGAATGTTATTTTCCACTTTTATAACATCGACAATGTCGTTTGAACGTGAATATTTTTTTAACAAACTCGTATCCGAGTTTTTTCCTTACTAATATTCATGATTCTCGTTTAGGTCAAAGTATTGAAAAAGCCCCGTTTCGAGTTGAGCAAGCTTTTGGAGCTTCATGGTGACGGTGGCAGCGGCGGCGGCGGTGGTAAGGCCGGAGAAGGTGGTGAGTCTGGCTCAAAAGTTGACAGGCCTGAGGGTTATGAACCACCAGTACAGGAGTCCGTTTAAATTCCATCAAAACGCGGAATACTTTTAAAAATAAAAAACTAAAAACTACAAAATTTTCTGTACCACGTACTTTTTTTCACTCCCTAAACAATTCCATAATCCAGTGTCCGTTGATGACCAGTCAGTTTTACGCTCGGTAAAGATCCTGTTGCGAGTTTTTTTTTTCCCCCTAAGAGGCTTGATTTTTCAGGAATTTTCATATTTTTTCATTCCAATTTGTCGTTAAAGGTTTCGCGAAAAAGGTGAGGATAAGGGGGGGGGGGGGGGGGGGGGTACCCATTGAAATTCCGTCTAATCACTAGTCCTGTATGAAAATAAAAGTGATGAGCAACGAAAGTTTCTCTTTATTAATGTTCCGTGAACGCAATGCTTTAGTAATGCTTACTGTTGAAATATTTAAATATACAAAGTCAATTCTGGTTGAATTGTACACTTGCTTACACTCACAATTTGATTTTGTAGAAAAACAACTCTCCGGCGATTCACAAGTAATCAATAATTTATAGGTTTTTAATACAAGAATATACGGAAAAAAATTCGATATAGCTAAAAATGAAAGAAAAAAATTGGGTTTTCCGGACGTTTGTTGACTCAATTTATTTTGCACAATAAAAATAATTCAATATAGCAGTTTGTAGTAGTTCAATCCAAAGTTTAATCATACACTGAAATTACTATGAGTATGTTCCGAATGATCTTTAAACTCGAAATCATGAAGCTGGGAAAACTATGTTCAATTATGACTTACACATCCTAAAAAATATGTGTTTCTCGACAAAGTGCATTTTTCGAAAATTTGGCTCTAACGAGATATTTAGACATTTATCTGGATAATTCATCTATAAAGCACAGAAGAATCTACAAACTGAAAATCTTTGGTCTTTGGACCAACAGCAGCTCCGACAACTCGTTAAGGATGCACTTCCATTGATCATTATCGGATAATAATTAGTTTTCATCCGTGTTTTAAAATATTTATTTGGTCTTGAAATTTTAATACATCTGTGCTGGCACGGTACAGAGCTAGAAAAGAGTAAAAAAAGACGGAATAATAATGAATTAGTGGGAAAGTGCGGAGCGGACGATTTGCCAGCCATGCCCGAGGAGTGTTCTAAAGCTCTCGCTCCAGCAAGCAAGTGCGTAAATTAGTAGAGCAAAGAAAAGGATTTTTGCGAACACGTCGACCCACCACATTCTGCAAAGAAAATATGAGTAAAAGATCGTTGAAATACTTGTTAAAAGTTATGAATTTGTAAAAGTACTACATTCTCGACAAATAACGAACCATACGAGCTATACCAAATAATCGAAGATGAAATGATACGTGAAACATTTTTGTTTTTTTTTTTTTTGCAATTCTTACATTCTCATGTGACGTCGAGCAGCCGGCAACGTTTCCGGCATTTCTTTGAGGATATAAATTCTCGCTGCTCTTATGCAATCCTCGAAATAAGAGTCAAGATCTAAATCATCACCGTGCAGCGCGTAACGCTCGCGTTCCGTAGCATTGAACTTTTCCCTCAGGTCGGTCAAGTTTTTGTTGTCAAAATCCCACTGGTTATTCGCGTAGTACTCGAAAACTTCGAATCCCTTCTGAATACGGCGATGAACTCTGCACAAACTTGAAATAAAGATATCTCGTGATAATAAAACGCACAAAATTCGCTGTAAGAAGAGATAGCAACTGTGCGAGCAAAAATAATTCTTAAAAGTAAATACAGTCGTTGCGAGATTGAAAAAAAATGTTGTCTTCAAAATTAGATTTTCCGAGTAACTTTTCGGATAAAAAACTGAAATTTCAATGGAGATCCTTTGTTTGTAGTAGAAAAACTTACATCGGTTTGTATCCCGCAAGGAATATCAGTGTGTCGATAAAGTAGGCTGGTATCATATGGAAAAATAGTACGCAAATATTGTGGACGAATCGAGAACTCTTCATACTGCCACCGGGATACCAAACGACGTTATTGAGTGGCACTTTCTCTGTGATTCTGCGTCCTCGATCGATTATTTCTCTCCACGAGACCTGCGAACGACCTATATATCTCATAATCTATTCATCTATACGGGATGAGAAGAAGATTATGGTTGAGCGCGTTATCGCTCGAACCCCGAAATAAAGCCAAATCTTGACGAATAGGTTTCGCGCATCTACCTTAAATTCACTGCTACTCGTGAGATTGTAGACTCGTTTATCTTGTTCGTTGAAGTACAAAAAGTTCCACGTGCATGCGAAAATGGCGTTAACCGCAACGTCAACTGGAAGATAATCGGCATAGCCGGTTTCCTGACAGTACATTGTTCTGATAACTCCTTTGCCAGCACCGATGAGCAAACCCGTCGGTCCATTTATGTTGTCGGTCCAGCCAGGAATCGGTTCTTTCCAAACGGGTATTATTATACTCGGTCTACGAATGAATTTTGTCTTACCAATTGCATTTGAAAAATTTTCACGTCATCCATTTCATTAATATATACTTTTTCGGTTTTGTCACAGCTTTTTTTTTTTTTTTTTTTTTTATTTTGAGCAGGAAAAAAACATAATAACTATACTAAATAATGAAGAAACTTAAACAATTACTTAATCAAGCATGATCGAATCAACGAATGAAATGTCATTTGAGGATCAAATAAATAAAGATAATGAGAAATCTTGCCGAAGAATAATCGCTGGGATGAGGGGCATTGCCTCCTCGACGAGACCCTCGGATAATGCCTTTGTGAACGCATACGTATTTGGATATGTGCCCAGAATTTTTTCTGTCATTGCTTCGACAACCTCGTCATCCATCCACTCAACACATTTGATGATTTTGTGCGGATCAGCGGGTGGAGGATAAGGTTTTTCGCGGAGTATCTAATTTACAACGGAAACCGATTTAAAAAATCATGCGAAAATCAATTAACCACGTGAGCCAAGCGCTAACGCTCCAAGTAAAAAACAAAAATCAAATATTCGCTAATAAATAAGCTCTATTCCGAAGGGGGGGATAAGTTTCAAAGAATGAGACTGAAAAAATACCTTTTCTTCGAGGTGACAATAGGAGGTGCTAATGTGAGCAAACAGTACCAATTCTTTCATTACTTTGGCGAGCTCGATCATATTTCTCGTTCCTCGGGTGTTCAAAAGAACAGCTTTCTTCAGTGATTCGTCAAATCTAAAGTTTGTATACGAAAAAAATAATGATGTTATTATTCGGATAGAGTACCTTTGCGCGATTTTTGTATATTGAGTCGCTCTTGGTATTCCGCAGGTTGAAACACGATCAAGCCGATCTATTGGTCGTCGTGCCTTCTCTGGACATTAAAATCCGGCTGTACCCTTTTTTCTATTCGATACAACTATGAGTTTTTTGAGACGAACGATGTCGTTTTATTTATTTTATCCAAGAATGGAATGTATTTTATATTCTCGAAATATCGAGACGGACTCGAAGACCCTCGTCGTCGCACGAATAGAAACCAAGACGTTTATAATGATGAAAAACAAAATTGGAGGCCTAGCGTTAAACCTACAATGGTGTAATTCATTTTTCGTTGGCAACGTTTGTGTACAAAGCAAGAGAAAGGAATCGGCGTTAACTCTCAGCCGATTAGAACCTTCGAGCGAAACGTATTTTCAAATATCGGACACAAAACACTTTCGCGGATACGTCGTACCGCAAATTTCTTCGTAGCATGGTAAATAAAACGCTCAATGAATATTTTTTCTGGCCAAAAGATGGGTCCCGGAAAATGAGTGCTCGACGAGTTTTCTCATAAAAATGAAGAAAAATCGAGATAAATTTGTGTCAAATTTATCGGATATTGAGTCAAATTTAAGAATATTGGGGAAAATGAATTTTCGGAATATAAATAATGATAAATGTAATGGAATTTTTTTTTTTTTTCTTAACTCGAACGAACAAGAAAATATTATTACCGACCTGACGGTTGCGGCAGCGTGATAAACAATATTTATTCTTTCGCAAAGCATTTTTCTGTCTTCCGGTGAAAGGCCCAAATTGGGTGCAGCAACATCGCCATTTACGATAGCAACGGATTCGTGAAGGTCCGACAGACCTCGAAGATCTCGCACTTTTTCAAAGAGCTGAAATTCACAAACGTTTCTCAATATTATTTTTCATGTTTCGATAGTAAATTGTATAAATACATTCCGAATAACAAGAATTCACGTAACAAAGAATATTTTTGTTTTCAATGAAAGAAATAAAATGGGGAGAGCACGCTTCTCGTTTCTCGTGATTTTTGTCTCGTATTTGAATCGGTCACGCATAACAGTCGTAAGATTTACGATCGGAGAGAGCCAACAATAATAAAGTACGCTTATTGCAACATTATTTTCAAATGTCTATGACTTGCATTACGGACTGCCCGGTAGCTTTCGTTTTATTTATATATATATATATATATATAAAATACATGTACATGTACCTCTGAATTATCATCGAAAACTTGTGTATAGACGAGAAATTTGACAATATATAAAAAATTTGTAACATTTAACATATGAAAATGAAAAATTACCAAAATAATGAGAACGCGAAATATCGACACCGTTGACGAAATCGGAGTTTCAACGATTCTTACGATCGAATAAAAACTTTGAAAACGACATTCGTAAAATCTGTTGAACTTTTCTTCGCCCGGCGATCGATAAATCGATTTTCACCAAGGCGATCGATCGCTTGGCAGGCCCATCTTTTTTTTTCCGTCTGCTAAATTGGAGGATAATGAAAATTAGTTGAACGTTCGACGAAACGAGAGTCAAGCACGCATGGAAAAGTGCTCGCGATACGTGTAGATCGCGCTTTTCGTATTTCCTCAATGTTTTTCTTCAGTTCTTGAGTTCTTGAAAAAAATCTTTTTTCTTTTCAAACTGCAACTCCAATGGTTTTCCAAATTTTTCCTGACCTTATTTTCCGGCTATTCTCCAATGTGTATTTTCTTGAAAATAAAACGATTATTTTCATACGCGGCGTATAATATAAAGTCTTTTGACCGGTTAAATTAGTGTCGTGTGGAAATGTGATCTAACGGCGTAGCAAGAGGCTGCCACGTATTGCGAAACTGTGTTAATTCGTTTGGTGATAATAAACTTCGGAGTTCGAAGGGAAAGTGCACTCGCAGCAGCAACCGCTGCTCATGGATACATCTATATTACTAACGTAAACGCTATACTTATTACTGAATTAAAAAAAAAAAAATGATAGATCGTTGAATCGAAACGACGACAACGATTTCATTAACAACGATTGAATTTATTTCTATCGACGAATCAATAAAATATGCGATCGATTTCGAAATTTATAGGATCGTTTGAAGATGCGCCGGTGAAATAGTAATGTATAAATGTAGTTGTGCATTTGGGAAAAGAAAATTACGCAAATTCGAAAATTCGATCGAAAATCAAATCGACCCGAATTTCCGTGAAAACGGATATTTTCTAGAACCTACGACGCACGTACAGCTGAAATTAATAATGAAGACTTTTTTTTTTTTTTTAACGATTCGTCGAAATCCGTTGAGCGGGGTGTTCGATTCAAAAGCTAACGAACCTTTTTTCAGCCAATAAATGAATAAATTAAAATGAATATACGTATAAAGAAGACGGTGCGTTTGTCCGAAAGTAAAGGGGGTGGGGGCTGCACGGTACAAGTGCAGCCAATCGCACTTTGGAATGTTGCAGATTCCGGTTGTATTTCGTCATACGTCGACGCGTATAACCTGCGTGTACGCGATTGATCAAAAAATTTTCTACTTTGAGGAACGGGGATTGATTACAATTTGCGATATATCCCGCCAACATTGTGAAATCCGTGCAGCTGCGCTCATTCGTATTTTTCTCCTGCAGTCACCTTCTGCACGTTCTTTCCTTTGTGTTATTTCGAACTGTTCTTCCAAGCTGTGCTTTTTCAATGCGTATAAGATTATCAAAAATAATACGTATTCATTTGTTATTCTCCAAGTGATTTTTCACAATTGCGATTCGTCTCTCCGCATGCTGGCTCATGACGCAGATATATTCTCGTTTCTTCGATGCGGCGTATCGAAAGTTCACTATTTTTATAGTCTGTTTCGTCGATGGAGAAACGGAGGTCAAAGAATCTTCCTCCTCTTTTTCGGAAAATAAAAATTTTTAAACGCAGACGTAATAAGTTTTTATGGGAAAATCATACACATTGCGAAACGTTTTAGTATTGACACATAAAATCTCTTGTTTCGTACAAACCAGGAAGCAGCGGTGCCTCATGCAGTTTCATGACAACAAGTATAAAATTCGCGCACAAATTAATATTATTTTTACTACGCGTGGCAGCCGTGCCACAGAAATTATAAAATCTCTCGAAAACGGGAGGGAGAGAAAGAGTAAAAGCCTAAAAGAAGTTACGTCGAGAATGAAGTAACGTCGTCGCCGTCGTGTGTACCAATAGAAATTCTAGTGCTTTGCACTTGAGCGTTGACGCTATTCGAGAAGGAGTAAAAAAATTAAAAGTGAAAAAGAAAGGAAAGTTACAAGAATAGCGCTTGTGTAAATGCTGCAATCGCTGGTGACCTTACGCGTTTTCATAACTAAAAACTTGACTTGTCTCAACTGTGGCTTCTTTTTTGGCGAAATTCGTGCGGCAACGGCAGGCTTCGGATCATAAAAAGAATTCGATTCTCGATACGAAGAGTCAAGTTGAGCGATCACGGTTTGTATCTCGTTTTCCAGTTTTTCCTGCTGCGCAGGAGCTCTCCTCGCACATTGACAGGAAATTCCAACCCGTTGGCCTTGTTTTTTTACGGATCCTGTATTGAGACGAGTATTTTTTGTATCATTGCGTTCCAGAGCACGAGCGTGTACGTCTCATCAGTGCGTACGTTCTTGGGAGCACGTTTGATTTTCGATAATAATAATTTCAAATTTCATCAATTTTGTCCTCTTAGCTTGGCGCGCGGGAGACGGATAAATTGTTTGGGTTGTTTGCTCAAATCCTTTAGTTTTGGATCGACTGGATGAATTTTGTAGATCATGCGCGGTAGAATCGGTACGGTACTTGATTTTCTTAATAAGACAACTCCAGAAAACACGTTTTGCAACTGTATCTTTTGTACGCGCGCGCATGCCAAAGCATGGACAGTGACACTGCGCCTTAACCTCTGCATACAGAATGTATTGAGAAAAAATGGTAAGAGTGTTCGCAAATGGAGAGATTCATCGATGCGTTCCCAGCTCGGATGTCGAAGAACTCGTATTCTCGATCCGGGGTTCGAGAACCGCGATTGCGTCACAAGACGACGAGATCAGAGGCAAAATCGAAGATGTGACATAACGGTCAACCCGTATGTATGAAATACTCTATGGAGAGACTCAATTTACTTTCACTCGAACGCTCGACGTTCCGTTCGGTAAAGCTATGTACCCTACAGAGCCGAGGCCTTGACTCAGTTCCTCACAAGTCCGCGAGAATACCTGATCTCTGTGTACTACATACTGCATGCACCCAGACCTTTTTCAAATATGCGTTATGACCATTTTACATTTCTATATACATGGGCCGGGGGGGGGGGGAACAATGTATATTTATAAATCATCGACGTCGTGAGAAAATGAAGGAATTGACGGAAATTCAATAATTTCATTCAATTATCAGTCGTTAATGTCAATAAATTTGACCGTTTGGATATTGAAAATTTGATTCCGTAATAATCTCCCGTACGAGGATTTTTGATTCTATAAAGTATCGGCGCATCGATTAGCCGTCCCCGTTCGGTCGCATTTCCTCGTTACTCTCGCGCCTGCATCGATCGCGGTGGCACGATTATCTCACAAGATCAAACGTCGCGGAGTTGTCAATTATTGTTATTATGATCGTTACATCGTTACGATTGCTTTCCAAGTATCGTCGCAAAGGCGGGGAGAAAATCAGAAATGATTTCAAACAAGCTCGTCGCTCGCTCCGACGTCCGATTCTTCTCCCTCCTTCTTCCCCCCTATTCTTCGAACAATGACGGAGCGTAAATAAACGATGCATTTTTATTAGCTGATTTTTTTATTTTCCACATATTCTCTCGCTTTCTCCTCGCAATATTTTGACCAGCCTCGTCAACTTTCCAATAATCATTCCTCGAAGAAAACTTGAACGCGTGTCATTCAAATTCTTTTTTTTTTTTCAATGATTGTTTATCGTTTTTAGTCAGCAGAACATCAGGATAAAAGTTTGCCCAAAATTATTTTTTTCTGCTGTGGGAACTCGAAATTTTGGAAAACTTGGCAACTCCGTTGCGAGCATAATTCAGAGTCTAGAGTCGCGGTAGCGACTCGAGACAAGTACATTTACAAATCTATATAGTAAGATGAAGACGAGTCACTAGTAGAATCTTTACCGCAAGCAGAGTGGTTTCGAACGGTTTTCGAAAATTGTTTCACCGATATTTAATAAATTACAGCGTTTTCTCAAAGATGTCATTAGTTCACGTATTTTTTTATTTTTTTTTCTCTTTCGATCGTGACTAATTAAAACTCTGTAGCTTTAACGCATATAAGAAATATATCAATTTCATTTTTCAATATCGTCGAAAAAAGGTGGCATTTTTCGCACACAATTTTATTCAATTTTACTCAATGGACCAGTCTTCAAAGTAAGTTATAAAAAATCACGGTCAAACCGTTTTCGGAGGTCATTATACAAGTATGTTGAGAACAGGTACTTCTTCATAGATTTTTGCAGATGATGCTAAAATTGAGAAAAGAAGTTGGCCGAGGAATGCTAAAAATAGTTACGTGTTTTTTTTTTTAACAAACTAAAAACAAAAATTTTTTACCAAGTAACTATTTCATGAGCAAATTATTTTAGACCACATATTGCCATACGTTGCTATAACACGGGGAAAAATACTGATCGTTTTGCATCATCCGAGTACTTACACAACTTAATATTGCCATACTTTACTATAATACGGGGAAAAGTGCGCGATCGTTTTGCATCATCCGAGTATTTACACAATAAATTGACATGTTTAATACGCGAGCTATGAATTTGATACAAAAAGTCGACAAATCCTCACCAAAAAAAACAGCAAAAATGCTGTAAAAAAAGTGAGACAAGTACATTTACTTCCCCCGAAAGTAGCTCCACAAAAAGTTGTTAAATGAATGAAATCGATTAATAAAAAGCATCAATAATGAAATACATTAAACTTATTAACCTTGAATGAATATTTTTTTAAATTAATTGAAAGTATAGTTCTACACAAAAAAATCTGATAAAAATAAAAGTTAAAAAAAATTATAAAAAAAAATTCCGATACAAAAATAAACTTCAAAGGAAAAAAAATTTGACTGAACAAAAATTGATTGAAGTACTTGGCGAGTTTTCTGGTAATGATCAATACGTTATAATAAGAATTGGGTGGGGCTCAAAAGTTAGAAGGCCTAAAATAGCAAACTTTTGAGCCCCACCCATAAGAATTATGTGAACAAACACTCGCCAAGTACTTCGGTCAATTTTTTTTCAGTCAAATTTTTTGTTTCAATTTTTTTTTATTCCTCAATCAAATTGTTATTTTTCAATCAATTTATTTTCGTTTGAAGTTTATTTTCGTATCGGAATTACTTTTTATAATTATTTTTATCGGATTTTTTTGTGTAGAACAACTAGACTTTCAATTAATTTTAAAAATATTCATTCAAGGTTAATAAGTTTAATGTATTCGATTATTGATGCTTTTTATTCATCGGTTTCATTCATTTAACAACTTTTTGTGAGGCTACTTTCGGGATTTTTGCTGTTTATTAAATCAAATGGAAAATAAAGAGTAAAAAATGTTATTGTTACCACGATTATTGTAAACTCACCGGAGAATTGAAAATTTCATCGAGTCGCTGTTTGGGATCTTTGCCTTTTTTCGGTCTGACCAGAAGATAAATTTTTCCAACGTTCGGTACGCAACGTAGAAATTTTTCAACGGTAACTTTACCGAGAAAACCCGTACCTCCGGTCAGTAGAATTTGACGACCTTCGAACATCTCCGCGATTCTGTCCGGAACTTGGTTCCCTTTCGCGTCTGCTGCTGTCATTGTGCAAGTAATTTCCTTGTTTAACTTTTTTTGCTCAAGGATTCCGTTGTCCTGGAATAATAAAAAAAATACGAAATAATCATGATCAAGAAAAGTGTCATCGGTCTGAAGCGTAAGATGTGAAACGGCAACAGCGTAACAATCAATCAAGTTGATGGTACGTGAGTAGTTTTTTTTTTGTACTTTATCGCGTACGGAAATTTGCATCGAGAGTCGCATTAGTTCCTTTGCGACGAAAGAAACTCTCATCGCGTAACGTGCTGACGTTTGTGCTTCTGCCATTTTTTCATTCAATTTTTTGTTTACGAAGACAAATCGACGGCGCGGGACCTCGGTGTCATGAAACATTCAACGGCAACGGCAATGGCAACGACGATCATATATTTTTCTCTTCATATCTTTTTGTTATAATTTCGTTTCTTGGCTTTTTCTTGGTCGCTGAATGATAAATATACACGAGTCACGGAGTCACGGGGCCTTCCCCCGTGCTTGGCGCACGAGGCGCACAAGGTCATGGAGAGCGAAGCTTATTACGGCTGAGAAACCCGTTCTCGATTATATCTAAATGTCTAAAAAATTTCAATTCGAACCCACGCTGAGGCAATATTCGCGGATGGCCCGTGAATTTTTGGGCTAAAGAAAACCGCCTCGTTATAGCTAATATTAGCATCGAAATTTCGTTGAATTATCCCGTCAAAGCTACATTGGAAAGAAAAAAAGAATACACAAATCGAGTTACGGTCAACAATACGCACAAGTGAATCTTGGGAATGATTTTTAAAAGACGCTCTGCGTAGCGGAGATCCATACAGACACCGATGCATGGATCCGCGCGAATACCGTAAAACTGTGTAATCACAATTATTGCGAATCGCGAATTTATCTCGTTCTTTTTTTTCTTTGAGTATATACATGTATATAACTATTTCGTAATAATTTTCTCAAGGTAATTCTGCTGAGAGACACTGTAATTTACTCCGAATGTGAGGATTCTTATTCCGTTTGCCGAGACCCTGAAAACTCGATTGTTGCCTGCCTGTCGGAATCCTCGATTTTTATTATTGTATCGAGAAAATTCCCTTTTTACATTATTATCATCATCATAATCTGGCAATTATATTTCGAATAACGGAAGAGTGATTCGCGTTTTTCCGATTGCGCAATATCATCGAAAATTGAATTGCTGAATTACGTATGCGACAAATAAACGTTTTATCAATTATTTTATCAATTGATGATTGAACCAATCTAATTCTATTACGAATCAATCTGCGAAATAATCGGTAGTATTATTACTTCTATTCGTTACGATACTCGGGGCTCTTTTCATCTTTTTCTTTTTACGTTAATTTCAATTCGAACCCGATTCAACATCCGAATAGATTGGCGAAATTTCAGGTCAGGTTATCCAACATTTAATGAAGAATTAAAATTTCAAAAATCATAAAATTTATACGGGAGCGTACGGAGATTCCATCATCAGCACATTTCTATTCAATAATTTATACACTGAATATCTCTAAATTCCTGACACAAACTGTCTCACGTATAGAAAAAAATGTAAGGAATCCATAGCGATGATAAAAATGAAGGATCATCGAATGTTGAAAAAAGATATTAACGAGATAGAAGTTGGAAAAATGGCGGAAGCAGAAGCCATTTTCCCATATAACATCGACTTCTCAGAGGTTAGGAGTCTGGTTAGTCCAAATTTCGAGTGCCCTAGTTTGTGACACCAAAAAATACGGTCCTACGAAAGGAATACCTTAATAAGAGTCCTATATAGGCGCGAAGGTAAGGTGGCCGGTAATTTGATAGCAAGGTGATACGTGGGACGTTTAATACAACGTTTTGTTGTATTTGCACGATTTTGCACCTTTCGCATCAGCGGCCCACGTTTCTTTATACACCTCCCTTTCGCGATACTCGTGCTTACTCGCGTCAGGCCACGTGACTCGTATTTTTCTTATTATTTTCCAGGCGCTCCGTAATTTTTTAACCAAAAATTGCGATACCGAAAAAAATATTTCACGAAAAAATTCAGCTCTTTCGTTTGCGTAATTGCTCAAGCAGTCCGCGAGTCATTTAATTTCGCAATGAATAGAACAAGAATGTATTTAGAAAATGAGGTTTGCAATATTACGAGATTATTCCATTTAATGAATTTTTTCGGTCATGAACCGGCTGCGTGGTATAATTTGGAGAACGTGGCTATTTTTTTCATATGTATATTGTAACGTCGAAAATGGTGTTTTTTTTGTGTTTCTCGAAAAAATTGGATCGTTCTTATTTCCAAAGATAATGTATGTGCGCGCGTGCAGGACATCCTAAAGCGCCTTCGCGAATCGAGCGGCGAAAAAAAACGCAAACGAGCACGTTTTGCTACTGAATCAAGAATCCATCGCTATAGCGAGCGCATACGTGTTCCAATGATTGACTGTTAGAAGGGCGTAATTCGGTGGAATATAGTGGAAGAAAGGTGAGCGATACGCTTATACGATCCCCGATTCATCGCGATTCGTGCGTTTAATGCACTTTTGTTTCTGTTGCCTGACTCGCGTGCACTGAAACCGGCTTTTGGACACGAAAGAGATCCGAAACGAGCGATTTATCGTTCGCGTAACTTTCGTAGAGGTGGAGGTCGACCACAAATCGCCGGATACGAATTTACCCCTCGAGCCGGACGACATTGCGAATTTCACAAAATTGTAATATTCTCTGATTTTTCAATTATGCAAAAATAAAAAATAATTGGCCCCGAAATATCGATGACTTTTTGATTTATTCTTTGCTACTTACGATGTCCGCGTTAGTCTCGTCTCAGCTCTTAATCCATCGCGCATAGCCTTTATCGTCATTTTTTATCGTTGGTCATTCGTTTCAAAAAATGTTTATCGCTCGTTTCAATTATTCGTATATATAACTTGAAAAATCACTTTTTTTTATAATTCCATCTAAGATGTATTCTATTTTTCTATTCATGTTTAATCCGTATGATTTTGTCGAGCTGCTTATTCGTAAAATAAACTTGGCTCGCGACAATTTTCAATCGTATCATTCGACTTGTT
Source organism: Venturia canescens (assembly GCF_019457755.1). NCBI lineage: Eukaryota > Metazoa > Arthropoda > Insecta > Hymenoptera > Ichneumonidae > Venturia > Venturia canescens. The sequence continues at coordinate 499,324 of NC_057421.1, read as the reverse complement.
GATTTCTCGACACTCTCTACCACCGCAAATTATTGAAACAAATGAACCGCGATCATCCAGGCTCATTCATCGGATGTAGTAAAATATTTTTTTTCACTTTCATTTGTTTTTCTTTTTCATCGACAGTTTTTTATCACTTCAAGAATTTCATTAATTTCGATGATCATACCTAATTAATCCGGTATCGTTATACCGTTTGAAATACAGCGAAAAATTGTACACAAGCGCGAGCATATTGAACTCGCAACGTTCAGTCGTTCGTGCGATGTTACGCGAGGAACACGTTTTGTTACAGGTCGAACCTTTCGATTAACTCAAAACACGTTCACCCGCAATCGAGCATCATTTAGCCGGCGATATACTTGTCAATTTCACGCACAAAGAGGGATGCTGCGGCGAATTTGAAATTCTTCGATGCGCAGCGAATTAATAATTTTGCATCCAATGATTCTTCTCTTGCAAAAATGCTCGCCCGATTGCTATTTGCTTTGAACGGAAAGGATGCGGAAGGGATTCCCGTAAATCCCTTCGTACCAAAAGAGTGCCGTAAATGGTAAAGAAGCTATAAGAGAACCATTCGAACGAGAAGTATCGAATTGAAGCTGAAAAGTTGAAAAAAAAAGCAACATACCTCTTTGGTGAAAGAATTTCGTAGTCTCGAAAACTAGAAAGAAAAACGATCGACGCCGTAATTACGCGATCACTTTGGGATGTTGAAGAGCTGCAAATACGTAAGGCTAGTACCGAATGAAAAGATATAATTGTCGGACCACTCGATCGGTCGGTGAGTCCGTCGTAGACTGACTTAAATTTCTCGTCCTCGACGTTGTGTCGTTTGTTCGTTGGCGCGGTGGAAGCGACAGGTAGTTCGGGCCAGGGCCGTGCGAACTTTCGACTCTCGATATATCAACTTATATACACCAACACACCCGTGTCTCATTTTTTTCTTCGGTCTTCGCGGTTTCGTGCTCGGGGTTTTACTTTATACACTCGAATTTACAGCACGAAAAATAAAACAAAAGGCGCGCATGCATTTATTACGAGTGTCGTGTAAAACTGGAGTAATTCGATTGGCACGGTCGATGCATCCTCGTGATCCATCAAATATATAAGGGACGTACGACGAGTGTTCTTCCTCCTCCCTCCGCGATCGACCGTTGAGTCTTGGCTCATATCGTCGATATCTATATACGGCCAGCGGACAGACGAAATTCAGCCGCGTATATGCGTCATGCAAATATCTCTGTATATACGCATACAGTGCGAATATGCAGTGCCATTAATCGTAAATGGCATCGCGAGCGACGAAAAATCATTTTTCCCTCTCCCCGAAAATCGATCGCGACGTGCGAGTTCCCACGCAGCATCGCTGGTCCCTCCAGCTACAACATGCACATTCTGCAGGTGCATGTTTATGTAGCCATCACCCGCCGTACGGAGGATACGCTTGTTCGTTTTGCTCTTGAAAAACGCGTCGCAAGCCTGGCAGCAGAAAAATATCGAGTCATATTTCAAAAGTAATAATGAAACAACCGATGATCCGAAACATGAAAAAATCATAATTCATTCAAATACGAGTCATAATTATTATATTATCTTTTTGAGACCACGACCGATTCGTCGATAATAATCCAAATTCTCATGATCAAGTGGAAATCACATTTTTTTTCATCAACGCGACCAGCACTCCTGTAATTCTGCGTTTCATTTGTTTTTCATTTTTCGATACGAGAAACATTCCCCCGATGAATCATTAATTGCAAAATGAGATCGTCACTTGAGCGACGAACTCGAAAGAATGGGAGAGACAAAGTAAAAAATATTGAAAAGTACCAGTCAGCAAAAAGCGGCAGTTCTCAATCGTATACAACATTTTTGTTGTCAACGAAACTTTGCGCCACAACCACGCGGATATTCAATGATATCTCGTATTATTATTCTCATTCCTCTTTTTTTTTCTGGGTATTCTTCTGTTTTTTTTTTTCCACGAGAGAAAACCAAAAGGAATGTTCAACACGCGTACCGCATCATATACATGTTTAACAGTTTCTGTTTATAAGCGTGCTCCGAATTATGTAATAAAAACCTTCAATTGTTATGCATTTAAAATTTGCGGTATAATTGCTGATTATAAAAGTATTGAAAATCATTGAATTTCCTGAAAGTTGAAAAAAACTTCGTCCCGCGAGAATGTTCACGGGAAAATGGTATATATAGTTTTTCGAACGAAACAGAAATGAGTATATATAGGATTGAAAGAATTGGTGGAGCATTCATGAAACTTGTGGCACTTGAAAAAGTTTCACCGCGTCTTTTGCAACCGTACTTTATTTAACGCTCGTAAAATACGTAATCGCTACTTTCTTTTCACGATCAGTCTCATTGTTTCGCGTCTCGGATATTCGAATGTTCAATAGTACTACCATAAACGAATATCGTCGCGAGGCTTGGCTAAAGAGAGAAATAAGATATACGAGAAAAATCAAAGATTCGGCCAAATTCTATTAAATACGATCGATCCCTGCTCGCTGATATCGCATGCATCATCGTGGAATATTATTGGTGGCCAGAAAGGCGGGACGGAGGCTACTCGTGGAATCTATGGCCATCAAAAATGATCGTTGACACCGTAATTACGATAATCGTATCTTTTTCTTTTCAATTATTCACGCAACGAGCCATGAATTTCGCTTCTCGCGCGCGGCCCCGCGTGAGAGCCTCATATACGTTCTCTTATTCCCCTCTTGTTTTCTTCCTTTCGTTTCATTCGTCCTTCGCGCGATAATGCATGATTATATACCACCTATGCCGCGCGATGAAACGTCGCGAGTGAAGTACATTGATTCGAGTATACGCGTTCAATGGACCGAGGGCAAATGAGATCTCCGCGGCGAGCACCCACTTGTTACGAAACGTTTTCTTTTCCAAACAAGATGGAAAGTTTTTTGTGGGCCAAGTCTGCCGGTGAGCCTCGATCCGAGTGACAAAAGTCGAGGATACCGCCCGATTAGATATAGCCTGCAGTATTTCCCACTTCCGAATCCGTCGCTCTTTGAAAAAATAGCTCTCGGAGCTGGGTGCATGCGCGGTCGTCAATATGGAAGACAAGAAAAATCCTAAGAGAAAAAAGCTGATGTGAAAATGTTCGCGGTTTTGTAATAATGGGTTTGACATTGGTTCCTCGCATCTGGTCCACAACTTTCTCTAATGGCGATATTTCACCAGGGACCAGTTTACCGCGAAGTCTTCTCTCTGATGGCCTCGAATAGTTGGTCTATCTAATAATGAGATACTATTCAAAATCGTTTGTATACATACGGACGATTAATTCGTAATTTGAATTGCAAGTACTCGGATGGAAAGCCTCGTTTACGAGGTTCAATCGGTGAAAGTTTTTTTTTTTTCATGCACAATGATTTTTCAAACTACTTCGTCATTACGCATTTATTTATGAGAATATACGGATTTCGGAGAAGCCACATATCGCCTGTTGTTTTTCAACCGAGTCGTCGTCAAAAAATATTTCAAATCTCTTCGGGGACCTGGAGAAGAAATTCGATTGGATACAATTTGATTGTTGTCAAATATCATCGCTATTCAATTTGAACGGGATTCCCGTTATTGAACAGGAATTCTCATTATTCGCAAATTCGACTTTTAGTAAATCTCAAATTTCCACGTTTGTCTCGCGGGAGATTGAGCCTCAGAGTGAGGACATTTACCTTGTACTTATATGAAATTCTTGGAATTCGTTTAACCTTGAAATTTTTAAATGAGCTCCAGCCCGATGAGACAGCATATTTTTTAAATAAATTCTTCCTCGGGGTACGAATCTTTCGTAAATGATGAAATATTTAAAGAAAATACATATATCCATTTCCGATAGGACCCTGGAACGTGTCGAAACGATCTTCGGACAAGGTCATTCAATCGGTCGAGTCTCATCGTCGATGCATCGAACAATATCGATCGATTGAAGAATTATTTTTTGCCTGGCTGCGTGCTCCCTTCGCTGGACGGATAAAACGAAATCAGTTGATCGATGGATTTTTATGAATTTAGTATCGCGATCGCGCGAGTATCAATTCTTTTTTGCTATTCAACGTTTTACGTCATTATCCGAAAGAAGTTTATTGCCCAAGGTCGTTCGAAGGTCTCCTGCATTCTCAACACATTTATACAGCGGTGCGCTTTCCATCTCTGCTGCATAATCCGCTTTCCCTGAATTATCATGTCCGAAAGTAGGAAAACATGTGGGGGAGACCGGGGCAAAACGGGATATCTAAGGAAATATTAAACTTTTCAGAAGTTTGGGAAACTCTGTCTATTGTTTACTCCCAAAAACTAAGGAATGTACTGGAATTCTTTTCAATTTTCAAAAAAAAAAAAAAATTCCGAGGCAAAACGGGGTACCGCTCAAAAACTTATGAAATTTTTGTTTACTATGATTTTAATTCAATGCACCTTGGGTGCATTTTGCACCCGTAACCGAGGGACTTCCGACTTACCGCTGTAAGCGTTGTAAGCGATCTCAGCGCTTACAGCGCTCAAACGTACGTCGAATGCGCGCTCAGCGCTTATAGCGATAACTTGAGAACGCATTTCGAGCGCTAACAACGCCAACTTGAACGCACTTCGATTTGCACGGGACGATGCGAAAAAAAAGGAGCGGCGATATGAATAATAACGAAGATTGCCAATGTTTATTTTGTAAAAATTTGTATTCTCCGTCCACTGAATCATGGATTGAGTGCCAAAATTGTGCGGAGTGGGCACATGATTCGTGTGCAGGGTGTAACCACACATGATGGTCCGCAAACATGTATCTGCGATTACTGTCGTAGATAGTATAATCTACGAGGCAGTAATCGCAGACAGACAAATACTTTTTGTATTTCTGTGCAAAAACGTTTTCACTTTGGGAGTGATGTAAAAAAAAGAAAATTAAAAAAAAAAAAACGAATTTTTTGGAAAAAAAATCAAAATCCAAAAAAAACCAAGATGTTTTGGAAAAAAATATGTTGAGAGCAGAAATGTGCCGCTTATTCGTAACTCATCTTCCGGCGAATGACGAACGAAGGATGAAAGATGGATTGCTAACATTTGTTATTTTTGTTTTCGCGATCACAATAATCAAGCATAAAAGCTCGTTCGCAATTCGTACTCTCGTCCGCGCGGCATTTACGCGCTCATCCTTTTATCTCCCATGTATTATCAGAAAAAGTTCTCCTCGAGCCTCGAACAGTTGTTGTGTCATCATTATACAGGATACCAGAGACAAACGGCCGATTCCACGTGTACAGCGCGCTCAACAACCTGCTCGTGCGTTTTCCTTTTCACAAAAGTCCTTCAACCTTGGTCAAACTCTCTCGATACAATACGGACTCCGCAATATTGCATGCCCGGTGACGATTTGGAAACTTGCTTAAGATAATAATGAAAAAGACGTTGCACCACTTTGCCCACAGCGAAGGAAAAATAATCGCTAAAGACCATCTTCCGAATTCCACCAACAGGATTTATTGAAAAAACGCTCGAAGCATTTAAAAGATCTCGCCTGCCTCATGAGTTTACCTCGCTAGACATACTTTTAATTTTTTTAATCATTTCCCGCTCATTCTGCGTAGCGGTGCATGAACTTTCGCGTTCTATAAAATTCTACATACAATTCTCTGAGAATTTGAACTTTTCGTATTGTATATTTAAAATATGTGTGGATAGAATGACATGCCATTTTTACTCCCACCACCCCAAAATATTTCATTCGGAGCTAATACAAAACAGTCTTGACGAGGGCGCAGTATTTAACCGCAAAAGCAGCCCTTCTCTCGCATTAATCTTTCCGAAATAACTGGAAAAAGAAATTATTTGGCATGCAGTTTTATTTGCATTTTTCTACGAAACGCGGGGCACCGAGACCTGTGTATGGTACATACACAGGTCTCGGATGATCAGAATTAATACGATTTTCATATCATTACAGCGTGTGATGTTTTTGTTTCTTCATCTATAAACTGTTTTTTTTTGTTAGGATTTACAACGAAGAACAAGGCACGCGAAGAAAAAACGTTTTTCCGTCGCGAAACCTTTTTCTCGTTAATATCGACATTGGCGTAGCTCCTGTTATTTTTTTTATTACGAGTCCCGTAGATTCTTTAATTTTTATTTAAAATTCTCATTATCGGAAAAATCGAAACGCGACGAGATTCGAATTAAAGGAAATTGTCTGAAAACAAAAATCATTTCGAAACATTGTATCCAATAAATTTTAACTTTTGTTGCGATTTGGTAGAAAACGTATTTTTCAAGTTTCGGTTGCTGATCGTTTCATAATTTTGATTCATTCTTCAATACATAGGATCCCGGGTTTGTTTGAATTTGTGTATTACCATCAAAGTCACGTGGACGATTACGCCAAAGGTTTTCCCAATTTCGTTGATTGACTATCGCCTCAGGTCTTCGCATGAGAAACTGACGATGAAGTCATTGAAATTTTTTTCACAGTCGTAGACCTTGTTTGAGGAACAGATTATGAAATTGTATGGAATATTAGTCGTTCAAGAATTGGATATACAAACATTCAAAGAGATTTAGTCAATAATGATCGTAGTGTGGAACTTTGAGTGGGATAAAAAGCAGCATGCTTAAGAAATAAGGAGAAGGTAGATTTGGTAAACGAAAGAATGAAAAAGCGAATGGAGTCGGAAGCGAAAAGACTAAAATTCTTGAAAAATTCAAACATTAAATCATACAGGGAATGTACTCTCACATGTCGTAGAGCTGACGATCGTACTGATCCTCACTGCTTTTTTTTTTTTTTTTTTATTTTGGAGTTTGAAAGAGACGAAGAACGGAGGATGAGCAGTTGAGGAGAGAATTCATCATTCGGTTTATATCTGTACGACCATTGAACAAGAAGGGATTGATTGTGCATGCAAAAACAACGCAAAATATAAAATTATTTTGTGAATTTACGTTTTTATCTAATTCAGATTGGATGCGAAATGAATATTTTCTAATACTTGGAAAAATAAGAATATTTTATGTTTACATAAAAATACAAATTAAGGATAATGCAATAGTAGTAGGTAAATGTTTTGAGCATTTTGAGGCACATATGCAATGAGCCAAATTCATATTTAGTAATCGTGAATATAGCAGCTACGAAGCACGATGAGTAGATTTAATCGTTGAATGAACCCTCGACGAAAGACCTTATCACGCGTTTACGATCGAATTGCACATTTTCCCTATGACTTTGAGACAACTGAGAACTGTTCCACATTCAATTCTAGGAATATACATTCTGCTCGTATTTTCCATATAACACTTTTGTTTTTTCCTTATCTTTCAATAACGAGTGACGGACGATTCAAATCAAAATTCATTGACACCGACCAATTGTCTTGTGGGTATTCTCAATTGACTCAACCATGAATAACCGAACCAGGCGATCGAGCCAATAAACACCATTTTTACAAAGAAATCAGCGATACGAAGATATTGGAAAACTTTTCTCGCTTGCGGCAACGTCGACGGATCATCCTTAAGACAAAATTTCCGCGTACCCAAAATGTACATTTTCATATATTCGTCCCAATCGATGTTTCTCGAGTCCGTGAAAAAAGTATCCCGATCCTCCGGACTCATTTGCTTTTCCAATTCCAGTAAACAATTGTTCCTGCAAAAAAAAATTAATTTTCTCGATATATGAGAGGTCATCAAGTTCATACCATTGATAATTATTTCAATTGTCGTAAAATTGCACTCAATCTATGATTGAATTTTAATATTGTTTTGAGACGTTTCATATCCGAGCGTGAAATTCATAAACCGATCTTTCTATTTTTGTTCAATTCATTTTTTTATTTTTCGAAATATATATATTTTTCGAGTCACGCGTACCGGAAATCCCATTGCTTCGTTGTGTAGTACACGAGGAGTTCGAGACCCGCAGTCACCTTAGTCTGAATTCTTACTAGAAAGGGTTTTTGCGCCATCAATACCAATATCGTATCCAGAAAATATGCAGGAAGAAGGTGAAACAAAAGAACCCGAAGATGGTGATAAAATTTGTTCGAGGTTAAACTTCCTCCGGGATACCAGAGTGGGCCTGGAACGAGGTCAATTATTGTCTTATTTATTCGAGTTCTGTCATATGCGTCTTCTGAGATGGAATAATACCAATAATAATCAAGTTTGAAATTATTATTTTCAATCCTGAATACACGTCTTTTGCTACTAAATATTTTCTCAAGTATTTTACATTCCGAGTCTTTGACGTTCACCTTTATATTTCATAACTTCTTCCAATGTGACTGCTAAAAGAAAAAATGTTGGATGTTGGAACAGTGATCAAGAGAGGGCAATGGTTATTACAAACGATCGACAAGAAATCGGATGGACGTTTTGAAATATAAATTATTCAACAAATCAATGAAATTTAATATCTCTATGAAATGAGTACGATGCTGTTTTTTCTGACCACTCGTTATCCAATCGTTGGAAAGCTATAACCACAACATTGCGAATAAACAATAACTCGGATGAATCGCAACAACAATGCGATAGTAGAAAAAAATGCTTGTATAGGAAAATCTGTTTGAATATAATGGATAATAATAGATCTATTATTCTGTATATGAAGAGTATATATTTGTGATGGTTAACGTACCTGAAAATGGATTTGCGAGGGCATGCTTTTTTCCAGTTTCAAGGGCGTTCTCCCAAGTCAAAGGATTTCTGCCACTTTCGGTAACATTCATGAAAATGGGCTTGTTTGAATTTTCGTTTCCAACTTTCCATGCAAGCGCGATTATCGCGTTTATGACGAGATCGCAAGGTATCAAATCAGCCAAAAGTTCTTTATTGCAGAGCATAGTCCTTATCACGCCTTTGCCTGCGCCGATCATCAAGCCGGTTGGTCCATTCATATTTTCTATCCACCCCGGTACTGGTTCTTTGAACGAGGCCGTAACTATCGAATCAATGAAAAAACGGAATTAAAATGATTGTCACATTTTTCAATTATTCAACGATTCCACAACAGTTTCGAATTTTTCTCCTCAAAAATGTAAAAAAAAAAAAAAAAATACTCTATTGATGTCAATGCTGGATGTGATTCGATGAACGGGTAACGAAGGAATAAGAAATGCGAATTTCAAAGAAAAGATGCAATATACGCGGACTTGAATCAAACAAAAGAACATTATCGGTCGGTGGTAAATCGAACAGCGATAATATGAATTTATCCACCGACAAGGATCGGTCGCTCGGTCGTCATCAAAACTCAGCAGCTCTGGCATCAGTAACGGTTGGCTGGATGTAGCCAACTTAAAAAAAAAAAACGTTGAAAATAATGACCTATAGAGGGTCGAGCTATTCCTACAGGCAATCCAGATCGACTGACAAGATCCTCGCTGAGGACTTTGCTGAAGGCATAAGTATTTGGCTCTTTTCCAATTAAATCCGGAGTCATTTTTTCCAATAGATCATCACTCGTTGTTTGTACCAATGATAAAATGCTCTCGGGCGATACTTCAGTCGGGTAGGCACGTTCCTCCAAAACGGATTCGTGACAATTGCAGTATGCGGTTGAAACGTGTATGAAAGCTTCCAGTTTTTTCATCTAAAAAGAAATTAAACACGAATTTGAACGATTCAAAAAATATTCATTTTCATCGCTATTGGCTATTGGCGAAATGAAAGACTGCATCCAAATGACACCGCTTTTCTTATATTTATATAAAATTATTAAAAAATTTATATGTTTCTGCGAGAATTGAAAGGGGGAAAACTGCAATGAGTTTTACGGAACACGCTCTCGTGCGCGCGAGCTAGGCCGTTCGCTTATTTTTTTATTCGAGTTCGAAGGGCAATCGAGCGCGTCGAGGGAAATCCTGACCGTATTAAAATAATATTCACTCCGCCGCGAACCTGTTTTCACAATGCCCCCCGGTTTTGCCAACAAAGACGAGACAACAGAGTATGCTTGCAACGCTGTAGAAAATAATATTATTGACAATGAACAAAAGGAAACTTCATGCAAGCTCATTTGGTACGAAATAAAAAAATATAAAAGACAGAAAAACGTGGATGATCGTGGTAAAAGGAGCGCATTTGTGAGAATGTTAATTTGTAATTAACACGATGCGTTGAAGAATATAAATTTGAAACTGTCTATATGTTGGTCGTCCTCGTCGTCGTCGCACCTATATCTCATGTGTTGTACTAATTAGTGACTCTTTTGAAATTACCTGTTTAGCGAGTACGAGTATATTGGACGTGCCACGTGTATTGAAATTCACAGCTGACTTGAGCGGCAAATCGAACTTGACATTAGCAGCCATGTGGAATATAACTGAAATCACATTGATGAGAAGTTCATTGTTCAAGGTCGACAATCCGAGTCCATCGGTCGAAGTGTCTCCGGAAATGACGAGCAATTTCTTGAGCCGCTCGGGACAATTTTCACGCACTTCCTTGAAAGGTTCTTGCTGAAAATTCAATCATAACAATTGGATCAATTCAATCTTTATCCTTATGGCGGAAGAAAGAAAAATAAAAACTTGTACTCCTCGGCAGCGCAAACACGTTTGAAAAGTGTTCGATTGGAATTGTAAAAAAGTCGTTTCGCATTAATTCGAGTTTCTTTCTTGAATCTTGAAAAAAAAGGACGAATCGCTAAATTTATAGGCTCAGTAATAGTGGTTCAGTATTTTTTGCGTTGGCTCTTTCAGGACATTCGGACTTTTGTAATTGAGGAAAAAATGGGGTTTTCGTATTTTTGGGTCTCTGAGTCAAACCGCATCGCAATTTCTTGTGTTCGGTCTACACGATTATTCTTACCTCTCGATGAAATATGTTTTTATTTTTCCAACAATCGTTTTCGACGAGACATTATTTTTGATTTTGTATCGTCCAATAAAGTGGACCTATCAACATATACCTTTTTAATTTGTCAAAACCGGTTCGTAATAAAATGATTCGTCATGCGATTTTCGTTGAACACTCAAAATTGGTGATATTATTATTCTGGTATACTTCAGAATCTGCAAGTCTCACAACTTGCTGGATACGATAATTTGAGCAATAACAAAAAACTCGTTTGAATTTTCAAACATGAACATCAACATTTTTCCTTACTCGGTACATATTTGTAAATTAAATGATTTCTTTTTCACCTCTGTCACAGAGAATTCCGTAGGATTTTTTCAATCACCCAAAATTTATTTTTAACATTTACAAACTTCTCGTGCCGAATATAATATCGCGACCGGTCTCCGTGCATCCGGATTCACTGCATATGGTGAGAAAAAAAAATCCAATCGAGACAATGATATTCAGATGAATTAGTGTACGTCCAAATGTAACATCATTGAAATGTGCATGCAAATCAGGAAATCTGAAAAAGTGGTATAATTTGTGATTATTATACCGATTGTTCGACAAATAACGAATGAAATGTACGCTCCTCATAAATAATGTACGAGTCTATTGTGACACATATCGACCGCGTCACTTGTGTTGTTGTTGTTTTTTTTTCTTTTACCCGACGACGTTGAACCTCTCGAGGTTGAAAATTACAGGTTGAATTATATGAATATTACAGACGCCAGTCAACCAGACAAATTTCTCGTTCAGATATCTTTGTCTCGATTCTCACTTCTTCTACGAGACTACTTGTTTTCCAAATGTCACTTTCCTTTCACGCGTTCTCGAATACCCACCCAACTATCTATCTTATTTGTGGAAGATCAAAATACAATTTGATGGTTTGAGAATTTGATGAAAAAGCAAATGCGGACATGTAAATGTAAGGGAAAAAGATGAAAAATTTGCGAAACTAGCTCGAATATAACGAGTCGCGTTGTATGGGGAAATAACGGCGTGAAACGAGAGAAATGAGCGATGATGAGCAAGTAGAATTTACGAATAGTTGCGTGACTCGTTTTTCCATAACCGGAAACAGGTCAATTTTGGATTACGAAGACAGATAGAAAACCGGTATAGAAGTGAAAATTTGGCAATTCAATAGAATCAATCGAGTTTGTGTTAGATCGAAAACGTGTCAAGGTAAATTTCGTTCGTAACTTTCTCAAATTCACGTTATATCTGCTGTGACATTACGAGCGTTGTATCTAACTCCGGGGACGAGTTCATAGTGAAATAGCCAACGAACGTAACAGTTACGAGCATAACAGATAGATACATTTATACATTTACATGATTCTAAAAGAATGTTGTGAAACATTGCCAATTACATAAATCATGAGCCCCGTATTAATTATTACGAGAAACATAAAAAACTGAAGAATTTTTGTCCCGTCCGCGTAGAGATGTTTTTTTTTTTTTATCGCATGCAAGATTCTCTTATTTTTTCACAACTTACATCCCATCGGACCTCCCTCCCTCTCCTCTCCCCCGCTTCTCTTGCCGGTCAAATAAACTTTATTCTTTACACCCATCGGTCGAAGGGGTCGAAAGTACGTATTTCCGGCACCGATTTCAAAGCCGAAGCTCTAAGATTTGTGCATTGTCGAAATTGCACGAGCGTCATTTGTCACAGCGGGAGCAAAGACATTTTTTTCGAAAGGTTTCGATGTGATTATTTTTTTGACGTTTGACGTTTAAATTGATATTGATTTCTAAGCACTATTATAAAAACAGCACTATACTGCTACAAATCCGGACGAATAACATACGTTTATTCTTCCAGATGAAATCAATACGAAGACAAAAAATAAGGTGACCGGAATGATGAAATGAATATATATATAGTCGTTTGGAAAAATAATCTATTTTCAGGTTCATAGACCAGCAAAATATCGGGGCAGGCATCAAAACATCTTCTGTCGATCGATGCGTATTTCGAAAGAAACGTACTTTCGACCGGCTGTAAAGAAAAATAATATACACCACACGGGCAGACGTTTGAAAGCCCGAGGCGAAGCCGAGGGCATTATGACGCGCGCAGTGCAGGAATTTCAAACTTTCTGCCCTTGTGGTGTAATATACTATTTCATCGCGGTTAACGAAAAAGATAAAAAAGCATTAAGATTCCAAGTCAAATGAATAACTTTCGGTCAATAATAACTTTACGATTTTTTTTTTTCATCGTACCACCATCTGTTACGAGTAAGTGGACGAGAGTGTCTCTTGCGAGCTGAATTTCATTATTTTAAGCATCAAAGAAATACGGGAATAGCGAGAGTTTTATTGCGAACAATCAAGATTGCTCGAAAGAATTTTCATGATTATTTGGAATTTTAGTTTTTTTTTTTCATTTCATCATTTCGAATTATCGAAGTTTAGATAATTAAGATTGCAGAATCTTCTAGTCGCTACGATATTATTCAAATATTGCACCATAGTAATCACATTATTTTTCATCATCGAATAATTTCAGTATTATTTTGGAAAACGATTTGTTAATTGAATTCTGCAATAACTCTATCGGAACTGCGAAGACAAAACTTTATTATTTTTCTTTCGCTCAAGGGCAATCCAATTACTCAAGGGCAATCCAATATTACATACAAAATAATAGTGCCATAGGAATTTTTATGCGGTAAAGATGGACGCAACGGTTGGATCGCCGTCAAGGGGTGCTGATTACATTCTCGGCGAGTTTTTTTTTTTTTTTTCTTTTCTTTTCTTTCATAAAGGGTACACGAAGAAACTCTTCAGGATTCTCATGCAATATTTAGTACTTTGATTGATGGATGATTGCACGAGCAGCCGGTAATCGTATGGGTAACCGAGGAGCGCCGTTATTCGTAAATGTCGTATTTCACATGGTTTCGACACGTAATCGTGGGAGGACGTTGATCGAAAACCAATCATTGCGGAAAGGGATTACCGCGCAGCTTGAAATATGATGATTTTACCGGTGGCTTCCGCGGACAACGGAATCTTTTCGTTTCAATGAAAAAAAGTTGAATTGAAATAAAAAAAAAATAAATAAATTGCTATCGGTTTGTCGGTCTACTATTCCTCGAATACAACGGATCTATGAAATATTCGAGTGAGTAAAATTTAATGCCCGAGGCGGCCGTTCAATGACGTCACGATCGAGGAATATTTATCTCGATTGAACGCATACGCGAGAATGTTTGTGGATAACGCATTATCCGAGAAATAATCATGCAATAACTAAGCGGTTTCGAAATTAATTGACACAAGACTCGTTATTACGAGGAATCTTTCATAGAACGCGTTTGTTATACATTCGGAAATTTCCCATAATCCTGACGCAAGACGAGATGAGATTACTATGCATCTTGCAAACACTTTTTTATGCAAAAAATATTAAAACCAAGTACGAAAACCAAGTCGTTTGTGAGACATTGTTTCGTAAATTTTTATATTTCACATTTTTCATGCGAGTCTTTCCGAAATATGAGAATGAGAACTTTTAATCAAGTTTTAAGCAAAATGAATCCTAATTTTAATGCATTTCCAGAATTTGTTTTTCATAACGAGATATACGAAAAATACACGTTGTTTTCTTCTCACCTGAACGATAGAATTGAGTCTCGTTTTAGGATCGACGCCTTTCTTTTCTCTCACAAGCAAGTATATTTTCCCAATATCCGGACAACTGGTAAGGAGTTTTGCGAGCAAAACTTTGCCCATAAATCCGGTTGATCCGGTAACGAGGATATTTTTGTCACGAAACCATTCGGATATAGTTGATGTTGGTTCCATGATTATTCTGGAGTTACTGTGAAAACACGAGGAAACTTTTTGTATATAATTTTCAAAGAAGAATGCGCATCGAGATTTCGCCACGCGTCTATTGTAGTACGTGTATTGAAATTTTAGGCGCGCGCACAAATCCTGGACTCGTGCTACACTTTAGTTTAATCATAGCGCAGGGAAATATCGGTGAAATATAGCAATCTGTCGCGCTTTCAATATGAACAAATCCGTCCTAATATACGCGCATTCTGAACAATAAGAAAATAAACGGGATGCTCATTGGTCACTTCCACTGTGCGAAACTGTTGTGGCAGTTGGCATGCATCATGCGTCGTCGATCTCGTTCATTTTAAATCTCCGTTATATTCCACGAAATCGAACATTTATACGATACGATTTGCATTGTTCATCGTAGCTTTGATATTACGCTGCGGATGATTTTGCGTCTCCGAAAAAAGATATATCAACGTTCATGCTAATGCGGAGCACGAACGGATAAATGAATTCTTCATCGCGAAATCAGTTTTCAGTTTGACAAGATAAAAATATAAAGAAAAAAAAATGTTGTTTCAGGATGACCTCAAGAATGTATAACAAATCTGATAGAAGGCGATGGATAATAGGCGAGGATATGAAA
Organism: Venturia canescens; assembly: GCF_019457755.1. NCBI lineage: Eukaryota > Metazoa > Arthropoda > Insecta > Hymenoptera > Ichneumonidae > Venturia > Venturia canescens. Next base: position 483,984 of record NC_057421.1, on the reverse strand, counting down.
GAAATGTACTCACGAGACCGGTTGTCGCGGAACACTACTGAAACGTAAGCTGAGTTCTTTGGTAGACACGAGGTCTCTTTGTAAGACGTTCCTTTTTGTACTCACCGAATGTAGTGATCCCCGTCGTTCTCAAGGTTGAAAATTCCAGGTACGCGTTCCGTCGAGGCAGGAAAAAATTGAGAAAAGGGGTGGGGGGGCTAAGGTGGAGAGACACGAAGAGTCTCCGAGTTGAAAGTTGATTGACGATCCCCACGCACGGGATAACTTGCGATTGTTTGTTTTCTACAGTAAAGATCGAGTTGTCTGATATGCGGAGAACGATGGTAACGACGCCCTCACATGCCAATATTATTCTTATTCGCATTATCAAGGTCATTTTCGTTTTTAAAACGAGAAGAAAAAATTTTTTTTGCTTTCCAATGACCATCTTTCACAAACTACTTTTTACATTCATTTTTTTTCACATCAAACCAGAAGTGCAACTAATTTTCGATCGAAACTAAATGAATCACAATGAGTCTCGCTGATTGGTATTTTTTCCAAATTCAATATCTTCGTTATTGAATAATATTGAGCGGATATGTATTTTTTAATTCTCGTGAAAAAGCTAATTTTTCAACACAAGCATGCGGAAAGAAATTTCCATAACTCGTACTAATAATCGAACTAATAATGACCACGCGGATATCATATTTTAAAATTGATTAATAGTTTTTTCTGTTTCGAAATTTGTGCTAATGAGAACCAGACAACGATTGAAACATTATAGACATCGGACACGACGGGACGATGCTCGTAAATTATTTCCAGATTAACAATGAAAAAAAGCACTTTATTAAAAAACGTTCCACACATCATTATCCGATGATGATGACGATGATGATGATGACAATGAAGCAGATCTTGATACAAAATTATCTTCATGAAGAAATTGAAACATAAATAGCGACAAAAGTTGTGTCAAAGTTGTATCGGAGCATCAATTGTTAAAGTAATCGAGCGAATAATCCACCAAGTTTGAAAATACATCTATTGAATAACGTAATTTGTAATTTCAGAGCGCAGAGTTGCAGCACTCGAATATGTTCGATGGTGCTTTTGCTAGCAACATAGAAAACCGAGGATAAAATTATCAATAAATGTAACCCAATATATTCACAGCTTTTAAGCCATAAAATAAAACCCGTTTGAGAAAAAAATATTCTTTTATCTGTTAATAAATAGAAGAAAAAAAAACAAACAAGACGAATCGTACGTCATTTACGAGGATGTTGATAACTTGACACGGTGTGTATGTCTGTGGTTCTTACGTGGGAATTCAAATACACTGAAATTTGCACTTTCACATTCAGCGACCGATTCGGGGTTCAAAAGTTGAATGGTCAATTTTTTTTTCTTTTCGACCCGATGATTAATCTTATTGATGGCCCGATGAAAATTAAATAAGCACAAATGATCCTCGCAAATACTTTCGTTCTCGAGCTTCCACGTAATGATTAAACACGAAATGTGTGCATCTGAAAAATGGAATATTTCAAGACCGCGGGAGTTCAGGACGATTTAGTTATTTCCTTTTCCCTCTTCCGTCTTTCGTTCACCGTGTATCAAATAACTCAAAGTTGACTGAATAAGAGATATGCTATGGGTACGACCATGCCGGTATTTGTCCAAGTTGAGCCGAGCAATGCCTTGAAAATCCACCAGATGAAACCGAAAAGGGCCGCTTGGAACCCAAGATGTACCCACATCAGCCTGTAAATTGTTTAATCCTTTTATACGAAAATAATCAACGGAAAATCTATGCTACCGTTAGCAGACTCAACATTTAGTTGCAAATATTTCATTCATTCTATCACATTTTCTGATAAAATTATTAATTTTTTCAAATCACTAACGTTAATGCATTGCCTCGTCCTCGGACCTGGAATTTTTGCCAGTAATATGCCGAAATAAACCTCTTGAGATGAAAATAAAGCCATTCAGACATTAGTCGGAATATTTATATTTCAGTCTATGCAACGAGTTACGTCGGTGTACTTTGCTCCGGGAGATCTCTATACCGGTCGTTATTCATGAAAAACATACTATCGATTACCGATGGCTGACGGTGTTTTACCGACGGGCCTGCCTGCTTCAACGACGGGTATTGCACAGCCTTTGGTTGTGCTTGCGACTACAGGACTATTTTTCCGCACAACTTGCATGGTTTCATTAATTTACGAGTATCACAAGATTCACAGTTTCGGTCTTTACGTAAATACAAAACCGATTTATTTGCTCGCTAAGATTTAATGTGGTTTAAAGTTTTTTTTAAAAAAGTGCCCTTTTTGTTCGAACATCTAGTTTTCGCGATGAATCTCCGAAATATGCTGCATTTGTCTCACGATATTTGCTTCGTTTGGAATGTTGGCGCATATCCGCATACTTAATGATTGCTTTTATTGCAAAAATGTATCTCAAAGGCGGTGTAAGGTAGAAAATGATAAGCTTATATGCCGAGTTGAGGAACCTCGGGCTGGGTCATTGCTTGATTCGGTGATGTACACAGGTGCTCGCGCGCATAAGTCGCTGCTAAGGCGGAGACAATTTTTCAGAGTTACCGATTGTGCTAACCAACTCGGAGTAAGAGAAAATTAAAGTCCAGTAGGCATAATGCGCGATTCAAAAGATAGCACGGAGTCTTGCGAAGCTGTGAGATGCATTACGGGCGAACGATAAAAACTAACAATGATAGTATAATAAATCATATCGAAAGGCATGCTAATTATGAGGATTGAAATACACTTACATGGTGTCCTTGGAACGCGCTTTATCGAGATTTTTCAGTGGTTCCTTGCTCAGATAAACGCGAACGCCTTTCGTCAGATCGATGAAATAATCCTTCCAAACGATGGGTCTAACGTCGACCGTAAACATTCGTTTGTCCTCGTTTGATAACGTTTCGTGCAGCTCGAGGGTTCGCGGATTATGGAATTTCCATTCCGTGAAGATGAATTTTTCCAAACGATCCAGAGAATTATTAACGTTGGTGTGGAGACGAACCAATCTGAAAAAATGCAACAATAAAAAAATAATAGATTGGAAAAATCATTTTGTTTGATTTTCAAAGGATATAACGTTCCAAGAGATCGCATGAATTTATTCGTTGAAATGTATGAATGAAAATACAGCAAACGAGAAACTTTGCTCGATTGAATATTAACTGGAATTTATGAACAATCGCGAGCGCTTCGTAAATTCCATGCATACAGTCGAATCAGTAAAGTCATAATCAGATCAACTGCAAAAAATTTCAACGCTTTTGAGGTGGAAAATGAAGCGTGCTGTCAGACTCGTAAGAAATTGTTCATCGCTGATTAGATTTTTTTATTTTTTCAACCGCATACAATGCAAATATACGTGAATTCCGTTGATGTTTAAATGATATTTTTCAGCTGATTTTTCAAGTGATCATCGGTGAGAGTATTTTCGGTTGATTCCAATGATAATTAAATCACATAATACGAATAAGACTTACATTGGTCGACCGCCCGCTAACCGCGTGATCGTATCGAGTATATAAGCCGGAATCATGTGAACGAAAAATGCCGATAGTCTATACATCCATATTGAGGGTAGAAGCTTCAAATATGGATACCAAACGGCTCCGCACAATGGATATTTATGTAAAAATGAGTTAATTTTATCATCGATGCCGCTCCAACTGAATGGATTGCACGTCCCAGACGTCAAGTGGTAAACCTTGATACTGGCGTTTCTGAAAAATGTTGTGAAAATTTTACGCTTAATTACATCGGATTCATGCGTCACAAGCGAAGAAAAAAATGTCTCAATAAACTGGTGACAAGTGGTTTTCAGTGAAATTCAGTATAAATTATAAAACGACAGGTCTATCGATTCTTTCAATGAATTCCAAATTTGTTTCTATCAAAATATTGAATCTCCAGTTATCTGATACTAACAAGTTCACTTTTTCAAAAATTATATTTGATTGTTTGATTTTCACATTCGATTGTGAAAATATATTTGAGAGTCTCGAAAATATTGATAAAAAAGGAATAACGAATAAGATATCAAGAGATGCAAAATTTTTGTGAAAATGTTCAATATTTAGCTGCCACTGTGGAATTTCGCAATAAAAAAAAGAGAAAAAGAACATTTGCTTTCGATTGAACCGCAAAACACGGACGTGTAAAATTTTACGAGTGCGTTTGGGTGTTGTAACACGTATGACACGATTGCAAAAAAAAAATGATGTAGAAATGTGCTTACGTTTCGGTAGCGACAAAATATGCCGATACGAGAAGAGCATTGACTACGATATCAACAGGAATGTAGTCGTAAATGACATTTTTATTAGCGGGTAATCTTCGGACAACTCCTCGGCTCGCTCCCATTAGAAAGCCTTGAGGTCCATTTTTTGAGATTGTCCATCCAGGGAGAGGTTCTTTCCAAGATCCTGTTACTGTGGTGAATAAATGATTCAATTCCGTGCATCATTATAATAATTGAAGATACAATTAACTCACGAGTTAACGTACACGAAATTACACGAAAAAAAATGTCAATCGTTGGCAAATGCATTTGAAACAGAATTGTGCAAGGCTTGCTTTTTTCGATGATTCTTTTGTATACATCTAGTATTAATGAATTTATAAAGGGAGCACGATGTCTCGTAATTGTTTATACAAGTTTCTTCAACGTTCGTTAAAAAGCAAATACGTGCTATGAATAAAGCTTACTCATGGAAGGTCTTACGATCGCCGAACGCAAATTCGCTTTCACAATCTCGTGTTCAGCCAGATGCTTTGTAAATGTATACGCGTTCGGATGATCTTTTATAATTTTAGGCGTAGCTGCGTTGAGAGCCGCCTCGTCCGTCTCTTCTACGAGCTTCAAAAGTTCATCCACATTCATTGGAGCTGGATAAATTTGTTCTTTGACATCTAAGAGGAACGAATTGACGTATGCGCTTGATACGTGAACGAGAGCCTAAGAAAACGAGGCGAATTCACTTAATGATTTATCGATTGACCACTATTCATTTTCTTTATTGATTTTTCACTTTATGTATACCCTCTATTATTATTCCTCATTGACAACTTACTATATTTATCAATTGATCATATAATTATCGAGTAATTCAAAGTACTCGTTTCAACAATGGTTACTTTATTGTTCGTTCTTGCTTTATTGAAAAATTTTTTAATCAACAAATATGAAGGGTTTAACACTCATAAGGACAATAGAATAAAATCTGAACTCAAATATTCATACCTGGAGATTTCTAATTTCTTGACTGAGCTGGGCTACTCTTCGAGTCCCCAACAAATTAATATCGACTGCCGTTTTGAGACTGGCTTCAAAATCCAAGGAAGCTGCCGAGTGGAAAACAACGTGTACGTGTTCGACAAGAATGAGTCTATCGGTAGAAGAAAGACCAAGATTTTCTTGACCAACGTCGCCGGCTATGGGAATCAATTTTTTGAAAGATTCTCTGCCTTTCTCTTCTATTAGCCTTTCGAATACCTGGGAAAAAAGTGTCAATTCAAATACCAACAAACAGGTATAAATAAATGAGAAAATGAAAGAACATCTAAAGCAGCAGAAGGAATATGATCGGGCAAGGAAGCGGACTCGTGATAAATAATTTACAAGATTATTAAAATAAAATTTTAATACGAAAAAAATGTATGTCTCTGAATAGAAAATGGTATATGAATATGAGAAAAATATAAAAAAGGAAAGATGCAACAGAGAAAAAAATTTGACCCCACCGTTCCGTACGTTAACAAGTAACCTAAAAATAAATGAAAATTCGCGGAATTTGGGGCAAGGCAAATGTTTACTTACCGAATTACTGATAACTTCTTCGAGTCGTTCGGCAATTTCTTTGCCCTTTTTCGGTCGCATGAGCATATAAATATTTTTTATATCTGGACAGCATCTCAATAATTTCTCAATTAAACAGATACCAAGGAAACCAGTACCGCCGGTTATGAATACGCTTTTGTCACGATAGAAATCGGCGACTTTCGAAGTCATTTTGTCGCTCATTCACGGAGATATTTAACGATATTTATCCGCGGACGTGTGATACAAACAAAAATTTCCCTCTTAGCAGAATGAAGCAGGAGCGAGGAGGTGGAGCGGGGAGACAGAAAAGGAGATCGAATAGATTTTAAAAGACGTGGATGACGGCCGATCGGGAAAAACAGGTGTTTGAGTTTAATATGAATTGCGCGACTTATGTTAAATAATATTACGGTTCGGTAAGAGAACAAATGGTTTAGAAAAAAAAGCGATTTGATTCGCGGAGAGATAAAAACTTGTCCGTGTAGAGAACCCGGCGACGTCAGAAACTCGACTGCTGAATGCTGAAGTGAAGCTGAACGATTATACTATACTTGCGTTACGTTGTTGTACGTTGTGCATTCGCAGATGAAAATATTGACGACGGTGGGATGTCGGACTGGAGAAAGAGAGAAGGTGCGAGGACGAAAGCAAACGAAAGACGCCGGTAGGAGTGAGAGGTATCGATTGTCAGAAAACGCCGGTTTACTTCGGCAGTGCTTCTCAACCGTTTCACGTGTATGTTTATTTTGTTTCGTAATGATAACTCGCTAATTTCGCTTTTCGTGTTGAATTGTTTTTACGTATCGTATTATGTTTGCATAATATGCCCAGAGTGGAAAAGGAATGTTGAGGAAACAAAGAGTGGACGCGTGTGCAATTAGAAAAACAAATTATTAAAAATTTCGCACATATATATATACATTTTTTGAAATATTTGTATATATTTATTATAAAAGTTATTTATATTATTCTCCTCTTTTTTGTGTCGTAAAGCAACAAGATTATTGTTCGTTTGCGTATTAGTCAGATGTAATATCATCAAAGACAATGTCAGCAGTATAATTTGCAATGGTGGCATATAATTGCGACACCACATCACAATATCAACATATAGATTAAAATCGCTGCATATCTCAGCTAATTTCGGGACTGTACCATTAAAAGCGCGCGAACTCGTCAGTGGTTCTCAAAGATACAGAACTGTTTTATTCGAAGAACTACAGAATAGCCCGAATTTCCTTTCTCTTTTGTATGATGGAACGAAAAAAGTGATAGTAAGAGTAAAGTATAAATACTTGGAGCATTTTGAGATGTTAAAATCACGCGAGCAGAGACAGAGAAAAGATACAAGAAAGTATATATATTAATGTTCGGCAAACATTGCACGCGCGCGGTTACGTGTTTCGTCGCTGGAAATGGTGCTATGGCAGCTACCGTTTTTTTTTTTTTTTTATTACATATTACGTCGACACGCACAAAGAGGAAGAGATAGAGAGAGAGATCTCGACGCGTTATTTCGACCTTAAGAACTTAGTTTTCACGATTACGTCTATGTAGATTCATTTAAAATCTTTCCCCATATAAACGGTGTGAATATTGAAAAAAAAAGTTTACCTTTTTTTGAGTATTTCCGGAATATTCAAATATCAAAGGTTTATCCATTGGATTATACTTTGTAGCATTGATATCGCGATCTTTGGACTATACACCGTGTGATCAGTCTAATGAATCTTATTCACGGACGACGTATAAAATAGAGTTCCTTCGAGCGCTGTTTTTTTTTTTTTTTTTTATTTTTTTTTAATTTTACAAACTTTCCATTGACGTTATTTATGCCGCAGTAATTGTCGTTGCGCATATAAAATCCTACATAGTTGTTTTTATTTGCACAAATACGTCGGCATATAGTGTGACGGGCGTTTGCGTATCTATTATTATTAATTTCCACGTCATTCCAGAAGCAGAGGTTGCTGTGTCTTTTTGAAAAAACGAGAAATCACAAAAATTGCTAAATATTGTTTCGGTGATCTCAAACGAAAAATCAATCGTTTCGAAATCAAATGTAATAAATCTTGATTTTTAGTGGAAAAATTGAGCCTTTTTTCCATCTCGTAATATCTTCAAAGATTTTTTTATTGAGCTGGTAGACGCTTTATTAGAAGAAAGCCGTTTTTCGAAAAATTTTCAGCCTTTGTAAGCTGGCTGTTTACTTTAGTGGAAATGTTTTTCTCCTCTTTAAAAAAAATCGTAATAAACATTACGAGTGTAAAATGTTCAGCCTTGGACGGTTCTAAGAAAAATTTGATTGTGAGATTTGGCCCCATTATATCCGGTATTGTTGACACCGACAACATTTGTTATGCGCACCCCTATGCTGGATTGATGAATGCGCGAGTGTCGGAATAATAAATATTATTTAATTGATCGAACGTCCGTACAATCGCAATTGTAACGGCGGGTGACACGATGCAACCGAGCAAGTTTTGAACATGTACGAAAAGGATGAGATAAAAAGTACCTACGGAATAAAATATTCAACAAATAATTTTTATATCAAAAGAGATAAAAACATATGCATGGGAAGTCGTTTCGATCAGATCCACTTCAAAAACGACACTAAAAGTCCAGCGACGCACGCAGCTGCGAGAACGTCGAATAAGTCAGGAAAATATGAGAGAAGGAGATGCCAGTAGAAGAGAAAAGTCAGGAATGGTGCTACGGCCGCGATTATTTTCAACCTGCGAAATAGAAAAGCGTTGCATGTAATACAAACAAAATTGACCCGCATCTCAAGCTGGTGTTTGTCGTGTCTCGCCGCGCAATCTTGCGAACCGACAAACCCGAGATAAATCAATAACCTCGTCGGCCGCTCACAGATGGCGCCTGGTGTAACATCCTCGTGGTCCTTGTCGTTTGGCTAGATGGGAAATTACTCCTCCCAAGGCCTTCCTCTTTATTTTTTGTACTTTTTCTCAATAAAAAAAATTTTAAAAAATAAAAAAAAAATAAAAAAGTCCTTGTGGTCGTCCGCGGTGAGCTTATTCGGTGCAACGCGTCAATTATATTGACGCGGCGATTCGCAAAACAATCGCGGGCAATCAATATGTATAACCTCCATATTTCACCATATTTATTATTATGTTGCAATTTACGCGATTCTTTATAAATTAGACAAAAAAATGCTCATGATTACAGTTATCCGATATTTATTTGAAGGATTTAGAGTTTTTCCTCAATATACATTGCCGATCCGAATGACACGTCATCTTTTTGTATACTATAGTAAGTATGGATGCTGAAGCTGAATATTGTGGAACCGGGCAGAGTGACCGGGTCGCAGCGGACGGTATAGCTAACGGTGCGGTATAGCGGCGACGCTCGTTCATCGGTGACAAAAACAGGCCAAAATATTTTTCACCAGCAACGAACCTTGGAACGGCAGCAAGGTCGATATGGTATTTGATTACGCGACGGTACATGGGTTTATTGAATTTCATTGGACAACAAGATTGTTTTTTTTTTTCTCGAAAAATAAGAGCAGAAAGACTGAAAAATTCGGGCCAATTTTTTCCTCTTATGAAAAGAAATAAACAAGTATATATCGGATAAAATGACCAATTTATGTCTAAAATCGAGAAATTTTTAAAAATAATTTTCCCTCGAGATTTGAACGAAAAAACCTTTGTGAATTTACTTTTATTTTAATTTTTTTTTCATTATTGTCACACATAACAATAATTTTGGGGAAGAAAATGAAGTCCAGTCGCGCGGTATGTTGCCACTCACAATCAGATAAATTTTCCGTAATGTTTTCCACGGCGATTACAAAAACGCGACACGTCAGCGGATTTTCGCAGCGGACGCAGGACACAATGACAAAAATTTGATGACAGAGCCTTTTTGTAATCGATCGAATCGTGTCGAAAAATTTCAGTTTCGAACATTCGACGTCAGGTCAAATGATCGTCGTCGCAGCGAACCCTCGACCACTTTAATTATAAGGAAACGTGGGGCAAAATGGACACCACGAGCAATTAAGCTAGATGTGTCGGTTTACATATATGCTGTCAACTACTGTTGCGTTAAAAAATTGATTTTTCACACTTATTTTCCATATTCTCTAAAAAAAAAAAAAATTATAGGGCAAAGTGGACTTTTCTTTTTGAAAAAAAAATGTTTGTTTCCACTTTGCCCCGTTTCGTCGTCGACCATGCAGCTTCCTCGGGACTGGTGATATTTTTAATTTTGCGCTCACCGCCTACGCCCTCCGACGAGCAAAGAGCCAAACTGCTAGAGCAGCTCGCCCGGTTGATACGAAAAATTGTTTCTTACCCAGTCATCCGGCGCCTGGCTCGCTCGCTCGTGGTAGCTCCCTCTTTATGAAAATATTGACGCAAGCCGAGCACGCAAATCTCGAAATATTCGTTCCACTTTATTTCGTTTGGATCCATCGGATGAGATTCTCTCTCGTGTGACGCAAGTCCTTTCTCAAGTGTTACCGTGTTACGACGCGAGAAACTCCATTGACGTATAGCAAAGAAACGCGTGTACGCGTCCGCTTTTGCAAATTTCTGCTGAACCGCCAATAATCTAAAATTCAAAATGCAAACGACGGATCATACGAAGGGCCGATCGCCGATGGCTCGAAAGATCGAGCCCCGCTCATTTATCCGTATTACAAATTTCAATGTCCGCGTAGATATATACGAATAAAAGAAGACGAAACAATTTTTTCACCACAAGTGTGCATGAAAATCATATTTGCACGAGTATTTTCATCCAGAGTCGTATATATTCTCCGTTGCAAATTTCATTTAAACTAGATTATTATTGAAATAATGCGTCGTTGAATCAGTATAGTTGAACTTGTCAAGTTCGAATGCCATGCCTGTAGTATAGAATTATTTATGGGCGATTTTCAAAGCCAAATACCACGTGCGGCTCAACCGCAGTCAGTGCAATATATTAAAAAAAAAGATTTTCGGCAATCCTCCCATAACGGGAGGAAACTCGGACGATTATAAAAGTATTATAAGCAGCGGTATATTAAGACTGCGCAAGCGTGCTAATAAATACAATATGCAATCCGATGGATGAGCCCAAGCGGAGGTTGGATGAGTTTTGCACCGGCGATGCTTCTGTGCGATGCGCATATAAGACCTTATATTATTAGTCTTGATTAGTCCTCGCGCGAGATCAATAAGTCTTTCATTGTATATAGCCTCGAGCGTCGTCAATCACACGAGGAAAAGTGCATTTTGTCCTGGTACGTGTACTCCGCGCGTAAAAATTGGGAAAATCGCGTTCGAGTTGGATAATATAAATAATTGCGAATTAATATTGAGATCCGAGGTCTCGTCGTTGCGTCACTTTGCGATTACGCGTTTAAATGAAGTACGCAATGAAGAATGCGCCGCGTGGTCGAATCGACGATTCGTTAAAAAACAAAAAATGAAAATCTTCGGATAAATGAGGAAATATTAAATTCCGCTCGTCGCGGAGCAAAATGCGTGAGATGGTGAAAAAAAATTCAACTCACACGTGTCTTCGTCCAGGTCGCCTGAACTGATAGAAAAAATGAAAAACGTAAGCCGGAAACAGGTGGAACATGTAAAATATAGCCAAGTTCCGGAATCTATTCTTTCGTGGACGAGCTCCGGGATACCACGCGACGAGGTTGCACGGATGTTTACGAGAGTATTTAACGATCTCGGTGCAGTACTCGGACCAGCTTGTCGAATTTTCAATGCTCGAAGTGCAATGATAAATGGTTAATCCGCCAGGATTTTCGGTCGCGTGCGCGGATGCTGTCAAAATGGTCGATACAACCATGTCCACTGGAATAATATCGAGTCGGGCGTCTGGATCGGCCTCGAAACTAATCAAACAGAACATGCGCATATTTATAAAAGCATTATATTTTATTGTTTTTTTTTCTCAATTTTTTAATAAGAATTTGACGATGAACGAACGTTCGAAAAATTCCTCTCGCTGCTCCAGCGATGAATCCACATGCGCCGTTTTTCACATTGTCGATCCATCCGCTCACTGGCTTTTTCCAAGAATTCAAAACAATACTCGGTCGTATTATCGACAATGAAATTTTTCCTCTCTCCGCTTGCAACAAGTTTTCGGCCATGTTTTTCGTAAATGTATAAGCGTTGGAGTGATCACCCAGAAATTCTTCGCTTCGCGAATTTATCTCCTCCTCGGACATTCTTTCGATCTATTTCAATGCATGCCATTACAATTACTATACGCGTTATGACATTATGCAAACGAAAAAAAAGGACGAGACATTGGAGATGGAGCCGACGAGTAAGAAAGTTTATACGGAGGCTGTCGGTTTACGAATATAAAAATCGTTGATAGAGAATAATACAAACCATATCGGTGAATTCTGTCGGATCGAATCTCGATGGATAAATTCTTTCCTCGAGATATTCGTCGCTGTTTCTCGTACAATTTACGTAAGCCGTTGATACGTGAATCATTGATCGAAGATTCGTCATTCTTTTCGCCAACTGAAGCACATATCGCGTACCAAGGAGATTTATCTTCACCGCAAATTCTAGTTTGGCAGCGAACGAGATGAGAGCAGCCGAATGAAATACGTGAGTACAAGTGCTCGTCAGTAGATTCCGATTTTGGTCAGACAACTCGAGGCCCTCGCTCGTTATGTCGCCCGGTATTACCACGATCTTCTCCAACGATTTTGATTTTACGCTGCCGAATAGCTGCATTAAAACACACATCTTTATCGCGTCGTCGTTGATAAAAAAAAAATCATCAAAATTTAAACACTCGCGCGGCAATATTCGTCGGAAGGAAAGTCAGTTTTAAATTTGCATCGGCATGTTTTTAGCAACTTGCATATGAACAAATTCAATGTCGTCACCAAAATGTACGGAAAAATACTCAACAACGATGCGACACGAGGAAATTTTGTGGTTCAATACGTATTTCCAGCGTCGTACGTCATCGCATTGTTTTTCCATACGTCAGTTGAGATATACGCCTTTGACCGTCTAACAAATACGAAAATGAAAAAAATTAAAATAGAAAAAGAAACAGTTGGAAACGCGACGGCTCCTGTAATAATCTCGCACTAATTTTTCTTTTATTGCACTCCGGTCGACACACTACTGCATGCATGGGCGTGATGAAATAATATAGAAATATATACAAGAAAAATATCTTACAGGAGATCGTAAGAAGCTTTTGAGTCTGGACTGAGGCTCGATGCCTCGTTTCGGTCGAACAATGACGAAAATTTTTTCAGGACCAGGATCGAGACGCAGCATTCGTTCGAGAAGAGCTCCGCCAACGAAACCAGTGACGCCGGTCAATAAAACCGTCGCTCCATCCAAAGATCGTTCTATCGAGTATTCTTTCATATTCGCGCCCGTATAAATGAATTACGAACGTTGATTTGAAACAAATTGAATTTATCGCACCGCGAACGTAAAAGGATCGAAAGAACCTCGGACTTTTCCCTGAGAACTCTCAATCTCGTCTACCTACCTCGTACTCCTGATGACTTGGATTCCTTCAGCTCGGAGTTGAAAAAAATTGTTGAAAATGCATTATAAAACACGGTTCGATACAATGAAAACAGAAAAATGCTGACATGTGCAAATTCCATATAAACCGTTACAGGAAATTCGATTCAACGAATGACTTCCTTTTCCGATAAAACATGAGTTTATTGATCGCATAAGAATCACCGTTCTCTCATAAGATTATGATTATTCGTTCTTTCCGTGCAACTGAAATGTACAAACATTTTCAATAAAAACATTTTTTCTTAGCACCTTTTCACGCAAGCAGATAATGGTAATATATGTTATATTAAATAAACTGATAATCCAACATCATATAAAAGGCAAGAGGTGATCCGTGATTGGGGTGGTGGATAGCCCTCGCGGTCTCCCAAATCGATCCAGTTCTTTCTCGAAAGTTCCACAATTTTCTGCAACGGTCCCCAATCTACGAGGACGTTCCTTCATAAGTCCCTCTCTCCCCATCTATACCCATAATCGCCGCTCAAATTTCAAAAATATCATTGTTTACAATTTTGGGGGGGTACTTCCGAAAGCTGATAAGCGAATTTCGAGTTGAAAGTTTTCATACACACCTTCGTTTTGATAGAAGAAAACTTTTCTCCAAAGGATTTTTAGGGCGGTTGAATATTTTCCAAGATCTTGAATTTTCAAAGTCGTTTTTTAGCATTGCAAATTAGATCTATGGTATGGTGTCGTATATAGAAGTAAATATACAAAATTACCACAGAAGAAGGTCATCCCGTTTTGCGTGCGTGCGTGTGTGAGTGTATGTGTCCAGAGGGCAAGATAGACTAAATTTATATATGAAATGCCATATATAGATATGTTGACCTGACCATGTTGAAAAACGATATTTAAAATTCGAAATCTCGGAAAATATTCAATCGCGGTAAAAACTCTTTCAAGGAAAGTTTTATTATAACACAAGGAAAATGTGTGCAAAATTTCAGTTTGAAATTCGATTATCAACTTTCTGAAAATTATATATCGACAATTTTTTTTTTTTTTTTTTTTTTTTTTCAAGTTCACAATCCACTCCCCTTTTTTACCCGGGCAACGCCGAGTGTTTTAGCTAATAGTCAATAAGCGGCAGCGACTCGAGTCGATTAGTCATAGGTAATGATAATAATAAAAATAAAAAGGCATGTTGCTTCGAGCACAAATTAATATGATAGTTACAAGGTATAAACAGGGACAGAGAGAAATATATATAAAATAAAAAATGATGTAACAATTTTTTGCTTCATTGAGTGTCGCGGGAGCAAAACGGCTGAAAAATACGATTCGATATTTTTATACACTCGTGTGAATTTCTAATATGCTAGGAGAAGAAATATTATTCTGCGTCGTATTGATTCGAATCTATAGTTTCCAATTCCCAGTAAGGCTGTGATTTATGTTTGTTTATCCTGATTGCTCAAGACATTCCGAGGAAGCCAATCTTTATCAAATTCATCACGACACGAACAGTCCAAAAATGAGGTAAAATTCAACGATCCTTGAGCCAAGCCTCTCGAGAATTCCAATGGGTCGCTCAACGCGATCGAATAATATATATTCAACGATAGTCAATATCGTAAATAGCACAATCATGTATAGATAAATATAGATGAGAATAATATAGATGAGAAGAGCAGCTCTTTACGGAGGAACTTAACAAATAACATTTTTTTATATTTCTCGAATATAAAGAAAAAAATGTAGTGCATTTCTCGATAATATGTACAAAGTGAATCAAGCTTTCATGTAACACAATATACTTCGTTAGCCATACATTTTGGAAACCGTTTTGCCCCGGTTTCCTCTATATGCGGTTGTGTTTGACGTGAGCAAATTATATAATCTCATAATCATAACTGTTCTACTAATAACTATGATGATTATATCCGTTGACACACCGAGTAAATGTACCTACTAATTAATATAACACTAATGAGCGTCAAACTTTGAGGGAGAACGACACAATTCTTGTGGTCGCGAATGCAAAGATTACGACACCGAGGAAAAAAGGAGGATATTAAAAAAAAACGTTAAAAGTTAGCGTAAGTAAATATGGAATAATTTGCAGCCATGCGTCACCGGACATTGCCCGCGTACGTGCTAATTGAAATTTAAGATTCAATGCCGTATCAGCAGATTGCGCCTAATAATAATACGAATATGTATACGCAATGAAACCATGGAGACAAAAGTTACTTTAATGGCGAATCTTTTGTGGAATACAAAAAATTTTCCACTCTCTGTCGCACACTAAAGGCAATTCGCGATATGGCATAGCATGCAGTAATTACTGTACTGCATGCTAGTCAAATGAGTGCTAAATTTTCAAAACGCTTTTAGACCAAGTTTAACCTACCGATTAAACGTATTGCACGGAGTCTCATTTATTTTGTTTTTCAACTGATCCTCGACGAATTCACCACGTAAATTTTGTTTTTAAATTCATTCCTTCAGAAATTATTAATAAAAAAGTTTTTCACTTAATGAACAATTAGCTGCAACGGTGAACGATGAAGTTGAAAAAAAAAAATTGCACGGTGAATTCGTAGAGGATCAGCTATAAGGAACCAAATGAGACTTGGTGCAATAAAATCGGTCAAAAATAATGCAGATAATTCTTCGAAAAACAGCAGTGAAAATGTGTGATCGTGGGAATTTGCATTTACGAGTTGATGGTTTTTCAAAATTATCGTTTTTTATATATTTTTAAAAGTTAATAAGATATGCTTTAATACAAATCCAGTAACAAATGCGTTTTAATCGGTACGTCAAACTTGGTCTAAAAGGGTTTTGAAGATTTAGCACTCATTTGAGTAGCATGAACGAACAACCTTATCCGTTTCGTTCTTCGTAAACGCCGATGACCCCCGCCCCTTTGACTTTTCACCGTCCAAAGTTCCAAATACGTACCGCGGGATCAGAAATGTGAACCTTTTTTCCGCACATATCCGCACGAACGCGTGAAAATATTTTTTTCTCTTTCTAGCTTTTGCTCATAAAATTTGCAAATGAATATTTGCAGTGATTCGTCGTCATTCGAGCTGTGCTTCATCCGCAAATTCTTCACATTCGGGTAAACAGCAGTCGTGTACATGTACATTTTGTCTCGTACGTCACAATATGACGCAGACGCTTATTCGTCAAACATGCTTCTTCATCGTGCAAATACAAAATTCTTATAATTTTTTTTGTTCCATGTATTTTTTCATTTTTTTACGAGCAGGGACAAAAACTCGCGAACCCCGTCAACAGCAAATTTTCATCAGGTGTTTTATTCATGACCATGTCGACGAAGAGACCACACATCCTTTCGGATCGTCTCGGGATAGCACTCGTTTCAAGATTTCGTGAGGTATTGTGCGTGGGTTTAACACAAGGCCGCGGAATAAACATACAAGACTTGTCACAACTATGACACAACCGTTTTCTCGGATTCATCATGTTGCTCGCTTCTAACGTGATTCAGGAGAACATATGAGAAAAAATGGACGTCTGTTGGAATAAATATATCTTAAAGTCCATCGAACAATCGGATTCATACTGGAATTCCAATAAACGTTATTAAAGAGATGTACATTTTTCGACAACGTAGTTTTGAGGATTTCCACCAATAGCCGTGTTCATTTTTGTCCGATGCCGTTTTCATCGGGGTTCATCGTACAGGAAAAATCAAAACGGGATAAGCCCGGCCGTAAAAATCAGAGCGAGCCCGCACTTACTTCATGAAATAATACAAGATACAAATCGAATGACGATTCGTCGTATTCCTTACAGCCTCATCCGAGGAATAAGGGCCGTACCTCGCACTCGACCGTTATTGTACCCTGCGAATTGTCTGCTTATAAATTTGAAGTATCTTCGAGAGCGCGGTAGGTGATCATTTTGTTGTATGTCTCATACTTCCACATAAACGAAGGTATATAAATTTTCGCAATTTTCGGCCAAGCAGATGCGAATCGATCAAATAGTAAGTATATTACACTACAAGGGTAGAAAGTTTGAAATTTCTGTACTGCGCGTCAAACGTCCGTCTGTCCGTGTGATGTATACTAATATATATATTTCTTTACAGCCGGTCGAAAGTACGTTTCTTCCGAAATATGCATCGATCGAGAGAAGATGTTTTGATGCCTGCCCCCCCGGTATTTTTGCTACACGAGCGAAGCGAGGCCGGCATCAAACACACAAGATTAGCAAAGATAATTAATATGAATTTTTATGAAACTGAAAATAGATTATTTTTCCAAACGACTATATTCATTTCATCAGTTCGGTCACCTTATTTTTTTTGCCTTCGTATTGATTCCATCTGGAAGGATAAACGTATGTTATTCGTCCGGGTTTTTATAACAAAATGTTTAGAAATAATATGACATTTCCATAACATATTTCTGGATGAATAAGATAACGTTATTCGTACGATTTCCCGATTATTAGACACATAACCTTTCAAAAAATGTGTATATATATGTGTATATCATCGACGTGTCAAAAAAATAATAATCACGTCAAACCTTTCGAAAAAAATGTTTAAATGACGCGCGTGCAGTTTTGACGGTACACAAATCTTAAACTTCCGGCTTTGAATCGGTGCCGGAAATACATACTTTCGACCGAGGTAGTGTAAAGAAAAATAACATTCACTTATAAACACAAACGTCGAAATATACGGACTAAATGGCAAGATAAACGGAATAAAAGATGTTTCAGTTTACCGACTGCTACGATAAATATATTCCTCAGACGTTAGGTCGAATGTTTTCCGGAATGAGGCCCCACCTCTACTTTTGGAATTCCTACGACGACTACAAACAAATCATCTGAGAGCTCTTTCATAGCGACTCATGCGAGCTTTTTTTACTCGTAACATGTTTTTATCCACTTATTTCACTCAACATGCTCGAAATGTCGAAGTGTAATTTTCAACTTTTGTATGCATGCGGAGAGTCTCGTGACTTTCAACGTAATTGACTTTTATTTGGGTTGTACAGCGAGATACCATTGAACCACCAAATATGATGCCTTTCAGAAGGGTAATCTTATACGAAGAAGAATTGAAATGATAAAAAGTAGTAGTAGTAGTAGTTTATTTCCAAGTCTTTTCTTCAATTACTCTTTTCACTTAAATTTTTCCTCATCATCCATTAATATCCTCCCACGTACTCGCACAACTCCTTACTCGTTTTTTCCTTTTGGCGCTTTATTTATTTTCTTTTCCACTCCTTTTCCCATTGTTTTTTCCCCAGCCATCTTTCCAGTCCTTCTACTTCTGCTTTCCTCATAAATAATTAAGTGAAAATGCATAATTAGAGAAGCGAAGCAGGGGAGGAGGAGGAGGAGGAGGAGGAGGATGAAAAAAAGGTCGTTCAGAGGGAGGGCTCGAGGGTGTTGGAAAAAATATAGGCGCTGGAGAGTCGTACGATAGTACCGCCGCGGCGGGTACTCTCGGAAGACTACCTCTGTGTCGATGACACAGAGGTAGTTGGGAAAAAGTACAACGACCTCGCAACACACGCCGCCGGTTCTGCTCCGACATTCTCGTTCAACAGGGGACAGCGTCCGTCCCTTCTTACATTCTCCTATATAATACATCGGCTCGTGTATGCGTCTATTAAATACGATCTCGCTCGTTCAACCGACGAATAAAATAATTATCGCACGATTGAACATGATTATACCGAATATAGCCAGTTTCTATATATGACTATAGCAGCAGCAACAGCAGCTACGACGAGAGCCACAGAGATAAAATAAAAGAGTTTGAAACTGAACTTATTCCTTCATGCTGACCAGCATGTTGCACTGTTATATATCGGATATCGCTCCAGAAAATCTTTAACGTTCCTCGCCAAGTTTTTCCTCCAATAAGAATAAGAACAATAATCGGCGTGTAAATACGCATGCGGTGTGTTGTACGCGCATGTCAATTTTTATTCAAAATCAATTAGGATTACGCGATTTTTCCATATTCCATATTCAAATAATCCTGCTCAAAGATATCGTAATCGTGCCGATTATTATATAATATATATATATAACGTTCGACGAGTGATTAGATAGATGCGAGAATAATTGTAGAAAAAAATTTTAAGGATCTAAGCATGAGCGTAAACAAATGTTTTTATATTGCCGTTGAAGAATAAATAGTTAGGTACCAAATGATATTCAGTGATTATTTACTTATATACACAACGCGATACGGTGAATGCGCATGAGAGCCGCCGCGCGAAGGGATGAGGACTTATGCCCGGAATGTGTACCTATATATATATGAAAACGCTATGCTTATACACGTGAACTTTAGTGATCGATTACTCGATAACTGTGTAGAAGAGAAATCTTAAAAAATTTGTATTGTCAAATTTGGCACTAAAGAATACGTTGACCAAATTTAATAAAATTCTGAACTTTTTGCAAATTTTTATGTTTTTAGCATGGCAACATTGTTGTATCGCCCGTATCGACGAAACTCCTTCGAGTAGTTGACTCTCTTCGATTCAATAACGCGATAACTTTGATCGAGTTAATTGAGCTCCGAAATGAGTTTTCCAATCAGGCGAAGTACACAGGCAGTGTTCTCATGCGGGACACGGGGGCGGGCGTAACAAAAATCCTACAAAAGACAACAGAGGAGTCACACAAAAACGCGAAAAGCTTGCAAGCGTGGTGAATGATGTTTTCCTCGGGAATAATTCAATCGAATGCAGATTACACCTCTTAATACGAGTCCATTTATGAATTATTTTGACTTTTCGATATTTAAAATTTTTTTCTATATTATGGGATCGCGCGAGTAGCGATTGGTTCGTTGAGATCTACATATTCGGTTGGATTTCGCGTGTTCGGTACGAATTTAGGCGCCGTGCATTCGCCGAGTTGTTTATTTTCTATAGCTTCGTTGCTGTGCCGGATGCGAGAGGTGTGCGACGTCTTTCACGATAAATAATTCGTTTTTTAAAAAATACGGATTTTGTCCGTCCGTAGGTCGGTCCGTTGGACATGTATAAAAAGGGGGTAGAAAATGTGGCATGCGCCCGAGAGCGTTTTACCGGCGATATCGTACACGAGCGGACGAGGAACGCGACTGTTGTGCGAAATGAATAAAAGTATGAAAGGGGTCGCTGTGATAGCGGCGGTGCTGCTGCTGACCGAGACTGAGAGACGATGAGGAGTTGCTGCTGCAACGGCTGCAACAACGACGAGGCGGATGGGCCCGGCCCGCATTGCGCGTGCGTCATCGGGCTTTTGGTATTTGGTATACGGGTATACGCCACCGACGCCACCCCATGCGCGGACGTGTGGCGGCGAAAGCGCGGCGGCGACGGCGACGGAAAATAACTAAAAGAAAAAAAGAATGTGCCATCATCCGCGCCACCACCGGCGCTGCTGCCACCACCGCCGTCGCCGCCGCCATACAGTTACCGTTCAGTAGAAACTCCCAGCGCCAACGGAAAGCTCACGAATCAGAGCTTTTACTCTTCCGTTATATCCCGTATATATCTAGGGACAAAAATAACTACGCTGCGCTTGCTCTTCTTCTTCTTTCTTCACTTAACCCTTGGCGCTGATCGAGAAACCATCAAATATAAAATGTAATATTGAACAATAATTTTTTCATTGGGAAGGGAATAAACGAAAGTTGGTTGACGGTTAAAATGAAATATCGAATCGAATCGAAATAATAACGGAGCGAACGGTGGGTCAAAAGTTTTTCTTCGAGGCTTTTTCGATCTACGTACGGAAACGGAAATTCATATACCGCCCGTGGTAGCAGCAGCGGTAATCCACCGCTCCTCCTCGTGCGCGACGCGTACGTTGCGTATGGGGCTATCATCGGGGGTATATACTACGATATATATACATGTGCAGACGGCGATTGCTAGCAGCAGAATATAATGGACTGGTGACTTTTCGTGTTCGGGGCTTGGCTCTCCTGGGGTTACTTGGCAGTTGCCCCAAGATGGCGGACTCGGTTCGCGTGCGACGGGCACGGGCTGAAAAGTGCAAAAGACGCGACAAGTGAGACCGAGCCCGTGGGGTACGAGGGTCGCGGGAAGGAGTCAAATAAAACCGGGTCGAAGTTATCTCGGACACGCTCGTAACGCGAGCCGCTCAACACCGTGTCATTTGAAAACAGTGAATCCTCGTAACCAAGGTACGTCACCTTTTCCTTCTTCTCCTCGAGTTTTTCATTTAGCTATTTCGCGTTAAAGCTCGCACGGTGCGAAAAGCAACGGCTGCTCCGAGACATACGCGTACATCGAGGCGACTCACGCTGAATATAGGGGTAGGCCTCCGGAGCGAGAGAGCCCCACCTATCCTCCTCGTTTTCTACATTTACATCTCATTTCTTCTTTCCTCCAAAACCCACATTTTTTTTCCTTCCCTCTGACATTTTTCAACGAGACAGCCGGCGGCCTCTCTTGTTGCCTATTCTTTGGAAAAGTCCATTCGTTAGGTTTAACGGAAAATTGCACGTTCCGAGATCGAACTCGAGCGTACGGTCGCGGTCTGCCAGATCCGGTCGTCTCAATCTTTCCTTTTCTCCTTGTCAGGCTTCCCTCTTTTCCGTTTAAACATCGCTCCGAAATATTTATTAAGTAATAGTATTCGTCTTCCGTATATTCGGAATTTTTCCAAAATATTTTATGCAATGTTATCATCCCCCCTGCCTCGTGCCTAATCGAGATTTTTAATCGTCGCACGAAAGTTCGTAGAGCTTCCGTCGATTATAAACTCATTCGCGGACGTTCGAAGAAAAATTCAGGTCGCTGAAAATATGGCATGGAAATGAGTTGACGCGAAAAATTCGGCCTCTCGAATCCCTCCGAGCCCTCCTCCCCCCGCCCCTCTCGCCCTGCCCCTCGCTGCAGAGCTTTCCATTCCCTCTTTTGTAGCAGCATATCTTTTTTTTATTCCCGTCGTCTCCCACTTTTTATTATTCTCCCTCTATCTTTCGAGCTCTTTTCTCGTACCTTACCGATGATCATCGTAGTTTTCGTAGTTCCTCCGGTTCGTCGTGAGACGCTCGAGCTTTTGCTCTCATCGCTCGCATGCATCCCCCTGGATTTTATTCTCCAGACTCATCGCTCAAGAGCCCAAGAAAAAGCTTTACGGCGTCCCGTTATGAGAATAAAACTTTTCTATTCGCGCGGACTTTTTTGTACGCGGGGCTTGTCGCTCCGTGCGAAATTGCACGATAACGAGTTCTGCCGCGGCGGAGCTTTCGACACGCGAACCACGGCAATCGTTCCTACCTACAATGAATTATCATAATTATAGCTTTACTTGCGATTCGATCCCTCTGTAGAACACAATGTTCTCCGACGAACGAACATATTTTCAAAGCTCGCAGCAAGACCTTTCGATTGGTCTCCGGGTACATGCATGCCGCCGCTGCAGCTATACTTTTGTTATATTTTTCTTCAAGTATCTTTTCCCTTGAATCCCCATGAGCCTGCTCCCGTATGAAAGCAGCAGCAGCAGCAGCAGCAGCAGCAGCACCTGTTTCAATTGCTCAAATCCAGTGAATTCTTCATTGTAGAAATTTTAATACGTAATATATACGTTTGAGTAGTACGTGTCATGAAATAAAAAGGATTATCGCCGAAGCTCGAGTTTCAGGGCTGAAATTCGGTGCTTAAGAATAATTCAATGTCAATTAATCCTTTCGGTCTTTCATCTTTTATCTTTTCGTATCGCAACGTGGAAAAAACGTATAGGAGAGAGAGAAAAGATGCGTGCCGCGCGATTGTTCGGCCGCGAGTCTTCGATTACCTCTCGCTCTGTCGTACCGCACACGCGTTGACAAGATTCTCTCTGTATCCTCCTTCCTCTCCCTCATCCGCTCATTCTTTCTTCCGCATTGATACGCGGCTTCCAGTGATGCACCACCGCCCAATGCGGAGGATCTTCGCTTCCCACCCCCGTCACGCAAGCGCCTCTCCCCATCATTTCCTTTCTTTTTCCTATTCAACTCACTCTCTCTAGCTCTACCAAACTCTATATTCCAACGCGGTCAACCGATGAGTCGAACGTGTGTACATTTTAATTCATTTGAACCTTCATTTTATTACACCAATTGTGGAGAGATATATATATAATGATATAATAAGAGTTTTGTCGTCCAACGATACATCGCGAAACACATTTTTTTATTTTGAGTTTAGCGATCCCTGAAAATAACTATGTCAGATATACAGATGCAGGAGGCACGCGCGCACCCTCGCGCCACACTTGCTTCATTTTTGTCCAGCAATATTTTAATAACGATTATAACGCATATGCGCTCTGAATAATGAAATTCCAAACAGCAGTGTCAAAAAGTTGATTCGCACCATATAAAAATGATATTTGTGTTGAAACGAAATTGAAAATAAACTAGATCGTAATGCATTGGTGTTAGATGTGCCCAGAAAGCACATTTTTTTTCTCACCGATACGAAAAAACAAGGTTTCCCGAGACGCACACGCTCTCTCTTCTCTCTCTCCCACACACACGCATTTACACTCACACGATGTACCGACTGCGGTAAGCAGACGGTCTTGTGCTCCAACCCTTTCCCCATGGAGCGCTAAGATCGATGAAAATACATGCAGCCAACGAGGGAGAGGGAGTGAGAAGCAAGCGAAGAGGGGGGAGGACAGAAAGGGAAACGTGAGATCGCTTCTATGAGAGGAGCGAGGGTGACGAGGAGCTGACTGAAGTAGACGAGATGTTGAGCGGAATTTTCGGACGGAGACCTCCCGAACCCTATTTTACTATATAGATACTACAATTCTTTCCACTATGAGTGCCATCAAAATTTATTATCATTGTTATTATTGGGACTGAAAAAGAAATTAATTTTGAGAAAATGTTTTAAGACAATTAGCAGTCATATACACAGCACTTTATTGTACTCGAACCGTACCGGAATCAAAACCCGCTTCTTGCATTTTCCGTTGTTTTTGCTCTTACTTTGAAAATCACTAAAGGTCATCCTTTTTACCTAATCTAAATTTTGAACTCGTTCGAAATTTCGATCGGTTCGTTTGCTCTTTCGTATACGATTTTTTTTAACAAAAGTATTCTACTTTTTAAAAAATAATACATTATTTTTGAGGAAATGCAAATTAAACTGAATCTAAGAGGCCCGATGCGGAATGTACGGGAGGGTCAAAAGCGGGATGCGAGCCTTCTTCATTGACCCGACTGCATACCAGTCGAAAGAGTGCTAAATTTTCAAAACGCTTTTAGACCAAGTTTAACGAATCGATTAAACATATTGTTAATAGATATGCGTTAGAGCATATTTTGTCAACGTGAAAAAATATTAAAAACGACAGTTTTGCAAGACCATATCAACTGATAAAAAAGCAAATTTCCACGATGACATATTTTTACTGATATTTTTCAAAGAATCATGTGTATTATTAATCCGATTTTTTATTGCACCGCGTCTCATTTTGTTACTTAACCGATCCTCTACGAATCCACCCCGTAGATTTTTTTTCATTCGTTCCTTCAGAAATTGTCAATGAAAACGTTTTTTCGCTTAATGAACAATTAGCTGCAACGGTAAAACAATTAAGATTT
The DNA here is from genome assembly GCF_019457755.1 of Venturia canescens. Taxonomy (NCBI): domain Eukaryota; kingdom Metazoa; phylum Arthropoda; class Insecta; order Hymenoptera; family Ichneumonidae; genus Venturia; species Venturia canescens. Next base: position 458,985 of record NC_057421.1, on the reverse strand, counting down.
AAAAAAAAACAATTACATTGTGGATTCATAGAGGAACAGTTGTGGAACAAAATGAGTCGTGGTGCTGTAATACAAATCCACTAACAATACATTTAATCGGCAATTTAAACTTGGTCTGAAAGAATTTTGAAAATTTAGCACTCGTTTGACCAGTATGCAATACACTATAGTTACCTTAATGAGTTCGATAACGAAAATGTATGGGAGGAGGGGGAGCAGCTTTGCTCCATCACTTCTTCGTTCTTTGTTTTTTCAATCAAATTTTTTTCGCCCTCGCTCGTTCCGTGCCATGTCCGGGCTCGTATTTCACCAAGGGAACCACAAAATGGCAGTCGCCTCTGTCTCTGTTACTATCGGAAAGGCGAAAAAAAATTCGAAGATGGGAAAAAATAAAAAGAACGAATTGTAAAAAAGCAGCGTCAGAAAGACGAGGAGGACCGGTTCGAAAGGAGTAAAAGAATAATGCAACAAGGAGATCGAAGCGAGAGACCGCAGGTTCGTAAAAAGAAAGAAAGAAGGAAGGAATGAAAAAAAAATCGAGACCTCTGATGGGAAAAAGATTGATTGATTTTATATTGTTCGGTGCGAGGAAAATACAGAGATGGTCGTAATAATGCAGAAATGGGTATAAATGTAATTATACAGATGAAATAGTGTCGAAGCAATGATGAAAATGCAGCGGGAATAAAATAAAAAAGACACAGAGATGGTGCTATGACAACGAGGGTGGAAACGTGATGATAAAGTGAAGTAAATAAAAGACCGCGGAACTGATAATTACAAAAAAGCAAGTTGTCTCAGTCAGATGAGATGTCGAATAACACGTACGAATAACACCGAAAAGTAGATTTTTATTTATAATGAAACGATTGTCATACTAGTATGGGAAAATGGAAAAAAGTAACCACCTCGACAGTGTCTAAAAATAATAAAAATAAGTTACTGATAATATATATGAGAAGGGAGCGGCAGAGTACAGTCCAAATTTGGATTTTAGGGGATGAAGGTAGAACTACCGTCGCGGCGCGCAAGAGAGAATGATCGGGCGAGCAACTTGCCCAGGAAAAATAGAAGGGTCCTGCGAGTCGCTCGCGGTGAGGCAATTGAGCATTATTAAATATTTTCAATTTCTTCCATTTTTTTTCAACATATCCGCGGCAATTCTTATGAACAAACATTCCTCGAAATATCCTATACATCTTCTCTATTTTGGACCGGTCATTCGCGTCTGCCTGATGGCAACACTGGCTCGTCTCTCTCGCAGTCACGATGCGGAGGTGCCGACCGAACCATACCATTTCAGCGCTATTACGCAAGTCTTGTTTGAGCAAGTAAACGACAGAGGTTTTTTATTCATTACTGTATGAAACTTTACCGTACACTTGGATCAAATTTTTGTGGTCCATAATTAACCCCATTATGCTGTTTATAATATCGACAAGTTCAACATTTCATGGACGATTTTTCCAAAGGGACGAACGCGTCTCGTGTGAGCAAGTCTTTTAAACACATTTTCACGTCAGAAGTGACATTAAATACCCTAGCGAACGTTCAATCGAAGGTAAAAAAGGCAATGAAAGAATTTAAAGGCGTATCCTCTCAGAGAATAACTGTTTCCTACCATGTCTCGGCAATAAGCACGAGATCAATAAACGATTGAGTTTTGAAATTCTTATGATTACCATGCATTTTTAGAGAGAGCGCCCCGAAGGACAACAAAGGTCTTGAAATCGTGAAAGTAAAGAAACGAGATTTTTAATTGCCTTCGTTTTATGCAATAAATGCGAACACGTTTATGTTTTATCGTTAGAAAAGATGTCGATCGAACAATGAATGTTAGTTTATTCTTTCATCGTCGCACAAAAGCTTTTGTCATTGTCATTTGTTGTTCAAATTAAAAAACAAACAAAAAATGCTCAAATACGTGCAGAACGAAATGACTCACATTTATTTATTTATTTTTAGTTTAAACAATTTTGATATTGCAACAACACGATGAGATTGTTCAAAAAGGTTTACCGAAATTAAAAGAGGAGCGCGCGACGGGATTAAAATTTTGAGCAAAATAACATTTCCTTCAGGGGTAAGCAATTTTTTAATAAGCGAGGTTATGTACCGCGGGGCGGTGCATCCTGTGGTCGATGTTATTTCGACGACTTCCTCCTCCCACGTTATTTCTCTCGCTAACTGTATTACTTGATGCACTTGCGCCTCAACTTCAGGCTTTTTTACCGATATATCCACTCGTCTCACCATATTTTTTCGATAAATACGATTAAGAGCGGGAATAATACGCGAGCCTCGTCAGCAAAATATCAAAATATGTATTTTGGAGAATGCACCCGGATATCATCGGCAAAAAGCAAATTGAAGCTGAAAAATCATGTTTGCCTTAACATTGCGATCGTTCTGAAATAGTACAACTTAAAAAGAAAGGAAATTCAGGTAAACTCAATCAACATTCAAAACGGAACGACCTGCTTTTTTAATTTACTTGTACGCAAATGCTTTCTTCTCTTGTTTTTTTTTTTTTTTTTTTTTTTTTTTTTTTTTTTTTTCCATACACGCATTTGCGCGTATATGCGTGTTATTTGGATTGCTGCCTATAAATTTAGCAATGTAAAGCGACGACGCAGGAAACGAAACATGAACCAAATAACCCTATGAACAATATCGAGAAAAATATGAATCAACGGACCGAACTTTCATATAAGACACCGTTCACTCGTTATTATATCACGATAAAATGATTATATTGCAAAATAAATGTTGTCTAGCATTGCTGCCGCCGCATATTATCATGAATTATCGTCCATTTGATTTTATTTTTTTCTATCCGAAATATCTATGATTTCATACACGCCCGACGAACCGTATCACAGTATTTATCTTTTTTCGAAGATTATTTATTGGACCATACTTTTCGGTCACATTCGACGAAAAGGTGGTCGAACTAAGCCGGAAATTGGTATCTCGTATGTCAACCTTTCGGTTCTCCAGATATGACCATTATTTTCTTGGGAGCAAAACTCTTGACAGGGTGTAAGAAAAAGAACGATGTTATAAGAGAGAACATTAGGAAAACTGATTATCAAAGTTATAATCTCACAAAGAAGATGCCCTTTCGAACCCGAACAACTATTAACTATGATTTCCGCGTTAAATCATTACAGTAGTAATGAAAACTGCGAAATAAGTAATGCTACTTATTAATCTCATTCGCTTGTTAAAAAAAACTTTAACTAATTGAAAGTTCAAAAATAAGTAACGACAAAAAGTCAGTGTGAAAAACTAAACGAATATGAAATGGGAAAAGAATACTTTGAGCGACTTTTTTTTATCTTTTCGTTTTGGTTGATTCCGTTCAATATTCTTATTGTGTAGTCGAGATGTTTTCTCTCTCTCTCTCTCTCTCTCTCTCTATGTCGACACTCCGCGACATTGTTTAAGTTTTCGCCGACTCCGTTAGTGTAATCAAACATTTGAATTGTGAAAAAATGAAAATTTCACACTCCCGTTAAGAAACCACCGTCGACCAAATGTTGTTCTACATTCCAACGGAGGGAACTATAATATATTTCATTTGGCCGCGAGCTCGATCGTTGAAACCTCGATTAATGCAATGTCTCCTAATTTGCGAGCCATATCGAACGAATTGCGCGGGGTAGGGAAAGCATGCACCCGGACCAATCCGATCATTCATCGGTTGCATGCGCGGCGGAAACGGGGGAAAACGAAGCGCGCGCGCCCAACGTTCTATATTTATATAAGTGTTCGATCTAATATATGAACGCTCAACTTTGGCACAAAACACCGTCCGATTTCAATCTTTATGCAGATTCCGAAATCCCGAGTTTCACGCGCGTAACCCTATTCACGATAATCCTATCGATAGCATTTTAGCGTTTGACGCCTCCCCATACTTTTGAAGCAGGTGTCGTTGAATTTCACCGACCTTGATGCCTGTTACTCTTGCACGCGTACCTGTGATCAATTAATTAGAAATTGTTTTCGAGTTATATACTCAAGAACGTGAGTTTAAAGTTTAGTTTTAATGAGAAAAGTGAAGATAAACGAAGGCGCCTTGGACGTGGCCTAAAATGGGGGCTGTAATAATCCATGCGGAAAAAAGCTCCAGTAATAATATCAACATGGGAGTACGGTGGTTTTCCTAATTTCAACAATGGTGAATGAATTGGGAATTAGGATTGTAAGGAATCTCAGCCTAATTGAATTAGTTTTGACCGTGGGCTTCATAATAAAAAACTACGTTCATAACAGGTGCAAATAATTCATCCGATGTATTCGTCGAGTAAAAAAATATTATCCATTGACTATTATTATTATTTCTCTTAGCATTGCCCTACAGATATAAATCGATCAACTGTTTTAATACGTGCGCTATAAATTGTAGCATTAGTTATCTATTGATTAAATTATTCGATGATAGGAGCATCATAAGACAGGCGAAAAAAAATAATGAATATTGGTCGATTGGACGTAAGTACAAATATTCGGCTGGGCAACGATTATTCAAATGACCAATAGTTGTAGACGCATAATTCAATATCATCACACATTTAAACAATATCAAAACAAACCAGCAGAGGGCCCGTACATGTAAAAATATAATATAGAACGAGAATGGTGTTGATGAGTAGTGGCACTCGTCTCGAACGAGTGTGCGAAGAGCATATGGAGGGGCATCATCCGTTCGTATCAGATGATATAAGGGAACCGGCAAGGGGCAGGGGACACTCAGTTACCTTTCATACCCGGTACGCGTATGTTCACGACAACGTGCGTTAGACGAAACTATTTCCAACGGCTGATACCTTCTCAACGTGTTCCCAAAACGTATAGTTATATATTTTTCTATCTTTCCTCCTCATTTCTCTTTATCCATTTTTTTAAATTCACCTGCAATTGTAAACTTTTTTATTTTTCTCCACTACCCTCTTTTTTCTTCTCATATTAATCCTAATAATTTATCCAATAAATGCTGTTTCCCTTCTTTTTATCGCGTTATCTCAGTGTTTCTCATATTTCTTTGAGCCATTCGAGCTTCTTCGAAATTTTTTACGATTCCTTTGTACTCTTTTTGGCGTATAATTTTCGATATAACTGTAGAGAAAATGTTTACTCTTGACCATTCATAGTTGGCTCTTCTCACTTGAATGAATTTTTTTAATATCTTTCTATCTTTTGATACACGCATGTTCCCATTATCTCTTCAACCTGTGACACTCTTATATCATATTCGCGACTTACCTACAAATAGTTTCGTACTTTAATCGCGTTTCTACAGTTTTCTAGTCTTGGAATTTTTCATTCTCTGCTTCGGTGCTGTTCGTTCGATTCTTTTTATTTATTATTGGCTGTTTGTTTGTTTGTTTTTTTTCTAATCCTCGAATTTTATTTGTCGCTCAATATACAGTCATATTTCATCAAAGTGACAACGTCCGAGTTGGATGATATCGTGATTGGATTAACTTCATCTTAATCCAGTTTGAAGGTAAAAATGATTTTTCTATTTCTTGGTATGAAAATGGTGAAAGGTCAAATTATTTGGATCGTTTTAAAAACGGCGATCATAAAAATACTATACGGCTTTTTTTTTCACTGTTTCGTGAACAATACAATATTTTCGAGGATCCTCCGTGGATCCTGAAACCATTTGAAATTTTCGGTTCGAAATATCTCAATTTTGGTACGAACGTTCAACGCGATCGCGAGGGTTTCCGGCGAAAAAAAGTGACGCACCAAGTGGAATATTGAAAAAAATGTTGTCGAGACACTTGCGGGGGAATGGACTCCGTTGCACGAGTCAGTGAATGAACTTGGCATTCAACGCGTGTGCCATCGGGCTGTTCTCGATTGATTGAACGTAAATTCAGAATCCTCCAGCTTTTATAGCAAACGTACGGCCTTTCAAATATGTAGTAGGGATTTGGAAAAAATATTCCGCATCTCTATCTATATGATAACGTTTTTGGAATAGATTTTTTTTCCATTCTTATCTTTCATCTGTACGCACGTAACACATATAAACGCATCTGTAGGTTAAAGCCAAACAGATGTTCAAGGCGTACAAATTTCTATCACACCTTGTGGTAGATAAATTCCTGTCTTACCTTTAAGAAAAAACATTTTAAAAAATCATTTGTCGCGGTGAGCGGAGATTTTTTCGAATGATTTTACGACAAACGACAACATTATTCGTACTCGCATAGAATTTTCCTCAATTCCTCAACGCAATTTATAAAAGAATATATATATATATATAATTGAAAAGATGAAAAAAAAAACAGAAAAAATATAGGAAAAATAAGTTCAACGGATGACAATAGTTATATGTGATTATCAATACGAATTAATACACATACGGATATGTAAAACGTACTCGGGAAGAAAGAGAGAACGGTGGACGGTGGTGCGTGATCGAGAGTCAAGCGATGAGAAAAAGGAAGAGAGAGAAATGAGCCCAAACGAGAAGTAACAGGTAATACCGCTACTCGCGCTAAATTCCGTCTGACGTGTATTTAGAACGAAGCACTTTAAAAGGCCGTGGGCGAAATAAAAAGAAATGCATCAAGTCTGAGGGTAAGAGAAGGAGAGATCGTGAGAGAGAGAAACGAAGAACGAGAGGAACCATCCGAAGAATAATATATATATACTTCGTCACGTTCAGTGCTCGTCGAATAAGAGAAAATTGTAAAACCAAAGTTCCTCTCGGTGTCGCTGCGTCTCTCGTTCTCTCTTCTTGTGCTCCACCGCGGAATGACACACGCACGGCCACAAATATATACGCACGCTAGTTATGCTGGGCGGTTAAAAGTACGATCTATTAAATAAATTGTGAAGAGAGATCGGAGTATCGGAGAAAGAGAAAGAAAGAGAAATGGCGCGAATCGAACGTTGGATGAATAACAAAATAATGGAATGAATTTCTCCGTCAAGAGTTTTCTATTTGAAATGAGCACTCTGAGACTTTGCCACGCCTTCAATTTGTTCGTTCGATTGAGTAATTCCGATGGCAAAAGTATTGATATTCTTGAAAAAAGAATAGGAAATATAAACGTACTTGCTGCTTGATTGTAATGGACTATACTCCGCCTTTTTTATAAGAAGCGATCGGATAAAAGGAAAAAGTTTAAATTCCCTCAAAATTTCTTCATTTTGCTTTTGTTTTACAATTTTTATTTTTTTTGTAATATTTTATTTCTTCCTTTATTCAAAATAGCAAGAATAAAACAACTGAAAACTTTCGAATTTTTCGAACCAGCCCCTTTTGTGCCGGTCTCTTCCCATGCAATTTTCTCGAGTTTTTATTCTTTGGATACCCGGTTATAAATGAAATTGATCGTTATATCCCGACATGAATGAATAAATCTCAACTGAAATCAATATACGAGATATATCGTTTACGAATAAAGTTATACCATGGCCGGATTTTCGCATCACCGCGAGATCAAAATTTTTCGTACTACTCGTCGTGTTGTATTATTTTTTTTTTTTTTTTATAAAAAATTAAAAACGACATCGCTGCGTCAAGCACTTTGCGCTTCGCAATGGAGTATTAAAAAAATCTTGATGCCGATAGACAGATAGAATTCTTCAATCGTTTTTTTTTGTGTAACATTATAAAGTAACAATTCTTTCAACGAAACGACTCTCGTGATGTCATCATTCATAATGAGCACGAAAACAATTGTCGAAAAATTGGATTTGTTGTACATTCCAGAGTCTTGAACTCCTACCCGCGAGAAACTGATATTTACGTCTGTTTGGATACGGATTTTCCATTATCTTTAGGCATCTGAGCACGACGATAATGCGACGAGGGAGGAGAGAGCAAGAGTTGCCGTTTCAGCGGAGTTTTACGTATTAGTTGCGATGGTTAAAAAATTATTCGCATATTAACTTTCTAGCGATCTGAGAATACATCGAGACTACCGCGCGTATAATAATGCCGGATATCCATTTACAGCAGTGCAGGGAATTGAATTTATCGGGAACAACTTTAAAATCCTAACTCGGAATAAAAAACCACAAACGCGATTCCGAATCAACTATGAAAATCATCTTATTTCAGCGCGCGCTCACTGCGTGTACGCCTAACTTTTTAATACGCCGTTATGTTTGCCATTTTTTTTAGTGAAAAACGCGAAACTCTTATCCGTATACAAAAAAAAAATATAAATTCAGTGTCGTAAGGAAGAAGAAATTAATTGTTCAAGTATAATGATTATATCGGTGTTATCCTTTAGTATTTAACGATTACCCGTTCAAACGATGCTATATTTTCGCGCGACAACCTACCCGCGCATTACTATCCGCGCGCCCTAAGAACATCGTTAAACTTATATAATATAATGTCAATCGCACACGCGTTTCAATGTCGAATAAAACACGTTTATAATAATCATACATCATTTTTTATTATATTATTCGCCGCAACTTTCTTTTTCTTATCCCGTGGCTCTTCTTCTCCTTCTTCATCCCCCTCCCCATCCACCTCCTTCCACATCGTGCGCTCTTTCAACTCAATCAATTCATACACAACTCGTACTCTTCAATTTTTCACATTATATCGTCGTCTATTCTTTTTTAACGCTTTTTTACACCTCGTGTTTACTAGCATTCAAATTTTTAATATTTTTTTATTCGTCTAATGAAATATAAATATAGGTACGTACTAGGGTTCATCCACCCAAGCGTGATTAGCGAACCTGATCGCTATTCAAATGCCCCTCAGGGGGGGGGGGGGGGGGGATCTCTTGAAAACTCGCTGACGAGAGAGAACGAGGGGGGTTGACCGTGGCACTTTCGCGAATAACGTACGCGTACTTGCTTACTTCCATGCTCATATAGCGACAGGTTAACCGGCTACGCGTAACATATTTTACCGTGCCGAGCCTTGAAATAGTACTATATTAGCAAGACAGAGGAAGCCTCTGCTGGGAAGAAGATCCAACCGGTTTCGCTACCTCGGGCGCATACATTATCAAATTATTACCTCTTTGTTTGTCTAATATCGTTTTGCGACTCGAGTCATTCGCGTTATAAAACGAGTTCTAAAAATGAAGAATTTATATATATATTATATAGTCTTGTTGATTGGGATTAATGAAGATTTTTTTTGCAAAAAAATCGCATTGCGCAATAGGATTCGGATTTTTTATTACGTATACTGGTATCGGAATCATGAGATTTCGAAAAAATGAGAATCACGAGGAATCTTGAAACTTGCGAGGATTCGAATGTTTCGGTCACAATTATTTGCTATTTGAAATTTCCCAGGGTCGCGGTTAGAAATGTTTTCTCGAGCCGCAACGATCCGGCACAACGGGTGATTTTGTACGAAGATCAACAACGACCTTTCAGTTCCCGAATGATGGTTTATCAGAAAGTTTCACGGAACCATGCGAAATCTCTTCTTTTTTTTTTTTAATACAAACGACGGCGCAGTAAAATTGATTAAAGTAAATTCAACCGACTTGAACAATCGTTTTGTAATTTTCAAACTTCTTATTTATATTTCTCGAAGCATTCGGTTCCGAGATGAATTCTCGAAATTAATGTACTTTTCCTGAATCATTAATATTATTATTAATATTAATAAGGATTTAATAGCATATTCTCCGTCTCGTTACGGTGAAGATGACCGGATGAAACTAACAAGCCCCCCGCCCCATCGGATCGTTATGCAGCATTATCAATGGTCGAGCGAGCGTCTGACCTACCAAGGCTACGCTCGACGAAGGTCGGAAAAAAACCAGTTTATAGGCATCAAAAGTTTTTTTATGTTGGTTCGAGAACCACCGTGATTCTTCTTTCTTCCGCAAAGGAGCTCCCCCATGCGCTCAATCGCTCAAGCTATTATAATATACATTGATTCTTCATTTCTACATCTATTTAATTCCGCATGTTCAGACTTTTTTTCCACCCTCCTCTGCGGCCGTGTAGATATTATCGTAATGCACTCGTGTGTCGCACTCCTCCCCATCCAACATTTGCAATGCGAAAAAACACTTTTCGAGAAATGCGCGATCGATATAAACGTTTATCGTTTAGTGAGAAAAATTTAAATTCTGCTATTCTGAAATAGCAAGACACCTCGCATGCATATTCTGTTGCGGACGCGAACCGGCGAACGAAATATACAAAATTAGGTAAGCCGAGGCAGGTGTCCATATTATTTTCCATTTCAAGTATTTGGAAAATTGGACAACACTTATCAACGGCATTGATAATGAAGCACAGTTGTAACCAACGAATGAATTTCGATGCAGAGATGGTGCTGGCGAGGAGGTCGGTGCTGGATATGAAGAGAAGGGTCGGGCACAAAAAACGATAAATAAGTTGGCAGACTGACGGAATTTTTTAACGATCCTCTCTCACGCTGACCACGCTGCATTTTCTCAGTGTATACTATCGAATGCACGAACTTGCCAAATCAGCCGTCGATCGATATCCTCTCCCTTGGCCCTGCGTGATAACTCTAAATGTTTGTATGCGTCTAGCTCTCGTTTCTCCCGTTCGTTTTGAGGATATGCGAGAAAAGGCAAACTCTTTGCGGCATCGTCATGCGTGAAATTTACTAAACGAATTAGCGGCCGCGCGCGCCCGTTTTCTCTATCTTCGCGACAAGACCTTAACCCACTTTGTTCGCGCCTGCATCGAGCCAATCCGATATATACTCAATATTTCTGTATCTCTTGGATTTCGAACTCTTTAATACGAACATATATGCGGATGTTGTATAATGAAACACCCCGAACCGGTACGCCCGCGAGCACCGAGCACCGCGAGTATCATATACTTTGTAGGATAGTGGCAAGAGTGCGATTAACGCTCTTTCTATATATATACTCAATACTCATGCATTGAGGGTAGACGACTACTGTCCTGTGTGCGCTTGAAAGAAGCTCCGCTCGCGTGATTAACTTTTGGAAAATGAAGAGAAGCGCGCGATTTACGATGATGATTTAATAGGGAATTGCCGAGGGCGTCTATGACCGATGCGAGTGTACATATATAATAATGAGAGCCAACAACTCGTCGTATAACGGATCTCTGCGGTGTAACGGGTTCGGTTCCCTGCTCGTGCGCCTTCCTTCTTCCTGTGCGCGGCCCGGCGGAGCTGTCGTTTACTCGCGGTCGTCTCGTCGGTATTTCGACGCTGTTAGCTGCAGCTTGAGCGCTTTCTCACCGACTGCGCGACGAACGACGATGGAAGGCGTCTCCGGTGGAAGCTCGAGCTCGATAAAGGCGAATATCATGAGGATAACGCCGCCGGACGCATTCCCTTTTGATTCTCATTACAGTGATTCACGCGTCGCGTACGCGAGCGCGTGTTGATACAGTAAGCGGCTAAGAGCTCGTTGTTCTGCCTTCGTGACTGTCGGCCTGGGACGCTGACCCAGAATCTCTCTCTCTCTCTCTCATATTCTTTCTCCTCCTCCTTCCATTTACCGGCCGCATACTCACGGGGTGTCTCAAAATTCCTCTCTGCCCTTTTTTTAGCCCTTCCGCGATCGATCGATGTCAGATGAATTTTCATCGATTAAGTTTTTCAACCAATTGGATCACGACCGATGCGTACGTACCGGGAGCGGTTCGGAAAACAAAAAACTAAGTAAGCGTGTTTCGCGTACTGCTGCACACGTGAGTCCTTCTCGCCCACGAGTCTCACGGACGCAATAATAAGCTTGAGCGAGCGCCCCATGTAAATAAGGGATATTATGACGAATTTATGTTTTAATATACGAATAAGCGTGTGTTTTTAAAAATACTCGCGAGTGAAGCACAAGCTTCAATAATGGGGTCAAGGTTTTGTTGTCCGCACGATTGTGGAATAGCATAGCGACGAGCGTACATTACACGCAGGACATGATGTAATATCATCTTGAATCTAAATCCCTAACTAAACCCGTCCTCGCACTTTAATCGACATATATTTCGTTGTTTCGCACAAGAAAATCAATTTTTCAGAATAGGTACTTTGGGCCCGAAAAATCAATACTCGACAATCGCGCTCGGCAAAGAAAAGACTGGTAATTAATAAAATATATCGCCGTATATGCGACATCATAGCCAAATATTAATCGTTTATCGTACAGGATTCGATAAAAATTCATTGACTCATTCGATTAGTTATTCCTGATAAAATGAACGACTGTTTAACAATAAAAATGGAGGATATTCTTGCAATGAACTGTACATCGGTGATGACGATTTTGACACATAATACGTAACTGAAGCTGGAACGATAGAGGATACAAATATTCCCATGTTATTTTACACGGAAAATGGTGAAATAATATACGAGGAGAGGAATTAATTAAAGGATGATTACGGATCTGACGGGAAAACGACTTGGAAAAAACCAGTACAGGTATCCCGTAACCATGCAGCGTTAAATAGTTACCGTCCCCCCCCAACAAGATAATCATATTTTACTTTAATTTGGAAATTCTCCTACGGTTCTGTCATCGACTGAACGTTATTTATTTTATCGATTGATCCGATATTAAGTAAATGTTTCCTTCGGGCCAGCCGATAAAATTTTGGAATATATATCGTTTGCGGTTCGAATCAATTGAGTAAGAGACAGACTTTGACAGTTAAACGAACGAAAATTCGTAGCTGCTGACGAATCGCATAAATTTTAATTAGCGCGAGAGCTCCTTAGAGAGAAGGGTTTGAATCGGGGGACAAGCGCGCGCAGCAGGCATATGGAACACGAAAAAGACCCGCGAATACGGTACAAAGGAAAATGTTTTTTCGACAATGGCGCATGGTGTTGGACCAGAGAAGAAGAGTGTCAAGGGGAAAAGATCGGAGGCAAGGCGGCGGGTCGGCGGTGGTAGCTTTTCCGTGACGTTAGCTCGAGTACGTGACCCACATAACGTTTTCAATGGACTCATTGTTGGTATTCTTCACCGCAGCAGCCGAATTATACAGGCTACAGCCGTTCGCGGGATTCGCCAACACTTCGACAGAGAGCGCACTCCAATTTCAATTATTATAATTAAATAATCATTTCCGGTACAACGTTTTTTTTTTACTTAATCTTTTTTCCAATCGAATCATGAGCCGATCGATTGTGGCGCGCGCAAAACGGATCATGTCGAGGATAAAGTTTTAACAGCACGGTATACGCGCTTATTCGATCGTAATGATCTCTATATATAACGATAAGAAAATTCCAATTGATTTACCACGTGTGGTCCTAGGATAAAATAATCAACCATTTTCATGATTCGCGCTGCTTCTCTACTGCTGATGCCGCCCATGAGCGGCGATCAATGAAAAATGTATTAGTATATTTCAAATTAAATGCGATTGCATCGTTCTTCTTTTATGCAACTCTCGTCCTAATTTACTTACATTTTGCCAAGAATCATAGTTGAGAGATTAATTTAAATGTATACCTGACGCATGTGGTGGCCAACGCGGATGTCGCGACGCACGCGTTTTAACCCCGGCTGCCGAAGTAAAGTTACGAGTCCGCACCCTTGCGGATGCTTGGCGAGGTTCTCTCGGGCCGTTTTACCCGTTGCACCAGTCGCGATCGTTAAATACTCGCTGAATATATATTTTCCCCTTACTAATTCCAAAAGAAATATTGCCAATTTGAAATTGCAATAACTTTTTTTTTTTATCAGTGTCGAGCGTCACAAAAATTTCGCACGTTAATAAAGATTTGTTGCTTCGTCTTCTGTTTACAGGGAAGTAATCGTGAGAATCGCGAGATGAGTGTGGCTGGGTTTGCGAGTCCGGTGGAAAAGTCGAGAAAAAGCAAAACCTCGAGGAAGCATCAGAATAAAGGTTCCAGCACGCATAAAAAAACTTTACGTAACTAAAGTGTGAGAAAGAATAAAAAAACGCAGAGAACATAGAGACGAAGAGGCCGACGCTCCAGCGAACAAGTTCTTCTGGAAAAATAAATTGAATCGCGCGCTCGTAATTATTTCGTCGTATCCGCAACGTTCGGATCGATAAAAAGTTTGACGAAGCTAAAGGAGAGGAAAAATAATCTTTCTTCCGGCAAATCGAATGATTTTTTTGGTTTTCATGTATTCGTTTACGCTTTATATGAATTGAGGATCGAACGGAGAACAATTCGGAAGGGCCAATAATAGGCAGGGAAAATAACGAAAAAAAAAAAATTGAAAAAGGATCCAACGAAATGGCGACGATGGCAGGAGGGGCGGAATACATTTCCGTTAAAGATTTTTACAGAGGAAGATCGATCTTCATTACCGGTAGCACCGGCTTTATGGGAAAAGTCCTCGTCGAGAAGCTTCTCAGATCATGTCCCGGCATTAAAAACATCTATTTGCTTATAAGGCCGAAAAAAGGACAGAGCATACAGCAGAGGCTAGAAGATCTTCTCAAAGCACCGGTAACGAGTCTTTTTTTTTCCTTTCACTAGCTATTTTAATCATTATTTTTATAGCTTATTTTCCAAACGCCGCTCCGAAATAATAACGTCCAACGTGTACATATATATTTCTTCCGTGCGAGGATTATTCATCGCGTCTCGCTTTTAACTACATCGAAGCATTCTTATACCGCCTTGTCAATAAATATCGATTAAATAGACCGATCGATGTTTCTCTTCCTCAAGGAAATAATCACACATTTTCATTGTCAATCAGTCACCGGATGACGCTGAACTTTCCAACGTTCCAGTTTAACGAGATGTATGGGGGGAAAAAAAAAAAAAAACATTGTAATTTCCCAATTTTTTGATTTCACACCAATCATTTGTGCGGCGCGTATATTGAAAAACTACGAAACGAAAATTGGGGTGGAAAGAAAATTAGAGAATTACACATTATTTATGTTTAATTGATTTGGTTAGAGACTGCAACATTGCAAACTTGAGCCTCCTGTCGCCAAAATAACGAAAACATAAATCGCTATATTTTGCAACGTCCTCGGGTGCGGTCTCTGTATATTGACGATTCTTCGTGTGTTGCGACAGCTTTTCGAGAAACTGCGTCGTGACAGCGCGTTCGAGCTAACGAAGATCGTGCCTATAGCCGGTGACGTCACGGAACCCGATCTTGGAATATCGGTTGCCGATCAAGAGACTCTCACGCGATGCGTCTCCGTTGTTTTTCACTCCGCGGCAACCGTCAAATTCGACGAGGCACTCAAGCTTTCCGTTACCATTAACATGCTCGGTAGCGAGAGACTCGTACATTTGTGCCATCGTATGCATAATTTGGAGGTAAGCATTTATCATTTATCTTAATTCTTAATCCGATCGAATCTATCCTATCTCATAATCATATTTTCTTTACTTTCTTCGAATGAGAGAACCCGCTCGTAACAATATTTATCATTTTGACGCGTCGTTGCAAAGACTAACGAAGGTTACGAGTGTTTGACGAATGACGCGTGTAACTTTGAACGAGTACGTTTCTCCGGAGGATGAGATGTCTCTTTTGTCCATCTTTATTTTGTACTCGAACGGGGCCGGCACGAGTGTCATAATACAAATGGAATATTCGAGTTTTCTAGCAAGGTTGCGTGAAATCGTACGAAAACATATGCGTATATATCTACTATTGTGACGAAACGAATGAACTCTTTTGAATTCCAAACGTTGCTTTGACCTCAGTCATGACGATTGGAAGAGTAGATAAAAAGGAAAAACAAAAGAGAACGATGGGGCGGGGGTCGGAAGAAGTAATTATTTGAACAAGCAAACGAGAATTCGTCTTTGACGAATCGAATGAGTACTAAGAATTCAAAAGTCATCTCGTACCGTCTCACCTGCGCTCCCTCGCGACGCAACATAAATCCTATATCCACTTGCTGTATGCATTAATGTACATGTATGTATAGTCACGTTTAGATATGCATTGAGAAACTCGGTGATGCCGACACGCAGTAGTAGTTGGATCGCGATAAAAATTTTCAAGAATAAGATTGTATGCCGGTAAAAATAGAAGCGTTGAACGGATAGCATCGAATCGATAAAAATTTGAAAAATTGAACGAAAAAAAAAATTCGGTCGAAAGATGGAGAAAGAGAGAAAAAAAAAAGAGGATGAATTTGCAGGCTTTGATTCACGTATCGACGGCGTACTGCAACTGCGATCGTACAGACGTGGCTGAGGAAATATATCCGGCACCACAAAATCCACAAGAAGTGATATCGTGCACCAGATGGATGGACGACAAACTCGTTGAGGAATTAACGCCAAAGTTGATTGCCGGTAGACCGAACACTTATACGTTTACGAAAGCACTCGCGGAAACGATGTTACTCGGTGAGAGCGGTACGTTACCGGTGGCGATCGTAAGGCCCTCGATCGTTTTGTCGTCCTTTAGGGAACCGGTCGCCGGTTGGGTTGACAATTGCAACGGACCCACCGGCATTATAGCCGCTGCTGGCAAAGGATTTTTCAGGTATTCATTCTTATTAACTTTAACTTAATTTATTCTCGTTCAAATGAATTTAAAGCTCAAATAATTTTCTCGTTAATTGCAGAACGATGATGTGCTACGCCGATAAAGTAGCGGATTTGGTACCGGTAGACATCGTGATAAACCTTATGATATGCGCCGCCTGGAGAACGGCGACACACCGTAGCGACACGATAACGGTATACAATTGTTGTACCGGTCAACAGAATCCAATAACATGGAGAGAATTCGTCGAATTGTCGTTCAAGTACTGCCGGAAATATCCAATGAGCGACGCGATATGGTATCCCGGTGGCCGTTGTCGCAGTTCACCCTTCTTCAACAAGCTCATGTACACGTTCCAGCACGTATTGCCAGCGCACATATTAGATTTTATCGCTCGATTAAAAGGCTCCAAACCGATAATGACGCGGGTACAAAAGAAACTGAACAAAGCGGCAAAGTGCTTGGAATACTTCAGCACCCAACAGTGGAACTTCAGGGACGACAATGTCAGGAGACTTGGCTACGAGCTCAGTCCCGATGATAGACAAACTTTCATGTTCGATGTCAAACAGATTGATTGGCCATCCTACTTGGAGAATTACATCCTCGGTATTCGACAGTTTATCTTCAAGGAGAGTCCGGATACACTGCCAGCCGCACGCAAACACATTATGAAGTCAGTTGTCACCTTGGCTATACTTCTCTTCTTCTTTATTCGATTTCTTTAATTATTATTATTATTATTATTATTATTTAATAATATGTCTTTAACCTTTTTTTTATTTTAGATTATTTTGGCTGCAGAGAGCGGTGCAATTTGGACTTGTCGTCGTTGTACTGCGCGTACTAATATCACGTAGTTCGATCGTAAGATCAGCGTGGTTCTCTCTACTTTCGGTAGTTCTACGCCTCTGTCGTATGATTGTTTGACGGCTCAGTGCCCTAAGGATCATTATTTTTTTCCATTACTTGAGTCACACGACGACGACGCCGACGACGACGACGACGACGACGACGACGACGACGACGACGACGACGACGACGAGGAGACGTTGTTATTATTTGAAGGTGCGAATTGTCGTCCGGACCTCAACGCTCAGTATCCACGAAGATATGGACAACAAAATGAAAATCCAAACGCGCTATCTTCCTTTCCCAATGTGTTGGCCTTTTTAATGTTTGTATTCTTTCGTAATGTATAATTAGTTATCAGTAGGGACAAAAACAATATACGGGGTGTCGGAAATATCATGACCGAGATTCTTAGAAGGAATTCCTAAGAGAACTGTTCCCAGCGGTTTCTCTCTCCTCCGACGCCACCGTGTCGAATGAGATATCGGTCGATCCTTTCGTTTTCAGAAAAGAGTTTTCTTTTTTTCTTGTTAATCTATTAGAAATTTTTGGCTGGCATCGTTTGGACACCCTGTATATTAGACGCACAAGGTGCGCGTGTAAAGAAGAGTGTCGGCCACCGAAATTAATCAAACAAAAAGCTCCAAAAATCATCAACAAATTGTTTGAGAATCGTGTGAAAAAAAAAATTGTAGCCGCAGTACAGAATTGAAGCAGAAATGAATATAAGTGATGCATTTCACTCTTAGCCCTGTCATTTTTATCGGAGCATTGATTTACCTAGTTTTCTCAGTCGTTGTAATTCATTCGTATTAAAAAGAAAACAAACTTTGTGCAGCTCCAAATGTGTCTCCTTATTCGGGGGAGAATGTAACGCCTTATTTTTGCATAAATTTTTCACAACAAATTAACGGTACGGTTCAGTGGTAATCGAAATATTTTTTCCTGCAAACGCAATTTCTAATAAATCCTCGACCCAAATACCTCGAAATACAGAATTAGAATGATCGTTCCGATGATTCGCTGCGATTTTCATTTCGATTACGAAAAAAAAATTCAAGTCAATTTGTGATAATTACGTCCGCGATAATGGAGCGAAGAATAAATCACTCGTGCTGGCGCGAAATTAAAACTCAGGAGTGTATGAGGGCAAGAAAACGTCGTTCTAACCAAATAGGAAAAAAGTAAAGAAGAAAGACAAATGAATTGTTTTAATCGCTATGCCCCTTCTCTCGAAGTTGGTGTGCCTTCGAAGCCATTTTTCGGTGTCCGACATTCTATTTTCATTTTATCCTGTGACTCTATTTGTAAGATATATAACTAGATACGGGTCGTATTTGTCGAAGCACGCTGATTATGAAACGTTCGAGTCCTGCAAGAGTTGAAAAAAGAAAAGCTACTTGAGGATGCTGCACACACGTATATTTTGATTGAAAAATTTCGCTACTCGACGATTTGAAAAAAATGTTGAAAAATTCGAAAATATTTCGGGCCTCGAAACATCCAACAATTTTTGAGTAACAACCGTGTTCAAATAATTTTAAATAATCCTTCGTCCAAAACAATTTTGTACTCTGTACAACCATTACATTGTTGAGAAATGTCGGAAAACAATTCCGGCTACTTGAAAAAAATCACGCAAATTAAAAAGTTTTTTCATCCAGTATTGAATTTTTATTAAATTTAATTGAGAATTTTCATTGAAACTTTTACGGTTTTATCGATGCCCGAATATTTTTAGACTGTGGTCTAATATCGTAATTCCAACCAAATGAGAAATTTTTGGCTGGCAAAATGTGCGCGTGAGTAATTTTCTTAAGAAAAGCATTGAGCTGCATGAAAAAAGTTTACAATCATCAATAATCCCATTAGTAAGAAAAAAATACCATGAATAGCATCTGTTTTTTCGTTTGCTCAAGTTCGACGCAGTGGTTGTCCTAAGATATACCGATACACATACAAATGTATATATATATATCAAATACTGCCACATGGAACTGTGCATAATACATTTTTGTGCCGTAGACGAGACGAAAAGAGTTCGCGATGAAAAGAAAAAATGCATAAATTTGAAAAAGTAAAGAAAATACAATGGTTTTTTTTCAGTTTTTCCCTTTTTTCAATGGGAACTGAAAATCAATCGAGGAAAACGCTGTTTCGACTAATGTGCATTGTACCGTATCGTGTCTCTATGTATCTTGCACACTCGTAACGTCACAGTGATCATCGAACAACCCGGCCGTCTTCTATTTATTCTGTTTCTTTGGGAATTTTTGAAGGCATCGGCAACTTTATTGTTTCGAAACTAGTGTGAAGTGAACGCGGAACGAATGAAGAACTACGATAATAGTACAGAAACGGGTAATTAAAGAAGAGGCGAAATTTAAATTCAAAAAACACGAAAAAATCCTTTTTTTTCACAGAACTTGTGATTGTTTCGAAGGAATTATTCCGTTGATAATAATTGATTGATCTGTGTATTATCTCGCGTGACTTGAGAAAATTTGAGAAATCATTGAAAATGATTTTCCCCGTCAGTACCAAAGTATAAAATAATTCGGACTAACGTTTTAAAAGTAATTGGATGGTTAAAAAACTTTCATTCGACAAGCGTCTGGATTGTCAGAAGAAATGAGAATCAATCGTTGCTAGCACGAGATTGCTTTTCTCTACGGGTCTTTTTAAAAGTAAAAAAAAAAATAAAAAAAAAACACAGAAAAAAATACCGGATGAAGCACTGGCGCACGAGAGATGAATGAATAATTGGAAGAAATACGATAAAAAGAAACGTCGAAAACGAAGAAAAAAGAATAACCCGTAGATTTAGCTAGACGAAAAAGCATTGTAAATACGAAGTTGTTGCTGCTGAGCGGGTAACGATGCAGTGTGTTATGTATTATATAGCTATTAATTCGGACTACCGCGAGTTCGCCGATAATTTTTAGAACTTTGTCGTAGGCACCCCTCGTGCAACCGAGCGCGAACCAAAAAAGCATAACGAAGAAAAAAGTAAAAGCAACACGGGAGAGAAAAATAATGATACGCGAAAGCGCATCGATTCCATTGTTACGATGAAAAATGAAAAAAATGAAAAATGAAAAAAAAAAATGAAAAAAAAAACACACATACACAAAACAAAAGAAAATGAAGAAATTGTGTAGGTTACGGTACGATATTCCAATATTCATATCGTTATTTTCGTGTTTTATTTTTTTCTTTCATCAGTTTCCATTTGTATATTATTCCAAGAAGCTCCAGCAAAACGACCGCGCTTTTTCTCTCCAATGATATTTTCAACTTCCGAAAGAGCCGATGATCTTAGTTTTTTTTTTTTTTTTTTTTTTATACTCCTACGGTTGGATTATTTCTCCCCGCGAGAATTATATAAAACATTACGAGAAACTTCCACGCAACAAAATATCATTGCACCGGAGAAAAATTGTATCCAGTATAAGATCGAAGCCGAGATACGAATTACAAAATCAAATGACAATTGAAAAGTGTACGCAAAAATAATTGCGAAAGAAGATCGACCTTGCAAACGGTAAAGTTGAGAGAATTTGTCGTTTCTCGATGGAAACTCTTAATAACGCATAGAAAAATACAATTATTCTTTTCGCCGGAGAGTTATAAATACATGAAGGAAATTATTTTTCCTTGGCATTCGCTTAGAACGGTGAATGAGAGAAAAATTGGCTTCGTATACGCGCCGCGCAAACGCTCTTATACACGCGAAGGCTTCGAAAACTAGAAAAAAAGAAAAGAAAAGAAAAAAAAAAAAGACACACGTTAATCGAAAGCTCAAGAAAGATGAAAAAACAAGATTTCCGAACGCTTCCTACGCTTTATCGTAAGGTAAAACTCTGCTATATATTGAATACGATTTTGCTTCTTTTTCGTCCTAGCCTCGAGAGTATGGTTCAGAGTCGATATCTCGCCGCCGTCAGTGCGAGAATGATGGCTCCAAATTTTTGTAGCTGAAATTTTTCCACAACGTCCGAACGTAATGAGAAAATTGCCGGCTCATTTTTACCGTTTCCCTGCGTGGAATGCGCCCCTCCTTCCCTCCCTCTGCCACCACCGGTGTGCGCAATCGGTCAAATTATATCGAAAATGGCAACTTGAAAAATTTGCGACGCGTCAGCGGCCGATTGACAACGCCGTGCTCTTAAAAACAAATAGAAAACACGAGCAAAGACAAAAAAACTATTCCGAGAAACATCAAGTACTATAAGACTACTAGAGATTTATGAGTTTATTGAGTTTTGTTCGTTTGTCTTTCGAAACGCACGACGTTAAGTATAAACGTATAAATGCGTTTTTGAAATGTATTTAATCGAGAGTTTTTCTGGTGAATACACTAGGTAGCTCCTCGTAGTCGTCGAAACGAATGATTTTATTTGTGCCAAATTCGCAAAAGAAGCATGCCTTTTTTTTACTATCTTTACGACAGGACGTGAGATTGTATTGGTAATAAAAAGCATGTAATTAAAGATTAAGTATTGGTTGCGGTTAAGCTTCGATCAAGATTTTAAGGATAACAATGCATATTAATAATGATTAAAAAAAAAAATGGTTTCGTTCGAAGGAATAAACATTATTCGATGTACCATGCGACATATTCTATTTAATTCCAATTTCAAGAATAAAAAAAAAAAGTTCGTTCCGAAGGAGCCAATTGAGATGGTGTGTGATATATCGGTTATTCGGTCGGTAAAAATTCTGTCGCACCGTTTATTCCGAGTAGCTTGATATTTGAAAGAAAATATGAGTTAGGCGCTACTGCGAGGTGTAACTTTTATTTTCCTCTAAAAATCAAGGATTTTCGAGTGAAGCGTGCAACGAGTTTGCAGCCATCGATAGATCACCGTAAATGGGCTATAAAAACTCTTTTGTTGAATTTGAACGTTCCGACGAAGACGACGACGCGTCACCGCGAGCGAATTGTTTTATATTTTCCCCCGATGATTACTTCCCAACATGCGAAGAAGAAGAAGAAGAAGAAGAAGAAGAAGAAGAAGAAGAAGAAGGACGAAGGACGAAGGACGAAGCAAATTGACAGACGGACATTTATATTATTATGTAAGCACGGATAAGCAAAAGTGAAGCGAGAACGAATTGAACGGTTATTGCAAGTGAAACTTGATTTAGTCGCGGAGATCCTCGACGATTGTTGACCCCCGCCATCGCGTGCGTTCTCGGTGCACTATTAATTACAGTCTATACACGTTATATTGACGAGGGAGGAAAAACTTTGTGCTCGTCGCCCGACCGCAATGTCGAATCTTTAAATATTCATTGAAACGAGAGGTAGAAATAAAAATGAAAACAAAACAACCGGCCGTGCTATAAATGAATAGTCAATATTTGTACGTATTCGTGAATTTCGTGTCACCCGTTGCCTGTGCCTTTGAGACATCCGTAGTTGCTGATAATTCGATCGAATCGTTTACACAATATTATACTTTTTTTACTCATTTATTTTAATCTTTGCTCTTGTTTTTACATTCGTTGTATCGGTCGGAGTGGGCTTCCCTTTCAAATTTGTTTACTAATCTGTAGATCATCGCTGCCAACAATTACTGAGCAAAAAAGGAGAAAGATGGAGAAACAAAAACGAAGCGAGGAAAAAATGAATAAATAAAAACAAATGTTTCGAAGCGCGAATGAATTTTTTCGTCGCCAGGAGAAACTCGGAGTGAATGAGGGAGAGAAAATTATGAAAAGGCGAAAGAGAGAGAGAGAGAGAGAGAGAGAGAGAGAGAGAGAGAGAGAGAGATATCTGTTCAATTAAATGAATTACCGAAGTAACGATAAAAAAAATTATTTAGCGCCAAGAAGTAAGAAAAAAAAAACCATAAAAATTAAGCAAACTCAAAATGAGGTAGCGCTGCGAACGTCACCAGCTAGTCTCGTCTGTAAACGTTATCCGGTCACACGATGCATACCACAAACAACAAATATTTAATATTATTAATTTCATTAATATTATACTGTACTATTATAGAATACATTAAAAAACAAAAATACAAAATTAAAAACAAAACCGGCCTAATTATTTTCCCCTCTCTTTTTGAGTCGCTTATTTACGCAACAATTGCAACTGCAATCGCGCGCAACAGGTCATTATAGATTTTCCTTCGACGTGCTTGAAAATTCCATTCATGTTGAAATACATTTTTCAACACAAATATCGACTCAAAATTATTAGGACGATCGAAAACGTTTCTTATGATCTTCAAATCTCTTCAATATAAATTGTCGAACTTTTTTCTTCAATACTTGGCGCCAAGATACCGCAGCATCACCTCTAAATACATATTTTCATTCATATCATAATTACAAATATATCTGTGATTGACATACGAAACTTCAATATTTCTGAAAAATTTCGAGAAAATCATATGAAATGGTCGGTATCACGATACGAAGAAACGAGAATGTCTTATCTCTTTTGTATGAAAAAAAAAAAAAAACAATAGCGTAATAATTTTTCACGATTTGATTATAATGATATTTACAATAATGTTGGTATCAATTTTACAATTGGTTTTTATTTTTCAAACAAATTCCGTGGTAATCATGCGTATTAAGGAGGGTGGATCACGAAATCAAAATAATCAGAATTTGATAAAATTTGGTGATAATATTCTTCAACATCAAGTGCGAAAACACAATTTTTTTCAAAATTTTCTTCTACTTAGTTATCGAGTAATTAAAGCAGATTATTTCTTATACCCGGAATGTATACCTACCTATATATATATATATATATATGGAAACGCTATGCTTATACACGTGAACTTTAGTGATCAATTACTCGATAACTGTGTAGAAGAAAAATCTTAAAAAATTTGTATTGTCAAATTTGGCACTAAAGAATATGTTGACCAAATTTTATAAAATTCTGAACTTTTTGAAATTTTTTATGTTTTTAGCACGGTTTAGCATGGCAACATTGTATCGCCTGTACCGAAACTCCTTAAATCCAAGTTCTTATGCACGAGATGTATATATGTAAACTCTATGCTAAAGGTGCCTGTCCACGTGAGAGTAAAGTCACTCTCGAGAGTAGTACTCGCCAGTGGACATGCTGCCGAGAGTAACTACAGGCGTGTTACTCTTAGTCGTGAGAGTACTCTCGAGAACTACTTTCAAAATTTGCTCTCACGTGGATAGGCACCTTTATACACGTGAACTTTACTGTCCGATTACTCGAGAGCTGTGTGATAGAAAAATCTAAAAAAAATTCTAATTTTTTTATATTCTCTTAAAGAATACATTTAACAAATTTTATTAAATTCTTATCATTTTGAAATTTTTAATGTATTTAACACACGGTTGAGCATGGCAACATTGTATCGTCGCGATCCACCCTCCTTATTAAGGAAGTTGAGGCTGTACAGTCATTTTTTTTATCCAAAAGTTATGACCTGTACCTTTCAAAAGTTAGGCCAGTTTACAGTTTGGCAATGTTGCATACACTTTAACGAAAAGTTGGTGAAAAAAAGACGAAAAACTGGTGAAGGCTCAGTCGAAAACACGAACGGTGACGATCCTAGCCTCAAAAAACTGCACGGGAAACAGATTATTATTAATATAATCTCAGCAAATCTCCTAATAAATCTGAAAGAATTTGACATTATTCAGCAAGCCTTGTTCATGTTGCCCAAAAAATTTCATATTTTTAGCATCATTTTTAACGGAGATATCACTGAATGTGTCTTGACTTCCATAAGATTACATGTTATTTGGCTCAAATTGTTGATTTTTCTCAGCAACGACGCTCCTAAACTGTGTGAAAATTTAACTGATTTTTTTTGACACTTCACTTTATAAGATGCACTCGGTTTAAAAGCGATGACATCATTTTCATTCTAATGCCTCGACTTCCTTAAGGTTGATCCTCTGCGACAGCCCCAACCAAAAGTTATGTACTGTCAGCATATTAAAAGGCTTGATAATTCGTTCGGATCGTAATCAATAACTTTGTAAAGACCCTATATACGTACTCGGTGCCAGCAGATATAGTACAAATATCATTTGCTTTCGTAAAATTTATTCTAAAAGTATTTTTGATCCGACATCGTGAGTAAATTTTTTGACGGAACTATCCAGGTTACGCTTCAACACACAGAAAAGGTTGTCTATACAGACGACATTCGCTTGTTCACTTGCAAAATATATCGTATGCCAGCCTAAACCTTCGTACTTCCCGAGGCTATATCTGTCAAACTAGATGGTCAATCACCTTGATTTTTTTTCACAATATCTGTGATATCCTGCTTTAGCTCCTCCTCGTTTTTTATAAACTTCCTAATTTTAGTACTAGCGGCAGAATTAATAATGTGCCGTTTGCTTATGCATAGTCCATATGTTACGTGTTAATTGAGTCAACTTCAATTACATATATCTCGGGTTCGGGATGGTGAAACTTGTTAAAATTTTATAGAGGTGTTGTTCATATGTTAAACAATACGTATGCCAAATTTAAATAATTTCCTAATTTAACTGTCTCGTGGAGGAACCACCTTAAGAGGATGGATCAGTCGGTATATCGCAACCGTGAGTGCGAGAGAGATAGCTGCAAATTTCGAAATCGAAATTCTTTGACACAATTTGACCGATTAAAAAAAGGCTCTGTCAAACGATTTTTGCCATCGTTCTGCGTAGGCTGACAGAGCCTTTTTTTTAATCGGTCAAATTGTATAAAAGAATTTCGATTTCGAAAATTCCAAGTGAGCAGGTTATTATAGTCGACTGATCCATGCTCTTAAAAAAAGAAAAAAAGCTATTATACTTTTACCGTAACGCGCACGCCGTTCACCGTGCTCCATGGTACCATATGGACGAAATTAATCTCAATAAAATAAGGCTTTCAAGATTAATTAACATTTTCATTATCATATCTTAGTTATTATTGCTGATATCACGATTAAAGAAACCGCGCTATAGCAATATTGTGTATCGGACGAAAAAAATAATGACGAGGGCAGTTTGAAATGTTATGGTGACGGATGAGAAAGACAGTTGTGAACGTGGCTTTAGAAAAACTGGAAATCCGGGCGGGTGCCGTTTATCGATTACGCGTCGCTCCTCGCAGTACCATGTTTCAGTTGGTTCTTGTCACAAGCGTTCGCCATTGTTCGATCCCACGTAAAACGTGCGTCTTGACTCTCGATAAGAGGTACTGCAGAAACAGATAGAAAAAGAGAGCGAGGGGGAAAAGGGACATAAAATATATATCGAATCGAGTGCTGGTATAAACGCGCATCAAGTCGATCGACCCGCGTAGAAACAATTAATCGTCTCTAGGATCATTATTACGAGTGAGTTCATTACCATTTTATTATTGTCTCTCGTATTCCACTATTGGTCCTTATTTTCGTCATATTCCAAAACATCCAAGTCAAAAGTGAAAGTATAATGGCGACTCTCGGTGTCAAGCTCCCGCGATTCTACGCGACAACTGCGCTCTTCGAAAGTCTAAATTACTCGGATATTGGACAAAAATTAGTCACATTTTCGTTCACGTATTATAAATATACTGTTCCTCCGAATTACAAAGAAAGAAAGTCGTATTCTTTTATCGTCGGTCCCTTAACCTTTTTCCGCATCAAGTAACATTTGCCGCGATGGGGGCGGGAGGGGACAAGGAATGTTTTACTAAAACCAAATAACAGTGTGAGCACTTGCCATTTAATAGATGCGAGTGCGGTGGCATTTACAAACTGTTGGACAATTCTTTTTTATTTATGCCAAAACAATCGACCGAAGATTAGCAGGATCGCATCGGTAACTTACCATCCGTTCAATGGTAACATCGAACTCGAGTAATTTTCAGTCTCAAACTAATTTTCAACTTCCAGTTTCTTCGTGAACCTCTTGTTTTCTCGCGGTCGTGTTGCATTACCGTCGATCATGTATGAGCTATTTTATCAGTATGGAAAAAAAAAAAACGTTTTTCTTATTTCCCTTGTTCCAGACGACTCGTTGCGAATCCGAGCTTGAAAAAGTTTTCTACTACTGGTCCAACGCTTGGAAACGATCGTGGAAGAATAGTAGTTCAATGGAATTTTTCCGAAATCAGTTTAGGCTCGGAATTGACAATAGCAATGATCCGGATCAGGCCGAGGTGGGTGTTGAATTTTGAATAACTATAAATATCGCGAGTGCGCATATATATGGCGGTTACAAACACGGTCAAGCCACAGATGTGAAACGTTGCGTGTATTAAATAAATGAAATAAAACTATATATAACTATATAGTTGAAGATATTGATAATGGAGTAATAGTAATGTATATTGAGGAAATTTAAAAATGTTGCATGCACATAGATAGTACTTTCGAACAAGGGTGGACCGAAGTTGATAGACAATGGCTTTATGTACACGATGCATAAGAAACAAACGAGTAACATAAGATGGCGCTGCGTGTTACGGTCGTCGCAATGTCGCGGAAGCCTTGTCACTTCGACGGATTTCAAATCTCCACGAGTTCGGATGGAGCACAATCACGACCCGGATTATCCTGCAGCAACACTAGCAAGGACACGATACCTGACGCTGAGGAAACCAGAAATACCTCAAGGTTAGTACGCGAATGGTCTTTAGTGTTCTTATACTTTGTATTTATGCGTAGACGCACTTATCTCATTTTGTATACACTTATGCATTTTATTATTAAAAACATTCTGCTAGAGGAGTGTGAAGAATAAATGAAATATCTCATTTCAGAGGTAAATCCAAATACGACTCTCGACCAAGTTCCACTGCTGAATGAAATAAAAGAAGAACCAAAGGATTACAACGAGCAGCCTGAATTTATTCAGCAAAGACCGATCACGCATGAGGTGCGACGTCGTCGAATTCTCAGTCAAAGCGCCGGCGGAAAACGGGCGAACAAGCGTGAGTTCATTCATCGTATTCACCGGTATCTTCACCGGTCGTATTGGTATTATGAAAAACCTCAATTCTTTCGTTTTGATTTTTTTTCATCCGGCAATTAGCTCCAATGGCACGAAAAACTATATATGTAAAGATCTCCGTTACAAATACAGGTCTTTATATATTCTACTCGTAGATAGCGGTTAATTGTTTTTTTTTTTTTTTTTTTTTTATGACTTTAATGCTGCCGATTGCTGCATGGTCCTTAAACATTCAAGGCGATTACCTTAAGGTGATCTTACACTTGCGCGCGAGTGCGAGAGAGATAGCTGCAGCAAAATGGTTGCACGTTTTACTCGGACATCCTTGATTTTTTGAGAAAAATAAGAGTTACACCTTGTTCGCTGATAAAATGAGAATAGCCTGTAACTCATATTTTATCTCAATTATCAACCTTCTCGGAATAAATAGTGAAGCAAGATATTTTACCGACCCATGTGCGTTACATGCATTTTTGCATATTTCGTTGTACGACAATAACAAGCGAAAATTACGTGGATTTCTACACGATTCGATTGATGAACTTGTGTCATTAACGTGATCTATCAGTTTTGTTCAGTCGGTAAAAATCCTGCTGCACGTTTTATTCCGAGTAGGTTGATATTTGAAAGAAAATATGAGTTACACGCTATTCTCATTTTATCAGAGAACAAGGTGTAACCTTTATTTTTCTCAAAAAATCAAGGGTGTCCGAGTAAAACGTGTAACCATTTTGCAGCTATCTCTCTCGCACTCACGCAAGCACCACGCAAGTGAATAGATCATTTTAAGAGGATGGATCAGTCGACAAAATGACCGGGGGCCCTCCCCCCTTTTTAGCGATACTGCAGAACTCGCTAGGAGCTACTGCATACCACCGCTAGACGTCGCGGTACGCGTCTTCCTCAAAGTTCCAACGCACTGGTCGTATAAGAAACTTGACGAGAGACGGGTATAAACAATTTGAATCGTTTATACGAAAGAACGTTAGTTCTTCGTATATCTCCAGCGATATCAACAATTGATATTGTTTATAAGAGCGATCGTTCTATAGATCTCCAACGATTTTTATCGTTGGGTAATTCAATAAGAATCAGAATCTCCAGCGGACTGCCTGGGTTCTCGCTTGAAGAAGTGGTGTAAATAAATAAACAATAATTGATATTGTTTATAAGAAATTCTTTGGTAGATCTCCAACGATTTTCATCATTAGGTAATTCAATAAAAATCGAAATCTCCAGCGGTAATAAACCACTGGGTTCTCGCTTCAATAAGCGCGGTATGAACATACCGTCAATTTTTATTGTTGTATACTTGCGTATAAAAATACGAAATATGCGGGATTAAAAAAATATACATTTTTTCGACCGCTTCTCACATTTTAACATTGTGAGGTTGTTAATCATTATATTTGTGCAAACAGTGCGGGCACTGTTTGCACAAATAATCGTTTCTACAAATCCCGGTTCAACGATCGTTACGTTTTCGCACAACACAACACTTTTCTCTATAATCTACAACGCGAGCAACATTCCGCTTTTTTTCAAGTAATCAAACCTGAAAACTTATGCTTGCCGCACGAGCTCGCAGTTTCGGCTGTCAAACGATTCACAGGGTTACCTTCGTGAAAGCAAGGCAATGGATGATTGTGAATACGATGATCACGCAGTAAGACGGAGTTCCGGTTAGCCAAAATTTGACGAAACCGATGTATAATCGATCACTTTTTTCAACCAAAATTTAAAAATGGAAATTTGTCGTCAATTTTACATAGATTTCAATGCAACAAGGCTTAAAATCTTCGTTCCGAATTTGCGCATCTGACTGACAGACCAAAATTTCGATCCGTTCATTTCTTTCGGAATAATTATAAGATTACTCCCATGGTAATGGAAAAAAAAAAAAATTTTTATCGAATTTCTCAAAATCGCTCTGTCAGACGATTTGTGCTGTATCATTGTGAACGCAGTTCAATTTTTATGAAAATCGATTGAGCAGTGTCAACGAATTTTAAGGACAAATGCGTGCAGCCTTTGGCTCAATACCGACCGTCGTCTCGGTCAATGTTTGCTTTACCGATCCGGTTGTTGCGCTTCCGAGAGGATCCTAAAAAAATAACAGCGATTACGTGTATAGGTTAGGGCAAATTCGGTATCGACAAAGTGACGAACGCGGTACAAATTTTGTAGGGTTGCTGTCCCTTATCTTACGTAATCGTACCACAGTGTTATGTTCTTATTTGGAATACGCTGATGAGCGAGGGTAAAACACCCGATCATCGTCCACGACTGTCGCGACTTTTTACGAGTTAATAAGCGTGTGGAAAAGACGGAAGATGACGGTTTCACCACTCGCTTGCCCCTCGTACAAGAAAGACTATTGTGGTATATGGCTAGCAATTGTGGGTGTTTTGCTTTTTTCCTACTAATTCTTACAACGACAAATTGACCCGACGAACCTTGTGATATTTTCGAATCGTACACTATTTTTATCGCGATCGCAGGAAAGATCGTGAAAATTTTTTTTAAGTTCGTTTGGCGAAGCGTGCGGTACGCGTGAAATACATGTATATATCTATCTCTTTCTCTGTATAGAATTTAAACACACATGTGCACCAAAAATATACGACAAACTGATAATTTTACAGCCAGACACGTAAGTCGATTTCTCAGCAGGGGAATGAAGATTCTCCAGAAAGCAGTGTGCGGCGCGCACATATATCGCTCGGACTTCTCACCACGAGCGTTCCGAAATATCCCTGTCGATGTATACGAAAGAAAGCGATAGCGCGAGAAAGGGCAGGGGAGAGGGGGGAAGCATGACTCTAAACGGGCGGCGTTTTTGTTTCATTTTTCTTGAGCCTTACTCAAAAAGTATGAAAGACTGCGAGAATCACGTGGATATCCACGACTCGTTTCTTCTTGTATTAATATTTTTTAGTGAGCTATTCATTTTTATTTATATATATATATATAGAAGAAGAGAAAATCGATATTAATCGGCATCTCATGTCGTGCACGGTGTGGCACTCGTGAAACGATCGGCTCATGCGTCACACGCTTCGAGTAACAGCAGATGTCGCAGTATGAAATAGCAGACCCCTTGAAGGGCGCAAATCATATTTTTTAGTTCATATTTTTATGTTTTACCGGTGAACGTTTCTTTTTTCGAAAATAACGTTTTATATTAAAATTTCAGAATCTGACCTGAAACGATATCGTCCGTTCTTTTCGACCCGATTTTCTGAGATGGGGTGACGAAAGATCGTCAAACGCGTTATATTACGCAATCGAAACACACAAAACACGGGCAGCTGCGTGACGCAATACTTATTCGAAGGGCACAAGTATTATCCCCTCCACTATGTATTTTTTTTTCTGAGAGTCGTTCGCGAACCCTCAACCAACGACCATGATTTTATTCCATAAGAATTTGAGAATAATCATTTTATTCGCTTTCTCCATTTATATTACAAATGTGAATGGAAAAACGTTTTGATGAACGATATTCATCGCACCTTATAGGATATCTCCTTTTAAACGAAGTGATTGAGGTAATCGTACACGTTTGCACCCGCGATCATTTCTTTTCGAATTCTTTCGAAAAAACTCGAATCGCGTGCATCATTATGACCATCAACGTTAAGTGTCTATGAGCGCGTTGGGAAAACGCGCAAAAATGTGGAAGCGTGAGTCTGGCATCCTAGTATAAAAGCAGCAGCAGATGTGCCTCATCGAGAGAGATCTAAATATGAAGAATCCAAAAATGGAACATCGACCGATCGTCAATACGAATCATCCAAAAGCCTTTGACGCTGAAACAACAATATAATAATAAAACATATAAATTAATTTAGGCGAATATAGGCGGTTAGTCCCGGCGGTGGGTAAAAAGGGGCTGTGGGTCACAGATGAGAGGAGGGGAGAAGGGTTGTTTGCGCATCAACGGTATATGAACAATGATACAGTAGCGTTGGGTCGAAAAATCACAGGAACCGAATGAACTTTTACTGACGCGAGATAAAAATAAATATAAGGTGTAAAATGGACGTCGATTTCCGAGGATGCGACTAATCGCGTTGTTAGTTTCCTCTTGGCTCGGAAGAGGAGCGCGGAAGAACGAGATCCAAGATACGTAAGAGGGAAAGAGAAGGAGCGGCGGGTGAGAGCAAAAGAGTCACACAGCCGGGCTCTGTTCGATCGATGAATCCGGCGCTCGACAGGGCGCACTCGAGACCGATGTGATCAGCTCGGTTAGTAAAGCGATAAAAAGAGAGAGAGCTATAGCGAGTTGAGAGCTTTAGAGAAGGCAGGAGAGGGTGAGAAAATAGGAGTGTTTGAGGAGAGTGAGAGAAAGAAAGAAAAAGTGAGATTGAGAGAGCAAGCGCGAGAGGGAGGAGTCTGCAAATCGCAGGCAGAGAGAGAGAGAGAGAGAGAGGGACGTCGACACACACATGATAGTACGGATAATGCGTTGACGACCGGCGCCCCGTTGGCACATGCGCGTAACGACGCGCCCCGACCGTCCACCGATTTCGATTTTAGTCGTTCGCTGCTTTCGGGTTGGGGGAAATCGTGTTCGTTCTACGCGTCAAGGCTTTAACCGAAAAACAACACGACAAAGGTTCTCATACCTTCTTACAGTGCATCGAATTAGAGCTTTTGTTAAAAATAAACTTTTAATCGAAAAGGAAAAACAGTGTGTTATTACGAAAGAATCGAAGCGGAAGATAAATTGACCGAGCAGAACACGCGCGCGCTGCTTGAGCGAAGAGCATTGTAAGATCTCTGAGAAATTTTCGCGCGGCAACGTATTTTGTGCTGTTCTCGTAATGGCGGAAATTATGTTTTTTGTTATTTTTTCCACTTTATTGTTGAAATGATTGCCGTGACGCGATGTGTATGACCGGTTCATCGGAGCACTGTAGGTATCCGTTAATACGAGAGGAATAAATACTGCAGCGGAAGACCGGATATCGCTTGCTCTTTATATATATATATATATATATGCGCACGAATAGTACACATGTGTATGTAGAGTACGGCTTATGAATGTACATCGCGTAGCAGAAGACGCGGTCTAACGTGTGCGCCGGTCGTAAGATACGATAATAACAAACGCGAAAGAGGTATGGAGAGACAAAAGTCCCAACAACGAGGGACAGTGGGAGAGAGAGAGAGAGAGAGAGAGAGAGAGAGAGTGTGCGAGAAAGGGGGGAGGGTGAAACGGTTTTCTCGGAGTTTCGTATGTCGCACGAGAAAAACGTGGTGGGCTTAATTCGTCGACTGCTTTTTTTTTGTACTCTTCCCCGCCACGCACGATCTTTCGCTTTACCAAAAGGGTGGTGAGAATCTGGGGGGAATCTTGAGTGAGGGAGAGAAAAAAAGATAAGATACATATCTGTATATCGATATAACACGATATTTTATACCATGTAAACCCAGCCAGCAACGCTTCAAACCTATTTTGTCCATTGTTAACAGCTGTCGTTTTGCAATTAAATGGTGAAAACATTTGGTGAAGATTGAAATTTGATTTCCAATATTATGGAGTAATTTGCTGAAAATTCATAAACATAACTGATGGAATTCGCGTGTATATATAAGACCATTACATTACCGACCGTTGTTTTATGAACGATATCGCATTCCTCATGTCCGACCGATGTCGCAAAGAAAAAAAAACGAAAAATATGCTCGACCATACATCCACGTTTATAGAGTTGATCGCAAGACCGATGTGTGACGATCTTCAGGAAATATGCGAGGGAGATTATAGCGTTCCGGCACTCTGAATATCGCGAATATGCCGATCGTTGCTTTGCGTTTATAATTTCTTCTCAAAAGTTATCTTTTTCTGGTTTTATTTCAACATTTATTCGTTCCCCGTCTTTTTTCATCCAAAATTTGTAACTATTTCATTGACGAACTTATCGTCGTGAATTTTCGTTTGAACACGCATGGCTGCCCTGCCACATTTCGAGTGTTATTTTTTTTGTTACCCCTTTTTTTTGGCAATTACGGTGGTTCGAGATAAAATTCAAAGAATTAACGAAACTCGAAGATAAAGTCAGAAGACGTCGAAACAACATGGAATCGAATCATTTTTACTAGTTCCGTTAATCATTCAATCGCGTTGAGAAGTGTTTCGGTCGGCTGGAAATTTCGGTGATGATTATTCGGGAAAGGTCGTACTTTTTCTACAACGAAAACGTCAGTTTAACTATCGATGAAGTATTACGCGGTACTGTGAATATCTCGAATCTCGTGCGTGCGCAGCTTATGAGAATCGCCGTAAGAGGGAAGGAGGGTGGGAAGGGTGGTAGTCCACGCGAGCTGAAAAGAGCAGCAGACACGAGCCTCAAAACGAAACGGGACATTTATAAATACAAAAATATCGCATTATTCGATATAAAATTAATGCTTCGTGCATTGAGGGATAAAAAATTGTGATCAGAGTCGGAAATTTGTATTTAAGCGGACAGATATTACAGTAATGGTGCAATTTCACTCGGATATCGCCACCAGCGAGTTGTCTCGCACTTTTGATAAGACGAACCTGTTCTCTACACTCAGTAAAATTTTATCGAAAAATGTTGTCACCCTTCAACCTTAGCCAACGATCCACGAGCTTTCACAAATTTTGTTATTCATATTTGTAAAAATGCTGCGGACAACTTTTTTCCCACTATCATTACATTGGATTTTCAACTTTTCGATTTTAATTTTATTAAAAAAAAAACTGACAGATGTTCATCATTCTCGTAATTTTCGAAAGTTCATAATTTTCCTTAGAAGAATTGCTTCCAAATTTTATACCGGAGATCCTTTTTTACGTTGTTATTCGGCATGAAAATTCACAGGTTGCCAATTCTCGTTAACATCGCAAAACTCACTATTTTTGAGAACCTATATAAATAATAATTCCTCAAAATCGTAAGTTTTTTTTTTTTTTTTTTTTTTTTTTTTACATGAAACGAATTTATCGTAACGTTGGATAGATAAGGAGGGACCACCTTATCATTTTCTTCCTGGGTCAAAAGACTCTGGCAAAAATTCATAATCGTCCATGTTACTTATATTATTGAACCAAAAGTACAACTTTTTTTAACGTCAGCCGACCGTTTTTATTTTCTCATTAAAAAATACAATCCAATGGGACGTGACGCGATCGCTGTTTTTTCTTACATTGATTTAAAATTCTTCAAGAATGCCTTTTCTCTCGTGAACCGTGCCAAAACGATAATAATAGCAAGTGAAATATTCACCCATATAACATGTATCGCGATACGATTCGTCCTCGCGACTGCGCACTTTTACACTCTTTCGTGCCTCATGGCTCTTGATATAATATAAATACGAAGGATGCACGTGCTGCTGTGTACGTATATACACACATTTTTAGGTATACAAGAAGAAAACTGTGGCCGATTATCGCACTTGTGATACAATGAAATTCTTCAAGTATATCGTCTGCCA
Organism: Venturia canescens; assembly: GCF_019457755.1. Lineage (NCBI taxonomy): Eukaryota > Metazoa > Arthropoda > Insecta > Hymenoptera > Ichneumonidae > Venturia > Venturia canescens. The sequence goes on along the minus strand of NC_057421.1, from coordinate 423,292 downwards.
GTCCATCGCCACTTCGTTCTCTCTCTCTCTCTCTCTCTCTCTTATTCATCGCGACCTTGTATCTTATTGTACACTTACAAAGTTAATGTTTGTTTTGACCTTTAATGCGGCAGGCCCGAATGTTGGAGGTTTTTTTTTTTTAGAATATTCATAGTTTGAAAATCGCTTCCCCTTACTCATTGTTAAGAGATCAGTCGATGGATTGTAAAAGCACAAAGAATTTCTTTGTAGAACCGTTACAATAAGAGCATTGTCGTTGTTGGGTTTTGGATTTAAAAAATTACTCGATAATAATTGAGCCGAGTCGCATTGCTGAAGTAGGCTTTTTGAACTGAAAAAATAATTGGGTACGCATTTTATTATTGTATAAATTAAATTAAAATAAAGTTGAAAAGATAAAATTTCACACGCGAATATAAGAGTGCGAAAGATTCGAGCAGATCTTGACAGGGGGGAATATTAGAATTAATCCAAATAAGTACGGGGAGATGATCGCGGTCGATTATTATAATTGATAGGTAAAAAATTGATAACTATTTTATTTGTGTGCCGTGCGGTGTACAGTTCCGGTGTACAGATCCGAATACCAATAAGGAGATATCGAAAGTCTTCTAAAATAGAAGAAAAAGAGAGGGAAAAGGAAAAATATTTTCAAGACGGCGGCGAACGGTAAAATTGTAATGAGCGGGTCGGATCCCGTGAAATTGTCGTCGCACCGAAATAATCCCGAGGCGCATAATCGTTTCGGGAAACGACACAACACAATGGAAAAATTGGAACTGAAGCAAGAGCCACCGGAAGACGAGGAGGAAGATTGTTACTTGGACGAACAACGTTCTCGTTCGCAAACAGGAACGATGTCAAGTTCAACGACGACGACGGCGACGACGACAACGACAACGACAATGTCAACTTCGGCGTCGCACACCGGACGCGTCCGTTCGCACGCTCGGAGCCTCCGCGCGATGGCCAATCCGAGCGCCGTATGGGCTCATTTCGATCTTTGCGCGAACGATGCTCTTCGAGCTCAGTGCCGTATATGCGGTTCCGTCGTTGTCCGTGGTGGCGCTAATCCCCGTCAATGCGGTACCACCAACCTTCATCGACATCTTCGCGTCCATCACGGTGGACGACTAATTGGAAGACGTTATCATGGTAATTTTACCGAAACCGACCGATTTACGGAATCAATTGCTTCGTTTTATTTATTTCAAACAAAAAACAAAAGCGATTTTTTAACCGCGCGCGATCGATCGAATTCCTTATATTCTTTACTTTACACACCATATTCATCAATATTCGCGATCATTCCTTTTGAATTTACTAATTCGCAATGTTCTCGCATCGTCGATCCCGGCAGAGATTCCCCTCTGCCAATCGACATCAATCGAGTTTCTCAAGCTTTCGCGGTGGCACGCACATTTCGGCTGACATATGAGATGCGTGTCCGGCCGGTGCATGTACAGTAGATAGATGAGTTGCCGTCTCATCAGTGGTGGAACCACGGGAACGTGTTTCGAAAAATTCCAAGCACTTTTCGCAAATACGCCATTGAAACAAAACAAAAAAACGTCAATCGCCATTTCTCATGAAAGTGAAAATAATGATAAATAAATTCAAATTTTGAATATACTATAATTCTCGTCGTCGATGAACCAACGACACGGTTGTACATTCATTGTCTCTACGGCGCTGTATAGCAACCCTCGGCAAGTTGTACGAACCGAGAGAGCTTTCCGAGATAATAGGTGATTTGTTGTGGGCAGAATCGTAAGAGCACGTCTCTAACGTGTCTCGAATTATGACATATACCATTTGTACTGCGTCATTTTATATTACGTATCACTTTTTTTTCTCCTCGCTAAATTAATGTTGCGTAGGAAAAATGAAAAATAGTTCGGAGATTCAAATAATTCAATTCAATCGTAAACGAAGGTTGTATTTTTTTTTCTTTTTTCGCGGCGCGCGAGTATTACAATCGAGACGATTATCTCATTGTTTTTGGCAATATCGATGGCGCGATGTCACTTAAAAAATTGTATCAGCAAAAAAAAAAAAATGCTTGAAAATTAATTGAAAAAGCATAACCTTGCGGTATTTTTTCATAAGAATCAACGATGTTTCATTTTTTTCAGTGATGCAATCGGGATCTCAGGCGACTTCCGGTGGAGGAAGAACGATCAGGATAGCCGCGCAATCCCTCGTTAGACAACCACTGAGAAATATAGCGCCGGCACCAACCGGACAACATCGCCAACAGCAACCAAAGACTCTTGTATTAAAAACTATACCGTTGAAGGTGAAGCAGGTCGCGCCAACAACCATCAAAATGGCACCTCGCCAACCGAATGTTGGAGTGCCCCAGAACATTTTGCCTCAACAATCCACCGAGGTTTATTCATTTTTTATAAAAAATTCCCATATGATTACCGTGGATCATACTTGGCTGAAAATGAAAATCCTTACAATTTTATTCGAATGTTGTATTATAAGGAAAACACAGTTGTGCATAAAATGTGTGTCGATTTTTCGTTCCAGGTTTGTCTGAGATGGAACAGTTACCACAGCAACATGCAAAACAGTTTTCCATCACTTTTGGACACGGAGCAATTCGTCGATGTTACGTTAGCTTGCGAGGGACGTTCCCTGAAGTGTCACAAGATGATACTTTCATCGTGTAGCGATTATCTCGCTGCTCTCTTACGAGAAAATCCATGTCAGCATCCGATAATACTGATGAAAGATCTCAAGTTCTGGGAAGTGGAAGCACTCGTTAAGTTTATGTATCGGGGTGAAGTAAACGTTGCACACGACAAGTTGCCGCAGCTTCTCAACGCCGCTGAGGCACTTCAAATCAAGGGTTTGGCAGGACCGAGCCCCTCTCTCCAGGTCAAAAGATTATACAACTTGCAATCGAAATTTATTATTTTTGTCTGTCTCGCAGCGTCGCTTGATAATAATTTCTCTCTTTCTTCGTTATTTCAACAGAATCCAAAACTACCAAAATTGGTACCACAATCGAAGCCTCTGAATCATCAAAGTGGAACTGGCAGCCCTCGCGTCGTCGGATCCGAAACGAAAGAAGCATCGCGAAAAGGAGCGGCGGCGGCGGCGGCGGCGTCATCGTCATCGGCAGCACAACCAGCAGCTACGACGGCGCCAGCAGCGGCAACATCGGCGACGCCGACAGTTGCGCTCACAGTTCCGAGTAGTCCTAAACGATTGCAAAAACGTCAAGCTTCGGAGCCTCCCCAGCCCCGAATATTCACGAAAATTCGTCTTCAACGGCCGGTCACACCGACCTCCCCGAATTTGACGGTGAAACTGGAGCCTTTGGACATTCCGTTGAGTCCGACGGAAATATTCCCGGAGCATCATCATCATCGTCATCATCAACATCATCAACATCATCATCTTCATCAGCGTCGCCATCATCACAGCCAGGATGAGGATATTAGTTCGACGGCGTCAAATTTTGACAATCTTGTAATGGCGATGCACGAGGACGAAGATCCGGGTGGCGAAGACGATCGCTGCAGCGACGACATTAATTTCTCCGAGTTACCCGGCAGAAGATCGGACGATCCGAACAACCTGAATGACAACGAGGAACAAATGGAATTCGTCCCGACCGACTTTTTGGAACAGGAACAAGACATTGTCGAAGAGGCTGATTTCGACAAGAGCAGCAACGAGGCAACCGACGAGGAAGGAGAAGACGAAGAGGAGGAAGAGCAACAGGAAGAGGAAGAAGAGGATGAAGATGCGGGAGAAGAGGAGGAGGAAGAGTTGGAGGAGGAGGAAGAGGAAGAGGAAGAGGAAGACCTCGTTGAAGAAACGATACAAACACCGTCTGAGAATCGAAATAAAAATGCCGAAGACACTCGATGCGACAAGCAAAGAACCGAAAAACGTACAAATTCTGAAAAAACATTGTAAGACCAACGATCGTGGATAAGCATCGGTCCCATTTTATCGAAAACATTTATTATTTTTATTTCAAATATAATTCCGCCAACTTGATTTTTAAGAAATTCATAATCGAATAGTCGCGGCGGGATCCCTGAGTCATACGAAAGTACACCCGGAAATGGCGCATTTTCGCCAGTCAATAAAAAATAGCCATAGAGCAAAAAAGAACTACTTTAAAACACGTCCTTTGTGATATCATATTTTTGAAAGTCATTAGGTTACTTAACATCTTATCATATTATCATATTTTTTTGTATATTAAGTTTGTTCCTCTACTCTGCCATAAACGGTATGGACTCTTCTGTTTCCTAGCGCGTGTTTTTTTTTTTTTTTCTTTTTCGAGAAATAACCAATGTAATATATTTCGTCGCTGCAAACTCTCGACCCTTGGATAACCTTTCGCAAGTTACCGCGTATATGAGAAGACTACGACGTTCTCAACACTACCCCAGACCTCAACTTGTTGTATAAACCTCGGTTTTTCTTGCAAGCTCAATATTAGTACGTCTCATTTTCGAGCGTTTTAGGTGATGCGCATGTGTATAAATTGTGGGTGCGTGAACGAACGTGTGGTTACGCAGAACAATTTTTACGACTTTTGCGGGAGGATGGTCCGACGAGATCAACATCGGCATTCTCACTTTTTATTCATGGTGGCTTCCCGTATATATATATATATATAGTTCCGTCGAGAACATTTATTTATTTTTCTTTTTTCATCTTTCGAGCTTCTTATTGCTCTGGAACTTTTTGACATATTTTTTAGTTGTAGAAGATACGATGATAATATCGGTTTACGTGTGTTTTACCATTGAAAGTACGGCAAAAGTCGTGTTTAAATTATTTTCAAAGAAGCTTTCTTTAGAGTGAACAGATTTCATCCTGAAAAAAAGGCATCAATAAATGTGTATGAGTCGATTTTTTTTTTTTTTAGCATTTTGTATTCATGAAAAATGCAATAATCTACCGCAATGGATGTGCAAAGTCATGAAAGTATACATTTTGTGTGTTTTAAGTATCAACGAAAAAAACCTCATCAGCAAATTAATCTATGATGTGTTCATCTGTGAATGATTCAATGCGTCTTCGTTTCATCAAACGATTTTGTATTATAAATATATATCTATAGAGTGTACGTATAAATTACATGTATCTCGAATTTTTTCTCGGGCTCGTTAATTCAACGAGCCTGGTAAACCAAATACGATTAAAATGAAAAACCGATAAGTTACAATTGAGAACGAGAAAAGTATATGTACATTGTAAATGAAGATAAAAAGATTTAATGAAAAAAAAATAACAGAAAGAATTGTCTCAAAGAATAAAAATATAAAAAATTAGCTATACAGCAATAATAGAAAATTTACTTATCCCTTAAATTTACATTAATCTATTATAATTTGATTATGATTTTCCGTTATATTTCGTTTTTATTGATAATTATATTTTTCAATCATTCCCGCAACCGCGCAAAATTAAAAAATTTCCTCATACCTCCTTACGAGCCCCGCAATAATAGAAAAATATCTATATCAATATATTTTTTTATTCATACAATATAAAAAAAATAGAAGAAAAATGATAAATTAACAGAATATATTCATGGAAATGAACCAGTTCTATTCTGGCATATATATTTTCCGTACATTCAATATACTCTTATATATTGATCAATTTTATTTATTTGCTGAGATATGTTATTGAGAACAAACATTATTATTAGTATCCGTGTATTATTATTAGTAAATATCAATACAATTAATATATATTAATTGTATATATATGACTGAAATTTTGGAGATTATACAAACTAATTTAATAATAAACCGTTTAAAATAAACGGTCAAGATTTTTCGATTCTCGGATTGCGATGTATTAAAAAGACGAAGTTATAGCCCGGAAGTCGGAAGACCAAACCGGCCGAATTGTGAATCGCGCCGCCAACGGCCCATGCAAGAGGTATATAGTATATAGGGGTCAAACAGAGAGAAATGGGGAGAGAGGTTGGAAAGCAGAGTGCAGCCCCCACCTCTGGAGCAGCCAGCCCAGAACGGAACTATTGATTCATCTCGCTCACGATCTACGAGGGTTGCCTCCCGTGCAATTTGCACGCTACACATCGTATAAAACACCCTCGCAACCCTCAACCCCTTCTATACGCTTTTCATTAGACTCTCAATTTATATGTATACATGCATAAGTATATACGTAGCGATATTTGCGCATACAAACGTAGATACAAGGTCGATTGGCTGCGAAAACTTTTGCACGTCCTCTATAGATGGCGCCCGCGTTTTCTTTACCATGCTCTCTTTATCTCTCCCACCAATACTTCTACCCTCCTCCTCCCCCTCGTAGACGAACTGTCAAAGTTGTGAAACGTTGTTTATATACGAAATAAATTTACGTAGCCAAACACACCGGGCTCATTGACCGGTGTTTACTTCGAATAAAAAGACAAACGAGTTATATTATAGATAAATCAATATATAAATATATACATATATATCTACACAAATAATACAACAACAGAGTTGGAACGAGTTCGGGGTGGCTCAGGTTCGTTAAACAATGTTCCAAAAGCTTCCCAAATCTGTTGTCTTTAACAAAAAATAATCGCATTGTTGCAACGTTTTTTTTTTCTCCACACCGGTCGTTCTCTCTCCGATTGCTATCAATGAAAATCTTTTGTTTTGTTCGCTTCCTGCAAGAGTTTCGATCTCTTTTTATTCTTTATGTTCATGAATAAAAAATGAAGCTGCACACATAGCCCAAACGTTGACGATCGAACGTATTCCAACGTTCAAATTGACGCGGCCGTGATAATTGCCTTTGAAAAAAAAAAAAAATCACCAATACCGACCAACTTTTTCGAGCATCTATATTATAATGAGAACAATAGAAAATCGCACTTAACCTTCGTGCCCACCCAAAGTTGCATCATTCGACTACTTGTTCGTTTTTTATCACCAATAATTTATTGTTATTCTAAAGAACATTTCACGTTATACTGATTTATAGTGTAACAGAATTTATAAACCTTTTTCATCCAAGCATGCTAAGCACCAAAAATCGTAAGCCTAAAGCTTTATTACTGTTGAACATCTCAACTTTGATGAGCGATTTTAAGTATTTTTTTTCATCCCTTCCAGAATATGGATCGCACGATGGATGAGAAAGAGGAACTGGTGAAGGAGTCATTGTTTTCTTTCGTAAGAAATCAGGTACCCGACGCTCAACTCAGGTATAGCACCTCTGTATTTATTTAATTTTTTGAAATATACTTGTTTCAAACTTCATATCTCAAGTTGCAATCTTCCGTATCAAATTCTCAAATGAATTTTGCTAAAATATTTCCAATCTCCGTATCAGCCCTTTGACGAGTCAAAGCAATCTCCTATAAAATTCGAGCGACTCGACACATACTTTTCGGGGTTGGAAAAATGTTGATTCATTACATATAAACGCAGCAATTGTGGTCTCAGCCCGATAAAGTTGAACACTCAATTGTCCAAGCGTTAAATTAACCAGTTTGGCATATTGAGTGGCATATTTTCCGAGCAATAACTTGGAATATGCATTTCAAAATGTTTATATAAGAAAAAAAATTATTTTTATCCGTATAAATTGATAATAACTGTGGGTAAATAGATTCTTTAGAAATGTTCAAAATTAATAGCCATCAGTTGAAATCAGTTGGGACAATGGTCCAATTTTCTGAAGATCTGTAGAAAAAAAGTTGGCAAAAATGTATGTGCCCTGACGCTTCTGAGTTTGAGACAGAAACACATAGAGACTTGTTGGCAGTTTAATAGATGACATTGTCCTGAGTTACGTGGTGAGCATGGTAGAGGAAAACGCTATGGAGGACGATCTGGATGTGGACGGTGTTTGCGAGATGGTATCGGCTTGTCTTCCGGAATTCGATACCATAGAAAAAGATGCGGTCTCAAAATGGTTGCTAGATGTAGAGAGCAAACTGCGTCAAGGAACAAAAGGCTCCGGCGACTGTCAACCTCATGATCCGCTGAGCCAGTTGAGCCTTGCCGCTTTGCTCCCACCGGATGCTCAGCGTATGAGAGTTCATCATTTGTCAGAGACCAGCGACGCCGGCAGCGATTCCAGCGGAGAATATTTTCCAGAAGTGAGTTGACGATGAAACAAATAACGGGATGAACGTTGAGTGGTAAAATTTTTACATGTTTCATCCGATCGCATACGAATAGTTTCTCTCATCGACGCGACATTTTTTCATCAATTTAGCAACAAGAAACTTCTTGGCCCCAAGTTGCCCTCCTACAGGAGATGTTTCCCGGAGCGAGTCCTGCCGAAGTGAGACACTGTCTCGCTGTTGCCGAAGGTGACATAGCCAAAGCTGCTCAACTCGTTCTGCACAGACAAGAAGCCGGACAAAGCATCACGAGTAATATGACGTTCCTCACGGTCAGTTGGAACATCTTGTCATACGGAAAAACATAATTTCCTTGTTTTTTTTTTATTACTGGAAATAGAATATCGAGAATTTTCAAGACGATTGAATTGTTTTTCCGAAACAGCCAAATAGACGCAACAAAGCTCGAGTCAATGACGAGGAGCTGAAATCACGTATAATAGCCCGATACAGTTATGTCGATCGAGACGATGATTCTCGTGAGCATCGACCAGTTGCGCCCAAGACCGAACCAAAGAAGCTCGTGCGTTATCTCGACAACAAAATAGTGAGCGTGAAAGGTGAGCGTTTTACGGAAATTCGTCGCAACGGAGAAGATGAGGACGGTAACGAGGGTGGCAGAAAGAGAAATCACTGTCGCCCGTAACCAGTCACCCCGCCTCCACCGCCCGATCCACCCCCTTGGAGGCGCCTCATTTGCGGAAGAACTTTATCCTAAGCATGCAGAATCAGCGTTCAACATCACCAACAAAAACAAGCAAGTTATTATAATACCGGCGTACTTTTCGTATCTCGTTTTTGGGACTCTAGAATCTACGTCGATCTTGAGTGGCGACAGTCGCGCCAAGAAGGAACATAGAATGTATTGTTATTCATTCGGTGTCGCCCGAGGACGTGCGAGGACGAAATGAAATTTCCGCCTCAATCGTTTATTTTTAAATATTCTTGATACCTTTTTTCAATGAATCCCTCAAGTTTTTTTTACATCGTGTTATTGACGAAGCGTCCAGTGTGCACAAACTCGTGCATCAAGCTCATAACTTACGAAATTATTGCAAATAATTTACATTTGTTTTGAGTTTTTTTTTCAGTTCTTTAAATTTTTGTCTCTTTCAACGAGCGGGCAACGGAATCCGACGTGATGTATTTTTTTTTTCGATTAATTTCAATTTTTTTTTTTTCATTACATACAAAGTGGAAAAATCAATCATGCTCGTTTTTTAATTCGCGGTTGGAATCTTCTAAGCGTTTGGCAAAATCAATTACATTTTTCAGATCAATGACTCATATTCGACATTACCGAGTTTCTATTAATAAATTGAAATAATAATATCATTTCGATCAATTGAAAAATAGCAGGTGCACAACATTTATTTAATAATATCGTGTATTATACGAGGTTTTCAATGGCCGGCAGCGAATTGCATACAATTCGTTTTAAGCCTAGGAAACAAAAAATTGAAAGTTGCCGATTTTCTGTAAGAATAACTAGGGAAGCACGTAATATTTTTTTATATATTGAGTTTTGCGAAAAAACGCTTTTTTTTAATTAAATAAAAAAAATTCTTACACACACGACGAGATAAAAAAAACTATGCGATATAGAGCAAAGTTTCCACGTTTTATTTTACATGGAATTTTAAAAAAACTCGGTTTTTGATTCTAGGTAAAAAATCCTACGAGATTTCTAATCTGTAAATTCTCCCCGAAAAGTATTGTGCTGCCGCTATTTTTTTTTTTTTTTTTTTTTTTTCATTTTCAGTAAACTTTTTTTTGCGTTTCTCGATGGTTCAAGGAAGGCCTGTCTATGAAATTTCGATACATAGCATAGTTTCACAAGAAAAAATTGATCCAGTATACCGATTTTAGTGCGCCCCGAAGTAGCCAACCCTCTTGAGGTTCCCAACTGAAAGCGATGCATTTCACAGAAATAGGCGAGTAAAATTATCCGTCGGAGGGGGGGGGGGGGGGGGGGGGGGGTGTGACGAAAGTAATGGAGAGAGCAAAGAGCCAAAAATGTTCGTCTTGCATCGATTGAGGCGGGATGAGATTTTTTTCCGATTTTAAAATCTTTGTTTGGACCATCATTTTTTTTGTTTCTAGTTCACTGAGGATAAAAGCGAGATTTGAGCAAAGTTCGTATACCATTGAAAAATGAAAATCGTCAAGTTCGTTCGATGCAAACGGACGAACCCGTCGTAGGATAAAAAGATTGAAAAATGGTGATTTTTGTTGTGAGTTAATTGCCGTCAAGTGCCCTCTAACATTAACTGAATACGAATTAACAAAAGAGGAATATAAACATTTAAAAGGAAGAGAGAGAGAGAGAGAGAGAGAACGAATTCGAAGAAAGGGGAAACAAAAAGACTCGTTGTTTTTTGCTGAAATAAAACTAAACTGAACGTTTTCTTGCACTGATTTTTTTTGCACATTACTACTACGAAAATTGGTTTTTTCGCCTTTCTAGAAACAGTTTTGGCAATTCACAAAATACATGTAAAAAATTCCATTGTGGATATTGGCCACGATACATGAAAGTGTTCACCAATGTTCGTTGTATAAATTTGCAAAAAAAGAATTTCCGTTGCGATTGGATAAAGCAATTTCCAACACCATTCGAAAAGAGAAATCTGTAAGTTTATGTGATATACACTCGTTAACAGGCTGTTACGAACTCGGCTCTTTCCGCTTCATTTTTTATACGCTTAGCAGTCCATTTTTATTTTTTACTCTTTATTCATTTTAAATATTTAACTTGGCGAAGTAGAAAACAAGACACATTCGTCGCCGACTGACTCGACGTTGTATCGTTTCTTTCTATTTATGTTCAACGAAGAGATGATTTTTTATTTTAAAAACACGTTGGAGGAAGTCAATATTGCGGCGTTGCCTCCATCGCAACAGATCTGATATTATATAGATTAAAGAAGAAAAGCAAAAAAAAATTACGAAAATCTGTTCCTCAATTAACGAATTGATCGTATCGCTGTCGCAAAAACTATGCCGCTACAGTATGCTTTGTAATTAAGTCTTTGTATTTTACAATTATCTCGTAAACGTCTTGTAAACATAATTTTGAAGTTTGCATCGTTACGACGTAACGATTTTTTGTTTTTTGGTCAATTTTCAAGCTCACGAATGAAAGCTTGTTGTCGGTCGTTCCTTTTTTCAAATAAGATCGGAAGGTATGAAAAAAATTATCAAACCATATTGTGGAAGTTAAAAATAGAAAGCTTTTCGTTTTCGTGGTGTTTTTCTTCGCGTTTGCTGAGAAAATATTTATGAAAAAACATACTAAAATTTTGACATTTTCATTACCTTCTCAAGATTTTTAAAAACATTCGATTTATTGCAAAATTGGCAAGCATTAAAAAAAAAAAAACAAAAAACAAAATTGTTCCTTCTATCCCCACGATGCAATCTTCAATAGTACAATAAGTAACATTATGTAAGGAATACATACTCATGTGTTTTCGCTGTTATACACTCGATATCCGTCATTACGTGTACCAATTAATTAATTAATCATTGATCACAAAGCGGCCCCAAACCGATAGACCTAGCGAACCTATAAATGAAAAACAATATTTAGCAATATTCGAGGAATACAAGACAAAAAACTGATAATAGCGAATGCAAATTTGCGAGCCCTGAAATTGGGTAAGCGCGCGCTCTCGCGGATTCATAAGAGAAAAGAAATTTTCCGTACTTTTTTGGTAGAATGAAAAAAGTAATCATAATAACCGACGGTATAACGCACGCTCGTGGTAATAGCAACGTGTCCATATTCACCATGGATGTGGCCATGAAATTTGGTTCAATTGTGAATTTACGCTGTTGAGACGGAAATGTGGAACAAAAGGAATACGATTTGGAATTTCGGTTTCAAAATAAACTTTTTCTATCGTGCAATTAGGATTTACTTGCTTGCAACATAGTCTCAATAATAGATTCCACTCTTCGAGGTTTTTTAGTATCCAGTGTTTCAATAAAAATTAAAAAATTGGCCATCCTCGAAAATTTGTGAATACTGATCGATGAAAAAAAAAAGAAGAAGAAGATAACAAAACGATGCACTATTATCGTTGTTGTTCATACGACTTCTCGGGCAGCTGATTTTTCATCAATTTTTCTTTGAAAACGCTCCAATACTTGGATCTCGATAAAATTAAATTTTCGTCAGAAAACGTACGTACAGAATATAATAATTAAGACGACTGCTTTTTTTTTTCTACTCGTCAACGCGGTTATCGTGATATAAGAGCGTGTGCCGAAACGAACAATCAAAATATATAATTAATAGGGTGGTACACACATCGCATAATTCGCTTCCAACACTCAAATAATAAATTCACATTCAGCATCGATTTGCACGATTAGCGATCAACGTTAAAAAAAAATAGACACACATACAAACATTTTTTTCTTGGTCACCCGTTCGTCGCTCGGACATATGAGTCGAGGATTCGTTCACAATAGTCATTCGAATGTTCCGAGTGTTCAACGTTCGACGAACAAATGAAAAATGCGATGAAAACGAAAGAAATATGTTATAAATGATGATTATAATTTCTAGCCCGAGTCGGAATGAACGTAAAACTGGCGGGTAATGTTCGTTGCCAGGCCATATTATTTACCAGTATTACTATTGTTATTATATTATATTATAAACCTTGAGTGTAAAACTTTCGACTATAGACGTAGGTATACGTAGCTCGAGTAATACTCCATGAGGTTGCCAATTGTGTGTGCGTGTGTATTTCCACAAGGTGGAAAAAAAATGCTCGCCAAAAGGAGCTTTTTCCCTTTCTGTGGACCGAAGAAGTATACCCGTAAAACTTCAGACTTTCGAACCGGTGATGACTTTAAAAACCTAAAAAATGTTCATTTGCTGTTTTTTATTTTTTAATTGCCACTCATTATAGTTACTCAGAAATGGATTATGCATTTAATTGATATATGAAATAATAAAAGAAGGGTATGTACGACTGACAAGTGTAATTCTTCGACGTTCGACGTTACAAATTTTTCGTTCTCGTCGCACGATCTCGAATCCTTTAACACATCATTCACCATTTACGATTATCATTACTGATGAATAGAATCAAACTGTACCGTTTCTATTTTAAGAAAAAAAAAAAAAAAAATCTTTGAGATGCGTGCATTTTGTTTTGCAGATTTTAATTGTTTTTATTCACGTTTCTCTAAATGTATGTAGAGTGAGAACTGTACGAACATGCGCGCCATTCGCAAGGAAGAAAGAAAAGAAAATGAACCGTGTGAAATCGAAGGAAAGAGACGAATGTATCTGGCACCTGCCGCTGGGTGTAATAACAAAGTGTGAATTTATTTAATATATCTGTAACGTTCATGTAGTTTGCAATGATATAGTGTAGATATACATGTATTATAATATACACGTATTATATCTATTACGGAGATGAAAAGATAATCGACTTTTTTTCGTACGCCTGCCGCGAAAAAAAAATACTTTTTTCTTTCGAATTACTTTCCACGGTCAAGTGTCGCTGCTTCTCCGTCTGATAAACTTTCCAAGAACCTTCAAACGTCCATAGTTCCGTAAATAATTTCGAAAATGAATTTATCCCAATAGCTTCGAATTAAAAAAAAAAAGATACGAATGTGTACTATGGGAAATTCGGCGCGAAGCGATTGGAAACATGCGCAACCGAAAGAAAATTGGAAAAAAAATCAACAAAGAAAAGAAAAGAATGGTACAAATCATTTTTATGATTACGCAGAGAAAACGAGAATGCAAGAGCAAGTTTCCCTTCGTTGCTTGGAAAAAAGTTAATTTTTGTTTACCGATTTAACCCTAGAACGCATGACTGGGGTGTGAGCACACCCCACGCGAACTTCAAACTACGCTCCCGTCCTAACAAGCGACATTATCGACTGATTATCGACGGATTTTTTAATATATAAATTCAATTGAAATTAGTTTTATCGTACATCATTCTTTTCGTTATAAAAAAACGAAGAAAATGGTGTAGGATAAAGTCAGTTTAGCATCGTAGGACCGGATTTATAAGCAGAAAAAGAGTGGGGTGCGTTCAAACCCCGGTCATGAGGTTGAGGGTATGAAAAAAGGCACATGAGGTGTAGGGTTAATAATATATAGGTGCGTAGGACTCTAAAAAAAGACGTTTCACGGTGGTCCGGACCTTGTCACACTATTGATAATTATATACGTACATATGTATATCTTTATGAATACATGTATGAATATATATATTTGAGCGATTTGAGAGGGAGATTGTGGAAAGAGAAGAGAAAATAAATTTTCAAGAGTCGAGGGGAAACTACGTTCGCGCGTAAAAAAAAATCTCTTAATCAGATCGACGACGCTACGATATAAAATCGTGAAAAAAATGAGACTTATCTCGATTGCATCGGTAGAATTTTTGGAATAATTCACGAATAGTCATTGACAAAGTGTATATTCACATTCTATACGTTCGTATTCGATGCATTGTGTTGCGTGTGGAAATACATTATTCCAATTATTCGCGGAACAAAAGGAACGTTTTTGTCAATACGTGTACGAGAAAAACGAAAGAAGAAGAATATTAAAAACCTTCCGTCAACCATGACACGAAGGAAAACGAAGGGATTGTCCCACGAATGTAGAGTGCCGACGTTTATCTTGTATATTGAAAAATATTGTTCGTTTGAGGAAAAAAAAAATTCAAATGTAATTTTACGTTGCGCCCGACAATTTCACATACTTTGTATAATTCTCGTAATTGCATTTAATGAATGATTTGACTCGATATACGTACGATCGTTTAGTAGTTCCTTTGCCCTTCTTTTTTCAGCTACCTATACGGGATTGATGCTTATTATAAAATAAGATAAGAAAATTTATACTGAAAAAATTGGAGTGAAACCTCGCGTATCATTTGACAGAAATTGGATATCTCAAATCTCTCGGAAGATAGAAATAAAATATCTCATCGATGACGTTTTTGTTTGAGTTTTATTACCAATTATTGTACATTACATAAATACTATCATGATGATCCGAAAGGACGTTGAAATTTCTTCGCAATGTCACAAAGTTAGAATCACGAATGATGTCAAAACAGGGGAACATATAAATTTGAGGATAAAACCTGATGTGCAAATACATTCTCCAGATTTTTTTTTCTTCTCTTGCGACAGCGCAATCTGTATAACAACATATACCGGAGGAAAGAAAACGTGTTTGCATGGATTTCGCAGTTTTCCTATGTCGCGATGACGATGCATACGGAAAATCGTGAAAAGTTCATGGGCTGGAATGAGATGAAGATCTTTAGTAAAAATTTTTCAATTTAAGCATAATAAAGACAAATGTGGTATGAGAAAGGAATAAAAAAAAAATATATATATATATATATATATGAACCGAGAAAAGGATTGCCAATTGAACGGTGTTGAGAGAAGTTGAGAGAAAAAAAAAGAAATGTTCAAGTTATGACGGTCGGGTGATTCACTTTTTCTTTTTTCGAGGTTTGTCCTGAGGGGCAGGCAAATTTTCAGTTTTTCGTTTGGATGCGGGTTTGGAGCCGATGCTACCACCGCCTTTCTTTCGCCTTTCTTGTCTCTCGCGTTCCTCCAGTTCCTGATTTTCTCTCTCAATGAGGGTGATAAGGGTGTTGCAGCGACGTTGAAGTTCGAGGGCAGTTCTGGATTTGACGAACCAATCGAAACGAAATTGCGGTGCAGATCTGACGGTGGCCCTGAGTTCCTCGTAAACGTTTTCCTTGTCGAAACCAAGTTTGTGCAACATGCAAACGAGAAATCGATCCTCCTCTTCGGTATAATTTTTGCCCTTGTTGGTACCGTAAGCGATTCGGAGCTGATGAAAGGGTGCTCGGTATCGCGCCATTTTGGCATCGAGAGCTTTTTTTATACCGGCTCGTCGTTGAATTTTAGCTTCGCCGCGTTCGATCTGCGCCATAACACGATCAATATCCTGGAGCTCGTGACAGCGTTCCCAGAAAACCGCCGAATATTCCATAACTTCTTCGGGAGTTTTACCCTCGACGTCCTTGGCAATGTTCTCGATATCGTCGCGACCGTATTTCTCGTTCGCTTTGATGAACTGATTGAAATCTCTCTTGGTCCAATTGGTAAAGCCCTGGGTAAGGAGCTTTTCTTTTTCAACGACTTCCTCGTCGGTCAGGGGTTGAGCGTCGTCGATTTTTCGCTGTTCCTCCTTCTGTATCCTCGCCGCGTCCGAGCCTAATTCCGGATTTTTCGGGACTTTGTAACCGACCGTTTGTCGAAAGTAGTAAATCTCTTGATCCAAAAGCTCGAACAGTCGCGGGGGAAAGAATTGAAAGTCTTGGACAATCGGTTGTTTCGGGGGTCTCGGTGCTTTCGGGGCTTTTGGCTCGGAGACTCTGAGTGCCTCGCGGAAATAAGCGTCAACCGCGTAATTAGCTTTCCGCTCGCGTTTCGGTGGTTCGATCCAGCTTCCGATACCGAGGATCTTCTGTTTCTCTCGATAATCCTCACCCTCGAATTGATAGACCGAGTCGGTCGGAGCATCCACCGTGAAATTACGAAGCGAAGATTCTCCAAGCGTCTCCAACTTTTGTTTCATTTCTTCGGTCTTCATTTCTCCCTTCTGTAATATCGTATCGATATCCTCGTCCGTGATCGCGCTGTCCTTGGATGCGAACACCTCGTTCGCCCCGTGCCTTATCATATTCAGCATCTCATCTTTGTTCAGGGCTTGTTGCTTCGCGTCTACCAATCTACCCTGTTGAATAACCAATTTATCCAGACGAAGTTTCACTTCTGCGCGTTCAACTATTTTCTCCTCCACCGTGTTCTCCGTTATAAAACGAAAAACGCGCACTTGCTTCTGTTGTCCGATCCGATGAGCACGATCCATAGCTTGAAGATCCATCTGGGGATTCCAATCGGAATCAAAGATTATTACGACATCGGCAGTCGCTAAGTTTATACCGAGACCACCCGCTCGAGTCGACAGCATGAAAATGAATTTCTCGCTCCCCGGTGCATTGAACTCGTTGATCTGACGTTGACGATCCTCGTGAGCCGTGTTACCGTCCAAACGGCAATAAGCAAAGTTTCTCCAGTGACAATAATCCTCGAGAATGTCGAGTTGACGGGTCATTTGACTGAATATCAGAACTCGAGAGTCTTGTTGCTGCAATTTCGGCAATAATTTGTCGAGAATCACCATTTTCCCGCAATTGTAGACCAGATGCTCGTCGGTAGTGTACGGCGGGCCTGGCTCAGCCCCGTCAAACAAGTACGGATGGTTGCAACATTTGCGCAGCTGCATAAGAATATTTTGGAGTCTCATTTTCTCGATTTTACCTGCCCCGTTAACTATGTCAATGTCCTTCATCAAAACTTTGGTGTACCATTCTCTCTGCATTTTACTCAATCCGATGTAAACCTTTATTTCTTTCTTTGGTTTAAGTCCTTTTTCCACTTCTGATTTGAGACGTCTCAAAAGGAAAGGTCTTAGAACCGCGTGCAATCTTTCCACCAGAGAATTGTCTCCTAGAAAGCTGTTGGTGTTGAACCAAGAGTCAAAATCGTCGGAGCTGTTAAAAACATCCGGCAGTAGGAAATTCAAGAGAGACCAAAGTTCGTGAAGATTGTTTTGCAACGGAGTACCCGTCAGTAGAAGCCTATTGGCCGTTTTGAATTCTCGCAGGATTTCCGAAAGCTTGGATTTTTCATTTTTAATTCTATGAGCTTCGTCGATCACCATGTATCTCCAGTTGAATTTTTTGAAGACAGATTTCTCTTTTATCACCATTTCGTATGAAGTAACGCAGACGTCCCATTCGCCCGGCATCATAACATCCCTGATAAAGGTATTTCGTGTTTCGGCATCGCCGATCAGACATACCGCTCTGAGAGAAGGACACCATTTGCCAAATTCATTCATCCAATTGGCCAGAGTGGATTTTGGCACAATGACAATGTGCGGACCCGGGATACTCCTGAAGTGTTTCATGTAGCCCAAAAGCGATATAGTCTGTAAAGTTTTTCCTAAACCCATTTCATCCGCCAATATACCATTGATACCATTCTCGTACAACGAAATCATCCAATTCAAACCCCGAATTTGGTAATCCCTCAATTCACCGTTTTTAATGTAATGCGGCGAAGATTCGAATCTCGTCGTGGGCGCAACGTTCACGTTGCTCTCGGCCAAAAGTTCCTCATCCTCTTCTTGCTCGGTTTTTCGATGTCTGTGATCACCTGAATTATCAGATTTACTATTTGGTACAGGACTTTCTGGCGCTGGTATTGCCTTTTTCGGTCTACCCGGCTTTACTTTCAGAGGACTCGCTGCTTTGTCTTTCCCAGTGTTGGTCATAAAGTGCGAAAATATTTCCGTCTGTTTCAACAAATACTCGAATCTTTTGCTACGATCCGTCTCAATTTTCGTCTCAAAATCACCGCCTCTCGACGATTCCGTACCCGCAGACGAATCGTTGGAATTTTCTGCCGGCTCCGCCGTCTCCGTGGCTTCCTCCGTTTTCGACATTTTCGATCCCGGATTTTTTATTTTCACTTCGGTTTTCACTTTTATTCTCTCGACCAACACCTGTACAACGCCTAAATTTTATTACGAATTCTTTCTAGACGCGTTTTTTGTTCCTTATTCAGGCAGACGTTATGAAAACACTGCACGAAGAAAATTATTTATCCATGGACGCCACCGTGTGTTGACCGTTGTACACTCACTGGCGTGAGTGGCGACGAGCAGCGAGTTAGGCCAGTTAGGCACGGTGCTGCTGGGGTAAAAACGGCGAAACTCCAAACGATCCGCCATTTTCCATTTAAATCCCTCCAAAAGCTTTTCTTTCCAGAACAAAGACGCAGCAGCCGGTATGCCATCTTGCTATCATCAGCTTCGCGTGCCATCTACTCGGAACTTGGCTGCTCGATGGGGCCACTCAAAGTTGACATTTATTTTGACTTGTAATATTTTCGTCAACGCCAATCGTTTGACGGTCGTTTGATGGTGTTTGTTGGAGCAATAGAAATATTTGTTCTATAATATTGACGTCGGCAGTTGAGATTGGAAAATTCATCAAAATCATACAAGTCCTAATTTTTTGACGTTGAGAAAAATTAATTAAGTCGAAATAGCAGGATTGGCTGAGTTGTGTGGGGGAAGTAATCCGTATGCTAGATTCTTCTTTTTTTTTATTATTATTAAAACGTTGGATGTAGTTGTTTTTCAAAAGTTCGTCTCCTTTCGAATGATTTGTCTCGATCGCTTCAACGGAAATCCCACAGATGTTCATTTATACCATTAAAAAAAGGAAGCCCAAATATATATCGCTGTGAGTATACTGAGAGTATCCGCTTTGGTATGTGGTCTAGGCTTATGGCCGTTTTCTCCGACGCGGTTCAAACTCAGTTCAATTTTTTTTTAATATAGTTTTTTAATATAGATAAGATGAACCGAGTTTAAATAACTCAGATTAACGTTGGAGGAGAAAACGGGCATCAGAGGCATCAGAGTCAATATTGGAAAACGGCCATGGATGATGAAAATATGTAGAGTAGAAAAAAAATAAATGGATACAGAAATTTTCGATCACTCGAGTTTATCCTCAAATTAACCTGAGTTATTATCGATGCACCGCAAAGCGACGCTGCCATCGGCTACTGATTAATTTTTGAATTTTACACACGCGGATGAGGCAGCAGTCCGACAAAAGGCTTTATTTATATCTTTCGCTTTCTCTACTCACGGAGCGTTTGTATAATTTTTTTTATCATTGTTTCATAAACACAGGACAATACTGTAAAAGGGGAATCGACTGAACTGCTGCGGTGTCATGAAAACTTGTTCATATATTAAACTTGATTTTGGAAATACATTACATTGTGCGGTAGGAAATTTATGATGAGTTATTCGTAAATAACTCGTGACACTTGTTCCGACACAAGTTTCGTTTCAACGGCGTTGAAATCATTAAAATAATAATAACACAATAATATGAAACGTAACACTTGCGGAGCGGCCCGAGCCCGCTCAAACGTCCGAGAATATTGCGCGATCAAAAAACATCGCGCGCGAGCGACGGACGGCCATGGGTCCCACTTGGCGACCATATCTTGGCAAGGCAACTGGCACAAAGGCCCGAGTCTGAACAGCGCCACTTGCCAAAAATTGACATTAAAATTATATCTTTATTTTCAATTATTTCGGATCTTTTTGTTAATCAATACGAGCGTGATTAAGCTCAATATGTCGGTAAAAATAGTCGCTATCTAAGAAAAATAATGCGTAGATTAATTCTTGCAGAAAATTTGTGTAAATTCAAATATAACAAGACGCGTAATTACAGCGCATGCGCGGCGAGACCGAATCCGTCTCGCGAACGTGACTTTTTGTATTAATTAATTTGAACGATACTAAATAAAATAATGCAGCTAAATGGTTCGGATAATTAAATGATAGCAATTCTTAGTAAATTTTTATTATTTCAAAATAAAGTTAAGCTGAGAAACATGGGAAACGGATTTCGGCGCATCAGGCGAGAATACGTTCAGCCAATGGCAAGACGCGAATCATGACAGCGAGCCAATAACGAGTCCCGTTACAAAAGAATGCGCAGAACGCGTCCGAAAACCGAAAATTCGGCGTTTGCGACATTTTGTGGTGGGGAAACGGGTATATTGGGATCTGATAAAATTCGTGAGACGTCTGGTGTTGAATTTTCCAACTATAACCGGGGTGCATTGCTCATTGATACATATCAATTAACATTAGTGTTTTTGCGCAAAATTAAACAAAAATGGGAGTAGATGTGTTTACACCTCACGAATAATCCAAAAAAGAAAAAAATAAAATAGAAAAAGAAAAAAGAAGTTTTAATGACTAGGAATTGAGCCGGACCATCGATAAATATCACTTTTTGTTAAAACTACCATTATTTATCCTAAATATTTATAACTAATGCTATATTTACACGGTAAGCCTATACCATACACGGGCTTAACCTATGCGGTTGCACCCTCATCTGCGCCATTTACGCCTCCATGTCAGATCCCAATAAGAGTCGGTGCACGGATCATTCGGCTTCGGCAGGCGGCAGTTCACTCTACCTGAAGAACCAATTCGGATCCCGCCCTATATATATATATAGAGACTGACTAGCCTATAGATAAACAGAATACACTCTATTCTGGCATAACCTAAAAAATCCTTTTTCCTCATAATTCCTTTGGATTCCTGGGATATTGGTGAGACTCGGCGACGTATTGATCCCGGACGTATCGATCCCGTGGTCCGTGTACTATAAATTTACCTGACTTAGTGAATGGCCTCAGGACATTGGCGAGAACTCGGCGATGTATCGAGCCCGTGGTCTGGGGTTCACATCCCAACCTGTCTTGCGTTTTGAACATTGGCGCCATTCGGCGACGTTTTGAGGCCCTCGTGGTCAAGCACAAACTTTCCACTCTTTTGTTTTTGAAGTTTGCAATAGTTTGCATAGACTAGAGCCGGTGTTATCAAATGATTTAATGATTTTATTTTTATTAAATTCAAGTTCGTTTAAATTCTATCCGAATTGGTCGGGTTAAAAGAACAAATTAATTTAAGAATTTAATAATTCCATTATTCGTTGACCATTTGGGCCGTCGTACGACACAAGAGTCGAAATAAGTCGTAAAACAGATTCTGATACGATCCTAACCAAATAAAACCGAATTAAGGCATTAAATCCAAGAGCAGGCTGCGGTGAGACTAGATGAGTTTATTCAAACAGATAAATTGTAAAAAGAAAGCGTGAAACACACTCTTGGATCAACTATAGCAGGATAAGAAATGAGCGGATAGTCATCCAGGACATCGTTTCCATAAATCAAACATTGCGAACTCATTTTTTTGTTAAATTCATGCAAAATCGTCAGCATGCGGGAAATAGAAACAAAATAAGCAGAAACACGAGAAATTAATAAAGCGTCTTTTATTGTATAAACAAATAAAATCGAATTGTAAATTCAACCAAAAAATTTCACACATTATAACGCTCCGTTTTTCCGGGTCTTTCGAGTTTCTTATTCTCTCGCCTGCATGATTCGCCGCGGTTAGACAACGCGGACAAATAAAATAATAATCATAAAGACGATCGCGGGAATTCTTTGTAAAACGGTCAAATTTGTTTCAATAAATTCATTTTGTTAGTATTTCAAGCTGCTTTTTATTATTAAGGTAGCTCGAACCGACGCGTAGCAGCGTTCGGTCCGGGTCGGCTAGAGCGTTACGTTACAATACCTACAAAATCCGATACATATGCGAGTCTATATATACATAACCCACGGTTTCCAAAATGCAATATAGTGCTATAGTATTTCAGTTTGACAATCGTATCGGACAAAAAAAAGTACTGAATTGTTGAACGAATATAAAATAATATATAGTAATTAGTTTCAGAGGATACTTGAATCAATGGAAAATAACGAAAGCAATATCAATATAAAATCAATCCGGTGTGTTGAAATAATCATGGGCGATCAAGGCGCAACAAATAATAAGTTAAACGCAGGCATTATTCGGTGAATTACGTACGCGAATATATAGCAGTACGCGTATCGTTTATAAATTACGTTTCGAATATATATAATTCTTCGGATCCTTTCTCCCGAGCATCGGAAAGCGTCGGATCGTGTTAACGCCGGGTGAAACACGCTAAAATCATGCCACCGTCGAATCATAACGAGAGAGGCAAGACAAATATCGTACGCCGAGCCGAGCGAAAAACGCGGATGAGCTCGGCGGTGAATGAATATATCATACAGAATATACCGAAGTAAGCGATGACTTAAGCAACCGCCATTGAGCGTGCGAGCGACGAAAGAGACGACGCTCTGGCCCGCTCTGCGGCTTCGGCTTAGCAGTTTTCAGTTTCATCCCGGCACCCAAGAAGGCAACGTCGATGAAAAGTTTGCCTCTCTTGCTACGGCACCGTGCGTTTATCAGTCGCGCGAAAACATTCGCGCCTTTTACATTTTAATCATATAGAAACGGCGCGAAACCAAGTGCGCT
Organism: Venturia canescens; assembly: GCF_019457755.1. NCBI lineage: Eukaryota > Metazoa > Arthropoda > Insecta > Hymenoptera > Ichneumonidae > Venturia > Venturia canescens. The sequence goes on along the minus strand of NC_057421.1, from coordinate 400,076 downwards.
GCAACGAGCAACATTATTTCCGAAAAACCGTACGATTATGGACAAATAATTGAGAAAAAATAAAAAGTGAACAGGGTTTTTCGAATCAGCAACGTGTTCAACACCGATCTAAATCCGTTGATATATCCAGCGCTGGAGAAAGGCGCTATACGCTTGCCCCGATTCACGAGTCGAATAAAAGGATAAAAAAAAAAACAAACAAACAAAAGAATACGTAAGTGCCAGATCGTTCGCTAACGCAAGCGAGACCCTCGCTCTCTGAACACGGTTAACACTCAGATTTGTCTAGAAATAGAAAAAGTTTAGACCGGTTTGGTTGTTATTGTGACGTCGTCTCAATGTATGATATGTATATAGTTGAGTAAGCAGTGACCGCTGGTGACGGGTGACGGCGAGACGGCCGATTAACGGAGCTCCTTGTCGTACGTTAGAGGTTTGGCGGGAAATTATCGACAACAATGACGCAACCAAGTTGAATCAGAGCTCTCGTTAATATTTCTTTTCTCGTGGCGTAAATACGCTCGCATGTACGCATATTTTTGTAAGCGCGTCCATGAGTCATCCGTACGAAACAGACGCGCCTATATACCGGGTTCCCATCCGAGTTTTTAATTAATAGCAAGTTAAGCTTTATCAGCGAGTTCTGTGTTTATAATTCGTATTTTCCGTGTTTCATAAATTTAGCGATTCTTTGTATTTTGATTGTCGCAGCGCGTTGAGAAGGAATGGAATAATGAATTTTTGCGAGGGCTGTAGGGTTTATAAGCACAACAAGTTTGGGACACCCGGTAAATGCGCGTAGCCTCAAATCCAATGAGTTATTTTGTAGTAAGTTTTCGTATACGGTCGAAAGTGCATCGTCTGGTGAACGTAGATCAGGTTACTGTTCCCACGATCGTTGCGCTGTTGCTGCTGCTGTTTATTCGAGAGAGTGCAGCAGCAGGCGAAGCATATACTTGGCCAAAGCGTGGTCCGGAATCCTTCTGTCCTGCTCCACCCGCTGCTTCGAAGGCTGCATCAAACACAAATGGCCGAGCCTCCAATATTAAAAGGAAATACATAAAAAAGAACGATGCGCGAGCCTGTTATTGAGAAGAAACTCTCGCGAAGCCTGAGTTGTCGCACGGCATAGAAAGTTGGCAAGGTAAACGGAAAGTGCGTTAAAACGACGATGGTTATTCCTCCGTCTCGTTGGCTGTGCGCGGAGCCTTCAAAACTATTTTATTAACGAGCCAATGTTTGACGCTACAACTGCCGTGACACGTGTATACGCTTCGTACGCGCGGAAACACGTTTGAGAAGAATCGCTGGCTTTCTCTTTTATGGAGAAGCACCTGAAATATCAATGACGCACAATCGTCGGAGGCACATTAAAAACGCATAAACGTACATTCAAATTCAACGATGAAATTCAGTAATATTTCAAGCAAATGCATTGATAAAAATTTCGATCGAGATGAAAAATATAGTTGATCGATTAAAATAGGGAGGCAATCGTGTAACTACACGGAATTGTTAGTAAAAATTATTATTATTATTATTTTTTTTTCCCAACAACTATCAATCTCATCGCGTTTCCTTTCATTATTTTCCCTCGTTTATATATGCTACGATGATCGCACATGAGGAATCGCGCTACGCGAGATCACTCTACTGACACCATTCCTGCGGAGCGCGTTCGCGCATCCGCTCCGCAACAATTATTTAATCTTATTCTCTTTGTTATAAGAGAATTTGATGACGCATACAGGCCATTCCGTTCAACAATAATCAATTTATGATATTGTAACGCGTATATATGCCAATAGCGCCGTTCGATCGGCGGGAACGAACGAAAAAATAAGACGGGCGGCTGGCCCACGCGCGTGGAACTACCATTTGAGTTACGTCATTTTTCAGAGCTACGTTCCTTCATTCGATGAATCATATTATCCGCATAAATGAGGAATTTCCTTGATTTTATATAATTGTAAAAACATGGCGAGCGACGAGAACGTTTTCAAATTTTTTCCGTCGTATCGCTGTTGTGAAAAGAAAAAAAATGCATCCTCGCGTTAAGGGCTCGTAAAGAATCTGGAAAATAAGAACCCGAGGCGCAGCAGATTGTGCAATGGAACGCGAATGAGGTAAAGGCGAAACGAAATTTTCGATCTCTCGTCGTGTGCAATAACGCGAGTAAAACCCGACGACCTCGATGACGTTCGTAATATATAACTTTCGTATTTCAATGGAACGCGCGTGTGTGCGTGTCCGCATGCGAATAGTTGTTTTTAACGCGCGCTTTCTCGCGGGTGCGCGCTTCAAGAGAGTCCGCGCGCGAACCTACCAAGTAAATTCGTTCTTCGTCCAATCATCGCCGCGGCTTCGTATCGAGATATTCCGGTTTCTCTCGTCAATGAACGTAGAGTGTCAATATAGTAATATAATAATAACGATACTCCGTCGCGTACGGATATACGACGTCGAGAGATGCGCGTGTAAAGGCGAAATAAACAAACATAATATTTAACGCATAGAATTAAGGATTATTTTTCGCGAACAAACGATACGAAAAGACGCTCGCGGATTCAAGATCCTGCTGGCTCGCGCACTACGAAACTCGTGCGTCGAGACGGGCAATGATGTTTCTTGCGAAACTTTACCGTCCGCGCCTTTTAATGTATAGCGTGCTGGCCCAAATTTGAAGGAGCGCGAGTCGTGTAAACCTCGTAATTTTTCAAGTCGCTTTGTTTCACGAGGGAATGTCGTCGATCGATCGCCATTTTTATAGGCCGATGTAACCGATTAATTTTAATCGGTGATGCACATATTGTTGGGCGTTACAAGCTTCGCGCGAGCAGTAAGGAAAATACGGAATGACTCGCGCTCTCGCGTGTCACCGTATATTTTTATTTTTTTATATTTCTCGAGTGTACGCTCTTTTCCGTCGCGAGACGTTATTATTTTCATAATATTCCCAAAATATATATCTATTTATTTTAATATAAAGATTCGCGTATTGACAAATCCGAAAGCTGTATAGCCGCAAAAGTTTCTCGAGACGGAGTACTATTTTTTTTTTCTCCGCGGAATATCAGTTGCCTTTATGAAATTTTCGATCGCGTTCTGTTTTCTTCTGTTTTCGCGCGTCCCTCCCCGTTGGGACGATCTGCGAAAACGCGGGAGATACGCTGTAGTTGGAGGTATTTTTGCTGGCGTTTATTGCGTCAATAAAGAAAATTAAATCGCTCGCGGTCGCGCGTAGGCTGCTTAGGTTTCTCCTTCCGTCCCCTCCTAATGACCTCTAAAATTGCTTCAATCATCGGACACGACTATAACCAGGTCGTGTACATTAATTTATTTCGATACAATTTTAATTACATAACAATCCTTGCTCTATCTTTATATATAATACCTTTATTCCGTGTTCCAAGTTCGAAAACGCATCAATACGCTCTTCTTAAAATCGTATAAAAACAAATAAATGAATCGCTCGCAAACCTTTCGGGTTGTATTTCTGAAAACATTTGGCCTCTAGACGGGACGCGGGGTTATTCTCAACGGTGTACCATGCGCGTTCGAGGGGGGAGTTTGAGAGCGAAAGAGCCGCGGTGGAACGACGATTTTTCCGACGATATGGAGATATTGGAATTGCTAGCATCCGCGTATAAGCCTATACTCCCCTCAGATGTATTTCAACAGCCCGAGAATCATCGTGTCTCGGAGATACAAGATGGCGCGAGTAATTACGATCCCGCAATGTCCCATTGCGGAGAAGAAAAAAGAGGCTGAACGAGCCGAAATGATAAAATAAAGAAATACAGAACCACAGGAACGTGATTGGTTCTCGATGTAAAAGATAAAAATATGATGGGGAGCGAGTGAAAAAAGAGCATGGGAGAGCAGGTACAGAGAGATTTTTCCGTGGCTCAATCGTATTCCTAATGAGGATCTCGCGCGTTATGTCGCGCGACGAGCCGCAAAATACCGGAAATAAAAAATTGGGAACAATTAAGAAGCTGCGAAGAGCAAAGGTTGTTTCTGTCGGTGCGAGTACACAGTCGCGTAGTAGAAAATGACATCAGCGGCGACCCGCTAGTTTCAAGCAATCACCGCGTGGAGAATGGAGTGGCTAAGAGAATTATAGGTTGTAAAAAATTTACGTCACTGCAGTCCATCGCGCGAATAGAGCCAAATACGTTTAGCTCGCAACTCGATCATTAACTCTAAGATAACCACCGAGCGTCGTGCTCATCGCAGCATTATTTCATTATTTTCCGAGCTTCATATTTCCCACGAAAAATTCTATTTTTATGATGAATTTTTAATATGAACGTTCTATACATTTATTTTAATATAATATTGTTAATTATGTGAATGCGAATGATTGATTTTCGGTCTGGCAGTTGGACGAGATGGGGTACAGCACGGCAAAAGATACCTGCGCCGGATTCATGAAATGGGCCTTGTTCTTGTCAAATATCACTATTTTCGTAAGTATAGCCATTCTCTATTTAATTTGGAAAATCCATGCACTGAAAAAAAAAGGAAGCTAATAAATATATAAATGACTGTTTGCAGATTGGTGGATTGATCGTGACCGGGTTAGCGATCTGGGCTCTGGTCGACAGGGTATCGTATATCGCTGAATTGCTCGGCAATGATTTGCTCACAGGTGCCATCTACGTCTTACTCGTCGGTGGTATAATCGTCGCTGTAATCGCTTTTTTGGGTTGTATCGGTGCCTGTCGCGAGGTCAAATGCATGCTTCTCACGGTCAGTATCTCACTCATCGGCCCCTCGAGTGTCGCGCTTTCGTCGCATACGTCGACCAAGAATTTCATACTTATTTCGTAAATAAATCATTGGCCAAACTTAATCCGTTTCAGTACTGTATTATAATGTTAGTGCTGTTCGTGACGATGTTCATCGGCGGGGTTCTCGGTTACGTCTTTCGTTCGAAGGTCCTCGACGTCGTCGAGCAACAAATGACAAATTCGTTGCGCCTAACCGATCCTTCGACGAGGAACGCCTGGGACATGACACAAAAAACGGTTCGTTTTCTAAATTTTAATCAGCACACATAGATCAACCAACTATTCAACATTTTCATCAACGAAACTTTCAATTCGTATCAATGAATTTATGGTACGCATCTATGGTACGATCAAACATGCATCTGTATATTCATCCGCAGTGATGAAGAAATAATTTTTAACAAAATATATATCTATTGAATTATTCGACTCGACTTTCAGCTTCACTGCTGTGGCGTCAAAAGCTACAGGGATTGGGCGTCGAAGGGTTTACCAATACCGGATTCGTGCTGTCGTGAAATTTCAGCAGGAAAAGTAAGATTTACCAAATTAAACCGGCAGACGCGCGCATCCAGGCAGTTTGATTTCGTTTACACTCGAAGCTGCGAGTATAAATTCCCTCGGTATTTATTCAAATTATAACGACCGTGGATTTAAATTTGCGCCTTTCGAGTTCGATCGTAGCGCATGATGATTCTCGAATCGAGTAGAAATTGAGAATACTTGGAAAATAATAACCGAGTCACGAATCCGACCAATAATTCACAACTTATCGTGTGAATCTTCTCTGCCTCTCTCTCTCTCTCTCTCTCTCTCTCTCTCTCTCTTGAAATCTCGTATCACAAAATCTCACGCTTTCACCCGCCCTATACGACCTGGCCTACGGTCGGTAAAACAAGAAACCGCACCAAGTTATATACTGCTTGAGCTCTGTATTTCCAAATCCTGCAAATTCTTGAATTTCTCGTTTTGGCTAAAAAAAATTATTTATTACCGGCAACAGTATTTCAGATGTAATACCGCAGCGGAAACTCCCAATGCGAGTAATATTTGGGTCGACGGTTGTTTGAACAGCACCAAAATTTATATTCAAAGACATGCCGCAGCGATGGGAGCTTCAGGAATCGCTATTGCCTGCGTTATGGTACCGTATATCCTCATCATATATATAATAATATCGTCGAGTCAAATTTATGCGATTGTTCGTTTGCGACGAATTAAGGAAGAAAACAATTTCTTTTCGCAGAGAGAAAATATCCTTTCAAAAACATTTAAAAATATATTTACTGAATTTATTATTAAGTATTTTGTTTTTTATTGTTTCCAGCTGTTCTGCATGATCTTCTCTTGCGCTCTGTTCAATATGATTGAATGACGCCGGGAGTTTCGCACGATTTGAAACCACTCGAGTACATATTGTTGTCCGAAGCTTATTCAAAATCGTGAAAAAGCCATCGAGTCTTCGAGACCATTGTCCGTCATTTTCGGAGTATACACTTCGAATAGACGAATGGAAATTCCCTGGACAGCAGAAGACACACACACAAATTTTCGATAATCATATTTAATAGATTAGAACACGCGCAAAGATAAACCCGCCGAATAAATTTTATTTTTTTTTAACAAATTCACGACAACGTACGAAAAAATACAGAAAACCAAGGAATCGTATGGGACGTTGAGAGAACCATGCATTTTTACTATTTTTAGTGCCTTTATAATAAAATCTTACTTTTTTTAACCAAGGAATTTTCGTATCTGTTCCAAAGACCAAAGACGGAAATAAGAAAAATGGGGGGAGAGAAAAAATTAATAATAACGCGGGTATGCGTGTGGGGCGAACGAATAAGCCAGCGCGAGAAAAAACAAAGAAAGAAAGTTCTGAATTTACATCGAGGTCGAACCCTTCTCACCGTTCCATATTTTTCATCCCCATTTTCTCGTGCAACATTTGCGCGCTTTTCTTGAGCCGAACTCGGGCGCGGTCCAAAGTAACGTACTCTGTGCTCGCATCAACAACGACGGAGCTTGCTCACTGTTTTAAACCATTTTTATTTTATTTTATTTTTTTTACTTGGAAAAGTTGAGATCCCCGAGCGAGCCAGGGTGTTGGATGAAAATTCACAGATCGTATCTCGAGGATACGAACGCCTGGTGGAGTATACTACATCGGTTTAGCGAATATCTTATTTTTATTATATCGCATGCGTTATTCGATCGGGATCTGCTAATCGTTGGAGCGGTTGCATGCGACACTCTTCGGACGGCCTGTATAAATTCGTGTATATAGATATATACACGATATATTGGTTACGTGTTTCGGAGTCTGTGCCCGCAAATCGATATTGCAGCCGGGCATTCGCCTCGCTCACCGAGAGCTTCGAAAAATGAAAACATGCGCACTGACTGTCCGAAGCCGACCTACCCTATGAGGAAGAATTAATTCCAAGCTTTTCAATCTCCTCGCCCTCGCGATTATGCGCGATCAGGAGCGAACGCGTCACGAATCTCGTGACTCTTCTTCGCTATCAATAATCACTTATTTCAGTGAATATGGCGCTCCTGGAGGAGAGACCCGTTTTTTATCTCAAAAACAGAGAACGTCGAAATTTTATGGCACGGATATGAGAGCGAGGGGGGGCGCTGCATGCCACCGTCGCTCGAGGCTGCGCCGCCTCCCAAATGTGCCACACCTTCCTTCAAATTCTACACGGTTGCTAACTTACAGGCGCATTTTTCTCCTCCATCCATCACCCCATCCCCCTTTACCCCAACGTTTTCTCTCTTTTTTTTTTTCCGCATTTACTCTCATCTATTATCAAGAACGTCATGATCATCGGTAAAAGTGATCGCGGATATTTTTACATTTATTTCGAGCGGATGAGGAAGCACTTCATGAAGCATTTCCTCCGAGTTTTCCTTATCGACGAATATAAAAGCTGAACGAGCCGATCGAAAGGGTAACGTACAAATGCGAGACGCGTGTACCGGACCAAAAGCAGAGAGGAAAAGGTACACGGAGAAACGTTAAAAAGTGGAAAAGAGTGAGGCAGATCGAGAGAAGCTGAGACAGTACTCCGGTATTGATTTCGTCTCGAATGTTAGATATTCCGAAAGTGTTTCTCACCAAAAATTTCTGCATCCGCGTAGCAGTTTATCTGGCTTCCGCTGCTGCTCCTGCTGGTAACGATCAATAAAGTGCATCGTCGATATTTCCGGAAAAAAACGTTGGATTTGTCAAGGCGTTCCGGCATAGAATCACGATATATATTAGCCAATAAAAAACTGGATGATGCAAATGTCTCTATATAATTCGACCAGGTCGTTTGTAAAAGTTGTTGAAAAATTCATCGATAGGAAAATCGAAAAGTTCTCGATTATATGAGCGCGAAAATTATGAGTTAGTGGTCGGGGGGCGCACAGTGCGCTCCGTAAGCACTCGACTATCGAGATATAGCGGACTCAACCCCAAAAGTTGATGGTTGGTACTCGTTGTCACGGATATTTAAAAAAAAAAAATATTGAATAATTACTTTTCCCGGGGTTTACTCAAGATTATCTTTCCTCGCGATTTCTTATGTCACGACTCGCGTCGGTCGAATATTTTTGAATTTTAATAATTCAATCAAGCACCCGTTTTATCCGCGGATAAGCATGTAATTTTAGCTGTGAAACTCTCGAAACTCTGAAATAATAAGGGGCGACCTGGAATTAATTTATATTCGTTGGTCAACGAATATTTAACAAAGACGCAGATTAACAACAACAACAACAACAACCTGGTTATATCGGCGGCTCACGCGGAGGATGCAACAGCAATTATTTTTCTTGGAGCATGCACGCCGAGCTCCGTCGAAGGTATCGTATACGCGTCCGCATTTGAAAGACGTAATACACGAAACGCGTTTGCGCTCGACCTTCCATTCACCGACATTATGAATATACCCATCGCGGAACGAAATAAGCCCCAACAGCGGGATAGCAGGAAAAGGGCGTACCCCATTATTCGTTAGGCCGTATCAAGCAACATCGTGACCCCTTCTATATAGCTTTCGTTTGTTTTCATTCTCGCACGTACACTCACGCGTAGCGCACCATTGTCCTGTGAATCGTCATAAAAAATTATAAATTGTGTCAATCTCTTGATACAAATTCGAAATCTGAGGCGAACAATTTTCTAAATTTCGCGTTATCTTTCGAGTGAAAATCAAATTAGCATTTGATCGTTGCGTTAATAGTGCGAAAAGAGAATTTTTTGCTGGATGTGTGCAGAGAACGCGCGTGATGGACAGAAATCCCATACCTGCGTGCATCAAGAAAAGCGCACATAACGCATTTCTGTTTTCAGCGGTATACGAATCTTTGTGTCGAGTCGTAATAAATTTCCAGCATATTATCGTTATCATCGACCGCGCCGATCGAGAGGAAAAAAATATTTCGTTGGAAGGTCCAAAGTTTTGCGGAGCAGTAGATTACTGATTCCGCATAATGGCGAGAACGATACATCGATGGCTCAAGTTTCTCACTACTTCGCACGCTTCTCCGTTATATATTTCCATTTTTTTCTATATTTTTTTTTTTCAATAAAATTTTGGATACTATAGTCGCGCGCGCGCCCCGCGAGCCTTCGAGATGGGCATTCCCTGACGACGATCTTTCCGATTTATTGATGACCGTGGTTTCGAAGTTTCACTACAATAAGATTGTTTCGCTCGAGAGCTGCGGCGGTTGATTTTTTTTCAAGATTTTCATGAGGGTCCTCTCGCGATGAGAAGCTTGCTATAATTTGTTACTGTACATGTACATATATTGTTAGGGACTATAGGGACAAAACGACGCTTATCCTAGGGCGGCGACGACGACACCAATCATGACGCAGAAGAAACCGTCGAGCCAAATTTCTAACCAGAAAAAAAGAAAAAAAAATTCAGAGTTCCAGCGATCGACGTTGTCATATATACAATTGAGATGCGAATAATACGGATGAATCAAATCACGCGGTGCAAGTCGATTTCTCAAGAATGTCACAGGTTAAAAAGTAAGATACACGCTGTCCCGCCCGGCGAGATGCGGATCGAATAATAAGAATGATTGAGAAAAATATATACGTGCGCTTGATTCCATGCGAGTTGGGGGTAATGCGGGAAGACGCCGTTGCACGGAGGTCGTCGCCACTGTCGACACCGTCGAGAAACGAATGCGCGTTCTGACTCGATATACGTTTGCCGGATGCTCCCGCTCCCGCGACGGTCGACAGTCTTTCGGATGATTTTACACGGTCGGGTTGTGCGCAGGTGTTTATCACGATACGAGCCAACTGCCGGCTCGAACCTTCGAATCACCGTTGTTACCCAAATCCTATATATATTTCCAACTCCTGCCGAGGATCTATTCAATTCTCCATTCTAGAAACTGGGATATCGTTCCAAGACTCTGCTTGGACCATGTTCTTCGGGCGAAAAGTTTTTTAACGTGACCCGGTGCTGAGTGATCGAAAGGCGATTTTTTCGTCGTTTACAAGAGAGTGCGAGAGAGGAGACGAGCGTATATGTTCGAAGAAGGGCGATACATGGAATCGCCTCATGGATAATAACATGACTACCGCGGCCTACATGTACGTCTCTTTATTATCTATTATTTTACATTTTTTTCACAACAACGTATACCGACAAAAGTCTCTCTTTTCTTCATTCCGACAGCGAGCTTAACAATACTGAAAATTTTACGATATAATGTGACAATCGGAACGAATATGTTCCTCGTCGTTGATACAACTACACAACGCCCTGCGTGATTCCCGTTAAAAATATTCCGTTTAGGACGGGCCTCTATATACTCGCGGACCGTGAAATAATTGAATCGTTGCTCCGTTCGAACGATTGTAAATTATGTTTTTTTATTCATTCAATTTTTTTAATTCATTCGCAAAAGTTAAAAACGGAATGAAAAAAAGCGGGAATCTTATGCGGCTATACAAACACAGACTCCTCCGTGAATGTCAATAACGCCTAATTTCGTCTGATAGTAACTCATGTCCGACGAATTAAAGTCTCATTCCCTTTTGCCAAATAAATTGTGAGTTTAAACATCTCCTCTGCGTGTCATTACTGTTTTGCAAAAGAGAGAGAAGATTTGGACGGTAAATAAAAAAAAAAAAGAAAGAGTGTCCGCAAAAACAAGGCTACGGATGAACCTTTGTTCGCGCGTTTGTCAAATAAACTCATTGTTACTGCTCACAAAGTGGACGGTAACACGGAATTTTTCGAACGTTTGAAGGATTTTTTTTTATCGCAACAATGTACGCATAAGCGCATCCTCGCGATCCTCGAGCACTTATCGGCGGGCATCACCGCGTTTTTCTTTTTGTTGTTCGAAAATGTAGACTATGTCCGTTAAATCAAATCCATTACGATCGTGTACGAGGAAAAAAAAACTCCGTTAATTAGTACTGCCGTGCTGGGAAGGCTTGTTTTATTGCATGTTTTTTCTTCATTCGCAATTTTAACGAAAGGTAGGCCAACGGCAGATTCTCGGGTACCTTTTGCGGTGCTTTATTGAAAATATGTCGCGTTTAAGCGGATACGCGTATAGACCAATGAGATATCGAAAAATAACACGCTTTTTTTTAAAATTTCACTCATATTTTTTGAGGAGCTTGAGGAATCACTCTTTTTTCCATGCGTTCACCGCTCTCATTTCCATCGGATTGCTACCAGTTAAAATATAAATATTTTTTTTGGTGCTATGAAATATTAGTTTAAAGAAAGAAATGTAAAGAAAGTCATGGCTCGAGGAAAAGAATTTTGGGGCGATTCGCGAATGGGGTGAGTCACGGTGGCACGAGCGAGAAGGGTGCTGCTGGATGAGCGTAGAGCGGGACACGCATACATACGAAAAAGCCGAGTTATCGTGACTCATTGTAAGTGCGCACGCATCAAATTCATTATCAGATGCGTTTGAATCGATAACGGGCGGCCATCATTGTTACGCATCTTAATTGTTCATTAAATACCCTAATTATCCCGATAATCGGTATGATTACGATAATAATGTGAGCGCGAAGAGAGCGCGCGTAAAAAATAACGTTGTGACGCTTAACCGCAAGACGCGCAAGTGCTTGAAATACGTTATTTGTAATAGCAGTTTGAGAGTTGGCCGAGTTAAATGCAACACGATGATCGGCGCGTCACGATGGATCATCCTTTAAGCCTAAATACTAGAATTTTTATACGCTCGTACCATCTGTATATACATACGCCGCGCGCATAATACGTAATATAAGTGTTCAACGTCCCAGAAATGCGTGCAAGCGCGTCGGCCGACTTGTCCGATATTTTTTTCGATTACTCGTTCCTCCGTTACCTTCTTTTCCATCCTCGTCGAACCGCGCCGCTTTCCAATATCGATACAACGGGCAATTTTCGTTCTGTCCTCGCTCATTCGTGACTTTCAACGGAGTCACGAATTGCTGCTCCGATTATAAGTTTGTAGAAAAATCGATGGGCGCGCACGAAAAATTTTCTTCGGGACGTATTCATTGTTGATTATCGCGCGGTACGAGTTCCGGCGATTGTTCCGGTTTGTCGTATATCGAGCGATCTCGCTCCCAAGTTCGTTCCAAGTGCAAAAAGATGCTGCTGCAACGGTCGCGATATATTTCGCAGATAAATTTCTTTCATTTTCAATAAATTTGCGAGCAAAAAAAGGCCACGTTCGATCGCTTCTCGCGTATAAAATCCGATGCGAGCACAAAAAGAGCAACGAGGCATTTCGGATAAGTACGTCGAAAGTGGAGCAACAAAAAACCAAAAAAAAAAACAAAAATTAAACAGCCGAGATCGGCGCAATCGCGGGTTCCCGCCGCGGGGACCGTCCTCGAACCATACTTTTTTCAATATATTTAAAAATATTATTTATTATAGCGATTTACAGTGCTTCGGGGGAATTATATCGGAGAAAGAGAATCCGGGAGAATATTTTGTTCGGATTTTCGTTCGTTTCGTACATTCGTCTTCGCGGGTTCGGCGGCATGTAATAGGCGTATACTGAAAAAGCAGAATGTACGCGCGCCTTCGGAACATCCGTGCGCAAAGATGAGAATTCCATCGGTGTTGCGCGCCGTTTCCATAGCTACTTCGGATGAGTTACCGGTCTTTGCACCACCTGGTCTGTGCCTCTTCTCCATCGCCTCTCATTTTACCTAACCACAGTATTCAATGCAAAACGTCATTCTTTCTCGTCAAGAGTTATTCTCTAACGAATAATGCGGAAAATTTTTATATATCCAGTATCGATAAATTAATAATTCGATTATAACAATGCCTCGTCACGATTTTATTATTTTCCATATCGAGGCATTCGCGCGCATTATTAAAATACCATTTGAAATTTATTCCAGCGAGTCATTAGCACCAATTGCTTCGGAATCGCCGGAGTTATATAAAAATCATGACACATTCCGACTGATTTTTTTTTTCTCCATTCAAATAAAGGATTTCGCGGCATGAAAAAAATCATTGCTTTCGAGATAAAAGTCTTTGGCTGAAACGACGACGAATGCGGCGATACGAATGTATGCGTAGCGCAATGCGCAACGAGTGTATACCACCTGTTCGCTCGTGGTTAGGGATGAACGCGAGTAGCGCTCGTTACGCCTCTGCCTCTTTTTTTTTCCTTTCCTCCTCCTCCTCGCGTTTCTCTTCTTAATTCCTATTTCTCATTTTCTCGTTCGGCCTATCGAGCCCGCCGGGCGAGCGGCCACAGCCTGCGGAATCTTTCTCTATATACTCGACGATCTCTATAGTCTACCGCGCGAGCTTTCCGTATACTATATATATGCTCGCACGGAGGATCGATCGGGAGAGCGAGCAAGAGAGAACGAGATGCGCGGTCTTTGCCTCCCCGCACTGTCGAATGAAACCGGTCCGCTTTCCTTGAACCTGCGGCGCCCCAGCCATTGACCGCGCGCGCGCGCGCTCTCTCTCTCTCTCTCTCTCTCGCAAAATTCTCTTTCGTATACTACACTATACTACTAGTCGTAAACCCCTTGACCGTCCTTCCTATCGGCCCGACGCCCCGCCGATGCTCAAACCATTTGCTATATTCCGCTCGCGCGCGCTCACTCGTTGTTTCATAAAAAATGTCGATCTTGTTGGAAAATATGTCCCGGTACGTGATATTTTTTTACTCGGTTCTTCGCACTCGGCAACTCATTTTTTCGCTTATAGGACGGGTCTGTATTAAACTTGTCCAATTGTTCGATAATTCGATGAAAAAACTAGTATATTATTGATACTTTTCGCGCTGGATATATTTTTCTGGTGTCCGCGACAGCGAGGCGACTCGCGAACGGACAAACCGGGGGAAATCAACTTTTCCGACAGGCAGTCGGAAAAGATCGAGCGCGTTTCACCGATTCGCCAGATAACGACAATTTCGCTTCGTTACCGCGACAATAAATGCGTCTATGCGCATCTTCATGACACGCATATTTCTGATGTCGAAACGCGATAAAGAGAGTCTCGTGCATGTCTGCTTCTTGGCCATTTGGTCGATATGCAAATGCTCCGTCGTCCTGAGAACATTATTCATGCATTTTCGTATTCGAGAGCTCTAAACGTTTTTTCTCTCGCCCCTTTTAATTGATCGAGCGAACCCCCCTTGACAATCGCAACACTCGCTCGACGCTCGCCGGTCAATGTGCTTCAACTGGAAAAGAAAGTCTTCATTATTGCGAAGCGACAAGTTCACGGTGAAATTTCTTAAATGTTAACAAAACATTATTTACGCCGCAAGAGCGGTTTGAAAATCTTGAGTGCGTCAATTATCACTTGATTAATCATAAATATCCGCCTATTTATATATAGCGCGGGGAAATTCGTAAAAGAATCGTTGATGATTCCATTGGTGAAACGGATTGATGCAAGCGACTTACCGAGATATGTGAAAAGCAGCGGTCCCTCGGGGGATACGGGGCCGGGGACCCTCCTCTCAGGTGTGCTCATCGCGTCGTGTTTACGGATATTCGTATCATCCTTTTGTTCATCAATAACGAGAGAAACATTGTATTTTCTTTTGTATATAGAGCTCTCTACTCCCAAAGATTTCCAACCAAAAATATCAGTGGATTTTCCATTAATCCGGTAAAAAATTGGTAAGTTGACAAATAGAGATGCGTTACGGTAAAATAATATCGCACAGTTGTCGGAATGAACGATCCTCGTTGCGTTGGACACGAGTCTCGTTTCGCTGTAAAGGTTTTCGAGGGAGTCGAGGGTGCGAGTACGGACGGTATTTAATTAACGGTTCGACTTCTATTTCCAGTGCCGATCCAAATTTTTTTTCATATGCCGGCTTATTTTTTTCCGCCATAAGAACTTTGATGATCCTCTGAATGATCAAAATTTCACGAAGCATGGAAACTTGACCTCTTAATCGAGATACAAAAATTGAGGAAAAGTAAACCGATGCTAGTGCTCTTGTGCGTTAATATTCGCAGTAGATGACAGAGATGGGAAAAAGTATAGGAAAAGTTGTCGGACACGCGGAACTGATCAAAGCTGGAGACCGTTCATTTCTTCTTGCTATGAGCTGCTTTCATTGGCACTTTTATCATTTTTATTTGATAACGATTGATTTTTATTTTGAATCCATTATATTTATATTATTCTCGTCGATTATTCGTTTCCTAGTGCTTGAATAAATTTCAGTTCTGATTCTCTACCGCTCTCCTTCACTGCGGTACAACGCTGGATGAGCTACCAGCACATAGTATAGGGAAAAATAAGTCATGATTTGAGAAAAACGACAATAATGGGACATGAAACGGAACGACGACGACGAGGAATAATACACGAGAAAAATCATAAATCAAGACACTCTTCTTTTAACTTTATTTATCCATGTGCTGCACATAGAATGAAAGAACTTTCGGAAAGCGTTTCGTAATATCCTTCTCCTATTGTTATCGCGTCATCATTATTATTTTCAGTCAGAAAATTGGGGTAGGTTCGAAGAAAGCGGCGGCCCACTTGCCTCCTTCAATGTTAATTCCATAGGTGGACAGTCGGAGTCTTCTTCCCAGCAACCGCAGGACCGAATAAAGTTGTGTATTTTTATTGATTAATAAGCGAGTCATGCGGCCTATTTAATTTTCTTTCCCGTAAAATATTATTTTAACATGCGCGAAGAGAATATATTTCAGTGACACAAGTTTCTCTCCAGAAAAAGGTACAAAAGCAAAATAATACGTTTGGATGCGCATAAATAATTGTCTGAAAGAAAATTTTTATAAAATAATGATGATTTTTCTTTTGTTATATTTGCGAGAAAAGGAGCGATTTCAGGGGAATGCATATATATGCACGAGGTGAAAACTCAATGGCACGAGTGGGACTATGTATAATGAAAAAATTATAAGGCGCGTGCATTAGGAATGGCTAATCGCAGGGTAATGATGTTTGCGAGGGAGATATAGGCCATGAGATACTTGGCGCTCGGTTGTAAGTACGAGCAGGTAAGATTAACGTACGCGCGCGGCGTCGTCGTATAGTACATAATGTCAAGTTGGCTGCCTATATGGGATCAGAACGAGAGCATACACGAGTATTTGCGAGTCCGTATGAGGCAGCAAATAATTCAAGAAATTGCCGGTGTTCGTTATTTTCCCCATCAACTCCTCGGCTGACCCAAAGATATTTCTCTCTATTTCTCGGGCGAGGACACTACTTCGACCGAGTATTTATATAAGCTTTGCCCTCGCGCACCAGTAGATGATCAGTGCGGCTCGTCAATCCCGTTTTCCTTCATCGTCCTTCATTGATGATACGGGGAGGGGGAGTAACCACGTTTCTTCCTCCATATCGACTACGTCACATTCGTCAACGAGTACACTCGATCAAGAAATTCTTGAACGATAGAAGTTTTTCGTTGTATCGCGCTGATGCACATCTCATAGCAGGTCCAGCAGGAGTCGTTAATTAAATTCGACCCAATAAATTAGCTGTGTCCAAGCGTTATTAGAAGTGAGCGTTGTCGAAGTGACTCGTTCGCGAGTATATTCGAGCGTATACGGCCAGTTCTTCTATCGCCTGCGTTCAATTCAAATTGCTCAAATCGCGTTTGTCATGAAAAAAAAAAAAACAATGTATATTGGAGACATTGGCCCTGGAATACACCTCTAATTAATGTTCTACTCGATTAAACGGTATAGATACACCCCTTGCTTACACAAAATATGAGGAATAAAAATAATCGTATACGGGAAGTGAAAATAAACGCGGAAGCCCAAACTCGCATGGTTGCGCTATACCGAACGAAACGTTCGTTTCACTCTGCTCGAGCGTATTTTATCTGGCACAAGAGAGGTTCTTTCGTTGTACGGATACCCGGAGAATATCTTTTGGGTTGCCGGAAGTCTTTTGCTTATATTCTCGAATGAGCAAATCGCGTCCGCTATATACAATCTCGTAACGGAGCAATCTTGCCATATACTCGCCGGTCCGGTTATATATACTATTTTCATTACTCCTGATAAGGGAGAGACCGGGGAAAAATTCTGTGTTTTTTTTTAAACTTGCATTTTTTTCAATATTCCCTTTACGAATAGTCGCTGAAAATATTAATGTAAAAGTTAATGTTAGACGCGTATAGAAATGCCAAAATTGGAGGTTCCAATGTCAGCAGCCGGATAAGAACGTTTCGGCATTCACGGTACAGCAGAGCTCATTTGCTCTCATTTTTAATATATTGTCGTTTAACGCTCATATTTTTCAATCGCAATTTATATCCACATATTGGTTTTCTCGTATTAGCATTCTCCCTTATTCCACGATAAAATAAAATTTTCAATTTTTTCGAAAGGGTAATTATATATGCAGCTTGGTTACTTTACCAAAAATTGATGCAAGCATTTCTTTTTCTTCTCGAAGTTGTTGATTGGACTATAATAAATGATATTCCGTCGGGGGAGGCTGACATTTTCCATAAAAACCGTAAGTCATGGGGTTTTTAAATTTTTGGAAAAACGTTATAAAATAGGGTATATTTGAATATTTTGGAGTTTACATTAGGACAGGTGCTGGACACGCAAACACTAGCTCGCGCGTGCGCGCGCCTGGTCCGCGCACCACACATCGTGCGTGTGTGTCCGGAACGCCTTTCGCATGATTAAGCGTGTCTGGAATTTCGTAAACTCTTTGATTTTCCAAAACATTAGACTCTCGCAATATTTTGCTACTTTTCCCACGTTTACTGTAGTTTCACCGTGAAACAACTTTTTGGTTCCACCTTTTGTTATCTAAACAAGCGCTCGTCCGCTTCCGAATGCTCGAATTTTGGCTCATTCGTATTTTTAACTCAGCCGAGGAGGGTATTTCTTTGTCGCAACTGTCGTAAACCAGTTATCGGCTGTATCTTTTAAAAGTGCGTGCGGACAATCTATATTTACATTTCAATTTACTTACAATCCAGGTAATTAATATTTTCATTCAAACGTATTTACACATCAAACGTATCCACTGCATCGACTAATTCGTATTGTTGTGTAAAAAAAAATAAAAAACAGTCCATCTTCAAATGAACGCACAAAAGCAAAATTCGAAATAATATTTATATTTTATTGAAAAATTCTTTCGAGACGTTTTAAATATTTAAAAAAAGGAATTTGTGTAGAAAAGACGAAGCGAGCAATCTTCTAAAAAAAGAGATCAATAAAAATTGTTTTGAAAAAACGAAAGAAAAGTTTTGATTTTGTAATGGAATAAATTTGAGGAAAAATTTCGAAAGTATGAAAAAGAATTTTGAAATATTCTTCAACGAGGAGATCATCGGGGTTTAGCGGTAATGTTCATTTTCCAAATTCGAAAAGCAGAGTTTCACTCACCGAGTCTACGCTTTTCATTTTGCCATCGAAAAAAAACGCTACTTTTTCGGGAGGATGTTCCGTTTCGCTCGGTTGTTTCACTTTGGCTCACTCTCATCAATAAATAATTGAATAATAATTATCACAACTGCTGATATTTATTTTATTTTTCTTATGTTTTTTGATTTTCCAATGATCGGACTTGAAAGTCGCGTGAGTTTTGTTCTTTCCAAAACAACTTTTGCTTTCTCGCGATGTGCATACGAAAAAGGATAGTTGACGATACACGTATCAAGGCGAACTTCCGCGGTTGTTGAATTTGGCAACGTCGAACCCCGTAAGAATATATTATCGTAATCGCAATATATCATAATGGTTTTACTTTGCAATCGCGTTGCCGCGCGGTAAATTTTTTATTCTTATTCTATGCGCGTTAACTTTCAATTTCTAGATCGTTCTCGGTTCTCTTATATTTTCATTTTATTATTGTCCTTTCACTCGTAAACAATGAAGTCTTGAGAATCCAGCATTTGGATATTTCCGTGTTTTCCCCGACAAATTGCCCGGCATCGGGTGTTATTAAAGGCGTCGTAAAAAAAAAAAAAAATAAATAAAAAGACTGAAAGACGAATACGCGTAGTAGAGGCGCATTTAGTTATCTCGCGAAGGAAAGGCGCGACGAATAACAGAGGCGGTTTTGACGTAAAAACCCATTGTACTCGCGAAGACGTGAATTCTCATTCGAGTGACGTCACCCTGCTTTCGGTCCTTCTAATCACTCGCCGTTGAGGTGCGCGCTTGTGAAATTCTTGCTGATGGAACACTTCCACCGCCCGTACAATTGTTTTCGTACGTCTTTTACGCAGTTACATTTATGTTTTGCCATTATGCGCGAAACACCACCACAATAGAATCGTGCTAGTATATAGACGAGAGTTCGCATCAAGGGAAATACGCCTGTAGTATATATAGGATTTTTCTTAACGAACAATTGCTGGTCATGCGAGACGGAAAAAAAATAAGCGCGATTGCCGCTCTCGATCGAGTCTCGAGCCGTCACATCCGTGCGCGGACGCGTTTGTCATCATACCGACGATGAGTGTCTATTTTGCCTATTTTGATTACCGGGTTTGTACCTAGTAGTAGCTAAATTAAATTAGGCAATATTCTTCTCGCATGCAAGCCCTCTCGCAGGTGCGGCAACGTATCGAATATGTATATATGTATGTAGAACAATCTTGAGGAAACGCGTTTGTCGTTGCACCAACGAAATATTTTCAGTCCTAAATATTTCGTTCGCGAAATATTGCGCAATACGGATCTCATTGTTTTTAATTCGTGTCTCTTTTGTCTAATATTTCCATATGCGCATAGACAATAGTGAAACGCCACCGTAAGGTGCGTGACCGAGAGACGCGAACAATATATTATTACAATATTATACGTCCACATGTCTCTTGCATACCTCAAGATTAATGTTATAGCTCGATCGCAGCCTCGCTGGCAATGGGAATAACTTGGATCGATGGATGCGCGGCGAACGACGAGAAAATCCGCCAACGAAGAAAGTTTCGTTCGGGCAAAGTAGTCTACTATACGAAAGGTTTTTATACGTATAGAGCCCCGCGCATCGAAGCGGTAATTAAAAACAAAGTTCAATGACACGAGTGCAAGGATGAATTGCTGCGGCAAATATCGTTCGGCCGCTCGAATTTGGGCTGCCCCTCCCTGTAATATAGCACCAACAATGTGTGATCGATATTTTCCTTCCTCCCTGCTGCATGTCGCTTCCAACGGTCGCGCAGCTGAGAAATACGGTATGACTGCCGCGGTGTATTCCGGTAGTAGTACGCGTACGACCTTTTGTCGATACTGCATGCTTCTCATATCGCGAAACATATATATGTATATTACAATTGGATTTTCAGGAGCCTCGGATAGGGAGAGAAGTTTAAATTTATTGATACGATCCGCGAATTAAAAACAAAAGCTCTGATAATAAAGTAGCGATCTTACTACTAAAAATGTTTCGATCTTACTCTCGTTGCTGACACTCTCGAGGATAACTATAAATAACGTATAGTAAGAAGACGAAGCGCGAAAACTTTCATCTTTCGCGTTTACAGAATTGTTTTCATTTTCATCGTCGTGCCATGTGGAAATAAATAATTACGCTTGTGTATTTAGGAGCCATCTCGTTTTTCTCGTAAACAAAGCCATACAAATATATAGCCGCGGGGTATGGTGTACATACCTACTCACCGCTGCCGCGCGTTCATCTATATACATGAAATAGAAATAATTTATTCGACGATAAATTTTATTGCAGCTTGTAACAACCTATATTTACGCCTCGAAATAATTTTTTAGTTGATGATGAAAAAGTATAGTATACGATTATCGTTTCATTACCGCGTGGATGTTGAAAAAACGATAGCGTAAAATCATGCGAGAATCCTTTGACGAATAATATCGAAGATCGCTTGGCCTCATTTTTGTTTTTTCTTTCGCGCACTGTTTTATTTACTAAAGTTATTAATTCCTACAACAGAAACTCTATATTTATTGTGCAACTCCGCATCTGTAAAACAATACGTTGTAATTATTGCAGCTGCTGCTTCGTCATAAGTATACGCACCCGCGCCCGCTTATTCGTTGTAGTATTTCTACATACCTCAAGAATTTGAGAGTTGAGAGGCCAACGAAAAGAAGAATTCTCTTTGGGAAAGCTCAATATGGGGGTCGTCCTATAAGACCACCTCCCCCAGGCCGAGCGGCGAGCAGACCGCGCGCGTGCATCCTTCTCGCCTGCTCCTCTCGTGCACCCATAATTAAGATGAGAAATATTAGCAGTGAAAGTACAAACTCCTTCGGGCACTTTTCTTTTTATTTTTCTTTCTCTATATTTCTATGGTACAACGGGTGTCCGAACATTCGCAGCTTTGGCTGTCTGTAGAATCTCGATATAGTATAATATAAATTTGGTCGTTTGGTTTCGATAATGACCTTTTGCCATTATCGAAAAGATCAGCGAGTCGCGGGAAGGTCCTCAAACGATAATAATTACTCGAATTTCGAGTAAGAAAAACGATTGATCGACCAATACAAAATCCATTTTCATATTTTTTTATACACCGGCCTGCATGAAAAATGATGGCGCATAACGGTCTCGTGACATTTACGCGCGTATCGCACAAAGTAGGTACTTTGCTCCTGGGCGCGCTGTTATAAATAATGAAATATAATGATACACCTCGCTCATTTTCGTTAAGATGGCTTTTGTTCTGCAACTTACGTGTCGCATGAAAAACATGTACTTGTGCCGAGAAGATGAAATAAGCAGGTTCGTTCGTCTTTTGTTAAATTTTAAATAAATTATCGTCATTGCGCCATTTCATCGTCATGAAATTTTTATTTCAATCAACATATTTTTGAAATATCAATACGGAAGATTAAATGATCGATAATCCATTACGAACAGTGCTGTACGATTCGGATATATATTACTTATATTATATTATATTGCACATTTGCGAAATTCGGTCGAATCAATTCGCTACTATTTTGAAGCAATTCTCCAATAAACTTCCTCTGTAAATTCAGAATCCTTTGATTATATTTCCTTCTTCATTTGGATCCTTTGTTCTATCAAGGAAAACGAGAGAAGCGAGCTTGAATCTGGCACTCTCATCTCGCGAATGAGGCTTCTACCTGCTCGAGACTATACTTGCGACGATTCCTTCACTTGAAAATCAAATTTATTCATTTTTCTTTTTAAACGACACATCATTTATTCTGCTACTCAAACGAATTCTGAACGTCTCTCGTAAATAGCTCAATTTCATTGCCAGCAGGGTCAAATGTTTTTCTTCGAACAATCGCTTCTTTTTTTTTTTTTTTTACTGCTCGCACGCATACGTTTTGCCTTGTTTCATAGCTCATAGTCCGAAATTTTCGACCCTTTTTTAAAAAAACTTTGTATAATAAAAATTTTGTCAAAATAATGTATAAATAATATTCATTGAAAATGATGAATTTACCGTGTGTCCAAATGTTGGAAACATAAATGCTGCGTTAACTCAATTATACACGCGGTTTTCGCTCTCTGATGAATAAAATAATTGCGAAATTTAACTTTTCATACTTGTATACTATATGCATGGGTTTTCACACATACTAACAGCAACGATATTCCTTCGATTCGCGACTCAAGGTTTAGGCGCGCGCGCGCGCGCGCCTGTGCGCGCGTGTGTGTACGTACATGTGTTGCGTGAGAAAACTCACATTCCCCGTGTGAGGCCCAGCGCGCGAGAAGAAGCAGGTTGCATAATTAGGAATTGCGATGTTGAGCTCGGGTCACATCGTTATGTATCACTCTGCCACTTTCGTACTATTCGCAGGTCTTTGCCTAACGTAATATGCACTTTATCGTACGCGTACGGGATGGAAGTTGAGCTAATTCAGAAACGCCCTTTCCGAACCGACTTTTTTCGCTTCCTTTTTATAAACAAGGTTTTATATGCGTATGCTTCGTTTATCTTTCCGCATATGATATTTTTTTTCGTTAAAATCGTCTAATCCGTACATGCGCCTATATCGATTATTTATTGATTTCTATTCTTCGGGGGGTTCAACACCACTTTTCGTGCAGCCAAAGTGAAAAATTCCAATAATAAATGTGGACGCGGATAAGGATTGAACATGTAATACAGGCTGCGCTTGCGGAGAGTCAACAATTTATCTGACTTCGTGCATGCCAGACATGAAAACACAAGAGTCGGTGCCATGGGAAAGGTCACGAAAAATCTTCACAGTGCAACTCCATACCGTTCACAATACACTGTATATACGTAAGACACATGTGCTTCCATCAAATTGCCGTATATGGTATGCGATTTTCTGTGTAATGAGTTGTAACAGCATTTTCACACTCCGAATAGGATGAAATTTGTTTATTTGTTTACATCGTGCCGATCAAAAGCTATTTTGGCATGATTGTTTTTTTCACTTTACAAATCGCAATGGCGGTTTATTAAAAAAGTTATCGAAAACAGTAAAGACTCTCTGCGGAAATGACTTGTCATAACATAAATGTATCTACTGATCTCAGATTTACATATCTCTATACTACGTTCGTTTTCATTTCAGAGGTTCAGGACGCATTATGCTCGAACGTATCCTTCATATCCGCAGTTGTCTTCCTGCTTTTTTTTTTTCTTTTATAGAGAGTAAACTCTTTTCACGAACCGCTACTACAATACGAATAGTTTTCATTTCATTTCGATGTTTTTTTTTTTTCTATGAGATCGAATCGCATTTATATTAAAATGCTTATGTTTGGTACTCGACCTCCGGACACGCGCGCTGCCTTCGACGCGCTTTCTGAAACAATTTTTTTGCAAATTTTCACAGTTATCTATTATATTTTTGATGCCACATTGAGATCGTTCGGGCATACGCGCGCCGAATCGCACCCATATAATCCACGCGTACTCGAATAGCTGTGCGAATGCGCGAATAACTTTGATATTATAGCGAAAACGCATCGTAATGAAAGTGAAAGCTTCCGAATCAAAGTATTGAAGCACATTATTGCTGCCCGGAAATTGGTTCCTCGTCATACGTATATAGCTTTTATCTATAGCGTAGTTGTTATTGAGAAGGAAAATGCTTTTTGCTAACTATATAATCGTCACGAGTTCGTAGGATGAGGGGAAGGAAGATACGTGGGAGAGAGGAGAGAAATAATTGGCCACTCGTAGCGCGCGTCACTCCGTTGATATCAATGGACTGAATAGTATTATCGATGAATAACGGGGGCGTGGGAGGCGTTAATCACGGTGGAGAAACTTGAATATTTTTCCAGCACGTCGGAATGCACGAAAAGGATGCGCGCCCAGTGAAACGTGTCAAACGTTAAGCAACGTTCGTCAACAGTAAACGTGAGTTATACGAGAGAGATTGGTATAACGCGAGGGTGAAAAATATTGAAGAATCAACGCGAGAGAAAAAGATGCGTGTCTTGCTGAGTCTTATATATTTTGTACGCGCGGTGAAAGACGCGCGCATGATGAGTTCTCTCTTCGTCGCTCCGTCCCTCTCGTTCTCCCGTATGGTCTTCCGTATATGGAACATCGGACATTTGAACGGCAAAAAAGTGTCTCTCCCATGTACGCATATAGATACGCGCAATTTCTTCGAAAGAGGCTCTCGCCGCTACTTATAAGACCCGCGCCTTATCCGCATCACACGGTAATCGTGGATAAAAAAAGTACAACGAAAACAATCAACTTGGAATCGACTTGATGCGCGCGCACACGCGCAGCGAGGAACCCAACATACCGCATTGTTTACAAACGCGCTTCTTAAAAATAAAATAAAACAAAAATCTTTTTGCATTCCGCATATATTTATTTCAAGTTTCGGTCTCAATTTTAAAATATTTATTCAAACGTTTACTCGCTTACTGTTTGGAATTTAAAATACTTTTGACAACATCGTATATATATGCACCGAAACGTCTTATATCTTGTGATTTTTTTTTCACTGAAAATTTGAAATTTTGTCGTTGAAGTCGTTGCGAAGGAAAAGAGAGAAGGAGCAACATATATGTACGGAATAAGGGAAACTCTTCGCGGACCGCATTTTCTTCTCTCGTAACTCGCGCACCACGAGCGTTAAAACATCGATGGTCCCGGCATTTCGCTGGAGGCAACAATTTGCCGGTATAACTGCGTAAATCTCGAAAGATATTTTACGAGCATCGTCCGCTCGCGCGCGCATGCATGCAGCACCTTTCCCGCGCGTCTTATATCCTCGCTCGCCTTTTCATTCTTACGCTTTTTTTTCTTTCTTTTTATTCTTCGATATTTTTTGCCTCTTCCAACAAAGCCACATCCCGGAAGAATACGCTTCTCAAAGTTTATACCAATTTTCTTTGTCCTCGCGGAGCCGCGATATGCGAAAGCCACTAAATAAAAGGAAGATTTTTCATTTTCGGTTCCTATCCTCTCTTCGGCCTCCTTGCTTTTCCTTTTTTCATGCTAAATACAATGAGGGCTCTCGGTGAAAATAAAATTTTAGAAGGATTGTACTATTTTTGACAAGGAGAGAATGAGACTCGAATGAAAGATGTATTTCTTGAGAATTATCTGAATTACGAATGAGAAGTGGCGCCGCGATATCGACCGAGAATAACAAAATAAGAAAATAAAACATTATTGCGATAGTGGTAATTAGAAAAAGAATAGAAAGCGTCGATGCGACAGCCGGTTTAGGGCGTCGCGAATAAAAGAGACAAAAAAATTAAGTGAGTGAACCTATTAGGTCCCTGTCGTCCATGTATAGTAGGTTTTATTATATTATAGCACACGGTTAAATGCACGCAACCGAGATGGTCGCACCGATTTTAGGACGTAACTCGGAGACATTTATCGTAACCGCGGTGCACGATCGATTTATATGATTCGCGGTTCAAACTATATCACCTATTACGACTCATCGCGACTCGCAACGTTCGCGTCTCTCATCAAAATCTCCTGCGGTGGAAGAATTTCAATGTATAGATGATAGAAGCATGTGAAAAAAAATAAAGGAGACTCGGAAACTCTCTTCGCGGATCACTCCTCTGGCAGCAGGTATATATATATAGTCGCGAGTGTTATATCGAAGCAAGAGTCAGTGACCCCCTGACACACATCCAACCAACGTGACTACCTGTACATATGCGGAACCACGTTGAAACGCACAATGCGTTAACTCATTTCTTTATTTCTTTACTCGCACTTGGAACAAACGCGCTCGCGATCTCGTTCCAGATTAAATTTATTCGCCCGCAAGTGAAATTCGTTCGGATATCAATTATTTTGGTCAACTCGTGATCGCATTCAGAAAATGGTAGTCCGGATCTCACATTTCTATATACTACGTATATATAAAAGACGCGAGGAAATTCTCGTCCTAGACAGCTGCTGGCTCCATACGAGATGAGTTGTAAAAAAGCACGGAGAAAGGCCATCATTAAGGTCCGGCACTCTCCGAGCGCGGGCAAATTCATCCCGTCAATTTACAAATGGAAAAAGGCGATACCTCTTTTTTTTACAAATCGAATCGAGGCACGGATCTTGGCGGAGTATATACGCCTCGTTCGCCGTAGAATCTCGCAATCGTAGAGCCGAGATTATTGAAAAATCGCGTCGTCCCGTTCAAAATGATGACCCTATTTTTTCAACTGAGTAAAAGTGGCGAAAGTCTCGCATGAAAATCGCTATATCCGCTCGATTTCCATTCGGACTGGATTTTTTTTTCCTCAACCGAGTCACCTATAGTGCGCAGTCATCGAATACATTCTTGCGCGAACTGGTTCGCTGGACGCTCGAAGTAGATAACCCGAAGTAATACCTCGTTAGCCCATCATCATACGCGGCTCAAAAAATTCCAACGAGATTGGTTAAGGGGGAGAGAAAAGTGAACCCGTTCCAAATGCGTTATAACGATGACAGTTCGTCACACTTGATCCTTTTATCCAGTATATTTTTCTTTTAGCGCTGAGTGCGATATTGCTTCGCACAAACTTGAAAAAGGACGAATCGCGTCGAACGCGTGTTTCAAACGCTCGTGTCTGTTTCATGCGTTCGATCCTCGGTCGAATCCATTCCGGGTTGCCGCGGTATTATATAATTTTTGAATACCTCGTCGTCGTTGTGCTACTCGTGAATGCTCCTTCCGCGAGTTATCATTTTTCGCTCCGTTTCTCCGTCCCGTCGGTGTACATATTTGTCGATAGTGCGTAGCCCGCATCGAGAGGACCATTACCGCCTGCTTTATGATCGCGTATATTACAATCATGCGATGATGCGCGGTATATGCGCGCGCTCTTGTGCGATACTATTTCGCATCGGGCACCTCTGACTCGTCGCAATATAAATATTGGCATAACTGGAATAATTTCTTCGGGTACTCCTCCATATGCGTGTGCGCGGCGCGCGCGGCAAACTATTGTCATTTTTCACTAATGTCGATAAATAATCATCGACTTTCGAAATAACCGTCTTACAATGTTCATTATAATTTCCCTGGCTCGGATCATTCAGTAACTTATTATTTATACCGCGCGTCGCTGGACTTTCGGACGTCGAAAATATATCACATCAATGTAAATTCTTCAGAATTCTTCAGACGCGCGCGAACATTGAATAATTGAATCATACAATTGGCTCAACGGCTTTTGGACATTATCACTTTCGGGGTTTCGCCTGACCAATATCCGACGTACACGTATAAATATTGCTCGATCTATAAGCTGCAGCGAACGAAGCAGAGTCGTGTATCGACGATGAGCTATGTGCTCTCGTCGAACTCTCCGAGCTTCGAGCAGTCTCATACTCGAGCCAATCGCCGTACCGATACGCGCTCAATATTTTCATATACGGGGGTGTACCAAGAGTCGCTTATCAAGTGCATCAGGAAGAAGAATAACGAACGTCGTTTTCGTCTTCGCGCAGCCAGCGGCACCAAACATGAATTTAATCTTTCCGCAGTATATATACAAATCTCTGACTCGTTGTTTCGGATTTTACAAAACATCATCTTATATCGGAGAATTCCTCTGATTGAGCACACACAGTTTTAACATCGATTCTTCTCAGAATTAATCCGCTTTTCTTTTGTCGGAAATGATTCTCCTTACCCCCGAGGCTTTTTTCATCGCTCCTTTCTCGCTTCCTTTTTTCACTCTCTGCCTGAGTAAGACACTCGGCACACCTTTCTTTTCCCGTATCTCGGCGTTTTTGCACAAGACTCGCGAGCGATGTTTGCTATCAAATGGAGCGATCGACTCGCCGCTACTCGCACACCATTATAGCCCTAAGAGCTCTGTGCTGCCTCGGTGTGATTCCGTCATCGATAACGATTCTAGCTTCTCTTGTTTCGTACCTCCGCTAGCTCTTCTCTCGCAGAAGCACCGACTGCTCTCTCCGACCTTCAACGCGCATGCATGTACACAACGATTCGATCCCGGTGTACGCTCGCCCGAAACGCGTTCCGATGCTCTTTATTTCCGCATTTTCAATCGCCATCTT
Source organism: Venturia canescens (assembly GCF_019457755.1). Classification (NCBI taxonomy): domain Eukaryota; kingdom Metazoa; phylum Arthropoda; class Insecta; order Hymenoptera; family Ichneumonidae; genus Venturia; species Venturia canescens. The sequence continues at coordinate 371,340 of NC_057421.1, read as the reverse complement.
CTCATAATCATGTGTTTTGACGATCGCGCGCGTATCCTCTCATCTACCGCAAACTTCTCGCGACTCTATCGCAAACAAAATCGGGCGTCGCTTTGATACATGCGACTCGCGCGCGTATTTGAAGATTATTCTCATCACCGCTCTATATTATAGAGAGCTAGATCGCGAGTTATTCATTCGTTATCATCGGATTGCTCTTGAAACTATGATACGCGTGTGAAAGACTAGGCTCGGCTCTCCGATTATTGATCGCCACAGATTCGATAACATTATTACACACACACACACGCACACGCACACATCTAAATCCTGAGTTGAAGAATAACGGCACACGTATACGTTTTCTCGCAGAGATAAATGAGAATAAAGAGCGTTCGCGACCGCGTGAGAAGATTAAAACACGCGGCACCAGTTTCGAAAGTTATGCGATAAATAATAATAATAATAATAATAATAAGCGAATTTACCCCGCGATTATTACAAAATTGTGCCCCATGGACGTTATTTCGTGCTATCCGATCCACCGGATCCTGCTTCATGTAGATATGCTTAATTTTATCTTTGCTCGTTAAAACTTGATTGAACAAAAGCAGATAATAAATATGGCGACGTCCTCTCTCGGACGTCCTAGTTTTATCCTACATACATTTTTCGTTGACGGGATGCATATTTAAGAATATGTTGCTACGGATTACTAGTATATAAACATGTAAGGGAATATGGGGCAAAGTGGGCACCCTAAGCGATTAAGCTATACATGTATCGATTTACATATGGTCTTTCGTCTACTATTGTGTCCAAAAACTCAATCCCCATGCTTATTTTCCATATCCTTAAAAAAAAAAAATTATGGGGCAAAGTGGGCACCTGCTCCGAGAAAAAAAAATGCTCAAATGACAATTTAAACTAATTTTCATACATATGTACAATCAAATTGGACGAAATTTGAATTTTTGAAAAAAAAAAATGAAAACGGGGCAAAGTGGGCACTTTGTTGCGAGGAAAAATTTTTATGCCCCTTTTTTTTTTATAATGAAATTTTGGAAAGAGGAAGTTATTAAAATTGTGAATGTTCGCGCTTACCTCCATTTGGCAAAACGCAACTCGCATAGTAATCACCCGTCTCAAAATATGAATTGTACCTTTTCATGTGCGTAGTTGATTTGAAAATTAGTTTTAAGAATAAACATCATCCGCACTGTTAAAAATGTTACGAAATCACTGCATCGCGTCACCTGAAAAACATTGAAAGAAAATGAGAAACCAAACACTGCAAGGAGAAGAACGCAGCCCCGATCCAATCTCACTTTCGATGAAAAATTCCAAATTTTTTGCCATTGGACCCATTTTCCTTCCCTCATCAGAAACTTAGCTCTCAACTCTAAATATCTTTCTTTCACAGAAAACTAAAATAAAAAAAATCAACAAAATCGAGAAAACCGAAGAAGAAGCCCGCTAAATTTTCGTCATGCGCAGGTGTCGACGATGATGACGTCAGTTACCGATGCGATTTTTGTAATTAATACAAATAAAATAACCATTTCGTAAAATTACAAATTTTACAAAAAAGGTAATGAAACGTTTCGATATTAGGATTTTTTAGATCCTCTTCTCTCACGTAGGAGAAGTGTCAGTGTGCAGGTTCGTGCACTGACCGGCGGATTTTTACCAAGAGCGGGTAAAGCCTTCCGATTTCGCCATCTTGCAATTCGAGGAGCTTGGCTCGAACTCGACCTTCAAGAACGGATACTTTCGTCCGGTATAGGAGCATCTAATGCTCTACATTGCTTTCTCGCTACGCAATCGGGCTTAGCCTCGCTAAAGCGTACTGCGAGAAGCAATATTCTCGTTATCGAGAAATGATGGGCTCCTTTATAACTTTGTTTTTGTACAATTTTGGTAGGAATAACGAGGAGGTTGGGAGCCTTATTGTCGTACGGGCGGTGCTCCGCTGACGCGAGAGCGCTCCGTCCGTAGCCCTCTGACAGACTTCTGTCAAACCAGAAATCGTGCCAGCGGGTAAGGCTGTCCCGTTACAGTAGATTTTCAATTTTTATATTTAACATTTTCCAAGTTTTTCGTTGATTATCCCAAATTAATTGAGCAATAACACATAAAAACTTGTAGAAGTGGTTATAGAACCAGAATCTGAGTTGAAAAAAAAATGTTGAAAATTATTTTTTTCTTCACTTTTGGAAGTGCCCACTTTGCCCCGTGTGCTCCCACTTTGCCCTACATTCCCATATATCTCGGTCCTTTTATATCAGCTTCTACCTTTAGTTTTATTGATGAGACTCAAAAAGTCATCGTAGATCGAAAATTTTAAAACGACACTTTCTTGTATTTTGTTTTTGACTATTATTCGATGCAGTGTTTATTGACACGCACTGCTCGAGGTACGACGACGCGTAATGCGCGGTGCATATCCAAAGAACGGCGCGGACAGCAATTTAAGAGGCCGTCGTAATAACGATAAGTCAGATAGGATATAATGCCCCGAGATCTTCCCCGTTTCGGAATTCGACCACGGCGCAACGCAGCTTCCTAGAAAAAATCATCTCCGCAACGTCTCGAGTTACCGTAATGTACAGTAATATTCATCGTCGCTGGACAACCTTATCGCCGGGCGCAGGTCGATAACATCGCACGCATAATCTTATTTATTTTTCCGCTCGTTTTACACGTTCGAATGCTGTACGCGGCGGCGGCGGCGGCGGCGGCGACGGCGACGGCGACGGCGACGGCGACGGCGACGGTGACGGCTGATATAGCAAAATTCGAACGTTTTTCCGATGAATTTTTTTGTGGCTCATCAAAAAGGATCAAAGTGAGAAATATGCTTCGTATATCGAATTGTCAATGAGAGTATATTATATAGAAAAAAGCACATGGAATAATATACCGTTGTTTCGTCGTTGGAACAACTCGTACAGGTATACTCGGGCTGCGACGCGTTGAAAATATTAGGCGCGGTACGAGGCTTTCACCGTGCCACTCACGTATATACGTACCCGTTGTAAAATATACGCACGAGCATGGATATACATAAACCGGTGAAATTATGTAAAAAGTCCAACACCCGGTACCTTCGTCGACGGTATACCTTCGAACCTTGAGCTAATTCTGCAGCAATGTACTTTTATGTATCTTAACATTCGACGAGCATCATGTATATAATTTGGTTCGTGACGCACGAATTCATCAACGCGGTTTCGTGCGTGAATAATTCGCGTAAAAAATAATTTACATGTTGGCAATGCTATGCTGGTAAGCATAGACACTGTGCAACTCATCCTTTGATATAATTTTTACCTTATTAAAATGACAGCTTCAACGGACAGCCCAAGTTTCTGAAGGGGATGGACTTTCGAAACTATATATATCCTCGAAATTATGCCTGCTCTACAATATTCTGGAGCAACCGATATAATTTTTAATGCAGCCTGTCCGTCCATATTAGCGCGCGGCGACAAGTGTTGTTTCTAAACGTCCCCAAGCACGCGGCAGGTCCCGCCGTGAAAATCGTTGTAACACGTTCGTGTCCACAGGCTCGTTAAACAGCAGCACGATCGATGGGTATAACGGTCTTTCAACGCTGGGATCTTCCTGCTCGTTTTATATTATTCTACACATGCGCGTGTACCGCGATCGTCGTCGAGTATTCGACGATTCGTTTCGAGTCTCTCACGCAAGAATTCTTTGACGACGACTCGCGTATGATGCGGACGCGTTTATACCACATAGCCCCAGAATATATGAGAGAGCCGCAGCGGCTCTTTGCGCATTTGTCCTTGCCACTGAAAATTATTTGTTTGGAATTATAGTTCGTCTCGCATTGATCCATAAAGACTCGAAAGCGGTGGCATAAAATCTTCGGTCCACGCTCTATATTAATACGCATTATCAACAGATCAATTTGTTATTCATTTCTCATATGATAAAAATTAAAAATACTCGGCCGGTTCCTCGCAATATTTTACACGAATTATTCGCGCGCATAATGTACCGCTCGTCGCTTTCGATAACGCGTTTCTCACACTGGTAGGTATACAATAAATAAAAAAAACCGAATGTGTTGGGTCGAGGATGGAGGACGGGTGCTCGCCGTGCTCGAATCGGAGCTCTCGATGCACCGGAGTAGACGTTCGAGTGACCTACTGCCGGTCTTGTCCACTGAATTGCTCTTCTCTAGGAGCGTCCCGAGCTACCGTCCAGCAGGCGACTCGGCGAGTTGACCGTTTACTCACCTTGACACGAATTACACTAGAGAAAACTCGACTCGCAAATGTGGATGCAGCGGTTCGCAAACGGGAGCAGGATCTTTGGAATTTACGTGAAACTCGAGAATATCGTTGTGGTGAACAAACAACCATGATTTTCTTTTTGACCGTTCGACGCGTCGTTAAGAAACTCTCGGATGTGCCATTTGTTGACCCAACTATATACGAGATCTCGAGATTTTCTAACCATGACCGCTCGGGTGTTGGAACAATCGCGCGCCGGAAACCGTATACCGTGATATATGAAACATTGCTTCGTAATTGCTGATTTTAGGTCTGGACGATCGTCGAGCGCCTCGAGCACGGGGACCGGTTCATCGGCCGGTGGTGCTCCCGGAACCGGAAGCACCAGCGACGGTAGGATGGCCGTCATAGGGGTTACCAGAAATGTGCGATTGCGCCGCGGCTATCCCGGCTTTGGTTTTTCACTCAGAGGCGGCCTCGAATACGGGGCTGGATTCTACGTCAGCGATGTCGAACCCGGAGGCGAAGCTCATAAAATGGGCTTGAGGGTACGAGAGACTCCCTTTACAACTCTAATCGAAGCATGTTACATTATTTTTCGAATGTAAAAATTTTCGATGTTTACACCTTCTTACCGAGTTTGACGTTTATTCGTGCACAGGTAGGAGATCAAATCTTACGAATGAACGGACATCCTGTTGAAGATGCCGTACATCGCGAAATCGCTCTTTTGGCGAAACATCGACAGGACTTGGTACTCAAAATTCGAAGCGTCGGCATGATACCCGTCAAAGAGTAAGTTTACAAAGATTTTTTCGTGTCAATCCATATCACTTAATATTGCGTCGTTCGGACTGGCTGTCCGTTTACGCGCGGGCTTCCAAACATTATTTTTCTCACATTCAGTTATTCCATCTGCTTTAGTAATCCCAACGATCCGGTAACGTGGCATATGGTTCAGCAGCAACATCACCAACAACAACAACAACAACAACAACAACAGCAGCAGCAGCAGCAGCAGCAACAACAACAACAACAACAACAACAACAGCAACACCACCACCACCACCACCAGCAGCAACTGCAACAACATCCGCTTTACAAGGGAACCGCCGCCGTCGCCCCGTCTTACAACCAAGTCCGTCTTAGAATTCATGTTGGCGAAAAGGGACGACTCGGTTGCGGAGTTTGCAGAGGAATCGTCCCGGGTCTCACGGTTCAGGTAAAACAAACTTTTTATTAAATAATTATACTTGAGCGGAAAGAAAAAATAGTTTTATCAACGATCGAATAATAAATGGCTACTCAGGGAACTCGCGAAGGTGGACCAGCTCGGGCCGCCGGTCTCAAAGCCGGTGATGTAATAATCTGGTGCAACGGTCAACGTCTGACAAATATTCCATTCGAGCGAGCTATCGAGGTGATGCGAGGTGCCGATATTCTCGAGGTCGTTGTCAATCGACCGGTAATTACGCATCCACCCTACGATCATCCGACAATACGCGCTTCCCCCGGTTACGACATGACTCGCTCTTTTGGACCGTACAATAATCCTCCCTCTGGCATTATAAACTTGAAGTAAGCCCCTCTCTTTTCGATGCTTCGTCAATTCTTTCATACTTATCATTTCGTTTACGAATCTCATTCATTTTCTTTATAAACATAATGAAAATTTTCATTTTCCATTAATAATTACGTACATTATTTGAATTTTTCATTTATCGCCCATTTTGAAATATATCTAGCAGAAATTTGGACGAATGACCGAGCGATTATTGAATATTCATTTCTTTCAGGGGCGGTTGGCCTATGTCAATGTCAACGAGCAGCTGTTCATCTTCCGATTGGAGCAGTTCGAGCGATCAAGTAAATAAAAACCAATTGTTGAGAAGATAAAATACAAAATTTTCGATATCCCGTAATCGAAATTAATTTTTGCAGCCACCCACGGAATGGTCGAGAAAATCAAACAACACAACGGTTATAAGAGTCAATCAGAACACGAACCCGGGGTATTTGTGTCATCCGGCTTATCGTCAGAATCACTCTGCCGCCGGTTCGAGACTCGAGGACGAAGAGCCCTTGTACGATCCTGTCGCTCCGCGAGATTACGAGTCTCACGATTTCGACGCGAATCCGCGCGACAACAGAAATTGTCGTACTTCTTACGTTCGGGACAATGCCTCGACGATATACGATTCTCCGCCTGTCGACGAGCGTAACGCTTACAATATTCCTAAGGCAAGTTACTGTTGTGCAAACTCAAACCAACGGGCTGCCGATGTCAATTCCGAAAAGCATCTACTTATACTTATTCAAATATCTAAAATACGTCTAAAAGTATATTTCGTCACGGAATATTACTACATATTACTACGAATTAAAAGTCGTTGGAAAGAATGTAGATAAATATATGTCAAATGGTGGAGAAGAAAAAAAGCAATGAGCCTTGTACACAGGATCCAATTGAGGTGAATCTTTGGTGACCGACCGGGGAATTAAATGAGAAGTGATGCATTAAAATCAATTCGAAGAACAGACTATTTATGATACAAGTTGGCGATGAATTGTTGATAATATGGCAAATCCATTGTTACCAGTATTTTTCTCGGCTAATGAGGCGCGGTTAAAATACAAAATCTTTTTTGCTCGTGCGCAACTAGTAGATTGTACCAAATTATGAAAACTTTTTAAAGATTTAGCATTGATACGACTAGGCGTCTTGCACAGTCGTAGTTTATTTATACTCAATATACTTTTGTACGAAAAATTTGAGAATCGAAAAAAAAAAATGAATTCGAAACATATTTCACTTTGTAATCCGCTATTTATATATTTTCATTGAATCAATCGGACTGTGGGATACTTTTTGTTAATCCATACACCGGTGTTATTTGAATGGAAATGCATATATGCATATATGAAATGAGTCAGCGAGTAATCTAATGATACATTAATTAATTTATTTCACACGTTTCTAAATTCTTGAAAGAAATTGGTAGTTTGGAAAATTAATGTTGATTAATTACAGGAAAATGGACGTCAACAGGAGAACCACCGTCTCGGCGATGGTCAGTCGAACGAAAGGAAGAGCTCGACGGTCACGACGGTGGAAGTACATCAGAGCGCTTGTCCACCGGCCCCACCGTGTATGCCACCCCCAATGCCTCACAAATGGCAGCCAGGTTCGTTTGTCCGCTTATCGAATGAGATATGATACAAAAGCATGCTGGGCCATGCAGAGAATCGAATATTTTTTCAAACATTGGTTGTACAGAAACAAAGCAAATGATCGCGATGGGTGTTCAAATGGGGAGCACACTGTCAATGGGAAGTACCGGATCAACGGAAACGGAATCGAGTTTGGAATCGTCTTGTGGAAAAGATTCGGCCTCGACATCCTCATCGGTATCGACGTCATCGTGCGAACCTGCGTCGACCGGGTCGTTCGCTTCGACAACACCGGGCTCCGTCGGATGTGCCATTAAAACGTCAGAACCTCCCCGAGTGCCACGACCTTGCACCATGACCAATTCACCTTCACCCAATACCGATCTTGGTGCTGCTATTACTCAAGAATTACAGAGGCGAGCACAGCAGGTACCACAGAGATTATCCACTCCATTATATGCTAATCGTCGTGCTACGAAGAATAAGTAACCATGAAAAAAATAAAAATGTTATTCTTGCAATATAAATTTTCGTACCAAAATAGCTTTTTTTTTCTTCCGCAAGTGAATGTACGCGGTGCCACGCAGGCTGCACTTTCATATCGATTGTATATCAGGAACATTCTATTCCCATTTATAATCGCGCGACAATGAAAAGTTGATATTTACTTTTTGTATTTGAGCGCTCTTAAACCAATTGTCGGACATTTTTTTTCATCCTCCCTTCGCATTAGTGAAACTCCATTCGTCACTTTTGCGCTTTTTATTCTTTAGAATATGTTTATGAAAATAGTGTGTGTGTGTGTGTGTGTGCGTGTGTGCGTGTGTGCGTGTGTGTGTGTGTGTGTGGTTTTCGTTGAATTTTTCTTCGATTTGCTCGATTATATTTTTTCTCCCGATTTTCCATAACATTCCATAACATTGTACCGCACTCCTGCGCGGTACAAGAAATCCGAGTTAATGAGAGTAAAAAATTAAAAAGAAATAAAAATCCCGCTGTACTTATCGGAGCGCTTCTTTGAGAAAGTGCATTTCTCTCAAGTCGGTGCTATCTCGATATATAGCTAAGTAATCGGATTAGCGAGTATCGTTTTGCAGGGCTCGAGAATTCCTCTCAACTTTATATCCCAGCTTGTACCTGAATTTCTCAATTATCGAAGGAATAACAATGAGGAATTGCTCCGAGTGTTGTACAGGATTTTTCTGTGCAAGAAAATTGAAATTTCCCGAATCGAAGCGAAACAAAAATAAGAATGACTTACCGGGGGTGTTCTTATCGGAGAGCAAAAAATATCTTCTGGAATATCATTGTCTTCTTCGCTCTTCCCGCTGCTTCATCGAAGAATAATTTGACTTACAATTAAACAATAAATTATTTTGCTTTCATTCATGCAACCACTTTTTTTGTACCGTTTATATTCTTATTCGAATAAATGATTAACGTTTATTTTCGAAACTTGTTCCAGAGACTCTTGAACGCCGCCAAGGCCGAAGCAGCGAGAGAAATATTATTGTCCGAACCGAAGAAAACGCACAATCCGGAAGCACTCAGAGCACAAGAGAATAAAGTCACGCACGACAAAGTAAGCGAATAGTTTCCGCATAGTGCCGCGTGTCTGCTGGAAAAAGATCAAACATAGCGATCGACGTTGATTTGCCTAAACTTACAGTATAATATCTTGATTAGTTTGAAACCCTCTACTTGGGAACTAAGCCATTTAACATTATCACGAAGAATAACAAAGCTGGGAGCGAGAGGTACTATATACAAAAGTTTTGCGTGTTCGATGTCTCTGATCGAGATCGCGTAAGGGTTGAAAAGTTATATGGGCGATGATGAGAAAAAATATCAAATAAACGATAAAACTGTCATCGAGATCCGTAGTCTTGGTATGATACATCTTTAAATACGATGAATATTTATTATTCCAGTTGATGGAAGAATTCAAACGCGCCCATCGTAAAATGTTCAATGGCAATCCGCAGCGAAATCAACTTCCCGATCAGCCAGACGAAAAGGTAATTATTGTTTATTCGGTGGAAAAATGTTCCCTCTAGAGAAGTAAAAAAACATCAAGTGCGGATATATATTTTTATATCACTATAGACAACGAGCATCGGGTAATGACAAAAATCGAATTTATTATACCAACGTGAATCCGAATATGAAATATTGAGCTAGACAAACGACAGAAAAAATCAATGCGGATTAATTGAAGGCCGCCGATACGGGGTCGGGACGGGGAAAGGGGAAATCCGATCGCAAATCGCAAAACAAGCAAAACACTCGTAGCAGAGGTTGGAGAATTCGTTACAGTCTTGGTGCTGACAAGAACGATGACCCCTCCTTCTTTCTTTTAATTGTATAATAATCATTAAGCGAACCACGAGCGTAGAATGAAAACTTTCTCTGCCGCTTATTATCTTCTTCGGCGGTAGCCGAACTTTTTCATTCCAATCGGATACTTGAAATATCATTTTTCAAGATATACCATTAACAATCACGATAAGCCTCACGGTAGTGCTTTTTAAATGCAATTTCATTCAAGATCTTGCCAGCTTGATTTACCATTACGAATTACGAATGTATCTTTGCCAATCGATCTTTTGATTAGCAAGCTGAAGAAAAAGTTGTTGGCGATAAAAAGATTCGTGAAAAACATAATCGCGTAAGCAATCAGAAAATCACGGGAAATTATTCTCGTTTCGCGCGGTGTTGTTTCCTATGAAAAAATCAAAACGTTTTTAGTCGCAAGAACCAATACGAGTACCAAATTTAATTGATCAAGCGGTATAGCAATAAAATTCATGGAAATTGAAATTTTCATTGGAAAAGCATTAAGTTAAATAAGATGATATATATTTACGTAAATATTTGAAGCGCACCTTTCGTAACGAACAGATGTTAGAATTCCGAACTCGTTTAGCCGCTGATAAGACTCCGCGCCGGGACCCGCTTATCGCGACCGTAATTGACGTCTTGAGCGAGCGCGCGTGTATTCGCTCATATTTTTATTGCGCTACCTGGCACACACGCATGCATGAATTTACACACAAAATACACACAATAACGAGGCGGAGGATATGCCCCCGCTATCTGGCGATCAACGTTCGAGTCGAGAGATAGCACAATTCGCACCTCGGTGGCTCGGTGATTCGGTGGCCCCACGAAGTAGCAGCATCGAAAACTTTCCGATACTCCGCACTGCGCGGTCAGTCTCGGATCTCCCGTTGACGAGGTACACCCAATTCGCGGGGATCGTACAACTTCTCGAGTTGAAATAATAATTAATCCGCCGGTTGATCGTTAATCAAAATTTTCGAGAAATTTACCGATCGATTATTTTTTATTTATTTTTCTGCGGAAAATTTGGTTTATCCTTCTCTTCCGATTTAAGGTTGAAAATGGTAGCCCATGCGTAAGAGTTTAGTGATCGATAGATGAGCGCTGAAGCCACACGCATGGGGTTTCCTTCTCGGTTCGTGGCTTCGTACGCGAACATTTTTCTTTCGTTACTCCGTTCTGGTTTCTTTTTTCTTTTTTCTTTTTTTACACTCTCCTTCGCCTCGCTCCGACGGACTTTGCCGGACCGGTGACAGCGGAAAATAATAGGCGTTACGTAATCCCGTGGTCGCGTACGAGCGTTGCGCTTTTGACTCTCTCACAGGTGCATCAAACAGAACAACCGGTCTATTGCTAAAACTCCATTCCGCGATCCTCAATTTTATCAAAATTCTTTCTTCATCTTCAATATCACTTGAGAATTATACGTTGAAGTAAGCCAAAGTTAAATCGAGGATCAAGGCCAATCTTCGCGTGCTTTTGGATATCATTAAACCGCGACTGATGGGTGCATTTAAAAAAAAAAAAACAAGAAAAGAAGAAATAAAATTGTCAATAAAATCGAAATCGTTGAACAAACACGAAGGTGGTGCTGCATGCTTTTTTCGATAAAAGGATGTGCGTTATCATCGAATGTGGTGGAAAGGGAACACAAAATAGTGTACACAAATATTCATTCGTACGGAGTGAGTAGTCATATACGAGCGAGTGACCGTGTCAATTTTCAAGAAAATAAAAAAAAACGATAAGGCGCAATATGGATCGGGGAAAAAGTATGATAAATCGCATCGCTGCAGCCTCCCCGCGAAAACACGTGTTGGTCACTATTACACCGTATACAGTTAGTATATCGCTGAAATATTCAATTTCTTCCTCTATGTATGATACGTATGGCAGGCGGCGATGGTAAATAGAGCCAATCTCAAAGGGTTTTTCTTCTCAACGTTGCACTTGTGCATACTGCTTGTGGATAAACCTTATATGAAAAAAAATGTTTAGTCGAATGGTTCTTTCTATTATCTTTGGAACTCGACTGTGGTGAGAGCTTTCCAAGTTAGTCCAAATTCGTAAAAAAAGTGAACTTTTTTGATTTTCTTTTTTTTCGAATTTTCGTGAATTATGATAAAATCCTATGGTTAAGAAAAAATGAAGGGGCAGCAGCGCTCGTTGCTGCTGGGAATACCGATGAAATATTCAACCGAATCGCGCGACGGTTATTTGTTACAGGAACAGGAGAAACGAATAACGAATGGAACATCTGGCGGTCCACCTCCTCCGCCACTTCCGGCCTCGGTTCAATCGTCAACCGCGAAGAGCCCCGAAGAAGATGCGGTCGAGATGCAAAGTATCGAGTCTTTCAAGTTGAAAGAAAGCCCAAGTCCGTTGATACCTAAACCTCCGTCGACTTATTTTTCGCTGTCAAATTCAGGCGCAAATTCGCCAACCTCATCGGCCGGAAGTCCCAGGCACGCAACTTCACCGGCCAAAAGTGCGTTGCATTCCAATGGCTATGCATCGAATCAATCTGTAAATAGCAATAACCTAAATCGGACGACGTTCGACCAAAAGACCAAAAGTTCATCGGGTGAAAAAGTTGCATCGGCGGCGATGCCAGTGTCGAGCTTCGGACCGGGAAAAGTCGCCGTTAGGATCGGCGCTTACGAGGGCGAAACGAAACAGCCTTCGAGATTGGATTTTTTGCCGCAAACACCGCCCCGAGCTCCCGAATTACCATCGACCAAAATTATACCCGAAGAAGTCGTTGACGGTCCCGTTGTCTCTAGACTTCAAAATGAATTGGCTGCTACTCTACAACGCTCGAATCTTCGCAAAAAAACTGAAGCGGTGAGATTCCTTTTTCGTCCGTTGCTCATAGACCATTTGTTCCGTGCATGCATGAACATGAAATAAATTAGCGTTTATGGAAAAGAGCTTGTAGACGTTAAAAACATTTATTAGTTCGTCTCGACCCGTCTCGTATCTATGTCTCAATTAAATTATTAAAAATTCCCAGTAATTCGTCAATGCGGTTAACGTTATTGTGATTAAGATAGCGGAACCAATTGCCATATAAATGACGACTTGCCGGATGATGGCTCGAACATGGCGTTATCTGAAATTCCTTGAGAAATTTTATGTTCATGTAGTCGTTGATCGGACTTTAACGGTTATCTGAGTGTTTCTATCGACCTTCTCGCTCCCCGTCTCTTAACGTTTCCGAAATTTACTTTTCAGTTGGAAGACACGACGAAATTACTATTTCCATTGTGTCAAAAATATTGTATGGATATTTCTGGAAATGCGGATAAAATATATCAGTTCTTCTTGGTATTTTTTTGCAGGAAGAGAACACCGTCGCTAAATCAATTCCCGATTGTTCCGTGACTCCGGTGGATCCGATTCAAAATTCGAGTCCAGACCTCGAGAACGGAGTTTCCCTTCTACAGAGCAACGTTGAAAAGCTTGCAGCAGCTTTGTCCAACAGAGTGACGATAAAAGTCAGTCCTGAAAATGGTTCGCGATAAGATTGAACATTTTATTATTGCACGACGGGCAAACCTCGAGCGATTTTTGAGAAAGAAAGAGAGAAAAGAAAACGGAAGGGCCAAGGTTGAATTCCACACACGGAGTTTGGACAACGTCGTTGAGCTTTTTTTTCGAACGAAAAATCGAAGAATCGATAATTTCGATACTTTTGTATGTATTTAATTTACCGAGAGAAAAAAGAAAAAAAATTTCCTCCAAGCAAACCACCGAGAGCCTATTGGTAGGTAAAAAAATCATACTGCGGTCAGTTGTGAGAGAAAAAACATACTCGATACTCTTTGATTCTTTTTTTATGCCTCATCTATTATGTATTAATTGATTTTTATATATGAATTTAATACCTTTTATATATATAAATTATATATAAATACATAACGCGTACGATATCATAGGTACGCGTGAATTTTATACATTTACCAACGATACCATCGGGTACCTTAAAATCATTAGTCACATAGATATACCCGCATAATAAATATAGAATAAACCCTAGAATATTTTACGTATCATAACTTTTCGTATATATACGTAGCTCGGCGTCAGTTCCCCCCATCGATCGAACTTGGCGTAATCTCTTATTCCAAAAAGGGGTCATTTTTATCGACCGAGACAATCAAATTTTAAGGTAAGAGAATCACTGTTCGAATATAATGTTCGAACCGGATGTGAGCCATCATGGATTAGAAACTTTTCCAAATTTATCCGTAACGTTCGATGCAAGTGTTCTCCGAGTACAAGTCCGTACACCGAGGGTTGGGAGGGGCCGGGATCCAGGAGAAAATAATTTGTTTCAGTTCAAAATAAGTTTCCATCGCAAAATCTGCGATGTATTTGAATAAATCATAATAGAACTCAAGAGAATGCTCATGTATAATAAAATCTTATAGAGAATAGGGATCCACTAAAATAATTGAATATTGCGGATATCTCCTATACGGGAATGCCAAGATTTCTTATTTTTATTCCACAGCGATGAGAAATTTTTGCAAAAATCAAACATCTTTTTTTCTTCTCGTTCAATATACCGTTTGCGAGTGTTCATGTTTTTTTTTCTTTCAACCATACAAAAATTTCTTTGAAAGAAAATAACAAAAAAGAAATATATTCGTTTTTCTTTTACGATGATAATATATATGCAGTTTTTATCACATGCCTCGCAACTCCATAGTGTAATTTCGAAATAAAAAAAAAAAAAGAAAATTGTCTTTCTGATTTTTGCACAAACTTTGAGGCAACAACAACAACAACAACAACAACAACAACAACAAGCAACTCTCGAAAAGAGGTCTTTCCCGCACGAAGTTGGCAACTTTTTGTCGTCTTTTTTTTCTTTTTCTTTCAATTTTCCACGATGACGCGGGGTCAACACAAGAAGAAAACAAGCTCCGACATTTATTAACCGAAAAGTGACTTGTACGACGCGCGAATCGTACTAGCCGACCTCATTTTATACTCGTCCGAATACCGTCGAATAAATAACAAAATGAAATAAAATTGATTGTATTAGGAATAATAGAATTGCTACAGGACAAAAATTTGTCGTGCAATGGCGTCGTTTTTATGATCGAAGGAAGAATATGCCTCGTTACTGAGCAGCAACGAATATACAACAGCAAATCCTGCCCGACATGCAGCACAAGCGAATTCAGAAACTTTTATTGTCGGAGTATTGTGATTTTTCGGACAAGATTTTGATCGAATCACCGTTCGCGGAAACCACCAGGGACGGTCTTGGATTGTGTCAAGTTGCTTTAGGTATAGTTTCGAAATGCAACGATTTCCGTTCGCTACTTTGATATTTCGATGAGTCTTAATTGTTTTGCCAATATGTATGAAAAAAAAAAAAAAAAAAAAAAAAAAAATTCTCAAACAATTTTACATTTTGAACCCTGGTCGTTCTGCGATTTTTCCGGCGGTATCGCAATTATATAACGCGCGCTCCAATCGCACTCCCAGGGCTCACACCCTCCAAGCTCGTTATCGCGGCTGATATCTTGAAAAATAATTCCGAATTTACTTGCCCAACCGATTTGGATCCGAGCATCGAGAGCTTGGAACTGGTCTCGATTTATCCTCTTGAATTTATCGCTCTCAGCGTTTTTTGTCGAAGAAAACGGAAAACCCTCAAGGCAAGGTGAGTCATTCGAGTTATTGAAATAAATGAATTATATTTTCATCGAAGTACGTAGTAATGGTGTGCGGGTGGTTTGTTTCAGTTTCTCAAGTCACTCGCGGGAGAATAATTTATCTTGTCGCGCAATGATTGAAAATAATAGTTTCCGTATACGAAAAATAGAAGGTCCAACTATTTTATTGACAGTGCGAATTCGAAGGCGCGATCGTGCCGAGTCTCGCATGCTCGGGGAGTAGGAATAAAAAATAATGAAAAAAGATTGACAGAAAGCGCGAAGACTGATAACGAAAAGTGAAGATGAAAATTGTATTATTCGTAGATTAGTCGATGGTAGAGCCAAGTACTACGAGCTCGGTGGAATGGAAGGAAGAAATGTCTATTGGGCACTGTGGACGGAGAATGTACGGGAATTGAATGAAATGAAGCGAGAGGGTAGCTCTCTGTCGGAAACAACAGCGGCGAGTTCGTCGAGCGCGAGTACGATCTATTTATTCTCATCGGGATTTGAGGCTAAGAATAAAAATAATGAAGAAGGTGGTGGTAGTATATGGACTCGTTACGGCGGAGCTGGCGATGGTCAGGCATGTTCCTGGAGGCGAAAGGACATATACCTCGGCCCATCCTACGAGGAGCTTTCTCAAAATTATTATAGGCCTGTACCGGTGAGATTCGCGGGGGCGACTTTCGAGCAAATTAGCCAAGAGCTCAGGGACGAAACACCCAAGAATCTCGTTCTCGGTGGCAACAGAACTTGTACCACCAACGGCTGCAGCAACAGTTGGCCGTGTACGAGAGTATCGATTAGAAAATGTGTACGATTCGATCGAGCCGGCGGTACTCGCGAGATAATAAAAAAAGCTCGACGATCGCGTCAGACGATTGATGCCGAAGGTTCCGGTATGCTCAATCGGACGATACCGGAATGGGAGAGTAATAACGAAGCTCGCGGAACTTTCTCGAAGGCGGAACGGCGTCGAATTATTCCGGGGGCTTTATTCGCGAAAGTAAACGGTGGAATTCGTCAGAAACACAAATCGGGATCACCCAGAAGACACGCGAACACCGTAGCACCGAAATTGTCACGTTTTGGATTTGGAGTCGGTGAGAATTGTCTCTCGGGTTTGTATCTCGAGCCCTGGCAAGGGGATAAACAAGTATTTAGATTACGTAGCGAGGCTCGAATGAACCTGTCGTCGTCACCGCCGTCACCGCCGTCACCGCCGTCACCGCGCACTCTTATCGAGAGTAGTATTTGCGTTTGGGAGAATCCGGGGGAGGAAAAATTTCGTCAAAAGAAAAGAGCTCGGCATCCCCGTCGTTACGCTCTAGCGACAGCGGCACACTTTTTTCACGCTCTCGGGCCATGGTCGGTGCAACCGGGCGAAAGAGAATCCGTTCAGAGGCAAAGAGCCTGTAGCACCGTTTCAATTCGTCGACAACCCGTGGAATCGGAATTGAGACTGCCCGTTTCCAAGAGACAGCTCGCCGCGAGTGTCTCGATGACGGGCCTCGATCGAGCCAAGACCGGAAGCGTCTTCTCCTCGTCGAGCAATAAGGCTCGGGTTATCCTCTTTTGGACCCCCGAGTACTGGTATCGGCCTCGGGCTGCCGCCGTCGCTTACAAACAGTTGAGAAACCATCTTGCTCTCATCAGAGAGTTTCGAACGAGAAAAGAGGATGATGGAAAAATACGAGCGGGTTATTTGTGCGGAATAGGAAGAAACAATTGCCAGAACGACGGCCACCGGACTCTCGGAGAACCGTCGTCCGGTCATCTTTTGAGAAGAATATTTTCGTCCGGAGAAACGAGAAAGAGAGACAAGAGAAAAGCGGCGGATCGTACGAGTGTAAAAACCGCCGGGGGGGCGAGTCAACTGAGACGTTTGCTAAGAATGGATCTAAGAATAACAGCTTGGGATTTTGATAGTTGGACGATCGCCCGTCAATTGACTCTCATTGATTGTGAATTATTTTTAAGAATTCCCTGTGCGGAGATAGACGTTTTATTGAATGAAAAATCATCGAGAAATGCACCGAATCTCGGGGCTTGGATCGCCTTTGGTCATAGAATTTCTTGTTTAACAGCGAGCGAAGTATTAGCCACGAAAAAACTCGATATGAGAACGAGGATTCTCTCGAGGTTCATCAACGCCGCTGACAAGTGTTACGCTCTTGGAAATTTTCATTCTTGCAGATCGATCCTCGCCGGACTCGAATCTCCACCGATTTACAGGCTGAACGCCACGTGGTCGCGTTTAAGGAGCCATCATTCAACGAGATACGAAGCGATGCAACGGCTTTGCCTAATTTATCGTAACACGAGATCAAAGAGTTATCGGAGGGCTTGGCAAAAGTGTGAAAGACACCCTCCTTTTTTGCCGTACGTCGGTCATCTTCTCGATAGGATTATTTATCAAGATGATTATAAAGGATCCGCTGGAAATTCCCCGGAGAGAAAGAGCGAAATGAAAAGCAAAATTGGCGTTATTGGAAATCTCGACGAGACGAAGAAGCCACTTTTGGTCGAACGTAGAAAAAGCCTGAGCGAAAGAATCGTTTCAAAGGCAATCTCGCAACTTCGATACCCGATACTACTCGCTCGGCGACCGTATATTAAACTAAACAAGAATGGTGACGAACCACCATGGACCACGAAGGAGAGAGAACTGGCAAAGAAATTTTATACCAATTGGCGACGATCGATTCTCACCGCTAAAATTTTGGCTGAGAAAGAAGCAAAAATTAGAGCGATGGATCCAAAGAAGCTTCGCGTTATTACGATCGGTTATTGGTTGTGCGAATGTCAAAAACACTGCCAAAAATATCATTTTCCTGGACATCCGCTCGCGTCGGAATTTTTACTCAAAGCCCGATATCGCGAGGACAGAGACAACTTTTTTATTAGCTTGAAACTCGAACCTCCCTATGGATGACAGAAGTATGCGCGGTGTCAAGTCATACGGAATATTAATATCGCTCGAATTCATCCGGTCATCTCGTTAAAAGGATCTTTAAGCATTGCGATTTATTCGCACCATCGCACCATCTGTTTTATATAGAAAACACCTCGAGGTGTGCGTGTACACGTACTTTTTATACTTTCTTCTCCTTATACGCACTTTTTAATAATACACTTTACATTCCTCAATTATTTTACTTTTCGGGCTTTTCCCACGGGTCTTTATACGTTTTTTTTTTTTTTCGTCTCGTAGATGACAACCAATTAACGATACTCATTCGCGTATAACGGATTAGTATAAGAAAATGTCGAACGACGGCAACTCGTTTCAAAACTCGTTTTCTTTAAACCTTATCGAGCGGTAATAAAAATATGACTTACACCTATGGGTATATGCGGGTTGACAAATAATATACAAAACGAAAATTCATTTAGTATCATTTTATTTTGAACAATGTGTATACAACATTCGTCGATCATCCTCATCGTAAATTATTTCGGTCAAACTAGTCGAAAAAACGAACAAACAAAAAACAAATGTTTGAACCTAACTGACGAGATACAGAAATGCAGACAGCTATTGAATCATCAATGCGAATTGGCAAAGTTTTTTTTTCTATGGGTATATATAAATGGAGTATTGTACGGTATAGAATGACTTGGAATAAAAAAATAGTGATGAAAATGATAACGACAAGATTTTTGGATGAAACAGTCTCTTGTTTTCCAATAAATTGAATGTTCATTTGACCGAATAAATTCGCCACTCGCTTATAGCGTAAGAGGTCGAAAATTCAATAGTCCTATAATTCTTTATCATTTTTTTTGTATTATGTAAAATATAGTTTTTTTTTGAGAACTAGTTGCTCAGCTCTTTACGTAAAGAGCTCTCAGAGAATGCTCTTGTCGTAGTAAATCTATATTAACGACCACTCGGCGATAAACTCAATGTCTCAAAATAATAACGATCCTGCGTTTTCAAAACACAAAAAACTATTCGTTTGAATACACCTAATGCACGCACATATAATTTTTCTTGGTTAATATAATTTCAAAAAATGCTCATTTTAAACTCTCTCTCTCTCTCTCTCTGTGTTTTCCCATAACGCAACGAGTATTTGACAATTGTGTATACGTTCTCATTTGCTGACATAAATTTATACAGGAATTCGGCCAGCATCCTCTACAATAATATTTAAAAGACTAGAAAAATAATTTCGATCACGCTCGCGAATCAACTTTCATGTTCTCCTGTGTGCATAACAAAGTGCCTCATTTATACGAGTTTTGAAAATGAACGCAATCCCGCAGTTATAAGTCAAGGAAAAACTTTATCCGAGATAAGGATCAAAAGAACAGTCCAGTTTTTGACAGATGCTTCCCCCCTATATAAATAATAGAAAAAAAACGGGATGCGCCTTTGCTTCTCGTTCAGGAAAAGAACTCCCTATCAGAAAAGTTTTGATGTGAGAACAGATGAAAATGCTTTATAGCGCGAAATATAATTGAGTTATAAATAGAAATAGGTGAAAAATTGGTTGTACCGGATAAAAACAACGGCAAACGATGAAATACGTTTCATCGGCCGTCGACCACTTTGAATAACCACTACTTTTCTTTGGGTTAACGATGAAAAGATTGAAATAGATATAATCGAGATAAGAGAATTAATTTGTGTGCATTGCACAGGTTTGTAATCAGTTTCATATCGGCTTTGTCTATTGATTTGTGTTTGAGGAGAGGTTTGGATGAGATTCCTGATGAGCGATGTATGAGAAAAACCACTTGAACCGAGGTAGCGCGTTGTACATCGTAATGAGGCTTGATGTGTGACGCGAATGTGGCGAAGAAGAAAATGATGAATCGACGGCGTTGCGTAGTAATGTATCTTTTGCCTTTCGCCCATTTCTCTTACTCACTATCTTCGTTCCGGTGAACTTGGAGACCGTTCTCCGATCTTACGAAATATTTCTCGTTATTTTTTTCTCTTTCATACGTAAAAACAAAGTTACGAGTAATTGTAAGATCACATGCCGCCTGGTTTCGGAAGATTCGTGTCGTACGCCCGTATCACGTCTGTCTGGGTCACCGAGCCGCCTTCTTCTTGCGAAAAAGCGAAACCATCTGTCGGTGTTTTACAAAGAGAAAAAAAATTGTCTGAATCAATATGAAAATTTTTACTCTATTTTAAACGTGAAAATACATGCATGGAGATGAAAAATTCAGATATTCGTTGTAACGCCGGGTTACCTCTTTTAGCGTGCCATGAAAAATTAACTAATTTTCACTTATTTATTTGTTTATTTTTCAATAAACTCGGCAAATCAGCATATTTACAGAATCGTGAAGCCACGAAAAAGCAATGCGTGTATGTGCTTGCCGATGTAAAGTTCAATATTTTAAATGGAGAGAAAAAAAATGGTAAAATCTCAACAAACTTTCGGTCACTTTCCTCCTTCTGAAATTTTTTTTCTTTAGTCCGTCGACTCGTTTCGATATTGAGTGAAATTCGTACAACACTTAACATACACGAATGTAACACACGAAAAGAAGAAGAAACAATTTACTAAAAATTTTTTGCCGTACCCCAACCACCACCGTTTGTTGTTCCTGTACTCACAAAAAATTTTTAGCATCGATAATAGCTTTTTCGTAGTGGAATAAAATCTTGGATTGATATATGCGTATGTATCGTTATTTCAACACGTGAAAAGTTATTCGTATCTCCAGTTATGATAGTTGTTCTTCCCCCCACAAAAAGAAACTTACGTGATAGCTCGACCTCGACATTGACTCTCGTAGCTGCGTTAGACCTTCTGGTGAAAACACTTTTAACGTTTTTCAGTAGCCTCGCCGTCTCCGTCAATCTGCAAGCCGTGCATTGTGTTTTGTTTCCGTAAGAAATTAAGTGCTTCAGCCTCTTCCGTTTCATATTCGTTCAAACTCTCGAGGATTCTTCATTTCGTATTTTTAACTCTAATCCCAGAGACTCGTGGCTCAAGCGTCACCACCACGATCGATCAGAACTTACGTAGATCTTTTCTTTCGTGTATCGATTTCGAGGACATTGAAAATGCGGGGAATCGGTACAATTTTCAATTGAAAAAATGTCCTCTCGGTTATTTTTCAACTACAAAATTCTCTATTTGAGAACGAAATATGCGCGTGCGGCTTGAGTGCACTATACAAATTGCAAACAAATGCGTTCGAGCAAAACATATATACAAGTGCGTACGAGAAAGAGTCGCTCTAAATACGTGCTGCTGCAACATGGATACCGGAGCGTCCGAGTGGACTAATAAAAGAGACAGTAATTACTGCACGAATAAACATAGCTATATTTTTTGAACAATCAGAAAGTACTTACACCTCGCGAGCGCTGCGATGGCATGCACTGCAGGCCTGCATGGATTACCACGTTTTAAACGAATAAAAAAAATAAAAAAAATTTTAAAAACAATTCGATTAACATTAGGCTAAACATTGTCACGAACGTGATAAAAATAAAAAAATACATCTTTACACGCGCTTTACAAGCGCAAATAACATTACTGAATGTATCATTGTACATCTCTGAGCCAAGGGGTAACAGCTCTGTTATTCATTCATATCTTTAAAATAATGCTTAATTGTCAAATTAAGGGAGCAAAAAATTGTCCACTCGAAATCAGCTTAAATACTCTCGTTACAGTCGTGCTTAATGGAGTTCACATATTATTAATATCACATCACTCTCTCGCAAAATATATAAGCAAAAGATTTGTTAAATGAACCCCATCATTGACGAATGGGAATATCTCTCGAAAGTCAAAAAATTTACATTTTTTACTCGAGCCACATTAAAAATTGCTAATTAGCGAGTGGAAGAGGAGCGTTCTATATTACACAAAAGGAAAAAGGGTATCAACGTTTTCTCTTGAAATTGAGAATATCAAAACTCGGTCCCCATCGCTCATTGATATTAGATATCTCCGTGAATACTTTTAAACTATATCAATAAAACACCATTACCCGATAAAGTACCGACAAAAAACACAAACCACGATGAAAAAAAAAAAGCAAAATAATAACACGTAAGAGAAGCGCCAAGTAAACAATGATTATTCGAAAAAATATATGAAATACAGTACAATTGTATTATAGATATCCTTCGCATTTTGAATAACGTCCGTTGCACCTTTTGTAATGCAATTATCTAGTGACGCGAAAAATATAAAAATCGATCGATTCTTGACGAAATACTGAACAAAGTGAAATGAAAAAAAAATATCTCATGGACACAAATTATGTACTTTTCTTATATCATTGGAATAAATAATAAGAGATCGCGGATTTCGGAATGTTTACGTTACCATGACGAATAATAAGGTACCTGAACATTGACAAATAATATCAAACTTTCTTACAATATTAATTATGGGAATTTTAACGTGATCACCGATAGGTAAAAAGTGAGATTCGGTATAAAATTAATTGTAACGGATGAACGAAAAAACCAAAAATACTGTTCGAAGGTCGTGCAAACTCGTGCGCTCCATGCGGGAGAGATTGATGGAAATAAAAGATGGATGCGTTGGTATTTTGTTTCTTTCGCATGTTTTGCAAGATGAAAACGACGGAAGAATTTCTCATGCGGTTGACTCGCGGCCCGGATACCACGAACCACGTGCAAAAATAGCCAAAGGGTTAAATCTCATCCTGAAACTTCGTCTTCGTCCGGGACGCATCGAATTCCAAAATCGTATCAAGCATCGTTTTCCCGAGCTCGCCCTCCTGCTGTGTCATGGTTTTCAATGATATAATGAAATTTCCATCGTTGCCACGAAATAACATTTTTACACTACCGTCCATCTCCCAAAATAGTTTCAACGAAAAATAAAAATAAAAAGTTGCAAATTTTTATTTCCTCGCATCGTCGTTCGAAACGGATAGATAATCTTTATCGTTGTATCTACAAACGTTTCGAGAATATAAGTCTTTAGAGAATTTTGGATAATTCAAAAAATATCTGATGGACCAATTGTTGCAATATCCAAAAATTTATGTTACGTCGTTTCAACGCTGCAAATTCAGTATCACGCTTCTTGTGCTTCATTTCCAGTGAAACAGTTGTATAACGAGTGGTTTGAAAAATCATCACTCGACAATAGACACCGATGTAAAGCCATGCGTAGTGAGACAACGAGCTTCGAAAAACATTTTCAAACCATCGCGACTCAAAGGGCATGCCATAAATCGCGACGATGACAGAAAAAACTCGCCTGGCTATACAACACACGATTTTCAAAATCGGTAGCAACGATTTTGACGAACTCGATCATTAAAAATTGACCACAATTAAGAAGAAGAAAAAAAAAGATCCGCCTTTTGTTTGGGTTTGTTTGTTTGTTTTTTTTTTTTTTTTTTTTTTTTTTTCATACCAAATGGAATGAGAACCGATAAATATCGGTGAATGAAACTTACGAGCTTCTGTATTCCTGATTCGTGAACAAATCACCGGGATCTGATTTTCTGATTTCTTGCTCCCTCGCTGCTTCGCTCAATGGCTTCCACATGGTGTTTTGTACCCTGTAACATTGTATCAGTAATAAAATTAAATATTCTCGAATGGGGAATATTCGTCCAACTTTTTTTGGTATTAAAAAGAAAGGATTTGACGGGAGCTTACGCTTTGATCGTAACATCGACGAGAAGAACAGCAGCTGGTATGAGTATGAGGCCTAGCCAGAATACCGGAGAAGTGAAGAGCATTCTATCGTTCCCTAGCATCACTGCTCCAACATTCAGAGCTGGCCAAAAATTACTGCAAATATTTGAGAAATTAAGGAACCTTCAAGAATACAAATATGGAGCAATTCGTGTCTCTCACGTGTATATTAGCCAATGAAAAAATCTTTTTTTTTCCTTTCTCTATCATCCCAATGCATATAGGTATATGAGAAAGGTTTATGAAAATTCTAACGTCTATCGTTTTATCAGATTTTCTGAATATAGTTGAAATATTCACCTGTAGATAACTATGAATAAAAACCATAGTATTATCGATCCCCACGTAGCTAAGTGAGTGACCCACGTCCACGAATTCGTAACGAGCCCCGCCTTTCCGCAAACAGTCACCACCACGTACTGTTTTTTTTTTTTTTTTTTTTTCCAATTTGGACATCAACTCATTAGATATATCAAATTCATCCGTTTGTTTGCGCGGTCATTAATAGCTTGAACGAAACTTAACGTTGATACGACCACAATCCAAGGGTACGAAAAATCTAATAATTACAACAATTTTTTTTTTTTGCGGCAACATGAAAATATTTTTGTATTTCAACTTACGGTGTAGACAAAATTTCCTAAAACGATGTAACCACCGTCTCGACCATTTTCCCAAACTACGTCGTGCTGGAGAGCGAGCAAGGATAGCCAGTACAACAACGAAGAATGTATCAGGGCGTTAATTATCCAAACCCAAAATACCTGAAAAAAAAAGCGAAAAATATCGAATTAGCCGCGTGGAAAAGTTATGAATTTATATTATGTCAAAACAGTATGACGGAACTATTGAGAGAACAGTTAAAGAGTACCTTAATGTTAAATGTGGCCTCGGTTGTGTTTTTGGCAGCGTATAATCTCGGATGTGCGAGATGAGTTTCGGCTGAACAAACTTTGTCAAAAAGGCCCATCGCCAATGGGGGTGCCGCGGTGAATACCTTGAGAAAAAAATATGTTTTTATGAATTCACGGTGAATCTAAACGATGATGAAAAAACCTCGTGAATCTTACCACATTGTACAAACCGATGGACCATCTCTCGAACAGGATTTGTCCGGACCAGCCGGAATATATAGCGAACCACAGTTCGATCACGTAAAGGCAAATATTTTTGTAAAAAGAATATAAAATTAATTTACACATTCTACTGTGGTTCCATGAACCGTGAACGAACAGTAAACGCTTAAGAAATTTGAATTGCGCTATCGAGTAGTCCGAAGCGCAGGCTGCCTGAAGTCCCTCCACACCGGAAATACCTTAACATTAGAAGAGTTTAAATTGACAAAGAATGAAAATACAAAGAAATAAATTTAGATTTCTTCAAGTTTTTCACACAGTATATAGCATATCGAAATCTTGATTATTAACTGATTAGCACCCGGATTGAAAGTCCGAGTACTCTTGAGCATTTCTTCGTTAACAAATAATTTCGGCAATGTTTTTTTCCGGATTGTGTTGTGATTTATTTCGCTTTTTCAAAAATCAATCTATCGAATATCGAATGGAAAGGTGAAATAAACGAATATTTGAATATATTGAATTATTCTAGTTGAAAATTGCGCGATGGATGGTATATAAATTTCTGGGATATTGTTGTTTGGTGAGTGATTTTAACAGAGCGTTATATATATCAGGAGGAAGATCGAAACAATTCTCACCGACACCGATGTGAGCCTTTTGAATCATCGCTACGTCATTGGCTCCGTCCCCAATAGCAAGCGTGACAGCCTTCGTATTACTCGTCACTAAATCTACCACCTGAAATACAAGTAATTACATGATACATCATTTTCTCCGAGCTGCGAAGCAAACTTGATAATCGAGCAACAGAATTTTAACCTCGGCTTTCTGCATCGGTGAGACCCGGCAGCATATTACAACCTTACACGAGGTACACAAATCGAGAAAATCTCTTCTTAGGTCGCACGTTAGCGCATACTTTAAACTATTACCATCTATAACCAGACCAATGTCATTTTGACAACGCAGATCTTGGCCAAAGTCTACGCAATGCTGGTTGATCACCTCTCTCGTTTTCTACGGAAAAAAAAAAAAAAAACGTTTGAAGATTCGTTTTTACGAGAAAAATATTTCAACATCGTTCCAAGATTTTCATTTCTCTCTACTCACATCTAGCGAACTTTCATTGACGATTATCAGAGGCATCGATTGGGTTATTAGTTTGCAAGAATACCCAATATTGATGGCGGTCTCTTGTTTGTCGCCTGTTAACACCCAAACGTTGATGTCAGCCTCGATTAGAGCAAGCAGAGTTTCGGGAACCTGGTATGAGAAAAAAAACCTTTTAGCGTTACCAATGCTTGAACCAGAACATTTGAGTATAACCAAAACTACCAAAACTCGTACTTGATCTTGCAATCGATCCTCGATGGCGGTAGCTCCCAGAAGAGTTAATTTTGTTTCGATCAAGTTCGCAGCATCTTCGAGTTTGGTATCACGATTCGATATACTAATTTCAGCTTTGCGGTAAAGCTCACGCCACCATTGATAACGAGTTTCGGGTATGTCGGCGAAAGCGAAGCACAAAGTTCTGAGGCCTTCGGTCGCAAAGGCTTCGAGATGATCGAGAGTCGCTTGACGAAAATCATCGAAGCTCGGGGAAATTTCGGAATCGAGAGATTCCGGCGATTGAGGAGAGAGTCTTTCGTAAATAACGGAATCGGCGCCTTTACAAAATAACTTAATACGACCCTCGGGCGTTCTCACGATCACCGACATCCTTTTTCTTGCCGATGTAAATTCTATCACGTTGAGAATCTCGTAACGCAGACGTTCGCCCAATGCGACTATTTCCACATAGGCAGGCGTTCTCGTGTCGAACACGTAGCCGTATTTTCTCGCACCGTCCACCAGCGCTCTCTCGTCTGTAACGCGGTAAACAATACGCTCTTATTGGTCCTGTCGAACCGGGCAACTCGTTTATATTGTATACAAAAAACATTACCAAGCAATGATTTTGTTTTAATTTTCATTTGATTTTTTTCATACCAGGCGATGCTGCGTGATATATTATTTCGTCCTCTTGTCTTTCGGGTATGACGGTATGACAAACGGACAGCATTACCATGAACTCGTGCAAAATATCCGCGGACAAGGATTTTTTCTTATCATTTATCCCGGATTGATCGTGCTTGGTTCGACCTTCGATTATATCGGAGACCAATTCACTCGCGCGCTGTGTCGAGCTTTGCCCAGGTTCCGTAAACGTCGCCGAACTGAAAGGAGAAGATTTTCTTTGGAGTGCACGAATCTTCCGTCAATTTTAGAAGTAATGTTTAACGTTTAAAAAGCGGTAAATTAACAACTCGATTGCTCGATGGACTTACTCGTAAATTTTTCCGGCTATCGAACATCGCTTGTATTCCATTACGTTTCTCGTCAGTGTACCAGTTTTATCGGTAAATATATAATTAACCATTCCCAATTCTTCGTTCAAATTGCTTGTTCTTGCCATCGCCGGTGTGTCCGTTTCCGGATGATACATTTCGATATCCATGTTTATGAAGGTTGCCTGAACGAATCTCACCACTTCGAGGGTAACTTGTAACGATATGGGTATGAGATTGTTGAAAAGAATGATGAACGTGAGAAGATTGAGGGGAAAACTTTTCAAGGATTCCTCTGGAAAAAAAAAAAAAAAATTGAGCGATTACAATTTATCGCATTTGATCGGAAATTCCGCACGCGTGTGGAATAAAAAAATGATTGATCTGGATAAATATGAGACATTACGAACTTGGAATTCCTAAGTACGAAAGACCTTCGTAATTCGCATTCATCCAAAGAACGTTGAATACAGCAGAGAGCAGACATAGCAAGAGTAAGATAAAGAAGAGCATGAGGACTTGGGTATTGGTCATTCTATCGAGAGTCGAACGTTTCAATGGAGCTGTCGCCGTATTGTTTTGCATCAGTTTCGTATCGTGACCCGTATAGATTACAACACCGAATGCCCATCTGGTGTTTCTGAGCATTGCACCACGAAGCAAAAGTTGATCGGGTCCCAGTGCTACACTTCTGTAAACACATCGCGAACCAACCTCGAATTTATTATTTCATAGCTTATTTTGGAATACTCGAATATTGGTTGATTAATTTATCGAAGAGGATCGTATACGATATGTTATGAGTTTAACAACAAAGCAAATATTTTTAACGATAAATCAATCATCGTCGATTTTACAATCCAGAAGAAGGGACGAGGAAAAATAATGCTTACTGCTTATTTGTCTCGCGCAAAATCCCATTGAATTCATAGAGATGTCTATTTGGCGGTTCGCACTGAATGTTAGCTTTAAAATTCATCAATTCCACGGTGTCCAATAAGTAAACGGTTTCCGGATGAGCTTGTCGAATTTTCAGATTCGTTTCGCCGTCGAGATTCGCCGTCTCAATGAAAGACATTCCTTGAGGCTCGGACGAGGACAAGAGTATGAGGTCTGCAGGAAAAAAATTGTTGTTGTGCACCTAAAAATAAGAAGAAAAAACAAAACGATCATCATTAATGTGCGTACACTAAATTGTAATTCTTAAAAATTGATATAAATTATTATTCGGGCAAATGCGGCATCTCTGTACCTTGACAACATCTCCAACGGCGATGGCTCTCCACTGAATCCATTGCCATTTTCCATCCCTCAGTACTTCGACTTCCCTCATATTTATTTCATCATCGGCTCTGTGTCGTTTCTAAAATAGTTTTCATAGCGATACATTTTGAAACCTACCATCACAATTTTTCATTTGGAGTATCGAGAATAAGTAGTGCGTGAGATTCGAAAATCAAGAGTTCAAAGTACCCACAATGTCTTCGACTATCTCTTTGAGCGCTGACACGCTGAGAATGAAAATCAGCGGAACCAAAGTTGTATAACGTCCGGTGGGTGAAACTTCGGGTATTTGCTGAAAAAAAAAAAAAACAAAAAGAAATCTTAGATTCGTCGGGTGCATGGCTCAACGGTCATGCGCGCTCAGTCGCGTGTTTTTTCTTCATTAAATCACAAAAATGAAAAATTATGACATCTGATCCGCCGGCGATAGGATGGTTCAGATATATCGGACGGATGAAAATACAGTAATATATTTCTGCGATGGATTTCTAAATGATCGTTCGTACCTGCATGAGGGCTATGAAGAGGAAGAAACAGTTGCTGTAACGACGGAACTGCTCGAAGAGGAACGAAGGTATGAAAGAGAGAAAAGAGTACTTGGCCGTGGTTATGTGATTGTTTCTGTATTTGGCCGGTTGATGCGGTGCATTTATGAATACTATTCTCTCTTCGTGCTCTTCCTGCTGATGAGTCGATGGTCGATCCTCGTTACCCGGGGGATCCCCCCCATTTTCTGCTCTCGTCGTACCAACTGGATAAAAAACACCCAACGAAAGTATGAATTTTAGACATTCACAAGCGTATAACGATCTAAGAAATTCTTTGCTCGTCCGCATGTTCTTGCTCATTGAAAAACTTTGAGGAACGTGCGGGGTTAGAAATTGGACAAATGCGTAGTCCATTGTTTTTTCATATTACTATTTTTCCTTCGTTACGCTAAATGCGATGATTGAAATGTTTTTTTTTTTTCTTTCATTTCATGTAAATTGCGTGCCCCATTTATTTTTTCAATACATCAGTTATCGTTGACGCGAAACGAAACGTAAAGATATGCATTATTTTTTTGGTCCAATTGAAAATTCTATCGATGATTACTGTTGTGGCGAGGCATTGCATCTACCGTGTGCAAACGAGAAGCCGACTTTTCGTCTTTTTTTATGACGGATACGACGAGCGGGTGATAAAGAGCGAAGGTTGTGTAACTAACTGCGAGCATGTTGCACACTCGCGGGGTCGAGGGGACTTTATCACGCTATTATTATTTCGATTTGTCATTTCATTGGTAAAATATTTCTGGGAAGGAAATTGCGTTGTTTACCTGCTGGTCATGCAGCTGTTTCAATGATATATATTTTTTTTTTCAATTATTCAGAATTTCGGTATATAGTTTCTCAACGCCTGTTCCATTGTTTTTTTTTTCTTTCAACGAATAGGAGGGCGCCGCCGTGACGATGAATGATAAAATAATTTATCATTATCGTGGGAACAAAAAAAAAGAGTAAACTCACTATTATGAGAATGAAGATAAAGATGAAAACGCGATCTGAATTCATTGAGCCATTGTATAACTTTGGCCCCTTGGAAATCCATGTCTTTGTTAGTATTTTTTCACTCTCTCGACGAAAATGAAGATTGATATTTCACACCGTGTGGTCCCTCATCGACGCAGCGTCATTTTATTTCTTCGATGAGAAAGAAGTACCGGTGCACCTTATTGTACACGCAAATGTTTCTTTAAATACGTATTTCGTTGGTTTGTTTCATAACTCGTGATGACGAACCAGTTATCACTCCGGAATTTATTTCATATCGTTTTTTTTTTTCACTTATTTCATCACCACCAATTAGCCATCAATGTCGTATCAATAATAGGAACAAAAAACATCAATATTTCAGCACTCGAAGAGAAAATAAGAAAGAGAAGCGTCCCGGCGGTGAATGCAATACTCTGCACAGCACAAACGGGGTAACACGTTCGATCGATTCAAGGTTAAATTTGTCAAGTCTACCATACGGCACGTCTTGTACGGGGGCGGCGGTTTATCTTTTCACGATTTATTTTTCAAAAGCGTACATCAATTTTTCCCAATTGTTTGAGCAAATATTCCATCTACGGGCGTTTTTCATAAGACGAAGAGATAGCACCACGATCGTATCAATAAATTTTACCTCAGTACTTTCAAGGTTTATCCACATACAGTTCTGGACTCGAAGAATAATAAACCATTCGATGATCCGATTGCTCTGTACAAGATTACTGTTTCGTACACACCATAGCTTTGAGGATAATTACAACGGAATTGCATTTAAAAATTCTTGTGGAAAAGTGTATTTTTTTTCCTCTTGTCAGTTCGAAATCGAAAGGGTAGAAATTCGCGTTGATGATGGTTGAGCTTAAGTGACAGTAGGAAGCGTTATTTATGTATGTCGTCCGGAGCGGAAAATTGCGCGACGTGAAAAATTGATATAATGGTAGAAAAAAGGAAATGTTGATGGAGAGCGGTCGTTGATTCGTTGAAGCTTTATAATCCAAATCAGAAAGACGAGATTTTATGCGTTTGCATACGTCACGAGAAGACCCGAACAAGGTTTTGATGCGTTTCGCCACACCCCACCACAGGACATGACGTATTTGTAGTCGGATGCGCGCACGTGCGTTATTGCAAAAAAAAAAAAAAAAAAAAAAACGGATCGAAGAGAAGAGCGTTGGTTTTTGTAGAGAACGACGCGACTTTTCTGAGATCGAAACACCGTCGTCCGTCCAACACCAGTCCAATAGAGGATCCCAGACACGAATATACAGAAATTTTAATTTTCAATCGTCTCTTACATGGCTCCCCGCATTGGCAGTTAGGTGTCCCGAGCCACACACCAGCAAACCATCCATACAATGCCCTGACCATCCGTTGCGTCACTATAGCCGTGTTGTATGTACGTACAAATGCTCAACGACAAGTGTGCGCGCGCACACGCACACACGCACAGCTTTCGCCGGAGATATATACGACGATGAAATAGGGAGGGAGGAATACCCGAGTGTACGCAGTAGTGCTCAACCGCTGTAATAAATGGAACATCAAATTTTGAGGAAGAAAAACTGTTTAGTCGCGGTATCATTTGATCCAAATAATTGCAATAGATTATTCATTTCGATATACTCATGCGCGCAGTTGAATAATTATAGTTGGCATTTATTAGACGACCGGATTCGTTATTCGTCGAATAATTTGCATAATCATGCAACGGTACTTTTATAGTAAGCAGCAGGATGGTCCGAATGATGAATCGATGCGAATATAATGATTACAACAAAAGTTTTTAGCAGAAAACACGTTTATCTACGCTCGGATCGTGTATATACTATAAATATCAACATTAGTACGATTGGTGCTACTCCGATGTATTTATACGACGTGTCAAGTTCATTGCACCGATGTGAAATGATTATATATATTTCAATGACATTGCAAATATTTCTCGTCTCAGATCGTGTTTCAATAAGTTTAAAAAGGTATGAAATTTTTTTTTCACATAGTATTGCGCGTTTTCCTATAGCCGATACCCCGAAAAATGTATTATTTTCGCAAGGCTAAATCATTGGCATAACGACTATGAGATAAAAAAAAAAAAAAAAAATGGCCAAGTATAGCGCTGTTTGGAACGGCGCTGGCATCGTCTCGTATGCGTGACATCTGAAACTTCTGAAACGCGCGACGAACGTAAAACGTAATATTTCGTTGTGTGACGTGGTGGGGCGTGGAACGAACCGAGCGCTCGAGCCTCGAGCCGCCTGATTCCCGTACTACAGAAGAAGCCGAAACCGACGACGAGACTGGACGGATCTCCGAGTAGAGTACTATCCGGGGAAAGTAGATGTCGAGCATCGTCGCGGCTCGCGGCGATCACGATGATACGACGACGGATCGAGGATCGAGGAGACGCCTGCGCTCGTCGTATCGTTCTTCCCCACTTCCCCAGCCCTCTCTACCGCCCCTTTGATCCCTTACATATCGCGCATCGCGCATCTCGCATTCCAAATTCCAAGTTTAGCGGCGGCAGCAGTGGGCATGCGGGCAACAAGTTTATATCATACGCTCGACCATCAATTTTCAGCTTCGGCAATATGACTATACGAGTATCCCTTTCGAAACAATAACACGCCGATACGTGCGGTTATTTATACGTATTTATAATGCACGAACAGTGGAAAGGTGGCAGCACGATAATGAGTCTCTCGCGCAATACAAATGTCCCGTGCAACACGCAAATTTACGAGGAAGCACTCTTGCGCTTGACAATCTCGAGTTCCATGTAATATCTATATAATACTATATGTTCAATATATAGAAGCGTTCTCAGCTTTCGAGACGGGCCAAGGTCGCGCGCGCGCACCCGACGACAACCACCCACGATAAAAATCTTCTCCCTTCTACCAAGGTTCGCCCACGTGGCGCTAACCTCACGGTTGAGTTTCACGATTGAGGAATACATTTTCGCTACGTTGCTCTATACACACCAGCATCGATATCAATCTTCAACGATTGACCATCATTTTTTTTTTCTTTTCACATTGCACGTTACTCTTTATTCTGCTCAATGTTCACCTTCGACTCTATCGATTTCGAGCGGAAATACGAAAGACCGTCGCCCGGCAAGTAAAAAATAATGCATATTTTTCGCAGCCGTTTAAAGAAGATGCAACAATTTCTAGAATACCCACATTTCATTCGATCGATACCCGGGAAAAATATTTGAAAAAAAAATCAAAAGTAGAATACTTGGATAAAATGTTATTTTTCATTGTAAAAGGGAATCGTGTGCACTAGCTGCATGAAAATTATTTCTAAAAGCGGTTGCTATCAGTTGACTCTTATTTTTCAGAATTTTAAAAATTTTTTGTTAAAATGAGAGTAGTCGACAGTTACGCTTGAGCTTCGTTAGTCGATCACGCGATCGTGGAAAAATTTTTTGTAGCCATCCTGTATTATTAGTGTCGAATATTCGTATTTTTTAAAATTTAATGTGCGACAACATTCCTGGAAGCGATTCCTGGTAAGTTGAAAATTGAACGACGTAGGTACTGAGCGACCTGTGATGATCATATATGTATGGAAAACAAGTCGAGAGATTTTACCAAATTTTACCAATCGCAGTGAATAACGTAGCTGCATGCCACGCACGCGTGACCAAAATTGACACGGAGGAAGATTAAAATGATTCCTTTTTTCTTCTTTCGATGCATATCAGATAATTCCAGAGCAAGTTCCAGTGGTCGCCTGAAGCATGGCTCTTGTTAAAAACAGTGGTCCGGGAAATACACGCGTTATATCTTAAACATTTACTGTACGTTTCAATAAAAATATTATGAAACATAATCGCGAACATATATTCTTGAGGTGAAAGAAAAAAAAAACGAGCCCTTTTTTCGGCCGACAACAAGATGCAACAACCCGATGAAGCACCAAATTGGCGGCGGCCCCGAAGCATTTATCGGTTATTTCAGCGATCTACGCTAGAGAGCGGATAGACAAGACGCATACGAGTATTTAAAAGTGTTGTTGCTGGCATAACAGGTCTAACAGTTGATCGGGGGGCCCGTTAATCGTCAATCGTAAAGCCGACGATACGCGCTACGGTTTACCGGAGAGGTCTACCTGTGCAAACGCGCCTGCGCAGGTTGACCGGAGCAAAATCGAAAATCAATTTTTTCGGGTCTGACGTGAGCGTGTGTGGATGTCTTTGAAAACGAAGTTTGTTTTTTAGAATTTGTAAATATTCTACCGATATACGTGCTCGCACGCCGCAAAGTACAACTGCAACGTAATGTAAAAAAATGAAAGCAGAAAAAAATAAGAGAAGGAGAGAGGAGTTGGCGGGAATCGCGGCGGGGCGCGGGCGACACTCGCGCGGTTTGGAAAGAAAAAGAAAAAGAATATAAAAAATGCTGACCTTCGTGATCGGAATTGGATTCCGTAGTCTCTTGGAGTTCAATATGCTCTCTGTTTCTTTTTCGACGATCACGAATTGAACCGAGTGTCCCACCGATAGTATCAACGTTGTCAATGTTGCCGAGGTCGATCGGACTACCAACAATGTAAGGTCCAGTGACGTCTCCCTGCGAATTCTCGCTAGTCCCGTTCGAGGTGCCGTTATGAGGCGTTTGATTCGGCAGCGGCGTACCGTCCATGTGCGGTATCGAAGATAGATCCGGCGGTGTATAAGGCCTCAAAGTTCCGGGACTCGGCGGGAGCCGCGGTACCGGGGGGTTGCCCCGCGACGACGACTGCATTCCTCCCTGAGCCGGGACCTTTTCCAATTAATGAACAATCGTGCATTAACAAATACGTTCATCGCGGTATAGTTTAATCGAGCTAAAAGGCTCTTGCATGCATTTATTTATTCATCGAAGAGGCTATTGTGAATGTCAACAGACCCGAATGTCGAAACACGCTTGTATATATACGCATACGTATAAGCGTACACGCCTGTCTTCTTTGTAGTACGTATATGGAGTGGGCGTTTATATAGGAGACACGTAATTTTCGGATAATGGGCGACGGTGCGCGACCGTATAAATAACCCGGCCAGATCGCATACGTCACGGTAACGCATTAACTTAGGAGTGGCAAATTAAGTCTTTGGCGTCCTCAATGAGGATGCCTTCCTGAGCATCGCGCTTTTCCTCCAAATTCGAGTCATGCGAAACACTCGACCGACTAATTCACACCCATCGGGCATGCTAAATATATATTCTTTTCGCGTCCTCTGAATTTACGTTAACGAATCACGATAATATTCTATATTCGCCGGTGCATGGGAGTCAAAAAAAAAAAAAGTGTTACGAGAAACAAAAACGAAATTATACTCGTCAACGCGAATTGTACGCGAGTCTCCCTCTATATATATATATATATATATGACCGAAGGATAGTCGAGAGTTGCGAGATATCATATATACGCGTATTTCTTATCAGCGACTCTGCAATTACCTTTTTTCGATTTTCTTTTCATTTGTTATATTCACGAATTCTATTATGTATAAAAACGGATCAGTGACCATTCGTGCGAATAACCAATCATTTTCGTAATATTTTACAAACGATGAATATACCTATATGATTTGCGCTTGTAGTTTACAATTATATTATATTAATTATTTCAATGCTTATACGAAATTTGTGCACATCTCTCGCGACAAAAGTAATAATCGCGTTCGATCGTACTATATCCGAAGAATACTAGAAATGATAAAATTATTTTTTTGCCATATCCGCGGCCGTTTGATAAAAATCCACCGAGGTTTTGCGAAATCGAATTCCATAACGGGGAACGCGGAGAGAAAGCTCGACGACTTGACCCTTTCCCGTTGGGCAAATGACATTGCGTGTGAATTTCATTGAAGTTTCGTGACCGCGACGTAATTGCGCGCGTCAATGAACAAAATAGGTATATTATCCATCATCGAGGACAGACCCGACCAAGATTCGGTCAGAGTCGAAGTATATGATGGAAATAATGCGGAAAGCGGGATGAGAAGAAATTTGAAATAGTATAAATAGAGGGACTCACTACGGTGAAACGACGGAGCCGAGGTCCTCTGTCAGACCTCGTTCCAATGTTTTTTCGATCCGTAGCGGTTAAAATTTTCCGTCACACCGGCAAAGCAACGAGAGATTGCAAAGAAATAATTTCCCGCACCGCTGAGACAATCATTTTATCTCTTTGAGCACAGCAATTTTATTGATCCTCTATTGTATAAAATAACTATTTCATATTAGGTGTGCCCTCGGAGCCGATAATAATTATTCACTCGCAACGAAAACACGAATTAAAATAATAATAACGAATGAAACATATATACCAAGCCTGATTCATCATAGAGCGGTAAATCTATGCGATAACTTTATACTCTTATATTTATTCACGTGTATTATAAATGAGTATAAATAAATCATTTTTTAATTATAAATAAAAACGGGAGAGGGAGGTCGCTGCGAGATAAAATTATTTGAAAAGAATATTTGGAGAGCGCGTCACGCGATTTGGGACAAAAAGCACACGACACCAATTTTAAGCACAATTTCAGGATAAACAACCGACTGGTAGCACTTTGACGCTTAACGGATCAAAGGTTCGCACTCACAACAAATGTGTTATACATATGATCGGAAATAATGCTTCAAGAATAATAGTAATACAAGAGGCGCGAGCTGCGACGATATCGCATCGACGAATGAAGC
Source organism: Venturia canescens (assembly GCF_019457755.1). Taxonomy (NCBI): domain Eukaryota; kingdom Metazoa; phylum Arthropoda; class Insecta; order Hymenoptera; family Ichneumonidae; genus Venturia; species Venturia canescens. The sequence goes on along the minus strand of NC_057421.1, from coordinate 334,306 downwards.
TTTTTCACCTCCGATATATTGTAGCGTTCTTGTAACTCCCTCCCATATTTTTATCTATTTACCGGGAATGTTTGCTCGTGGTGCGTCACGCGCGTTCGTACGTATTTATTTTATCTTTTTTATTTTTTTTTCTCTACAACAACTCGAGTAAATATAAGCAATGAAACGTTAAGCGGCTCGTTCTTAATTTTTGCTTCGAGCAGTGTGAGCGAAGAAAGTCCAAATTGTTACGTTTATTTAAGTCGAAATTACGCACAGTTTCTTTTTGCCTTTTGTCTTTTGCTTCGCAAGAAAAATTCTCGAAATTCGATGTTAAAACATAATATAAAATGTATCTGCGATCGATGGGGCCCCGCGGCTTGCCACCATTCGTTTCGTTGCATCATACGAATGACACAAAATAAAACATTCGAATGCACCAACGCTTGTGCGCTACGGACGGAGGAACGACGCTGTCGAAAAACAAAAAAAAATACTTGTACGAACGTACAATGGAATTGTGACGAATATGATACCGCATGAATTGTGATTTCCCATCAAAGATATATCGTTCGGTTCTGCGTAAACGTTCATCGCTTAAAATTTCACCAATTCCGCCTAATATCACGCTGATTGGATATCACCAAAGAGATTTTTTGAGGCATCGAGCGATACGATGAAGAAAGTATGAAACGTTTTTTTCGATAAATACTTGACGAAATGATTTACGAAGAAACGAAACTGTTTCGAGCCCTGCCCGCCGTTCTATACTGTTTGTACAAGCTCTCGTACTCAACGACAACTGCTCACCTCGACCGATCTACTCTTTTGCCGTGTCCTTTTGCCGTTTCATCGCCGCTGCCCCACGTGTGTAGTATATGTTTCTCGAGCTCTACTCGGCGCTCGTCTTCGCACTCCCACACCTCTAACCCACCGCTCTCCTTCTATCAACGGATACCATCCTACATTCCCACGAAAGATCCGAAAATTCGCTACGACCTTTGTCTCTTTTTTTTTTTCATTCATTCGAAAAGAGATGCGGAAGCAATTTTTGGCTAGACATATATGAAATTGACGGGATACGCGGGCGAATAAAGTTCTCTTCGAACTACCAAAATCCGCGAGTTTAGGTTGGGATTTTCACGCTTCCACCTGCATGTTAAATGGGTTGGAACGATTTTTTTTTTCACGCAAGAGTGAAACCGAGTACTACGAATGAGTGAGCGGGCGGCGCACCCCTCGCTCAACTTTGTTTTCTTCACCGTCACTTCCTGACCTGTATGCTCGCGCGGAGGGACGAGGATATCGTTATTTCGGGAAGGAACAAGTTTGAATGAAAAAAAAAGAGAGATAATCTTGAAGAGACACGCGGGGATAAGGTTGATAATTGCATCAACTGTTCGATTCTTCTCGCTGGAGGACTCTGCGTAGATTATATAACCCCCGAGCTGGGTGTGACTTATTTTTTCATCGACAAAGAATACCTACGGAATGTCTCGAGTCGAACCTCATAAAAATATATTTACACATATTATTTTAATACACAAGAGTCGCAACAATTCGTTAAACACGTGTTTAAAAAGTCTCAAAAACCTGTTTGTAAAAAACACAAAGTGCGCATCGATCTTTTGTCGCGGTACTACTACGGAGTGTGGCCATTCAATTTCGCAGCATTAGCATTGTTACAAAATAATGAGGAATCGTTGTAATTCGATCGAACTGGATAATGCGGTATGAATATGAAAACGGCAAAAGATATATTTCAGTCTCTTCCGACTCTTACCGGACTAACTAGTACGAGCGACGATTGATGACCGCTGTGACCGTTGTCAACCTCGCATACCCTACACGTGTACTTGGCTCACATTTACCGATCGAAAAATCGACTCTGCGCGTAATGACCAATTTTTCAAGAACCTCTGTATACCGATCCGGAGGAAAAACAAAAAACACACGCACACGCACACACGTCCGTCGCTCGTGTCGCGTATGTGAAACGAGATCGTCGCCAACGAAGAGCATATATACGAGGTAAGAGTGCACGCCCGATACCAAACAATATTGGTCAACGACTATTAAAATCATCGCTGCCACGGATATTCTTCCTTTTCGTTCCCCTAACATGCGCGATCCACGCACTTCTATACAGAACTCGTCCGGTGATACGCAGTCGAAATGCGACCGTGTATAGCGGGTATCGCTACTTGCCGCTTGCCGCCTGTGTGTGCATGTTTGCGCGACAACAAGTCGTCAAAAAAAATGCGATTTTCATACCACGTGCGGATTCGCCCAATTTGAATAGCGCCATTAAAAGGAGCGACTTGGAAAATATAAATTAATACATGCGAAATCTGGCTGAGTGACTTTAGAAACTTGTATAGTATCTGTGAAATTTTTTTTACGCGCGGATGATATCGAACAATAATCACTGACATTTTTTTTTTCACGTGTTATTCTTATTATGGAAAATTGAAGTACGCGTTGGGCTGGCCGAAATAATTTTATCTCGAGCTGTCCTTTCGCGACTAGTTTCAAAAAAAAATATCGATTTTTTTTTTTCGTGGACCGAAGAGAGCCGGTAGTACATGTAAAAAAGTGACTTTCCCAAAATTTGAGATTAAAAAAAAATATATTTAAATATTTTAAAATATTAAAAAAAAAAAAAAAAATTTCGCAGATTTCTAATGGAAAAACATGGTCTAAATTTTCGCGGGGGAGGGGGTTCCGCTTTGCCCGGCCGTTCCACTTTGCCCTATTCTCTCCTATTCAAGAAAAAAAATGCATTTTATGTTTGCACAAAGTTTCATGATTTTTTAAAAAATTTTCCATAATGATTTTCCTCCAAATAGAAAAAACATAGAAAAGTCGTTTGCGGGACCGCTAAATATTTTTTTTTAAATCTCAAATTTTGGGAAAGTCACTTTTTTTACATGTACTAACAGCCCTCTTCGGTCCTCGAAAAAAAAATATCGATTTTTTTTAAGCACCCTAATACTAATATATTCTCATATTTAAACCAACATGTGGGAAGAAAATTGGAAATTTTTCGGAATATAATTATTGATTTTCACGAGTAATGCGCGCGGTAGCGCTCTTGTATGTATAATCGTAATAATGCATAGCAATCGAGAGATTAATAGCATTTTTTAACGGAAATAATATCGCCGCGTCACGACTTTGGGGTTTCATGATTTTTTTTCTCGGTATAAAATTATCACAACCAAAATCGACAAAAACGAGGAGTCATATACGCCACACGAATAAAATTTAATGTCACAGAGGCACAGAGATGGTTTTATTCTTTTTCGTTTCTATTACCCGAGAGGCCTCGAGATGCCCTTTGCAAATGTATATAGACCAACCAATGTTGACACGTAGCGCAGAACGCTAAATATCAGATCCTTCGGGTGTACTCGACACGTCGTTAAAATTGAAGAGAGAGAGAGAGAGAGAGAGAGTGGAAACAAAAAGAGGTTCGAAATGATCCCCAAACAATAAACCATGAAACGAATACGAAATCGTGTGATTTTCTAAAATTTTTATTCAATTGTTTAATTTGACATGATTACAATTGGAAAATTTAGTCACTGTCGAGGATGAGGAAATAGAGTTACTAGGGGGCATTTGAAAATGGTCATTTGTATGATTTAATGAAATAATATGAGATACCGCTTCTGCGATCGCGTCTGTGTTTTTTTGGGGTTAATAATAAGATACCTGAAAAATCGACGAGCCCTCGTCATCAATAATGCGATAAACAGAGGGCGAGAGGACGAAGGGACAAACAGTCGCACCTAGATTATCGCGTGACTGAAGATAAAAGCTCAGTTACTACGCGGAGCACAAAAATGTATGAGGCAAAAACAAACTCAACCAAAGAGAGAAAGGATGATAGAGCTGGAAGGGTTTCGAACGCGATATCATCCATATACCAGAGATTTTTTTTTGCGATTAGAGTCACGTGAAACCGCACCCTGCCCTTCCCATTTGGCTCAACTCGGGTTTATTTATTTTTGTTTTTATACAGAACGGATATTAAACGATGTTGTCCGATATGAGAAGTAATAAAAGGAAGGACAAAATCAGACACGTGAAACCGGACAAATATAATGAACGATCGATAATAATACCAACTTGAGATATGTCATATAAACGTGGCGAAGATGCGCGCTATTATAAAAGGATTCGAACGGTGTACAATAATTGTTTATTAAAATTTGATAATCCGGACGTCGCTATGGACGAATTGAACGATCGATAAATCTATAGCTCTCCGTTGCATCGCGTTCATCCTTTGATGCTACGCAGTCGAATCGAAGATTGCGACTTTGAAAGGATGTTGCATATGGTCGCGCGGGCGCAGCTGCCCGCTATACTACCTAGCTAGAATTCTATATATATGGAAGAAAAGAGTCCTCTCCTCCCCCAATGATGTGCAAGTTATTATTCACGATCAAGAACTCGCAAAACGAATGACCTCCAATTTGAATTAGCCGTATAGATGGATTAATGAAACAAGAGTGAGGTGCTGGAATGGATAGCAATCGGACGGGCTGAATAAAATATTCGGTCGATATGTGAGAGGTTCGATCGTCGATCGTTATTTCAACAGCTGTAATATACCGGAGCACCTATGTAACGTGGAATCCGTACACGCCGGTTGACCTGTTATTTTCAACGCGCCCTTGGATCTTAGCGTCGCGCGTCACACTATCGATTTTACGATTTGGCACGATCCTCCCGCGCTTCCTCGTTCCTTCAAACGAGCTTGTTTCTATTCTGCATATATGTTTCAATCGGTATACAAACGGTCTAATAATCGGTATCGCGGGACGTTGAAAACGGGGACGTACGTACGGGAGTCCATACATGACCACCTAGCTCCCTCGCATTTATGAAATAGTTGAACGATGCTGTCGCGCGTCGCGGTGACCGCGCGCGCGAGTCAATCGCAATTGAGCGGAAAGCGAAAAGATATTGAGGAGTAGAGTAATCATAGATCTCGAATCGCTTCAATAAACAATCGCATGCATCCGCGAATATATAGAATGATCTTATGACCTTCAAATATTGATCCTTTTTCCTTGATGCAAAATTCATTCGACGATAAATTAGCGTGTGTCTAGTCACAATATTTTTGTGTGCGAATCGAAGATACATACATACCGGAGGGAAGAATCGTCGCTTCATTATTCATGTGTATTCGTAAATAAAATAATCAATCGTGTTATTTGATACGAAAAAAAAAAAAAAAAAAAAATATAGTCACGGCTAATATTCAGAGATTTCCCGCGTGCGAGTTCGATAAATCGCGTGCAGGGACTCTCCCTCGGCTTTGGTCATCAGCGCGGAGGCGCGTTAATAAAAACTCTAATATCAGAATATCCCATAGAATCGATAGACATAGAAATGAGCGGTAGTTGGATGAATAACCGCGAGAGGAGGAAAAGGTCAACGTACGTAATACAGAAACATAATTCACGAGATATGTAACGTAATAAAATTTATTCATCTTATTTGTACTCGATATAGTTGTGCGACCGCGAGACATCGCGCGGTGATGGATAAAAAGTTCAATTGCATGAGCAGTCGAATTTTAAGAGTCGAGTATGTTAGAGGGGTGCATGAAGCCATCATCAACGGGAGAAAGCAGTCAAATTTTGCATATGCTTCGCCTCGTAATCAGCATCTTCCATGCGCGAATCATTCATTTATTTAAAAGCGCGAAACTTTGACCACGCGAGTGCAAATAAACCCCTAATCCCCTGCTTATGCATACCCGTGTTACAATACTTTTTTAGTAGCAGAGCTAACCAGTTAGCTGTTCAACTCATTGCATCGTTACTACAATTTCTTCTGACGAGTAGTCGTAGTCTTGCGCTTAGTTGGCACGGAAACACTACACTCGAGAAAAAAAGATTATTATCCTCGAAAAAAACAAAACGAATTAACAGACGATAACTTCAAACATTTGGGATTAAATTTTTCTTTTCGCAACTTCAGTTATTTTTCAACAATAATGGTTATCGATTCATTAGATTTCGTCGCCGGTAGTTCATCATTCTTCCTCACCAAGATCGTTATAAACGAAAGTATATCTAATAATATATGCGAGCTAGTTTTTCTCGCATGACAATATTATCGAATAGATGTGAGTTACTTGGGCTAAATGAGAATTCTTCGGGAGAATCCTGGGTGGCTTTTCCGTCTTGTATGTGTATGCATATCCGGCGAATTGGAAAAAAAAAAATAAAAGTTGGAGTGTGAAATCATCAACGAGCCAGGCTCGATTGCGGAAAACGAGCTAAGCTCGTGCGTACCGGAGAATTTTAGGTCCCTCCACAGATTTAAAGGAGACACGCCTTAACCAGCAAGCTTTACCTATCCATATGCATCCCACCCACGTAATATATGTAATTGCTCCAATTCACCGAACGAGGTTACACCCGTTGATTGCCTCATTTATTACATCACGCGCACGAATCGAGAGCGTACTTTTTTATGCGACCGAGCTTCCGCTTAAGCGCTATTTTTTTTTTTTTTCATTGATTCGTCGCAACGAAATTCTTTCTTTCGTTTTACGTTGTTTATTATGTGCGAGCCAAAGGGGGCCATTATTATAATTTTCCAATTGAATCGATTGAACATCGAGAAAATACAATTTAACTTTTCCTTTTCCGGATGTCTCAGCAAAAATATTTGTTTATCATCGGAAGCCTTATTAATAACACTCTCTTATTGGGCTTTTATATTTTTTTCATCCGACCAGATCTTTACAAATTGGCGGCCGCTTCAGTTCCACGAGTCACGAGAAATCACCCAATCGCGAGTATAAATACCAAGGCTCGTCTTTTTACTTGCTTTGGCAAACTTTTTTACTTTTAAGGGGCCTATCGAGTGTGAAATTTTTCAAAATATTTTTTTTTTTTGCATATTTCGATAATCGAGACCTTTAAAAACAACATGATAAAATTTCAAATGAATATTTATTCAAATAGTTTTTGAGTTACAGCCTTTTGAAAAGTAGCCGCTCAGCGGTTATCTTTAACCCCCTTTTTTCAAAACTACATTTTTGAAATTTGTTAAAGTTGTAACTCGAAGACAAATCATCCGATCGCTTCGATTTTTTTCAACTATTTTTTTATATGTTTCTTTATACGCAACGACCCTCCAGTTTTTTGATTATATGAAAAATGTTAATTTAGCGGGCCAAAAATCATCCGTAAAATTCGTTTTTTTATTTATTTTACAAAGCTCTACCACTTTGGTAAATTTCAATTTTTAATGACAGTCGTGGGTCATTGTACGGGCAATACCTCTAGTTTTATAGTCTTGTAACTAAAAATTTGTTTGTGAAAAAATTTGAATCATCAAATGCTTGGCACGCACGAATTCTCAACTGTATTTTAAAATAAAAAACGGAGATTCTCTCAAAACTTTACAAGGACGATACTCGCTGCCCGTCAGCGTTAAGATGAAAATCTAGATGAACGCGTATATAGGAGGTGCATGATTGAAATTGGAACGAATCGTTCGAGTTTCCCACCTTTCCCACGCTAAAAAGCTCGACGAGTTGCGCACGAGGCACGAAATAACGTAGCGTAGATATAATTTTGTGGATGTTCGCATAAACGATCTATCATCATATATTTGTTTATCGACCTAACGAATATTTAACAACGTATTACAACAATTGAATGCTCATTATATAATTTTATAAATTGCTCTGAAATATTTAATCGAACGAGGAATAATATGTATATTAGGAGAAGCAGGGAAGAAAAATAGTGCGGTTGTCAAGCGCGATCTTCTTTTGGTGGATGAAAATGAGACATTGATATTTTTACCGAAGAAAGATTTTGGATAGCGTATGATGCATCGAGGGCAAAAATAAAAAATAGAGAAAGCGGTGGTTGAGTCATTTGCATTTTGTTTGCTCGAATATGAGAGGGGGGGGGGGGGGGGGGAGGAGCGAGCGAGGAAAATTCGTGGTTATATTGGAATATATGTTTTCATTGGTACGCACTATAGATCGCTCGTAGATACTTGATGGAACCTTTATATATATATATATATATATATATATATAGGAGGTAAGGTCGTTCGTTAGGAGGTTAAAGAACAGTAGGAAGTGAACGACATGTATTATGCAACCAACGATCGAGTTGAACTAGCGTTCTACCGATAGAGTCGCGGTACTTGTGGCAGAGATATAGCTGCACATATCCTGCAAATACATATAGGGGAGACCGGGTCAAAATGGGATACCCGAAAAATGTACTTCAATTTTTGTACTTGTCCGAAAAGAACATGAAACATATTTTTTCCAAAACATTTTGTTTTTTTATTTTGATTTTTTTTTTTCAAGAAATTAGTTTTTTCAAATTCTTTTTTTTTTACATCACTTCCAAAGTCAAAACGTTTTTGCACAGATATACAAAAAATATTTGTATATCTGCGATTACTGCCTCGCAGATTACTGTCTACAACATGAATCATGTGCCCACACCGCACAATTTTGGCGCTGAATCCATGATTCAGTAGATATAGAATACAAATTTTTACAAAATAAACCTTGCCAATCTTCGTTATTATTCATATGATTAATTTTTAATTGAATTACAGAGGGTGCGTTCGAAATACGTTAGAGCGTTGTAAGCGCTGAGATCGCTCACAGCGGTAAGTCGGAAGCACTCGGTTACGGGTGCAACATGCACCCAAGGTGCATTGAATTAAAATGATTATAAAAAAAATTTCATGAGTTTTTGAGGGGTACCCCGTTTTGCTTCGGATTTTTTTTTCTCTGAAAATTGAAATGAATTCCAGTACATTTTTTAATTTTTGGGAGTAAAAAATAGACAGAGCTTCCCAAACTTCTGAAAAATTCAATATTTCCTTAGGTATCCCGTTTTGATCCGATCTCCCCTATATCCTCTGAAAAGTCGTAACCGAAAAGTCGTTTCTTTTGCATATGCAATCTCTATCGATTGAAATTTGTCTCTTTCCTGATCAGATAATCAGGGGATGGTACACGTTCGGGCTGCCGCCGCGCCGCGCGTTAAGGAGGGTGGCTACATTCGTCAAAATGATAAGAAATTGATGAAATTTGGTGATAATGTTCGTCAACATCAAGCGCGAAGACACAAAATTTATTTCAATATTTTCTTTCGCTTAGTTATCGAGTAATTATGCATTAAAGCAGATTTCTTATGCCCGGAATGTATACCTATATATATATGGAAACGCGTGAACTTTAGTGATCAATTACTCGATAACTGTACAGAAGAAAATTCTTGAAAAATTTGGATTGTCAAATTTGGCACTAAAGAATATGTTCACCAAATTTTATTAAATTCTTATCATTTAAAACTTTTTAATGTATTTAACATGATTTAGCATGGCAACATTGTATCATCGCTATCCACCCTCCTTAAAACGTTGAAACTTGAGACGCGAATGGACAAGACTCGAATTTTTGAACTTTTTTTCGGGAGACTCGTACGTGCATGCGTGAGCGATGAAAAGCGACGATTGATTTTTCACTGATCTTGAGCGCAGATTTACCAAAAAATGAAGATGAAAAAAACGTGGAGGCCTAAAATTGTTACAAGTTTGAAAATAAAAATCGTCGTTTCTCGATATGATCGATTTGAATTGAGCGACACGACACACAGCCCAAATCGTATTGCTGTCATTTGAATGTAAAAAAAGCACCCCGAATCGTCCTGAAGCGTCTACGCGGAGAGGCTCATTCGCTAATAAAAAGGATTTAGGCTTCTTCCGGACGTTAAATTAAAAAACTTCAAATCCGCGAATTCTATAGCCAAAGGTTGTAACACCGATGAAAGATCAATGCAACAACAAACAGTAGGATGAGGATTAAGCAGAAAGATCCTTTTTTCGCAATAAATGACGCCCATATCTTTGTGTTCATCATTATTTATCTGGCATTGTGAGCGTCTAGTGAGCGTCTCGGCGTTTACATTTGTGCTGTTTTGATAATTATGAGAAAAGCATTTTTCAAGCATGTTAATAAGTGAGGGACGTATATATAATTCAAGACGATTCTTTATAAATTTATAACGTTTCCGACGTTTCAAGGACACGCAATCACACATGAAAAAAAATCCAAAGAGGCGGCAGCGTCTTTTATTAGGGCCAAGTACCGGAAAAATATATTCTTCTTGTCGGTCGATAATATATACCGAATTGAAGATTTTTTTGCTGCAATTATTTATCAATTCGCCGTTATAGAAAAATCTTTCATGTATAAACATGTGTATTCGAACAAAAAATCATAATTTCCGAACGAAAAATGTGGATCGCCCCCTCGATCTAGCCAAGTATGAAAACAAACTTGTCAGTTGTACACAAGTCCACGCGTTGAACGGATAAAAACAAAAACTCGTGACGTGGGACGCCTCGTACACATCGCCATGTCGAAGCGCAGCATAACTGAAACGCAATCGCTCACAACAAACGAATCACTAGAAAAATAAGTTAACAAACGAGGGACGAATAAAAATTTCGAACCAAGTTTCATTCTTAGCGTATAATGACCCTGTGAAATCTAAATATATTCAATGATGCACATAGAACACAGAAACGCGCGCGAACCGACGATATACCGAAGAACGTTACGCATAACCTCCAAACGGTTAGTAATAAAAAAATAATAATTTTTTTATTGCGTTTTCAAACACGCCAAGTTATAGCCGCGCGAATGAATGTAATGGAAGAATATTTGATTCGGGATGATGCAAAAAAACTTACTGATTCGGAGTCGTTGGAATTCTATGGTGTTACTGACATGTTGCGGGCACGTCAGCATCGCACAGCACAGAGTTATACGTGGTAGCAGGGCGCGGCGAAAAACGCGATCGGGCGTGCGGCAGGCCCGGGTGCAAACTGGTCCCGACCGACGAGCGCATACGAAAATGTCGTAATACCGCACCGCAGTCCGACTGTCCCTGCTGTGCTATGCTATATATATACATATATAGATTCTCCGATTTTACTACCTACCGTGGTACACATATGTATAAGGAATGCTTTGACACTCGAGACCCACGAGACGCGTGTACTATACTACGGTATTACGTACTAGCTATATAGTAATATTCGAGGAACTCTACCTCTACACAACAAAACAAAACGCGCGATCGTTCGCGCGCGAACGAGTGGCGAAACGTGGAAGTTTCATAAACTTGCGCAAGCGCTGCTCTTCGGATAAATGCTCAGTTCGCGATCTCCCCGCATTTCATCCATGGTTATGCACCAGTATACATTCGCGATACAGTTTTTGAGATTTATATTTTTGGACGAATGATATTTTTTGCTTACTAGCATGTCTCTCTATTCCACAAGAAATCGTGTACCAACTTTATATCCGTTGATATATGTAAAACAAAAATAAGAAATGTCTCCTCCAAAACGGCCATGTTTATACCGATTAATGATAAAAGATTGTTGTGTGCTCTGCAGAGACGATATATATATATATATATACCGAGTCTCTTGACATGTGCATATATATATATACATCCGTATGTGTAGAAATTAGCATAGAATCCGTCAGAGGCACTTCTTTTGTTTGGAAAAGAATGAAAAAAGTCAGTTTCCGCTGTTAAGTATTTTTTGTTCTTTAATCATAATAAACGAACCGTCACTTACAAAAGAATGTCTCTGTCTGGTGTGTCTTTGTTTGCATTTTATCAGCAAGGCAATAATACCGATCCAGTTGCCAAGAGGAGAGCGAAAAAAATATATGTATATAGTGAGAAAACGTTGAAATCGTGTTATTCGAAAATGTAGGAAAACCGAACGGTACAACACACCTTTTTCAGCCTGTTTATGGACTTTAGTGTCCAGAGTCGAAGTTTTCATTATACGGACCAATTTTCTATCCCGTTTTCTAGGCTGCACGCTTCCGAGAATCGCTGCTGCTGTTTGCCCCGATATCGCGGTCCACATCACCAATACGTACTATTTGATAGTAGTATGTAGCGTTGGGATTCGTATATAGCGCGCAAATATAGCTATACTTTATTCTCGAGCGTGCAACTTTGCCGGGCAACACTATACATTTTGAAATTTTAAAACGGTCGATGGATTTTTTATTTAAACCTCAATGAATAGAAAAATGAGATATTTTTTAAAAAATATAACTTCGTTACAGTAAAATGCACGTGCGCGCGGGGCTACGCCGAACAGTGGATAATACAATAATGTTATAACAATAATAATACATGGGTATCGTTCGGTATTTCGGATAAACAGTAATTATGAACAGGACATATTAGGCACGGAGGATGCATCAAGGCACATGAATTCCTTCGATAGTAAAATATCATATTATATGCTTACATCGATCGTCTCATTCAAGAGCTAGAAAGGAAATAATGATGTAGACCGCCAACGAATCGTCAAAATCAAACATCAAACATTCGTTCAAATGTGCTTATTCATAATGCGAATCTCTCGGTTTATTGGGCTTCAGATAAAAAAATATCTGAGTTCACATACACTTTATAATCAACTTCAAATTATCATAAAAATTAACATTATAGACGCGTAACGTTATCGTCAGAAAATAGTATGTACAATCATCATATGTACACATTTTTCGAATTTTTTCTCGAAGAATCTTCTCTCCAATTTTTCTTTCGTTCGACATTCCCCCCCCCCCCCCCTCCCTTTTTCATTTGTATTATTCACCATTTACGCCCGGTACGATCAATTATTTTATCAACAATTCGTGTCTGTATCGAAATCGACGACACTATCGTCGTACAAAAAACCACAACGATCAAGCATTTGAGTATTGTTTCAACTTTTTTAGACTGTAGTACGCTTTGAGAAAACGATTAGCTGGGAAATTTCGGACTTTTCTCGAACACTGTGCACTTTTTTCCCCACACGTGGACGAATAAATCTAGGATTTTGAGTTTCTTTTGTTTCTGTGCTCATCATAGATAATGATTAGCGAATAAATTTGCGATGCAATTTGGATACCAACCAAATTTTCGTCAAATCCAGTTTATGAAATATCGTAATTTCATTTTTCTAAACGTATACGGAATTTGCCCAAGCCTTTTCAATAAGGCACTAAAAATTACCAACGATCTCGACAATTGGTCTGTGGTACTCGATCGCGAACGAAGAACTACAGAATTTTCAAAAGATACTTTTTTTAGAACAAATTTTAAATTCATAAATAGAGTAAAAAATATTTTTAATGATTCTGGATAATGAAATGGCTCTATTGCAAGATCTTGTTCTCCATCGTGAAAATAGTATTTGAATCGTTTCGGTTTTTTTTTTTCGAAGCACATACTACGCGACAAGTAACGTATATTTCGCAGAACCATCAGACGCTCGAGATTTACGTTAAAACAATACCGCAAATTCAGTTTACGTGGTGATATTAACTGAGAGACAAGAACTGGCTCAAGAATTGGCTCGTGGCTTTTTTTCCGCATTGCGAGCAGCTCACCAGGGGCGCGAAAGTTTTCATTTCTTCTCAGTATCATTATTACTACTACTATTATTATTATTATTGTTGTTATTATTGTTATTATTATTGTATGTTGATAAACCTTTAAAAGTTGTCAAAACGCAGACCAGCTGCTCGGTGGGTCGTGCGCCCCGGTTATTCAACGAAATAATGACATTTTCATTTTCCTTGGTTTTCGTTATTTTATATCCTTCTGTCTTTTTGCTGTCGTCCGGAACATTTTCCAGACTGGACCGAAAAGATATTCGCCAACTATTTTAATATTCTTTCACAATTAAATAGCTAATAAACGGACACTCGGAATTAAATAATTTATGCATTCGTATGTACAATATTTTTTCATTAATACGCACTTTTCGACCGTGCACTTCCAATCAGTCGTTTTGATTTGATAAAACGAGATTGAATAGGTCGTTTGTGTGATATTGAGTCTGTTTCCGTTCAACTTGGTGAAATTCGAACGAATGAACTTCGAATCGTGGTTGTTGGAAATAATTTCGACAACTCAAAAATTGCTACGATTTTGAAATTTGCATCGTTGTTTTTTTTGCTTGTTTTTGGTCAAATATTTCGCTCCAAAATTGCAGCCTACGATATTCGAGTAAATTTGCTAAGCTCATTCTTCGAAATTAGAATACACAAGTATTAATAAAAACTTTGGCTATTGAACTATAAATAAAAACGACAGAATATTGTTTTGTTTTTCATGCAATCTTCGATAAGACGAATAATTTCCAACTTCGTTGCCATCGAAAACCCAAATCGAACGTGAATTCTGTCAGTTTAGAAAAATATGAAATTATGTCAAACTTCAACGCCGAGAACTCGGTCGACGACGTACTCGTATCTTTTAGGTTCTTCCTCGTCAGTTGCTTTGTCATTGCTAATATTGTGATTCACAGTTGTGCCCGTTTCTATAGTACACACCGGCGAATCAGAACCATTTCTTGAGACGGGTCGATCGACGAGACTCGATTTTAAGGCCGTAACGTTCATCATTCGCGTCGAACAACTAGTCGTTGAAACTTCACGGACACCGTGAACGTTAGAGCGGGCCAATGTCGAAACTTGACCACCGACGGGTTCAGAAACATGACGCCTGTGTTGCACCGAAATCTCGCTCGTACTCAAGTCGTCCGTTGGTAAAACAGGAACGTTAAGATTCACTCTGGTAAAGAATGCCATTTTCTCTCTGGAAAAAAAAAAAAATACTCGAATGAAAGTCGAATGAATTTTTATCGTTCAACAATTATATAAAGAGGCCGATTTGCAAATTTCAATTAATTCAAGTTATTAACTTCGACGACTCACTTGAACGAGATAATGTCAGGTTTTCCCTTGCCAGCCTTAGTTTTTCTGAGCTTGTATATTTCCTTGGAGGTTTTCTTGAGCATCTTTTCTACTTTTTTGTCCTCGGCGCTCTTCCCATTCTTTCCATTCTCGGCCTGTGCCATGAGAGTTTGAAATTTATGATCCTCCAACAGCCAAGTTGCCAGATCAGAGTCACCTTTTTCACGAGCTTCCTCAAGAGTTTGCTTAAGATCTCGAAGGCTGTTGAGTTCGTCATGAAGATTGTTTAGTCTCGCGTGTTGAGCTTGAAGATCGAGTTCAAGATCGAGCGATGTTCTCGCTGTTTGTGGTAAATGATTTGATTTTTTCGATGTCGTTTTGCAACTCAACGCCGAGGATGGTCGCCGCCAACGTAGCGATCGCCTCTCTACTGAATTTCTCTGGAAAGGACCGCCTCGACGATAAAGAGGCATGCTGCTGTCACTGTCGCTTCGGTTCAACTGTTAATGAGGAAATATTCATTTCTTTGCGTCATATTTAGTTACCGATCAGAAAAATTGTATCAAGACAACTTGAGACAAATTTGGAAAGACCTCGGTCTTTCTTGCTGGTTCAAACTTACCCGACAAATATAATGATTTCGACTGACGGCAGCGCTTGGTGAAAATGTCTGACTTCGCTTGATTACTATAGTATTTTTGTCATCGTGCACGGCACCAGGAACAACACCCGCGGCTGAGAGTTTTCTCTGTTTTCCCTGTTCTGGAATGAATATACATTCCGTATTCGTTTCTTTATCCTGAGTATGATTCGACTCATCTTCAACAAGTTCTTCTTCCTCTTCGTCCTCGTCCTCTTCCTCTTCCTCTTCCTCTTCCTCTTCCTCTTCCTCTTCCTCCTCCTCCTCCTCCTGATGGATGAAGACAAGAAAAACGTTGTTACCGTCATTGATGAGGAAAAATTCTTGTAAACAGTCGTTTCTATTTTCAAACTTTTCAAGTAATTATTTAAAAAGTTATCCTTCGAGCAGAGATTTCAAAACGTTGCTCAAAACGTTGCAACAATGTGAAAAAAATGTTCAACAGAGAACGAATTGGTGCTTTTCACTCTCGCTAATTAATGCTTCTCGAGATATTCCAATACAAAGATCGTTTTAGAGGTAGTCGTTAGACTACATGGGCGCTTTCTCAAATGAACTTCTCCTACTCTTTTTATTTGAAATTTAGAGAAACTCATATGAATTTTAACGTTAATCCGGGATCAAAATTTTTTTGATCGATTCGTGTAACAACTCTGTTGAGACAACTAATCGGGCATATTGTATATATAAAATATAAAATATTTTCCAACGGTACATAGTACGTTATAGAGATAAGTGTTGGAGGAATATACGAACCTCGTGCTCAAGAACGTCCTCGAGAACGTTGTCTTCCATCATAAATTCTACGATGATGCCTTCCTCGTCGCTGTCTTCGCTACCGCTATCGCTGTCCCGTTCCTCGTCCTCTTCATCGGGACTACCGAGACAATTGGGAAGTTCTTCGAGTCTTAGCGAAGCCGCAGTTTGCAACTCGTCGCATCCTTGATTTCTCGTCAACGTCGATGTTTGAGAGCTTATTATTGTGCTCTCATCGCTGCTTTCCTCTTTTGTATTTTGCGTTTGAGTTCCCGCTCGATAAACGGAAATATCGGATTCTTGCTTGTCGTGACGCGACTGTTTGAATAAAGAAACCGTGCTGCCACCGGCGCTCGCGCTTTCCGAGGTCGATGGTTGCATGAATCGAAACGAGAGTATATTGTACCACTTAACGCTCGGTGATTCGGGACTGAAGTCTGCCAGGGAGACTTGGGCCGAACCCTATACAACGCGAACAACAAAAAGAACAACAATCAACCCGTCGGTCCTTTTCTTTTCCTCCAACAATACGATTTTCACAGACTGGCGTATATCAACGATATTAATCGTTTCAGACTAGCTATTTTTATTTTTCTTACTAACTAAAAACCGAATAATATAGATGAGTCGGTAGAAAAGTGAAGTCTTACCAAGCACTCCTCAGACTCGCCGCCGGTGCACCAGACGTTAACTTGGAGGGTCTTTGTATAAAGTTTGTTGAGGGGCACAGCGATAGGAAAACTCTCGCCAAAAGTTGGTTTTCGAAGATCGGTTACGGGCTTCGTACAACACATGTGATTGAGAGACGGTTGCATCGGTAAGAGAGCGGCTTTGATGTATCTGAAAAAAATAAAATGAAAAAATAATTCTCCTATCCATCATCGAGGGCTAAATTTTAACTATATTTCTGAGCCCTACGAGTTCATTTTTATTATCGCTGCTATTATATTTAGTTGTTTTACACTACTAGCGTCTTAGAGTCTCGCAACAAGTATTTGAATCAGCAAATTATCAGCGTCTACGAAACTCAGAGAGAGAGAGAGAGAGAGAGAGAGAGAGGTGATTCATGCCCTGGTGGAGTTCGTACACCGATTGCGAATAAAACTGACGAAATATAATCGTTGAATAACGACGATTCAGGTTGTCTTGCGGTAACTGATCGAAATCCCGAATCGCCTGTAATTGTAATCTGTAATTGCATTTTGATCCCCCCCCCCCCCCCCCCCCCCGTCGGACATTTTAGTAATAAACTTCACCCCGAGCGAGGTTGCCATTCAAATTTGTACCGCTAACCGGGCCACGCCAGCTACGAATACCAAAATACGCCTTGACGAGGACGGATACAGGTGGATAATAAGCGGCGATTCCGTCGAGGAATCAAATAAAAAATTTTACGCGTGGAATTAATGGGACATGAGGAACGAACGTAGCAAAAAACACGACAACCCGGTGGTAAAGAGGAGCAAGGGAGAAAGATGTTGTCTATTTCGCTGGCTAATTCGAAGGAGCGTCGAACTCTACTACTTACACTCTCATGTTGTCGGGTATAAAAAGTGCAGCGAGGTTTCTCGCTTTTTCGATGCCAATATGGAGAAGTCCGTCACCCACGGAATACCTACGATAAGAGAATAATAAAAAAAAAGTAAATAAAATAAAATTGAACGGTGAAAGGTCGAAGGAACTATCCGCAAGACGGATAGTTATTGGGAATGAGAATAAGAAGTAATTAGTGGGTTTGTTGGGGTTTAATTTTGCTGCTAGCCAAGAGGATGGCGGCTCAAGCGACTAACCTCAATTTAATTTGAACCTGAGCAGTTTCCAGATTCATTTCGCCAAAGGCAAGTGTATCAACGGAGGAGTGTAGACCGGCGGAAAAACGCCTTCTGTTGGAAGCCTCGAATACTCCGGAATCACCGGCGACGCTCTCGTCGGAAACAGCGGCGGAAACGGAACGTGTATTGGTACCGGAACTGCTTGCCCTTGACCTGATGCCCATTGGAGGTGGAGTTTCGCTGATCGGCGAGAGAGGTGCTTCTTGATGGAGAGAGGAAAGAGGTAGGGCTAAGGCGGCGGCAGGCCTTCCGAGGCCGCTGCCTTGAGACATATTGACGGATTGCATTTCCAAGGGTGGTTGAGGATTGGGTTTCAACTGTTCGGTGGTGGCGGCCGCGGCAGCCGTCAATTGTTCCTGAATCGCTTGTTGACTCAGTCGCAATTCAGCGAGTTTATCCTCGAGCTGACAACGATCGAGCTGCTGAGAAACGGAACAATTGGGAAGCAAACGTTGTTGTTGTTGTTGTTGTTGCTGCTGCTGTTGTTGTTGTTGTTGTTGTTGTTGTTGTTGTTGTTGTTGCTGCTGCTGCTGCTGCTGCTGTTGTTGTTTCCTCTGCATCTCAATCTGTTCGTATGCGGGCGGCGGTCCCATCGGTGCGTTTTCATACAAGGGCGATATGGGAGGACTGACGCTGGACAAACTCGATCTCGGTGAGAGGCTCGGTTGGGATCGTCCCGGGGAAGGAGTGCCAAGAGTGCCAAGATTCGATTCGGAACCGCGCAACAAACGCTCGACTCGCCTGTGAAGATCTACCATATCAACGGGACGTTCCTGTTGAACCGGTCCGAGGCACTGGGGTCCTCCGTAGATGTCGGTGAAACTAAGACCCGAACTGAGACTTCCTTTGCTACTGGTCGTGCTCAAACTACCCAGGCTCGAACTGCTGCTCACGGAAAGCGTACTCGCGCTCAGGGTCTTCAATTGGCCTTCCAGCATCGCCATTGATCTTAGCGCGTCTCTCAATTGTTGCAGCAACAATTGTTTTTCCTCGTGGAGTCTCACGCGATCGGTTATTGTTTTGTTCGAGAGCTCCAGAGCGTTGTTGAGATCTTGCTCCAAACGACGAATCTCGCACTGAATCTTTTTCATATCTTGTTGCGTTCTTCGATGAGGCGTTATGCTACGAAGCTCCCGTAACAATTGTTCCTTCTCTTGAAACAACAAGAGCTTGTCCTTGTCGCTCTCCGTTTGTCCAGGCGTTACTTTCTCTTCCAAATCCGCCAATTGTTGTTGTATGCTCTGTATCCTCTTTCGCGCTTCGTCGTATTGCAATCTCATACGCGCCATCTCCGCTAATCTAGTACCTATCGGCACCAGTTCTCCCGATAAATCCGTCTGGGATGCCGTACTTAATTTCTCTTGCGGCAAACTCAGCGTACTAGCGTCCGGACTACCCTCGCAAAGCTGCAGCCTCGTAAGTTCGTCCTTAAGTTGCGCCAGCGATTGCATCAATTCCGCTTTTTCCTTCTCGCCCGAACTCAATGACTTTTGAATATTTCGAAGCTCCGTCATTATTGCCTGTGCCTCCGTTATGTTGTAACAACCACCGTGATGCGCGCTCAGCTTTTGTTCAACGCTTTAATCAAAACAATTTTTTCTTCTATTAACCCTTCGATCTTGTTACTTTTTTTTGCAATTTTTTTGCAATATTAAATATTGTGCGCGCACGCGCTATATATACACCCCCCCCCCACCCGTGTCTATCAACGTTGTAACTTCTTCGATGTCTTTTTTTTTTTTTAATATACTAATTACCTTGCCAGAGTGTCGACACCGCGCTGCGTGCAATTCATCTCTGCTCGTATCTGCTCCAGTTCTCGTTTCAGCCTTGAAACGCGACTTCTCGCCAACGCAACGTCAGATTTAAGAAGATCCGGATCGTACTTTGTGCTGAGGGAACTCGAACTCGAACATACTTCAAATACAATAAATTCATAGATATATATTTGTATACATATTGTCAAATTTTTTCCATTCATTCGTTCAAATCATTTGTCATCGTGTCAATAAAAACTTACGACTGGTGCGGGAAGCCCCAAGGGTCGTCAGAGCGTTATTAAGGTGGTCATACTCGTCTTGAGCGAGACACAGTCTTTGTTGTTTCACGTCGTAGATTTCCTTTTTCGCCTACAACAGAAACAAATCGAAAATCATTAAATTAGATAAATTATTAAATCGAAATGCGGCGTAAAACTATGCGCGATCGTTTTCATCGACTTTTGTGGATAACGGAAGAAGAGAGAGAGAGAGAGAGAGAGAGAGAGGAAGCAAGTTGATAAAATCCAAAGTATATATTTGAAAGTAGAAAAAATTAGCAGGATCAGATGTAGAGTCCGACCACTAAAAATATTTATCAAAGCGAATTCGCCATTTGCCTCCTCAACGGAGAAATATTTCCGAAAAACTTGAGGGTAGCGGCGATCGATTGACTCTCTGGATGAGTGTAGATCTTATCTATACCGTCGATAGTACTTTAAATTGGGCCCAAAATCAATAAAGATTGGGTGTAAAAGAATTTATTTAGCAGGTGCAAAAAGCTTGGTCAAACAATCGCTTATACGCGCTATTACGCTTACCAAGATGTGTCATTTGGAAAATAAGCAGACGTCGAATGTGTATGGAATTGGACTCAAATGGTGATACGTTTTATTTCGAAAATCTACCGTTATCCAGTTTTATTTAAAACAAGGATCAACTCAATAATTGTTGCAGCCCGTTGCAATTTTAAAAACTTATTTATCGTATTCTCAATCAACGAATCACAACCACCGAAACCTAATTTTTTTTCAAAATTATATTTCCAAATAAAATGTCATAAAATGTCATTTTAGATCGAAAATTCTAAAATCGGAGGTTATTAGGATTTGCACAGCGGTTAATTGCTGATGAAATTTTAATTTCCTAATACGCGTTGTACACCGTTTAATGAAAGATAAATGAAAAAATCTGTACGACTCTGAGTCGGTCTCTCCGGCTCTTCTCGTTAATGGATAACCGCGATAGAGATTAATATTAATAATAATAGCGGAACAATAATCGGAGATCAGGGATCGCATCTTTCTGGGTATAGCTGCTATTCACAAAAAGGTCGAGATCCTCACGAGTCTCGAGCAAGAGAGTTTAAAAGCGAGAAAAGAAAATATATAAGAAAGAGAGGTTGGAAAGGAAGGGGAAACGATCCGAGAGTCAAGGGAAGGAGAAAGATTCGCGGTGGCCAAGTATTCAGGAATGTCCAGCAACGAAGGGGCCCGAACTCGCTACGATCCGTTCCTACTATACGGGCCAAGCATCTTGCACAGAAACCACGTCGAAGAATACGACTCTTGTAATTCCTGGAGCGCGCGCACACACACGGACGCTTCTTCGCACGAATAAACGCGCGAGCGCGTGTGCGTAGAGATTGGACGGCGATCTCGGGCTAAGAGTAGGACGGTTTCAATTTTTATATCACGTGGACACGGACGTCAATATAATGATGACTATACAACCAAGACGGAGCACGAACATAGATAATTGCACCGATAACATTTCAATGATAAATAATTCAATTGCGAACAATTCACCATCGCCGAGTATTGCACGTAGGTAAAGAAATGATGACAAAAAAAATCAAGGAATAACAAGTTGAGCGAATCACGTGTGACGGAGCGCGATCGAGTTGAGTTACATCACCGGTAAGATACTTGGAAAAACGAAAAACGAAAAATGAAAAAAAAAAAAAAAAATGAAAAAAAAAAAAAAAGAGAGACGGGGAATGCAAGACTCGTATGATCCATCACTTTTAATCACGCTTACGTATTCGCAATAGTAATAAGAGGCTGTAGCTGCGTCACTATCATCACGACGATAGCACTGTTCCCAGTAGAATCTCTGTATTTGCTCGTCGTTCTCGTAATCGTTTTGGTAACACATTCTCATACGATACTGCGACACGACGTTTTCGTAAATTTGTTCCTGCTGAAGATACTGAGATGGTTGTTGGTGTTGTAGCTGCTGCTGTTGTAATTGTTGTTGATACGGACATTTCGGTTGATTATGCTGTTCGTATTGGTGGTGTTGTTGCTTCAAAGGGAATTGTTCTTGTGAAAACTGTGACTGATAATTGGCCAGCGTTAAATTCCTTTGGCCCAATATCTTTTTATGCTGAGCTTGAAGTATTTGCTTGTGACGTTGGCGGGCTGCCAATTGTTGTTGTTGCTGTTGCTGGTACACTTGTTGTTGTTGTTGTTGCTTGTTGTGATGCTTTCTGGCATAACTCTGATCATAATCATCTACATACGTACGGTACTGTTGGGCCGGCACGAGTACGCACAATGTGTATTGACGGTCCATACCGGCTCCAATTTCTCTCTTTTCTCTATTCTCCTCCTTTACTCTTTTTTTTTTTATTTTGTCTTTGTTTCTTCAACTATTCCCGAGGTACCAGACTTCCCGGACGGAAACTCGCGTCCCTCTGTCGCTGATGTTGGGTAGTAAGAAACGTAAACGCCGCGCGTCCAGACCGCGGGATCACCTCATCTTCGCGAAGGCCTCCTCCAGACTGGTCGGTTACGGGGCCCGAAATTCCGATCCCCACCTCCTACTACAACTACTTCTCCTTCTCGTCCCGTTCCTTCTCTTTTTCTCATCATTCGATATATATCTCTCTCTCTCTCTCTCTCTCTCTCTCTCTCCCCTCTCCTCGCCATCGTTCCGTCCTATCGCTTCGCGAACCTCAATTTTTAAGGGATCCCCCTTTTTTCCCCACTTGTTTTCCTTCTCCCGCTTATTCTACTCCTTTTCTCATATGCCTTCGTCTCTCTTGTTTCTCTTCTTCTCGTTCATCGTGAGGTATATATATATATGTAACCTAAGGAAGGAAGGAAAGCTTCTTCGTCCTTACTCGGGTTCTCTCTTTCTCTCATTGAAACGCGTGTACCGTGTGCACGACTTTGCGCTCACTCTTCCCGTCGCTTCGTCCTCTATCCGTTCTTTCTCATTATCCATCCCTCTCTTTTACTCTCCTTCCTCGTCCCTTCGTCCTTCTCGAGGTTTTCTCATTCTTTATCCTCTTCCTTTTCATTTTCTCTATCGTTGGCTCGCGCTCGATCGTGAAGCAGCCTTCTATCTCGATTCACCACTGCAGGATCAAAAGGAGAAGCAAGAGGAGCGCGAGCGTTTCTCAAGGCACTGTGACGCGACTTCTTTCCTCTTCGCTCCTCTCTCCTTCGCTTCAACCGCACAGCGTAAAAAGGCGGGCCACTGCTCGGGAATCCTCCCTCCTCCCTCCCTGCCCATCAGGAGCGTAGCGATCTTCCAAGATGCCCCTTTCTATTTATCTATTTTATTTTATACAAACTCCGTTTGCTCCTGACACAAGGATCCGCGTTATGCTTCTTACTCAATATAATGGAACTTCTGATACTATATTATCGAAGGTAGCGCGATACGATAATGGCGTTTCGAGGCTTCTTTTTTATAATCAAATACTTGTCAATGCTCCAAGCTCGAACATCCTCTTTGAAACTTGAGAGAATGGCGGTTCCTCTTTCAAGGAAAAAACTAGATTGTGAGCATGCAACCCCGAGAAGAAGCAAACTCTGCGTCATCTCGGAGATCGTTATTTAGCGTAACTGCGATATATTTTGTTATATTTCATTGATTCTTATAAATAACAAACTATATATATTTCATATTATCACCTGCGATTTGAGTTATCAATTGGCGGAGGCAAATGATAAAATTCAATGGTCCACAAATATCGCATATATTCTGAATCCGCGAGGCTCGGGTTCAGAGTAATACGAGTCTGTTCATTGCTGCTATGCCGTGTTGTGCCTCGGTCGTTCGGTGCAACGTATCCGTTGGCGAGGAGACGCGTGATGAAGAGGTAGAGAGAGAAAGCGAGAGCTCTTGAAGAAAAGAAGAAGAAGAAGAAGAAGAAGAAGAAGAAGAAGAAGAAGAAGAAGAAGAAGAAGAAGAAGAAAGAAGGCTGTGTATATATACGGCGAGTGGGAGAGGAAGGGCCTAAGGCCCGGCGAGGTCGCGACTCGACCCTGCCGAGTGTTGGCGGCGCACCAACCTCGTAGTAGAACCGACCTTGAGTCGCGGGGGCAACACGCGGAACCCTCTCTCGTGCGCGATCCTCCATGCTGGAATTTTCCCTTCCTTCCTCTCTCCCTCGCCGCCAAGTCTCTCTTTCTCCTTTGGTGTGACTTTCCTATCTTCGTCGCATCATATAATACTCTGTTGCTTTCCCATCTTTTCCTAATCTAAATTGTTCCTTCTAATATATAATAAAATAGTGTCAAATAATGATGAGAAATAATATATGGCCTCGCGACATTTATCACCCTCTCCCTCTATATTTATTGCTCATCGTTGCATTATTTTTTTTTTTTTTTTATCGTCATCTTTTTCCATGACTATTGTCATCGGAATTTTCAATAATCTTCCGTGGAGAATCGCTATACGGGATACCCGCATGCAAGGAATGACGAGTTTAAAAGTTAATATTTAATAAAAATAATGTTTCATTCATATTGAGCGATCAACGATCAATAAGAAAAAGGTGGTGCGGCTTATATATACTCGGAGCGATAAGGAAAAGTCGAGAGTTCGTTAAATCCCGATATCAAGGATCCTTCGATCGGTACCGAGCCCTCGAGTTATATCTATATATAATATACACGTATAACACCAAAGGGGAGAAAAGTGTGCAAAGACGCGGAAGACGGAATCCGGAGGAATCCAAACTGGAGGATTCCCGATGGAATTCGAGGAACGCCCACAGGCTCGACTCGCCGAGTAGTAGAGATGCTCACACGCGCGAGGCAAATAAAAAGAAGGTACTCCCGGAGCCGAATATAGCTGCGGGCATCGGCGAATTAACGAGGAATACGATTCGAGACGAGACGAACCCCGACAAGTGCGCATCATGCGCGAGAATCAATGCATATACGTGCAAGAGAGAAAAATTAAAATAAGAATAGACCATACAAAGATTCGGATATTTCGAGATCGTTGTTTTTCGATAATTTTCTCGATATCGCTCAGTCGCTTTCATTTTATCATCGCGAATCACACGTGTCGAATAGCTTCACCCCCAAATCAATCGTTATGTGAAAAAAATCTTCCAAACTACATAAGGCTTATAAGGGAGACCGGGGCAAAACGGGATACCTAAGGAAATATTGAACTTTTCCGAAGTTTGGGAAGCTCTGTCTATTTTTTACTCACAAAAACTAAGAAATGTACTGGAATTCATTTCAATTTTCAGAAAAAAGAAAATCCGAGGCAAAACGGGGTACCCCTCAAAAACTCATGAAATTTTTTTTTACTATGATTTTAATCTAATGCACCTTGGGTGCATTTTCCACCCGTAACCGAGTGCTTCCGACTTACCGCTGTGAGCGATCTCAGCGCTTACAACGCTCTAACGTATTTCGAACGCACCCTCTGTAATTCAATTAAAAATTAATTATATGAATAATACCGAAGATTGGCAAGGTTTATTTTGTAAAAATTTATATTCTTTATCTACTGAATCATAGATTCAGTGCCAAAATTGTGCGGAGTGGGCACATGATTCGTGTGCAGGTGTGACCACACATGATGGTCCGCAAAATTATATCCGCGATTACTGTCGTAGACAGTAATCTGCGAGGCAGTAATCGAATTTTTTGAAAAAAAATCAAAATCCAAAAAAAAAAACGAGACATTTTGGAAAAAATATGTTTCATATTCTTTTCGGACTAGTATAAAAATTGAAAAAAAAAAAAAAAAGACAAAAAATTTCTCTCATTCTTCGGGTATCCGTTTTGCCCCGGTCTCCTCTATGTTAAAATACGTTAAATGCGGCAAAGAAAAAGATGCACGGAAAACTCTAGTCGATCGTTTCGCGACAAACGCATTCAGATTTATTCGATGATGAGGCCACCTTAGCAAAAAATAAAGAGATACCATGAGTAATACGGGGAAAAAAGAGACGTAACCGGCGTACGTAGGAGAGACTATGTTGGAGAAGGGGGGGGGGGGGGGGTTGCGTCCCGAGTATTCTCGTATAAACGGCAACGATTTATGAATTCCGAGCTATTTATGTATGGAAGCGACTCGGTTGTTCGTATAGCGCTCGCGCGCGAAACACCCATCGTATGGAAAATGAGAGGAAGAGAGGAAAAGGGAGACTGGGAATACGTTATATATACACGCATCTCGGGGAATTCCAGAGCAGCAACGATTCTAAATAATTTGTCTGAATCCTTCGCCGTTCTCTTCGATTCGTGCAAATTTAATGGATGTACCAATTACGGCCAGGGCGTTACATTTCTGTCAACTTTTCTTATACGCGTAAATCAAATGGCCTCGTTACCGAGCATTGTTCCATTCCGATTGTCTCAAATATCAATCATATACCACCCGCGTTGCTTCCTATATCCCCCGATTCGGCCCATATTACTGATGCTTCTCGGTGAATAAAAAACTCCCGCAACTTCGGAACCGAGGGCCTTTCCCCGCCGGCCCCGTCGTGCCGCGAGTCCAAATTTCAAAACAAAAAACTCTTGAAAAGATTTTTCGCAATCCATATTATTTTCCGATACATTGTGTAAGATGCATTTAATTGTAAGAGGTGCAATAATATTTAAGAACCCGCCGCTATCTATACTTTTTCACCTTGTGCCATATTTCATACCTTATCGCGCCGCGCTCTCCGCTTTCGACAGGTCTTAAACTTACAAACTCAGGCAGAAAGCCTACAACTGGGGAACCGAGCGAGCCAACGAAAGAACCAACAATCGATTATGGTAAAAATTTCATAACACTTGGAATGTTGTCCGATAACGCGTTGTTTAAAAAGGAAAACGCTGTCTATCGCGAATTAAAAAAAAAAAAAAACGCAATGAACAAATATATAACAATGCTTGACGGGGGAGGATATGCGTAAAATGTTTATAATTTGATTCCTGCTCGTGTGCCAATAAGAGCATGCTCTTTGTTTGGTCTTGACTCGCTGGGCTTTATAATAGCTAATATATCGAATTCGTCTGATTTATTCGCCTTACATATGAAAAAGTTATAGGATATAACATATGAGGAGAGCTAGGAGGAGTTCCCGAGAAGCGAAAGCCTCTTCGAAGCGGCATCGCCTCGCGTTGACGTCACAAAGATTTTGACAAAAGTAGTTGCGAGGCCCGATAAAGATGGAGAGATGGACACGCGTTATATGGAGGAGGTACGTGTATATGTAGAGGCGTCTACGTGTTGAGAAGTACGCGCGAGCGAGGAATGCGAGGAGAGCCAGAGGCAAAAAGATGATGAGGAGTTTGCGCCAGAACGAGAGATGAACGGTCCAACAGAGAGCGAGAGAGTAAAACAACATTAGTCGCTGTCTTTTCTCTTCTCATATACTATCCGCATCTTGGTACGAAGCCCGCGTTACAACGAGACGAGAGAACGAAGATAGTTGAATCATATACGTATAAAGGGAGAAAAATAGACGAGCAAGAATAAGACGAGTGTTGAGGCCGACGTGTGCGCGTGCATCGCCGGCTCTGATTAATTAAAAAAAAAAAAAAAAAAAAAAAACAGCAGTTTTATCGAGCGCGATTTGAGGAATCATTGTCAATAGCATAACTCGCGAGAAATTTTTCAATCGCCCCAGTCCGAATACTTGAATCGTTCTGTCGAGAAAAATCCTCCTCTGTTTTTTGATAAACTCGTAGAAGCCATTCAATAAGGTGCAGAGAGATACGTATATTTTATTTTTATTTACAAAAATCGCATTCATAACTGAGGTGATTTTCATCAACACGCGTACACAAGGTGTGAGCTAGCTCATTTTACGCATGTCCCGAAATAAATTCAGTTTTCGGAGGAATGCCGATAAAGATGATTACAAAAAATGTATAAGCAACATCCTTCGCGGACGAAAATTTTTCTCTTTTCGTGGTCCTTTTTTTTTCCTAACGAAATTTGCGTAATACGATGACGGGCTTGAGAAAAGGGTGGCATTTATATTCTTCGGTGTAGCGGAGTGAAAGTTTATTTTCCGCATGAAAAAAAATTGAATGTTCAAGCTAAATTTTTTTCATCCCATCCGAGGGAGAGTCCGCCCTGTGGCTTGTTTCTTCTTTTTTTGTCGCAGCCTTTAATGTTTTACATATGAAAATATAAAAATTTTCTTTTCGAAAATTCGAAAAACACTTTTGTGTTTCTCGACTCACTTTTGGAATTAAAAAAAAAAAAAAAAAAAAAAATGAATGATTCTGTGCGCTCATGCACCGACGAATTCTTTAAGTGGGCCACTTTGCCCCATATATTCCTACATTTTTGATAATACGATAGAGGTTTTCGAATCTCGGCCGAGGTTCATAACACAGAAAAAAAAAAATGAGAAGAAAAATACTAAATTTCGATGTTGTGTAAGATGAAGAAAGAAAGAATAAATTCAATGAATTCGAAAGTTCGTATCGAGAAAAAAAAGGAAAGAGAGTTTTGGCTTATGACAAAAGCGCAATGAGAGAATGAGAGCACAAGAATATGAGAATAATTCGGTTGGAACTACATAGGTTGTTATTATCGGGCTGCATTGTTGATGGGTACGCGCAATAAAGGCGGCGCGCGAGCGCTCTACAGAATTCCTTCGCATGTAATATAACGGATGAACGGAGATAAGAGACAAGTGGCTGCTATGGTATACGTATGTATATGGCTAGAAGAGGAAGTTTGTGAGCACAAGAGAAAGATATATATGCGCTTCGGTATCATCGTATATCATATTCGGCGTCTCTCTCCCACGTGTGTCTTCCCTCCTATCGCGTTTGAGAACGCGCTATAAAAGGGACTTGGCTCATCGGCGGATAGGGACCTCCGATCCGCGCGTCGCTCAGATAAATATGCGGGAGGGGCCGGAATTCCTCACTCGGCTGCATTCCTATCCCTTCCCTTTTTCTCTCTTCCTCTCGATAGCCTCGTTGAGACCTCTTTTACTACACGCTGCTGCTGCTGCTGCTGCTGCTGCTGCTGCTGCTGCTGCTGCTGCTGCTGTTGCTGTTGCTGTTGCTGTTGCTACTACTCCTCCCTCCTTCTCCTCTCATATACCAATCCCCTCATCTCTGTGCTCTCCCCACTATACCTTTACCCCATTCTCTTTTTAACTCGTACTCCCCCGAGATCCTGATGCCAGCGCCTCGTATATACGTGCTACACGTTGCTGCGCATTCGTACCTGTAATATCCTTAGGGTGGTAAGAACTCGTCGATGCTGCTGGGACTTATATGCGCGCGGCGCGCTCGGGAGTAGCGATCCCCAGGCTCTATCCGCACGAGGTCATGACCTTTCTCACATTCTTCCATAATCTTCGTGTTTCATTTTCTTTGTTACTTCATTATTTGAGGATTACGAAGAATTCAACGCTCGTTCGTTTCGTGAATTAACCCGCTGCTGTCGAGAACCAACGAACAAATGTTTATGTTTAACCTTTGGACGGCCGGGATTTGCGAATTAAAAACGTTCTTAAAAAGTGTCGAAATTAGTGTCTGCTATGACGTATCAGCTATTATACAAAGTTTCCGGAGGTTAAGCTGCGTAATATCCTCGAAGAGGGCAGTACGATACGTCTGCTGCTGCGATAAGATATCGATCTTATAGAATTTTTTTTTCTTGGATGATTGAGACTAATTAACACCGTTAATTAGTTTGGTACATACGAGACGGATAGAGAAGTACATATCGTTCTCGTATCGCAGCAACACCACCTTGGCTTGTTTCCTATTTTGCCAACGAGGATAGCCTTTCTTTACTTTCGCTCACCGTTAAGCACCATCAAAATTTCGTCGATCGGAGGATTCCTATTTTGTGCTGTGTCACCGATTCATTCTAAATTCATTCAAACGCGCGCGAGTACAACAGGGATCTCTCCTCATATTCGCACCATCTGATATGGGCTTGTAACTGCGGTAGCACTTTTTTCACTTGGCATATATTGCATTATATAATTTTTTTATGTTTCGGTCCGGTAAATGGGTAAAATATACTATAGCATAGGAATGTCGCTGCTTCATAATTATGAAGGGATTCGTGGTCTCTCTTTTTGATATGGTCGTCGTTGGCGGAAAATGGCCTTCGTATTCGAAGCTAACAGCAATGGTAAAGAGCAACAGGCAGAAAAAAAGAAAAGGAAAAAGAGAACACGAGATATCCCAAGAGCGTGCAATGTGACTCTTTGGCCATGTGGCAGCTGCTCCGGAGTCATTTGCCCAGCGGCGCTTCGCAGAGACGCTCAACGGCACATAGCATGGAAGCTGTGTACCGTCTTCCCTAGAGATATCCCACTTACCTACCATCGAGTATGGGTAACGCCATATATCCGGATCAAAAGAAAAACAAACGAGAAACAAACAGTCGTCGGAATAAGTGGCGAACATATTTTTTTTTTTATTCATCCAGCAATTTTCGTCATCCTTTCGCCTTTGATTAAAGATTCATCGCAATGGTTATTATTTCAAATGACAATTGTCAACTTTTCTAACTGTGATTCATACTACATAGGGGAAGAGAAAGATGGTGAGATATCTCGCGGCAAGATTTTTCCTTGGAGAAGAGACCTTTCGTGGAATTTCGTTGGCCCCTGGGGGTCGACGAGGGTGCACGCGAATGAGAAACGAGTAGAGGGACGAGGGAAAAAGAGGATAAGAAACGCAATAAAACCAGTATGAGCCAGAGATTAAAGAGTGGGAGAGTGAGATACAAGAGCTTCGACACCCGTTCAACGAAAAAGCGAAAAATAAATGAGAAGACCACACAATTGAAGTAAAACTTTTTTCGCAACGTACAGATATATGGGTCATTCCACCAATTATGGAATTAATTTGTGCCGAAGGGTCTGAATTATGCATAATCCTCATTGTTTTTCAAAAATACGTGTCACTGTGAGCTTTCATGATTTTTTTCAAATTTTTTTGTCTAGCCGTTTCTAAGTTATAGAGATTTGACAATTTGGAAATTTTCAATTGTTAACTTTCTCGTGTTGAAAATATCGAACCCCTGAATTATTTTTCGGAACACTGAACGTAGTCATTTTTATGTGAAAAAACCTCAGCTTTTCGATAAAAATATTTTAAATATTCTCAGGGGTCAAATAAATCCTGAAAAAGCAATTGTAACTTTAAAATTGCTTTTTCTCCTAATGTACCATTTTTAAAATATTTTAGAAAATTTTTTCGTAAAGTTCAGACTTTTTTTTACAAAGGCACAGTACTATTTTATTTTGACATTCTTAATAAATCAAGTATAAAACAATCAAGTTGAATGATACGTCATGAATTATCGGTGTGTGCCGTACTGCAGCAATGGCTGTTACGCCATTTATGGGTTGAAATTCAAAGATCTCTACATAGTATAATATTATATTCAATAGCTGTATACTGGAATATGTATATGAAAAACATGAAATTCTTGTGGTTTTTCGTAGAGGATTATTTTCTCTAGTAAAAAACTGTTACAATTATTGTAATTTAAATTTTTTTTATAAAATCACTTATTTTTATTGTTTTGTGCTTGGTTTTCATATCTTTCGTTTAAGGGTGAATGATACAAAAGTCGAAATAATTAGAAATTGATCAAATTTGGTGATAATGTTCTTCAACATCAAGTGCGAAAACACAAATTTTTTCAAAATTTTCTTCTGTTTAGTTATCAAGTAATTACGCATTAAAGCAGATTTCTTATGCCCGGAATGTATACCTATATATATGGAAACGCTATGCTTATACACGTGAACTTTAGTGATCAATTACTCGATAACTGTACAGAAGAAAAATCTTAAAAAATTTGTATTGTCAAATTTGGCACTATAGAATATGTTCACCAAATTTTATAAAATTCTGATCATTTTGAATTTTTTTATGTTTTTAGCATGGTTTAGCATGGCAACATTGTATCGCCTGTGCAATATATCCTTAAAGCTACTGAACTCAAAGCTCAATCACGCTTTACCGAGATGTATATATTTCATGAACTGGCAGTGAGAAAAAGAGAGAAAGAAAATATACGCGTGAAATTTCTATCACTTGCTCCTATAGGGCTTCTATCAACGTTCGTGTAAAGCAGGCTACCGCACTAACACTGCGTAAATGACAGAAAAAGAGAAAGAAAATGTGCGTGCGCATCACTCTTTGTCTCTCGTTTTCCCACAATATTTCCAAGTCAGGGCTCAAGACTAAATGAAAGGGTGGGGACGATAGGCCTACACTGTATGTTAGGTATTTCTCTCTCTACCAACATATATCTCTTTCTCAATTATCGTTCGCCTCGCCCAATCACACACGAGCCCATGGCAATGAGCATGAGAGAGAGAGAACGAAAATGTTCATGCGCATTCACACTTTTCGTAGCACTTCCGTTACACACTTCTGTAACAAGATTTTCACCAGTTTACCCCCCAAGCCCAGCGCGCCTATAGAAGTTTTACTTCAAAAATGAAGAACGAAACTGAGCACTTGGTCAAAGATAAAAATGATTAAGTTTTAGAAGCATATACGGAAAAAGGAACAGAGAAACAGAGACGGGGGGGGGGGGGAGGGGGGATGGGCTTCCGAGGCCTCACGTGATCCCCCTGTGGCTACCGAATTTCGCCAAGAAATGCTTCCCTCTCTCCATGAATATCGTACGAAGGCGAGCACTAAAGAACGCGTGCGTATACGAGGGAAAGGGCATGAGCGAATAGGAGGAGGCGAAGAACTGGGAAAAGATGGAACGCGGAGAAAGAAAGGAGAAAAAAGCAGCACCGGAATAAGAAGGACGAATATCGGAGCGAAGAATGGGGAGAGAGAGAGAGAGAGAGAGAGAAAAATATGACCGTGATGAAAATAACAATGATCCTGAACTAAGAACGATCGACCTGGAAATATATTTTCCAACGACCAACTTTTGTCAAAGAATTTAAATCGTTCAAGAAAAAGAAAAAAATCTATACTTCCGAATTCGATAATCTTCGTTTCGTTAATTCATTCTTCTGAAAAACAAAAAGCTCTACGGTATATACCGCGAGAATCCAACGGTGATTTGATCCTCAAATAAGGAACAAATTGAGACTGTTGTTAAAAACTTGGAACGATGATGCGGTTGTTATTTTACCGAGTGAGATGTTGAGAAATCATATAGCTTCATAGAAAATCAAACCGAGTTATATGGTTTGTGTACAATAATTTCCAGAGATAAGTTGATCCAGAGAATTGATGATCATTCAAATTTGCCAGTTTTTCGTTGATGTTCGCGACTATAAACAAAATAATGATTTCGTTGCAATACGCGCGCATGTCGAGTAATTGAGATCTCTCAATATTTCAATGCAGCCCGTCGCGCTACCCGTATTCGCTATAGTCACGATTCGAGATCGAGATATATACAAGGGTAAAGATGCATAAAGGAGAAAGATCGAATGATATATAAAAGAAAAAAGTGTGAGTGTATGTTGGACGGATGGGTGAAGCGCGCGCCGCTGGACGGAGGAATTTCTTCGGGTGGACAGCTGCTGCCACTGCGGTGCTGCTGAACAAAGAGGCTACATAAAAAAGAAGAATTTCTCAAAGTCGCACGTGTTGAAAGCACGAGTCGACCTAGCCGAAATTCTGCCAGAGTCGTCAACACTCATTCTCACAGAGTTCATAGACTTCCTATTAAAAACTTTATTTATAATAAAATCATTGAAAATCAAATAAATATTTTCATCTAATGAATAACGTATAACTGGATATCGCAATAGAAATGATGAAACAAAAAAAAATATTAATTTCATCAAAGTTCACTCGATAATGCATTTTCAAACCAATCTGTCTTTTATATCTTAGACAATCTGTCATTGTCTAATAATAATAGGCCATACCACACTCACTTTTTATCAGGGTTTTCATTACTAATCAGAAATATTTTCGAGGGAATATCGCGAGGGAAATTCTCACGACATGGACATGGCGTTGGTACCGAAAGACTTGAGAATTTTTTTCAAAAACGTTCCTGCATTGTGAAATCTAGATACATCATATGGGATGAGTGTCAAAAAAAATAAAATATTGAATTATAACACTCTAACACAAGGCGAAAGACCACCCCAATATTATTTTTTATTCGAAAAAGAATCCTCACATTCGATAACAATGGCATGTTATCGAGCATCGTACTTTTTAAAAAAAAAAATTTTTTTTTACAATGAAATAAATAGTTTGTACTGGTAGAGCATTATTCGTCTCGAGCTACGCGACAATTCCGCCAGGGGACGCCACAATGTACGGAGTCGACGAGTTAAGTCAAGAACTCGTTTTCTCGTATGGCATAGCAAAATGCGGCCAAAGCGAAGCGAAGCGAAGAGAGAGAGAGAGAGAGAGAGAGAGAGAGAGAGAGAGAGAGAGAAAGAGAAGCGGCATCTTTGATATGAAAGACAGCGTGCTTTCAACTACTGCTGTGTTCAAAAATTGATTTTTTAACACCTATTTTTCTATATTCCCCATTTTTGCCCCATTTTTTAATTTGTTTTGAATTTCGTTAAAAGTTGCCTGTTTCTTGACGTTTTATTTCAACACGAGAAAAACGCCGCCTCAATGCGCATTATCGTTGTAATATTTTAACACGTGATGAGTACGTGACAAAAGTAAAGCTTATTCCCAAAACTATTGAGGGTTCGTTCGAATTTTGGGCGTCATATCGGGTGGAGTTGGCTGGCAAAATGAAAAAAGCTGCAAAAGTCGATAAATTTTCTTTGCCAGACGTTTCCTGTATTTTTAGCGAGGAAACTCAATTCAAAATCAATCGAAGATCGGATCCACCGCGTGTCATGTCAAAAGTGGGCTTTCACCTTGTGCGCAGGTATCGGTAATGATGATGATGATGTTGTTGGTTATCAATCCAATTAATATATAACTCATATAAATCTCAGTTTCTTAAGGTAACTCTCCTGTACTGCATGCTAGTCAAATGAGTACTAAATTTTCAAAACGCTTTTAGACCAAGTTCAACGTACCGATTAAATGTATTGTTAGTGGATTTGAATTACACCATATCTTATTAAGATATAAAAATATTAAAAACGCTAATTTTGGAAAACCATCAATTGATAAATGCAAATTTCCACGCTGACACATTTTCACTAGTATTATTCAAAGAATTATCTGCTCGTTTTTTTTATCAATTCTATTGTAACAAGTCTCATTTTGTTCGTCAACTGGTCCTCTATGAATCCACCATGTAGTTGTTTTTTTAAGGTGATCGTTTTACTGTTGCAGCTAATTATTCATTGAGTGAAAAAACTTTTTCATTCATAATTTCTGTCGGAATGAGTTTAAAGGAAAATCTACATGGTGAATTCGTAGAGGATCAGTTGGGGAACAAAATGAGACTTGGTGCAATAAAATCGATCAAAAAACGCAGATAATTCTTTGAAAAATACCAGTGAAAATGTGTCAGCATGGAAATTTGCATTTATCAGTTGATGATTTAGCAAAACTAGCGTTTTAAATATTTTTACATCTTAATAAGTTATGCTGTAATACAAATCCACTAACAATACATTTAATCGGTACGTTAATCCTGGTCTAAAAGCGTTTTGAAAATTTAGCACTCATTTGACTAGCATGCAGTATAGGAGAGTTACCTTAAACCTAAAAGATTCTGGCACCGTTTCCCAGCAATTATCAGCATAAATGTCGCGGAGGGCGAGTCCTCTCTTGTAGACTTCGTATCCGACACAATTTTATTTTCATCACCAACAGATTCGCTGCTACCCCTCTCGCCGCCGGGTTTCTCGGAGCAGGATGATTCGGCGCAATTCTTGGGCGTAAAAAAAATCAAATTAATCGAACTTTTTATTTTTTCACGAAACAAACCCACCCAACGATACCGCGTACACGTCGAGAGTGTTCCGAATAATTTTCCGCAAATCTTTATACCTTGCATTACATTTTTTTTATTCCGATTCAAAAATAGTATTTACCAAATTCGGAAGAATTTTCAAAACTAAATTCTATATGCTTACAATGCGCGCTTTGATTTTATTGCCATTTTTCAGCATAAGTGGCAAGGACCGTGCTGTATTAGCAAAACATTTATGAAAAATTAGGAGAACACAACGCTATACATATAACGATAACGCTAAAAACTGACCAAGAAAATTAAACATCTTGGCAATAATATAACGATGCACCAAAAATCCTAGAGGAGATTCCATCGAGTTTACTCAAGTTGAGATAATTTTCGAAACGGTCTGAAGGAACACCGTTATAGTACTACGAAAAGTTTTATCGAAAAAAACGTCGGAAAATCTTCGACGTTTTTTCGTCGAGGAACGTGCACGACATTGCACGCATTTGTGGATATAATATACGACGGAGGGAGCATATCTCGCGGAATTTCGCGAGGGCACAATCGCGTGGATGCAAATCAAGAAAGATAATCTCGATAAGATGTAAAAACAACTTGTACGCAACAGTTATATATTCGGATAGAATGGAGTCGAGGCATCGGAGAACTAAAATTTCGTGATATTTGGAAAAAAATTTACGGACGATATTAATTTTGTGAAAATTTTCGAAAATTTTTGTGTCGATATTATTACACAAATATAAAAAGATTTTAAACCTGCGGTCGTATACAAAAGATTGTAGCGAACAACATGTGCGTGCGCGCCGTGAAATGTCGAAAACACTCGCGAAAACATATATGAAATATATATCGTTATTCCGTATGCCGCGATCAATATAGCAACACATACCGGCCAATTATAAGAATAAACGTATCGTTGGCGTATACCGAGTTAATGATCCCTCGATCAATCAATTTTTCTCAAACTCGTGGATTATTTTATTTCAGAGCTATCGCGATGAGAGGAGGCGAGCAGGCGTTGTTGGCGTTGAATCATCGAAGCTGTAGCTATTCAGCAAGGGGGAGCCTTTTAATCGTTTTTTTATTTTATTTTTTCACGATATCAACGGTTATGGATAAAAAAAGTCTTATAGTTTTAGCGGGGTGGCGCGTGGTTCATCATGCTGATATTATAAATGGGGCTGAGCCGCGGGAGTATGAGACGAGAATAGAGGAGGAGAAAAGAGAGAGGTAGTATCGGGCATGCCGCGCATGCCGCGCATGCACCGTTACGAAGATACAAGTGGGAGAAGGCTACGCAAGATTCCACGAGATTTTACAAATTCCAACGGGGGAAAGTTCCGGCGGGTCGTATGACGAGATTCATCGCTTATCCAGCATCGAAATAAAAGTATTTAAAATAATTATGCGTACATCGATATTCGATTTTATGTACGAAGAAACTGGCGGCATATTGAAGAATTTTAAAAAATCTTTAGACGTATACAAGTCGCATGATATTTCAATGAAAATAATGGCAGCGTATGCTCCGAATGATCAATTATTTTTATATAATCACTTTGTAAATGAAAATTAATTGAATGTAAGGTATACAAATTGACGACGAGTACGAAACTCGGAGAGGGAGCGGGAATGCGGGAATAATGGCCGAGATATAACGAGATCGCGGAGCAAGGAAGTTAGCAATAAAGGGCGACGCGGTGGCCGCGCGCGATACGACGGCTCGATGGAAACGAAAGAGGTCAATTATATGCCAAGGGGAAGACGACTCATGCCTGGGAAACTTGGGGTTCTCTCTTGGGATCCTCGTGTTGAAAAACAGTGGCAACGTGTTACGCCAAGATTCATCGGGTTGTTCTCCCCCGCCACCCCGTACGCTCTCGCGGTCCCCCATGCACCCGCATTCTTATTTCCACTCTCTATATACGCCGCTCTCAACCAGTATTCCAAATAGACCGACCCTTAAGAATAATAAGAACCAACATTTTTCGTCATCCGCGAGTAACCTGAATTTTATTCTTTGTCCATGCGCGCCAATAACGACCAAAAAATTTTATAACGTCCAGTCGTTCCTATGTTACCGTTGATCGTATATAAATAGAGTCCACTCGAGAATACACCAAAGACGAGTATCGATACATCGCGCGTTCTACGCTAGACAAATTCTCTCATCAACTCTTTCTTCTTCTTCTTCTTCTTCTTCTTCTTCTTCTTCTTCTATGATTCGACACGAGCCAATATTTCTATTAAACAGTCATTCTCAAAAATATTTTTTATCTTTCAACATTGAAAGTTGAAAAACAATTGAGATGGCTTTGTTGAAAAATATATAATTTCAGACGGTTCATGCGCGTTTCGAAGATTCTTAGTTTCGCGGATAGCTCGATCGATGAATTCGAGTTATGAATTTGATAATAAAAAAATAGATAGCAACTCGGGCAAACCAATCGATCGGGAGAATGGAAGGTTATATATATCATCAGCGATTATGAACATGCAGATTCATCTGGGTATCTAAAAAATATCGTTTTCCACTAGCATTACGTTGGCCCAACTATTATATGCGCGCTTTCGAAAATACGAAAAACGCAGTGTATCACAATAAGGTGGTCCTTAACAGGGGTGTTTTCGAATTTCTTTGCTCCCAGGGGCTCACATGCTTCCGAATTGATAAAAAATAATTCCCTGAAAATATGAACTCAGCATTATTAACTCTAAGATAGTCCGCATTTCAACCTCAGATTCTTATAGAAATAACATGAGAAAAATTTCTTTCGTTCTTCAGTATTTTATATAACTCTGGGACAAATAAATTGAAAATATCGAGTCATATATATTTTTATAGAGAATTTGACGGTCTACAAAAAAGGTCTCTTATTATTTGTAGCTGATTCAATTGGTT
The DNA here is from genome assembly GCF_019457755.1 of Venturia canescens. Lineage (NCBI taxonomy): Eukaryota > Metazoa > Arthropoda > Insecta > Hymenoptera > Ichneumonidae > Venturia > Venturia canescens. The sequence goes on along the minus strand of NC_057421.1, from coordinate 295,539 downwards.
TAACAGTTATTTGAGCTCAAAGTTTAATTTTTTTATCATTATCAATATTATCAAGGATATTTATCAACACAAATCTAGGCCTATAAAAAAGCCGAGATTTGCGGCACAACTCGCACACCGATCCGTACCTAGAGTCGCGTTTATACTGTTCGCAGTAGTTCTCGGTTGTCATTGATGGTTAATCGTTTCATACTTAAACTCTGAACGAACTCCGCGAGTTTTCTGTAGAAGAGAGTGCAGTCAACTCCAGCTATATTTTACTCCGATCGTCTCAACTTCTGAAATTCAATAACGACCGCGTATCGAAGAGCCCGAAGACACCTCTCCGGTAACGTACCAGCGCGTATCATACCAAATTGTATCACTTATCGTAATTAACTAACACCTTACGTTATATATCAAGAATATATGTACAATTCTAGATCCCTCTATCGTATTCTATTATGGTACTCTACTAATCTGCATGTAAAACGGTAATGAGAGTAGTTCTCATTAGTGAATGCAGACAGAGGTAGAGGAAAAAAGTGTACGAAAAATGTTTCTTTTTTCCAAAAGGTATCTCCAAAAATTAGGGATCGCCTTGAAGTACGATGAACGAAGTCACGCGGGAGAGTCACGTTCCGTTCGGCTCGCGGCGGCGGCGGCGGCGGTGACGGTGGTGAAAGAGGTGTACGGCAGGGTAGCAAGAGGGGCGCGCATGGCTGCGGGGACAGGGATAGAAAGACCCGGTAGGGAAAACATCGAGCGGTGGCCCGAGCTCCCTGCGCTGATACGAATGGAATGCAGTGTTATTATCGCGAGTGCGGTGTTGTATATCTGCCGATATCTCGCTCGGTGAGACGGAGGGGGAGAGAGAGACAGAAAGAATTATGAGAGGGGAGAAGAAAAATAAACAAGAGAACGTTCGCCAGTAAAAGGAACGCTCGGGGAGAGGGGCTGGATAGTGCTATATATATACAGAAACGAGTCGAGTTATACCATATCGCTTCTCCCTCCTCCCTTTTTGTCTTTTACACTTTTTCTTCTTTTTTCCTCTACGCTAGAATGAGAAAACGCTCGAGGAGCCCGAGGCTCTTGAAAACTCGTCTTGAAATCGCGTATCTTCGCATATATATACTTGCAACAAACAAATTTGCGCATTACTCTTGTCGTTCAATCGGATATTTTTCCTTCATCTTCATACGAAAACGATACGACCATCCGATACGCAATAACGGGTAATATGCTCATAATGACATCGGTCACCGATGATCACCAAATTTGAATGCGCTAGGAGAATTTAAACAGGTGCCACCGTAGAGTTGAAGTTTTAAATGCAAAACACGTGTATTTATCAAACTTGTTACTTAAATATTATCTGCCTCCCATAATAATGACGATAGAAATCTGAAATTTGATACATTTGTTATTCATATCGAAGGGTACGAAACGGATTTTTTTTTCAGATTTTTCCGAAGATTATTTCCGTACTTTTTACCGTTACAAAGATAACCATATTGTGAATTTTTTTAGTACTTTGATCACAGTCAATCGAAGCACTTTTAAACGTTACTTTGAAGTATTTAGACAAAGTCTGAGCCGTAATCAACAGTGCACACTTACCAATAACTCATAAAAATCTGAAATTGTGTGAGAATTCATCGATGAAGCGCTTCAAACAAAGTCCCTCTGCCAATAACGTTTGGATACGTTTTTTCAAAATTTCCGACCACTTGCTTCATGATTAAATTTCGTTTTTTTTTCTTTTTCAAATCAATGGGTAGAATTATTTTTTTACTTTTTTGAAAATATAAAAGTAAGCTTAATGTGATATGAATGTAGTGGACATGAATGAAGTATCATTTTATGGATCATGTTGTGCGATTATTATGATTTTTTTCTATAAATTGTGCATAGCGATGGCACTTACCAGTGCGTTGAGCCTTGTTCATTTTTTAATGCAGGAATGGATAAAATTTGTTCGCTTCCTTCGTTCGTTTGTAATTATAGTTATGACTTTAATTCTGTCATTCAAGAATAAGGGCACGAGGACATGTCGTATACTTGAAGGAAGTAAATTTTGGTTTTTTTTTTGGGTAGCTTTCTACGAATTTGAAGATATTCTTCTTTTCAATCGGACGTTATGTCTTTGTTTGATAAGTACATTGATTTTTTTATAACCCCAGAATCAATGGGTTTCTTTGAACGGTTTCATATTGACACCAGCTTCCTCAATCGCGATGTCTCCCATAATGGTGTTTGAGTACGAGCTATCAATTTGGTGCCCAAATCGTGAAAAATATTGCTGTTGTCGACAACGTTGCCGAAAGAGGAATCAAACTCATTACAGAGTACAACAGCAGACTCGCTAACGATAAGGAACAAAAACAAAGACAATTTACGGGACGAAATCTCTCGTAAATTCGAATTTGTATGAGTCATTATTAAGGAGTTTCGGTGCAGAAGTCAAAATATTAAGAAATTGATCAAATTTGGTGATAATGTTCTTCAACATTAAGTGCGAAAACTCAAATTTTTTCAAAATTTTCTTCTACTTAGTTATCGAGTATATTTCTCATGCCCGGAATGTATGCCTATATATATGGAAACGCTATGCTTATACACGTAAACTTTAGTGATCGATTACTCGATAACTGTGTAGAAGAAAAATCTTAAAAAATTTGTGTCGTCAAATTTGGCACTAAAGAATATGTTCACCAAATTTTATAAAATTCTGAACTTTTTGAATTTTTTAATTTTTTTAGCATGGATTAGCATGGCAACATTGTATCGCCTGTACCGAAACTCCTTAAGTGTACACTGTTGATTACGGCTCAGACTTTGTCTAAATGCATCAAAGTAACGTTCAAAAGTGCTTCGATTGACCGTGATCAAAGTACTAAAAAAAATTCAAAATATGGTTATCTTTGTAACGGTAAAAATCACGGAAATAATCTTCGGAAAGATCTGAAAAAAATCCGTTTCGTACCCTTTAATATGAATAACAAGTGTATCAAATTTCAGATTTCTATCATCATTATTATGGGAGGCAGATAATATTTAAGTAACAAGTTTGATTAATACACGTGTTTTGCATTTAAAAACTTCAACTCTTCGGTGGCAACTGTTTAAATTCTCCTAGCGCATTCAAATTTGGTGCACTTTTTTTTTTTTTTTTTTTTTTTTTGATGTTGATGATGTTTCCGCGAAGAGATTTGCAAAAAAAAAAAAAGTGACCCGAATTGCGGTCCCCCTATTGTATATAGAAAAATTGTGTATCGTCGAGCGATCAATCCGAAGAAACGGGTGGTGAGTTGAAAAAAAAAATTCATGGGTGTATTGTGCGTAATGCATTTTATCGCGGAACATATTTTACGTAAATTTCGTCATACACGGTTCGAGAACAAGTTCGGGAAGTACTGACAAACGTCGGTTATCTCGGTCCCCCACGCGTCTCGCGATACGCAACATCGAGCGACGCATCTCTAATTTTCAGCCTAAAACGAAACCTACCGAGATATAGAATAACAAAAAAATGAAGATTTGCAAGAGCAAGCCCGAGTTACGGTCGTCGAGAAAAGCCGGAGAGCCAGATGGTTGCGCGGGCCAACCGTGCCGATCAGGCTTTTCGTCACAATTATCGCGATTATCGATATCGGCAAGGCTGACCGATTCGCGAACGCGAAAAGCGATTGTTTGGGAGTTTGATAAGAAGAGCTGCTCGCAATATCGCGTGACCCATTCGGAAAAGTTAACGCCGGATAAACGTGAGTCTAATAAGCGCGTCAATGACGACAATGACGCGCGTGCATCGAGTCAAGAGAATATAGCAAGATATTGCGTCCGTCGTAAGAGAGGGTAAGAGAGTATTCTGAATCTCACGAGCTTGCGAATCGCATATGGTTTCCCTGCTCCGGACATCGAACCCTCCTCGCGAGACACGCACATCTGTACATGTTTGCACTCGCGGTAGTATACAGACTCGACGCGCTCTTTCTCTCCCTCCCTCTTCTCTGCGTCGTTCTCTCCCCGCCTTTCCAACCCTGCGAGTTTGATTCTTCTTAGTTAGTTTATATACTCTTTCCAATTCTCTTTCCTTTCGATCTCCTCTTCGTACAGAACGCGTACACGTATTTACTCGATGTCGTATATATACGAGTGTGCACGGCCCGGTATTTACAGCACCGTACATTTTGAAATCCTCCCTTCGCGAATTCCTTTTAGAACCGTTTTCGCATCATTTCATATACCATATTGACATTCGTCCGAATACAGCACGCCTTTTGAGTCTTTGTCACATACTTTCCTCGTTCATTACTGTTTTTCATTCAACTTTTACGCAACCCCCGTCCCGTGTATCATCCCCCGCTGCTCCGTTTGCCTAATAAATAACAAATTTTCAATCTCATTTATTACGGCTGGAATCGACTTTTGGAACAAACTGCATGGGAATGATGTTTCTGAGTAGATTTACTCGGAACGTTGCTATTGAGAATAGTTGTACCGTAAATTTTTGGACAAAAACGTATTCAAGTTTCGGCCTTGAGTTTCCTCGGGAATGGAAAAATTCTTTAGCTCAGTTAGCCGTCGTAAATATGAAAAAATTCGTGTGCTCCGCTCAGAATGCAAAAAATCAAGCGAAGGGTAAATAATAGAGAGCAAGATCGAATTACTCCGTTGAAGGAGAGGAGTCGATCCGTTCTTTTGCCTGCTGCTGCTGCTGCTGCTGGCGCTGGCATTTGAATCGGACCAATGGCGTCCGTCGACCCTTGAGCCTGGCAAGGTCACGCTTACGCGCGATGCCATCGCGCAGCTTTCTCTCTCTCTTCCTTTTGTGAAAGCGTGTACTCTCGGCGAGCAGAGCAACGATTGGGCACCTTATTGTTATCGACCAATTATAATATAAGGGGGAAAAGTGTAGGAACAACGAGGAGATCTTTCCTTTCCCAAAAGTTAATAACAAATTGTTTAAACAATTAATTATTCAATAATTTTGCGGTGACTTATTCTTTTTTTTTTTACGAATCAAATGTGTGTATTTTTCCGAATGCTCATGAATTTTTTCAGAATTTTCGTGAATTTTTGAAATTACTTGAAAAAATTTTGAAATAAATTTAAAGAAATTTGTATTTTGGATGTTTTAGAAGACATATTTACCATGAGTTTTGAAAAGTCTCAAGGTTATTGGATCAAAAATGTACAAATAGAGACACTTAAAAATTTTAAAAAAAGGAATTTCAAAAATCCACGAAAATTTTGAAAAAAATCATGAGCATTCAGAAAAATGCGCACATTCGATTCGTAAAAAAAAAAACAAGGATTTACTGTAAAATTGTTGAAAAATTATTTATTTAAACAATGTATTAATAACTTTTGGGCAATATTATTATTGATAATTGTAGTGCATAACTTTTCAAATATTGCTGAATTTTTTCAGATTTTTATTGCATCACGAAGTACGGAAATTCCGATCAGGTACAATTTATCGGCTGGGCTATCCATCCAGTAATACCTTAAACCGCGGAGTAATTTTTCTTCGGTTCATCATATACCTCCCTTTTGATTCCGAATTTCTTTTCTGCTCGCTCGTCATCGTAACCGCAGTTGAGTTGTATAACGATAGTTTCTTATTTTTCACTCGTATATCGCGTCTTTCATTGCTTTGCGCATTGTATATTTTCTCAACATGCGCAGCGTGGCCCAGTGCGCATAGATCAACAATCGCATAATTATCATCATGTATATCCACTATATCCCTCTCTCTCTTTGCGACTCTGGAAAAGGTTGTGGTCGCAGCGTCCACCGAGAGCACCGAAGCAACCACCTTTCGCGTTCCCGTATAGCAGAAATTTTAATAAATGCTCGCTCGCGAGAATCCGCACCGCCACGGCTTTACGACTCAATAATTATTAGTTATTTATCACGCGAGGAGCGCACCATCTCTCTCCCTCTTAGTTTTCTTGATAACACAGAGACAGGCGCGCGCATGTGATTGCATTTATTGAGTACACCGCGAACGTCATGGTGAAAAAAATCTCTCGGTCGCACTCCCGGAATCATGAGAAAAAGATGTAATTAAATTTTTGCACGCGATAGCCCTTCCGCAACGTCCGCAAATGTTTTTCATATGCTTATTGAAAATGCCTTGAATCGTCGTTTCTGAGATGAAACAAATTGAAGATGGTCCTATCGCTTTCAAGCTGGCCCCTATCGAAATGGAAGCAGTTTTTGATGTTTGTACGATCGTCACTCGCCGCAATTTGTCCCCCCCCCCCCCCCCCCCCGAATCGATATTTAGCGATCGAGATTTGCCGAGTAAAAGTAACGTAAATGGAAGTGACGTAGACTCGTTCGAAAGGCGTCTACGCGTATATATACAACGAGAGGTGAAGAGCAGGGTTTTTTTCGAGAACCGGCGATACGAAAATAAAAAAAAGAAGCACGAGTTTTCAGAGCGGCGGCGAACGCATTGGGCGTTTGGCGTGCGCAAGCAAGAAACGAAGAGAGATGGATGACTCGTTTACGAGTATTTTGAGGATGAAGAAGGGGGCGGGGAGAGCGAGGAGGACGTTTTCTCGGTTACCTTCGTATATATATGTTATACGTCCTCGTGGTTGTTGGCTCGAGAGCCCGAGGCTCTCGCGCACGAGCGTAATACCGGTAGGTAGCCATCGCGTCAAGAGACCCGCGGTTATATGCGACTAGGCAGCGCCGGTGGTATGCCGGAATGAACGGAAGAATAAGAGAGGAGGGTGAGTGGGAGTTGAATCGCAGAGGAATGCCGCGCGAGCGCCGAGGGGGCGAGGGAATGGGCTATACGGCCGGCTCTGGGAGTCCTGCGCGCGACTTTCAAGAGAGGGGATAGACGGAGCTGGTTACCAACGCGAAGGGAGACAAGGAGAAAGTAGCGATACCAGGGGATCTTTGTATATACTACTCAACGCTTGAGAGCAAGGAAGAACAAAGAAGATAAGATCGGTGTGAGAATAAGCGACCGGCAGAGCGCGCTCGCATCGTTGTGTCGTGAAATCGGGAGAACGCATTCGAGTGCATGAGAAGAAAAAAAAAACGAGTAATAATGTGAGAGTAAAAGGAAAAACAAAACGAAATGTAGAAGCGAAGAGGAGTGGAAAAAAGGAAAGATGAGCGTTGAACAGCGTATACTATATATATGTATATAAAAACATTCCAATCTCCCGTGGCAGGATTGCCGCCGGTTCCACCGTGCCAAGTCACCGTACTCATCGCTGCTCTCCCTCTCTCCTGCCGCTTCCCGCCCGAGTATCAACTCGATATCCCACAAAGATTCCTCCTCGACACCGGCTCCGCTCGGTTCAAGACCCTCGTGTGTCTTCGGAACATATACGCATATAGCAGATGCGTATATAATCCGCGGCGATAGATCACAACCGCGAGAAAATGTGGGAAAAATTTTTAACCGGTATATTGGTAATGGGTCTCCAGAGGCGAGAGCGGCCGGTGTATCCGGTGTATCAGGATGGGAGCTGCTCTATTGCGACGATACGGGGGACTCGCGACTTCCTCCCGCGCTTATATATATAATCCACTTTCGACGCTCGGCCCCTTTATCATGCGAATGCATATTTCCTGATTCGACCCGACTCAAGTTTATTATCACTATCAATAATGGATGCAATACAATATTTTCCATTAAGAGGATGGAATTAAGTTGCGTCGCCGCTGTATCGAATTTTCAATTGCAAAATTTGTTAACACTCTTCAACCGTTTTTTATTTTTAAAAATCGCCTGACAGAGCGAATTTCTGAAATGTTAAAAAAAAATATATTTTTTTTTCGTTACCATCGGAGTAATCTTATATCTATTTATATTTATTATCATTATTCCGAAAGAAATGAACGGATGATCGAAATTTTTGCCCGCCAGTCGAAGCGTAAATTTGGAACGAATTTAAGCCTCGTTGCATTGAAATCTATGTAAAATTAACGACAAATTTTCATTTTTTAATTTTAATTGAAAAAAATGATCGACTATACAGCGATTTCGTCAAATTTTGGTTAAGGAGGGTGGATCGCGAAATCAAAATAATCAGAATTTGATGAAATTTGGTGATAACATTCTTTGGCATCAAGTATAAAAATACAATTTTTTTCAAATTTTTTACCACATAGTTATCATCGCATAATTGAGCGTTAAATTCAGGTGATTATGCACGAGATGTATAACCGTATATATGTACGATGTATGTAAAAACTCTACACGGAGGGACTTTTATACAAATATTTCGGATGAATTTGCTAGAAAAATTTTGCTATGTTTTATAGCAGCGCTGTTCTATATCGCTATTCTATTACATTTCACCAAAGTGCATAGTAAATTTGATACCGAAAGCAGTTCTCTCAAATTTTACTATGTACGACATTCTTACATCGAACGATGTATCGATATCCGAATGTCACTCGTGTCTTTGACGAAATGTTAAAAATTGGTCAATTGGACTGGACAAATTGCTTGAAATTTTACTATGTGCCACTGGTTAATTTTCATATTTATACTCGCAACGCCTCATAGAATTGGTGGGCGCATGAATTTTGCTATGTTATTGAGCACAATTCAATGCGGTATAAAAGGGGAAATACGAAACTATGCAATTTTTCGTATAGCACAGAGAAACGACTGCTATGTTATTTCCTAAATTTTCATCAAATCATTTCATTATTTATACTATGTTTTTGATAAAAATTCGCTCGGTGTTCATTTTTGATACCAGTACAGCGCGTTATTTACTTCGAACTGTGCTAATGGTTCCCCAAACGTTTGCATTATTTGACACACTCTGTAGCGATTATTATTATAATATCAATGTGGTCCGACGTTACTATAAAAACATAGTAATTTTTGCTATAAAAGTCTCTCCGTGTATGCTTGAACACGTGAACTCGAGTGCTATGTGATAGAAAAATCTAAAAAAATTTATATTGTCTTATATATTTTTAAATAATACATTTACCAAATTTTATGAAATTCTTATCCTTTTGAAATTCTTAATATTTTTAACATGGTTTAGCCATGGCAACATTGTATCGTCGCGATCCACCCTCCTTAATCGGAACTCCGTCTTATTGCACAATCGTCATATTCTCATTCATCGATTGCCTTGCTTTCACGAAGGTAACCCTCAATCGTTTGACAACTGAAACTACGAGCTCGTGCGGCAAACATAAATTTCCATCTTTCATTACGTGAAAAAAAAAAAAAAAAAAAAAAGGCGATGTTGCTCGCGTTGCGGATTATGAAGAAAAGCGTTGCATTGTGCGGAAACGTAACGAGCATTGAACCGGGATTTATAGAAACGATTGTTTTGTGCAAAGAGTGCGAGCAGTGAACATAATATAACGATTAACCTCGCAACGTTAAAATGTGAGAAGCGATCGAAAAAATGTATATTTTTTTTCGTCGCATATATATTTCGTATTTTTACACGCAAGTGCAAAATAATACAAATTAAGCTCGGTAAAATTAATTAAGACCAGTAAAAACAATCGCTGGAGATGTACGAAGAACTAGCGTTCTTTCGTACAAACAATTGGAATTGTTTATAGCTGTCTCTATACCAACCGCGTTCAAGTTGCACCCCGCGACGTCTAGCGGTAGAATGCAACAGTATATAGCTCCTATAGCAAGTTCTACAGTACCGCTAAAAAGGGGGGGAGGGTCCCCGGTCATTTTGTCGACTGATCCATCCTCTTAAAATGATCTATCACTTGTTCAGTCGGTAAAAATCCTGTTGCACGGTTTATTCCAAGCAGCTTGATATTTTAAAGAAAATATGAGTTAGCGAGTAAATGAGTGTCCGAGTAAAGTGTGCAACCATTTTGCAGCCATCTCTCTCGCACTCGCGCAAGTGATAGATCACCTTAAGAGCGATCCGTAATTCGTGACATTCCCTATACCGACGCATCCTCTATTTTTAGCTGGATAACTGGACGAATCTCATATTTTTTTTGTCTTCGGTCCATCCCCCTTTTTTCCGAATTGACGGATCAAATGCCAACTAAAAATTCCAACGGATTTTTTACCGATGGATTTTTACCGTCACGGTAGATTTTACTTGGTGAATTTTCAGCATAAAAATATTATTACACGAGTATATGGAAAAAAAGAGCCGCACAGTATGCAGGCAAAGTATGGAAGCAAAAAAGGAAAAGGCGTATATATGCGCGCATGTAGTTATTCGAGGGGTTATTGACAAGATTTCCAACTTTTTTTTTTGCCGTATGCGGCGAAATTATCGTGACGGGAAATTATCGGCGTGTGTTAGGATAATTAATTTCGCGTACATTCACGCGACGTGGGTGACGGTGATTTTTGTTCGGGTTTAGAAAAACAAAAAAGTGAACTCACCACCGTCGCTATTGAGACGGATTATCGACGAGAGGAAAATACACAGCGGGTTCGGATCGAGGATCGAATGGCGCGCGGGGAGCGAGGCGAGCGAAGCAACCGTGCCGGTAACCATGGCGAGTATGCAAGTTTAGAAGTATAGAAACGTACATGCGGAGAAAGACTCGGCGGAGAGAGTAACGGAGGAACCAAGTCCGCTCAGTCTTAAATCGCATTGAGGTTGGTCAGTCACAACGGGGTGGTCCATATCGTGCTGGTATGCGATACGCGCACGAATCAGAATAAGAAAAAGAGAAGGGATAGCCGCGGCGAAAGAAGAGAGCATCAAACGAAAAGAATTTGTATATTTACATCGCTTTCGATTAGATGTTAAATAAAATATATATTATAGGCATGGGTGGGTAGGTTTTACGATAAATTCTCGTATTGTGCCATATACGTGCACGCATACGGCTACCCAATTTCATATTTTCCTTCAAAACTGCTTGGAAGAACGGAGAGACGAGTTGATTTTCAATAATTATATTGCATTTCATAATGAATTTATTGAGCGAGCTTTTAGCTCGCGATCGAATTCTCTCGATATTGGATGGAGCATATTTGCAACAAAAGCAGGCCGAAGAAGAAAGAGGCGGAAGGGCCGGAAGGGGGAAAAAAATTGATTAGCAAATAAGATTACGCTTGTATCTCGGTGCGTTGTTGCACGAGGCATCGATCGCTAACGAATTTGATGAATCGGGGGATGCCTGTCGCATTTCTCTAAAATCGAGCACAAACGAACACTTTTTTTTCGGAAATATCATTGAAAAAATAAATTAGGGACGATAGGGAAGTTAAGTGAAATATATTATTTAAGCGAAGAAAAAATTTCAATCGGCTCTGTGAAGAAATACTGAGAAACATTTTTCGCTCGTATGGTAGTACCATATTGGCGTGTTTCCCTGAGGTGATAAAAATACTTTTATGGTAACGCTCATTCAAAAAAATGCCAAACATATATTGTGTACGTGTTACCAAATAATAGTAATACTTTTTCTAAAATAAATAGAATCATTAACGATTAGGTATTGTGTATATACTCACGACTATATGTTCATGATACGCTTGGTCAAAGATTTAAGGTAGACCACGAAGAGGGAGGATTTTAATAAAAAGAAATAATTTTAACAAACCGCGAGGAACATTGATTCTTGAGACTCTTGGAGACTCTTGGGGGTTCGAGCCTGGAGCGCTATCCACTGCGCTACCAAACGTTCTACAACTAAGATACAAGCAAACGCATATATAAGTCGTCATCACGGTTTATATAGAAGTTTCGTTTTTCTCAGATATAAAGTATGTGGTATATGGCGGGGTGGATTGCGTTCCGGACTCAAACTCCGAAAGTCCCGGGGTCGAGCCTTCCTCGGATCGACTTTTCTCTTGTTGCGTCGTAATATTACTCGGTAGAACGGTATAAATATCCCTTGCGGTATGGTTGTTCAAACGATAACGAATAATGATCATCAATAGCTGGAAACACAAGTCTCCGCAAAATTACAAAAAATTATTCCTATATTATATGAAATATTATGATAATGCCCATTCAATTATATACCGACAATAAATAAGGTAGCACTATAAAATTCAAATAAGTCGAATGGATTTTAAAATCATCGTTTTTTTTCCAATTGAAGAGATGCAATATAAATATTTTATAGTTTTTTTTTTGTTTCGTTGCTCCGTCTCAATTTCATCAATCACACATGCGAATTCGTATGTTGTTTCACGGTGTGAAGAGTATATTGGAACGTTTTTTTCACCTTATCGAAGATCATGATTGATCGAATACGAGGCGAATGAAACCGCGGGCTCAATTTCATCAACAATCTATCTATCGAATATATGGGTGGAGAGGCGACGACTCGACGGATGTCCCGAGTCGAGTGGCATTCGTGTTTATTTGCACATTGGCGGCAATAATAAAAAAAATCAATTATTTCGAGTTGTCGATTTACCTATACCAAGGAAGCCAAAGTGAAATAATAAGACACGGAATTCGGATAAATTTGAAAAGACGGGCAAATTAAAAAAACGATTGAAAGAATCCAAGATTCGCCCGATTTTGGCTCCTTAATTGCATCCGCACAACCGAGGGGCAGCCCTTATTTCATTTTGTTATTACGCAATCACGGAAAAGTTGGTGAATTAATGTTGCACGATTGAATTCCATACTCGTATATATAGCATTGGTGCGGGACTGAAGGGAGACTTACCTCGAGTACGTCCTGTGCGGTTTGCAGATATTCACGGAGCATGGCCTCCTGTATGGCACGCCATTCCTGTCGAGGATCCTCCAGCTGCGTGGTTTCTGTATCACAACGAACAAATTCGTATTCCGCTCGAATCCAATGGCGCGCATAAATGCAGCAAAAGTATCGAGATTTAAGGTAACTCCTGTACTGCATGCTAGTCAAATGAGCGCTAAATTTTCAAAACGCTTTTATACCAATAAGTTCAACGTACCGATTAAACTTATTGTTAGTAGATATGTATTCAAGCATATCTTCTTATTAACGTGAAAAAATATTTAAAATGATAGTTTTGCAAAACTATCAACTGATCGATGCAAATTTCCATGATGACACATTCTCACAAGTATTTTTCAAAGAATCATCTGTATTTTTGAACCGATTTTATTGCACCAAGTCTCATTTTGTTCCTCAACTAATCCTCTGCGAATTCACCACGTAGATTTTCCTTTAAACTCATTCCTGACAGAAATTATAAATGAAAAAGTTTGTTCACTTAATGAACAATTAGCTGCAACAGTGAAACGATCAAGTTAAAAAAATAACTACATGGTGGATTTATAGAGGACCGGTTGACGAACAAAATGAGACTTGATGCAATAAAATCGATGAAAAAACGCAGATAATTCTTCGAAAAATATCAGTGTGAAAATGTGTCAGCGTGGAAATTTGCATTTATCAATTGATGCTTTTGCAAAACTAGCGATTTTAATATTTTTTACATCTTAATGAGATATGATGTAATACAAATCCACTAACAATAGATTTAACGTTTTGAAAATTTAGCACTCATTTGACTAGCATGCAGTACAGGAGTTACCTTAATTAAGTAACGGAGCAATAACTCAAAAGTAACTCACGATTGACATGATTGATGTAGTAAGCCCCGACGTGTTTATCGTAGGCCTCTTCCCAGCCGAGAGGAAGTTCGTTACCGATGCAATCGGCGAAGGTCTGAGGTTTTGTGAATCTGTGACGCAAATTAAATACCAAAATCAATCGATCGAAACAAATGATAACAAATGAAACAAAAACTGCGGAAACGAATGAAAAAACTTTGGTGCTCATTGGAAAAAAAAAAAAAAAGTGATTTATCATTTTTGATAAATGACTTAGTGATTCGCATTCGTCTTTTGTTCCTAATCCACAATATCATATCCGCTCTTTCGAATTTATAAAATTTAACTTGGTATTATAACATAGGACGGAGGGGCGAATTGTTTTTCCATTGCGCGAAAATATTCCTTTTTTATTTTTATGTGCCATATTGGATTCATCATTTTCAATTGCAAACATCCAGCGAGGATCCAATTCCAAAAAAAATCACGGTATTTGGTTTTTCGCGTTTGATTATATATATTAGTATAGGTTGTGACGATTTTTTATTTTATGGTTACTTAAAAGAAAGAGTAAATGGAGGAACAGTCACGAATGCTCTCCTGTCCGTTTCGATCGATGCTCCAGCCACGCAACGATCCCGCAAAGATTTCCGTAGGGCCTTGTTGAGAAAGATAGAGAAGATTTAATCGATTCGTAATCTTATCATTTCATGTAATTTGGGAGCGTCTAATTCGAATTAGAGGGAACACCAACCGTCGTTGTCGAGATATTCGAATTGATGTTCACATATTGGATCGTTTTTCCCGAGTGGAATGAGAGGGGAACATTCGAAACGTCGGTGTACTTCGAGCAGGGCTCGTACACAACACATGGACACTCACACATACATCACACGCACACCAACTCGCACAAAAACCGTCGTCGAATGTTCTCGAAGGCTCGAGAATATTCGAAACTTGGAATTTTGGAAAATCAGCGACGTCGTACATCGAAAACTCAGGGGAGTCCCGTCAAGAGGGGCGTCTGATCCTTAGAAAATATAAAAATCATCAGCAGTATCGTAATTCGTAATATGAAAAATCTCTTCTCCTCCCGTCATAAAAATATCCATCGTCGTTATAATCGGGCCAGGGGTTAATTCACATCATAAAGAAACAACTAATTGTTCCCACGAAAATTCGGGGCCCCGTCTAACGCCCCACGAGCATAATTCATGTCACGCACCTGTCATAGGGCGAACATAGATCGAGAAAAGGGGAGAGAGAAGAGCGGTAACGTACTGCGTGACGGTGATCGATTTCGACAGATTTTCGTGGAGTATCGAGCGAACTGGACGTGCGATCTCGGGAATTAGTCTCACACGCCGTAAGTCCAACCTTTCGTTGTTCGTTTCGGGCGATGGACTCTTTAAGTAATTATTCCCGTGGATTATTATGGCATAATTCATTTCATGTTATTGTGAAATTTCGCTCGGTCTAATTAGTTTGAATATCGAGAAAATGTGTCACGGCGGCGGCTCTGTCCCGTAGAAAGTCGGCTTTTGATTTCCTTGTTGCCCGCGTTCCGTAAAGTTCGGGGTAGAAAAATAAAGTCGAATAAATTTTCAGTTGCGTGGCCGACGCGAAAATCTCAAATTTTGTTTAGTAATCGTTTGTTTCTTGTAAAGCTGAGAGGAAAGGTCGGGAATATTCGTGAGAGAGTTTGAGTGAGAAAGAGTGTGTGGATCGGGATTGCGAACGCGTGTGACGGGTAATAGCTCGGCTGAGTAACCGAATATCGGGGGCTCAGTAATTTTATTCATCACGTAATTATTTGTCATCGTATTCCATCTTTAACGAATTTCTGACCACGAGTAGAACCGTGACAGAAAATACGAGCTCGTGATAGATTGTAGTGAGTGTAGGCTCCCGATCGATTGTGTGTGAAGATTGTAGTGTGAGTTCGCGACTTTTTCTCCCGTCTTTATTTTACAGTCCTCCCGGTAAATTCTCATCGAGATTTGATTATTGTAATTTTGAAAAGTGATTGTTAAATAATAATTAAGATATCATCCATTTAACAATTTTTGGTTTTGCCAGTTATTTTCCCGTTCACCCCGCCCATTCCGCTGCAAGCCAAGCCGGCAAATCATCATTTCCCTCCGATCATACTATGTCACTTCGGTGGCTGGCGCCCACGAGAATAAGAACTGTTCTCGAAAACATAAAATAGTATGAGCGGAAGAATTTGATTTTGTGGCACTTGAAAAATCGGTCACAAGGTATAGTAGGTACATATATATATATAGTAGGCGCGTATGGCGAAACTAGTAACCCAAAACAGCGCCGTCAAGTTGCCGATATTCGAACGATGTATACGCAACACAAACACAAACGTTAAAATGTATTGATTTAATGAAAAAGCATATTCTCCCCCCGATCAGCTGATCGTAGTTAACTCTTTGTCCTACCACACCACACCACAAGTAATAAGTCGCGGATCGAATATAATAAACAATGTCCAAATACTTGAATCTTTCTCTCCATTAAATGAGAATATGATACGAAAAAAATGAAGAAATATGCGACATTGCAGTCGAAAATGAGGATGAGGAGAAAAATTGAAATTTCCTTTGGCGAGATCATTATAGTGTTGGAGCGAGTGGTAAAAGAATTTTCCGGGTCGGTCGTTGGCGTATTTATCGTATTTGTCGTACGTAAAATGTGGCAGAGAGGTAGGTAGGGTAGGGCAGCAGCGGAACGCGGCCAGATTCCGTAAAACGCGAGGGCGCGCGCGGCGGATCGAATACCGACGAAGAAGAGGATAGGGGCTCGAAACGTGGATCGGTAACTCGACGGCTTCGAAATATCCGCAATCCGCATATCGTTCATGAGGGACGCCGCGGCGAGGGTCGCGCATCCGCGAGAACGTAATTGTTTGCCGATTAGAGGCTACTATGGGGGAGCAGGGCAAACGACGCGGTTGTGGAATGCGCGACGTTGCCGGATGAGAAAGCCTCGTGTTTCCGGATAATACGCCTGCCCCGTCGACGACCCCCGCGCGCGTCCGTCTGAGCGCGTTCTTCTTTCCTCATTTCGTAAAAGAGAGAGAGAGAGAGAGAGAGAGAGAGAGAGAGAGAGACGCCGCGAACCGAAATATCGGCGATCAAACATACGTGTACGTATAATCCTTCATTCGCTTTTCTTATATCCCATGCACCGTTATTATTACAACTTGCTCGACCGCAATCGTTCTTTCAATCTCGAAGCTTATGAAAATTTATATTACTCGCGTCTGGTAAATTGGTAAATGATAGGATTCTAAAACGAGGATGATCGTTAGTCGTTGTCGTTGCGGAGATAATAAAAAGAAGCGCGATTGGAGTTCGGGTGGGTATACGAGATACGACGAATCGTGATGGGTTTATTCCGGCTAATGCGGAAACGGATCACGCGCGCAGATAGGAGAGAAAAATTTAAAAGAAATATTGGGATCGTGTACGAGGAGGAATGTCAAGATCCCGCATTACGCGTCTCGATATTTCTCCTTCAGAATTCATCATATCGCGATGATGCAATTAGATAAAATTTGGAAGCTGCCACCTTATTTTTTATCATTATTATAGCTGTCGTTTTTGGTGCTGATGCGCATCGTTCATTCTCTTTTTTTCATTTATTGTTTCTCATTTCTTTCGTTTTTCTTTTCCCATCTTATCTTGGATCGAAGAGTCGAGAAACGAGAAATGCCCTCTCACGAATGCGAAACGAGACTCGCGCGGACGTATGCCGTTCCCGTTTCCGGTAGCGTCGCGCAAATATACCTACCTCGTCGTGAGCAAATGGAAATTTTCTTTCATTCTTCATGAAACTTGTTTCGTTGTTCGCCGAAAGCAGAGAACCTCTCAAATATTTTGTTTTATTCTCGGTGAATAATATAAGTACCTGATTCGACAAGATTCTCGCGATAATCGTTCGATCAACGACTAATGACGACTCGCGCGCGGGGTGCGCGGGGTTGGTTCGTATGCATTAATATGCATGGGGATAATTGCGGAAAGAATGCATGGGGAAGAGCACGGGGGGACACCATGCGGCGCACGCGCGACTTCCTCGTCAGAGCGAAGAGACACAAATTTTTTTACATACCGGCGATGGGGACAAAAATATGTCATTGTTCTCCAGCATTGATCCCCGGAGATTCAAGATTAACAACAACTCCTTTGCGTATCACGACGATCACCAAGATGCGAAGCCTGAAAGACCCAGCACGCGAGCGCGCGCCAACTCTCAACTACAAATTCCGACAAATTCAGAACGAAAGTGCCTCCTTTGACCTCGAACTAATCCAACTTTGACGGCTTGTTTTCCAATCAAAGTTTCCGGCTATAAGCCGCGTCCATTCAGCAACGCCGTCCATTCGGTACGGGAATAACGAAAAATTGCTGCGCGAGCAGTGGCAACTATATACTCCATTATTTTCTTCCCTTCCTTCCTTCCTCTTTGCGAATATACGATGTATTATGGAAATTTTTCAAACAATTATCATTGACGCGGAAACGCTCTCCTTCTTGAAATTTGACCAAATTCATCAAAGACAAATAATTTTTCGCAAGATTGAATGACGAAAAGCGCGCGCATTATTGCGACGATTATCGTTATTATAACTCGTACGATTGTTGTTATTGTTGTTGTTGTTGTTGTTGTTGGTGTCGTTGTTAAATCCTCATGAGCATGACATCCTGGTATAAAAAGAGGATGATGATGACCGCGATATTCCTCCCGCGACTAATGAGGATCGGATGATCGGATTTGTCTCAGCGATCGTTGGTATAGAGGCGTTCTTTTAATTTGGGCCAGCAGCGCAACTCTTTGGAAAAGGGGAGAGTACGTTTGAGAGAGTGAGACAGATACAGTTCCAAGGGGCCACACGGGATAGAGGACGTATAAGCGCGCGCGTCAACATTTGCCACCAGTGCCACCACACAAGCGTCGTTGTAGCAGCACAGGTTTCTCTCTTTCGGAACAACACAGTTTCTCGCTCTCGTATATGTGCGTGAAGCGTGAATAAAGTATAAAGAGAGAAAGGAGGAGAAGAAGAAGAAGAAAAAGGCCGCGAGGGGTTTAGAGTCGAGCAGCACGCTTCTTGCGTAATTGGGCACGGCTCGCGTCCGATTTTATGTAAGACCCTCAACCTTACCGCATTCCACAAGATCGCTCGGCAATTTACTCAACGTCCGTCCCACGCGTCTCTTCTATCCTAGTCCGATACTACTAGCACGATAATGACGCATGCGTCACGACATATTATTTGTATTCCGCGATCGGGGGGCTACCGTATTATCTTTGTTACGTTTACGAATAATCGGAAACATGCTTAAACGTTACGAGACATTCCGAGATACGCGCCCGACTCTTGTTCAACATCACCTTCGATCAAAAATCATTATAGTACTAATGCGATGCGGCCGCTCTGAGGCAAAAAATACCAGCCGTATCAAGAAGGAAATTGTGAATTTAGTACTTGCAGGTAGGCACGTGTTTGGGCGGGCAGTAGTAGGAACGAAAGTTGCCATATATAAAGGCAAGTTTACGTCACATCCGCCAAGATCGTGATAAGTAGAGAGGAGGTCTCGGCTGGCCCTTCCGCGGCGGAGCTTATTAGACGCAACCCGTACCTCGCGAGGAGCCGCTTGATTTTTCGGCCATTTTATAACACGGCGATCTCGTACCAATCCAACTAAATAGAATCAATCCTTTTCGGCTTTATCGCAGCGCAGCTTTGAGAGCCCAACTTGAGAGAGAGTGTGCACGAGCACATTATAAATAAAGGATATGCGCGGTTAAAAGATTGATATTCGAGCGAGATATATATATAGATTCACGTCGTCGCATAAGTATTATAGGATATAGGGAAATATTTGATTTGAGCCCCCGCGCGTAGATAGGACTCCGATTAATAATAAAAAATATCCGATGACAAGACTGCTGGGAGATTTTTTTTTTTTTTTCAATTACGTATTATTTCATGAGCTAAAAATTTCCTGTCATAATGATGGATACATCGATCTACGTGATGGCTTGAGTATTTATATATAAAACAAAGAGCGGCCAAGTTATATATTTATAACGCGAATTATGTTTGCGCTCAACTTCATAAAATTATGCATGGTTTTATAATAAATATATAAGTTAGAGAGAAATGATAAATATTATTCTCCACTGATTATACTGACATTGATTCGAGATCGTATATCTTTTTCTTTTTCTTTCCCTCCCTTAAAAACATTGCGATGCTCAAGCTATTGGCTTATACGATTGATGCATGTAAACGAGAATGAATTTAGCTATCAAAATTCAATGGTAAATCATATTTTGTCAGCAGGGTTAATTTTTCTCGGTGTACCAATCTTGAGGAGGATCGCGATCCTTGTGCCGATTCGCTATCAATTCTTATTGGGTACTAACAAGCATCCCCTACAGAGCTAGGATGCATCCCCTACAGAGCGGAGACAGCGAAAGATTCAATTTATTTCATTTAATTGTCATTGTTTGCCTTTTATCTATTTTATTTTATTTATTTTATTTATAATTGTGAAGAATGCGAAGAAATGCGGTTGAAAATATAAAAATAACAACTGGCTGGCAGAAATAATTCGGAAAACGGGAGGGAAAATTGGTCCGCTTCTCTGGTGCAATTTAATGAAAATTACACGCAGCATAGTAGTGTCGTATAAATCTAGTTCGCGAGGATCATACTGAAACGTTCACCCGGACGACGAGATTACTGACCCACAATGCGGCATTCGGTTGCAACCGCATGAAACACCGCACCGTCGTCTGCAGGCGTCTGCCTCACATGTGTGCATATATACAAACATAGGTATGCGTTCAATGGCACGAGACTACGAGTGCAGTATTGAATCTATGGTAAGAGAAGAAAACGAATGAGGGAAAGAGACTCGGGAGACTCGGACACTGCTCATTGACTTATGGAGAGTTGCTGCATTCCTCATCTCCTCGCCGCATCTCTCCTCTCTTGGATCTTGGAGGATTATTTTTCTATATATATATATATATATACGAGACATCGGTAGCGATCGGAAAACTCGATATATGAAAGAAAGAGAGGCAACAAGACAGAACCACAAAGTCAGTTCCCACAGTGGTTGCATTCCCCTTATTGGTGGGCTCTCACGACGAATGTTCCTCTCGTCGTCGCAATAGCAATATAAAACGAAATCAAATAAATTTCATCGGGACAGAGATGAATAAAAGTATGAGAAGAAAAAAATCAAAGGTTCGAACGGGGGTTGGAAATTGTTGGATAATGAATTAAATCGAGAAATGCATGATTTGATGCAACATATCGTCGCGCCGCGCCGCGAGCATATTTGTGCATAATACAGTTTAAAAAATTACGACAATGAGATCTCGTTTGTAATATTTCCGTCGCGTTTATACCACCGAAATAATAATTTTAATACTAATAATCGTGATTAAATATTAAAACTAGTATATCCAGTCTTTTTAACGAGGATCTCTGGGCCGATATTAATAAAAATGACGAAGGAGAAAGAGAACGAGGTGAGCGCGAGCCGTGGGCGTCGGGAGAGCGAGAGGGATTATTGTGTAGGCGCTCCGTTCGCGAGCGCGGCTCGTATAAGATAAACGAGAGATTCAGAGACGAAGAGGAGGATAAATAAATGTTCGGCGAGTTTGGTTTAGACATTCGCTGTTGAGGCATATACCTACGCGACATGTGCGTGTGCTTATAGGGAAGCAGAGACGTGTACGCCGAGTGACAGGTTATTGGACGTACCACATTGTCGATAAACGCGGTACAAGAATTTTTTCCCCGCTACATATTTCAATTCGTAGCTAATCATTCTTACCTCGCAAACTTCAACGATTAATCATTCATTATTGTGAACGACTTTGTAAACAATCTACCTATTCTATTAGCTGCTCCATCAACGAAACTAAATGGATCCAAGATTACTTGAAAATGCATGAAATCGCGCATAATGGCATATGCGGCATGAAAACGTAGAAAAATATAGATTATGAAAATAATCGGAAGAGATCGGAGGACTCGTCGTTGGATCATTATGCAGAAAGAACACGCATAATACACAGATCTCGTCTCGATCCTCGATCTTTCACACAATTTTCCTTCGTACCGACTTATTATCGGCTCTCCGTTGCAGACTCCAATTCCAACGAATATTTTTTATATAATAATTTCTCGATCCGCGATACGAGCATTCTCGAAATGGAAAACCAGACGATAAGAGAAAACGAGAAACCGATCGAAACTTGGGGTTCTTTGCTCCCTTACCGAAATTTGACCTTTTTTCAATCAATTGATCGTATATACATATATATTAGGGTGGTACTGAAAAGGGGTGTTTTCGAATTTCTTTGCTCCCAGGGGCTCGGATGCTTCCAAATGAATTAAAAAAAAAAATAATTCCCTGAAAATATGAACTCAACATTATTAACTCTAACATAGTCCGCATTCCAACCTAAGATTCTTATGGAAATAACATGAGAAAAATTCCTTTCGTTCTTTAGTATTTCATAACTCTGGGACAAATAAATTCAATATTTCGAGACATACGTATTTTCATAGAGAATTTGACGCTCTACAAAAAAGATCTCTTATGATTTCTAGCTAAGTCTATTGGTTTAAGATTTATTTGAGCTCAAAGTTTAATTCTTTTTCTCATTATCAATATTATAAAAGATCAAAGATCAAAACCCTTAGGAAAAAAAAAGCTTGGGACAAGTACATTGATGCTTTCGTGTTTCCTGATCATATCACGAAAAATGTAATAAAAATTCCTTAAAAAAAAATTATGTAGCCAACTGTAAATAATTTCAACAGAACAATATTGGAAAACAATTTCATAAATTTTGAAAAAAAAAAAAAAAAAAAAAAAAAAAAAAACAAATCTGCAATTCGTTTGTAAAGTGAAAAAAATTCAAATAAAACATGAGCCGGACAAGTACTTTTAACACATATTTAAACATAATTTGTATCGATCCAATCGACGTCGAATATTGTGAATAATACCAGAAGATCCTGAAAGTCTGAAAAGAATCAATTTTCTTGTAAGTCTTTGCCACCATATAGAGTAAGAAATGACTAGCTTGCATGTAATTTTTTTGGATTTAACAGCTTCTTAGAACAATTCCATAATGTTGAAATTTCTAATTACTCATGAATTACTTGTCCTTCGATTGATGTCATAAATTTTAGTGCTGCACGTAACTCAAATGGTAACTTTTTTCAATTTATTTAGAAAATACTTGGCCTCGAATTGATATTATTAATTTTAATGCTGTAAGTAACTTGGGTGGATTTTTTTTTTTTTTTTTATTGATTTAGTTGTTAGAATAAGATAAGAAAAATGGGGCATCGTTTTTTAAAATGTTTTCAAGCGCAACATTTCGGTTTTTTATTTCTCATGTTTTATTTGAATTTTTTTCACTTTACAAACGAATTACAGATTTGTATTTTTTTTAATGTAATGCTTTGTTTTTTTAAATTTGTGAAATTTTTTTTTCTTGCTCCCCTAGCCGAAAGTACGCACTTTCCGGCCGCATTTCAGGCCGGGAAGAGCATTTTTCGTGGCCGGCTAACTCGGCTAACTTCAGTGTGCTCTGACGATATTTTTGCGGCCGGTGATCCTTTAACATTTCGATATATGAATGTGAAGCCTGTATTCGTTGCCATGATTTTGTTTATTCGTTGCCAAGCATCATTATTATTTGCTTCAAGCGGGCGCGTATAGCGTAGCTTTTATCATTCATGTTATGCGCTATACTGCCATAAACCCGGACGAATAACATACATTTGTTCGTTCAGATGCGAAAACAGAAAATAATGTAACCGAACTTATAAAATGAATATGGTCGTCCGGAATAATGTTGTATTTCCAAATTCCAGGTTCATAGGAAAGCACATATTCATATAAATTGTCAAGTATAGCGGGAAATATTCATATATAAAAATTGTTAACTATCATGGGACTTTGAATCAGACATGTATCAACGAATTATTTATTTGTACTAATAATATTGTTGTATCATTGTGTGATATTTTGTGTGTGTTTTTTTTACTTTTTGTTTATGTTTTTAATGCCCGCCCCGACCAGCAAAACCTCGGCTTCGCCTCGGTCCTGCAAAAGTCGGGCGGGCACCCCCCCCCCCCCCCTCCTCGCAATTGCTAGTAATTATTGAACGTACTTTCGGCTACGGGATCAAGAAAAATAGTATACAACCCACGGCCCAAATGTTAGATGCCCTGGCATGTGCGACATGAAGGCCTCGGCTTCGCCTCGGCCTTCATATAGCACATGCCAGGAAATCCAACTTTCGGGCCTAGGGTCGTAATATACTATTTTTTAATTGTTCTGTTGAAATTATTTACAGTTGGCTACATAATTTTTTTTTAAGGAATTTTTATTACATTTTTCGTGATATTATCAGGAAACCCGAAAGCATCAATGTCCCAACCTTTTTTTTCCTAAGGCTTTTGATCTTTGATCTTTGATAATATTGATAATGAGAAAAAGAATTAAACTTTGAGCTCAAATAAATCTTAAACCAATAGACTTAGCTAGAAATCATAAGAGACCTTTTTTGTAGAGCGTCAAATTCTCTATGAAAATATGTATGTCTCGAAATATTGAATTTATTTGTCCCAGAATTATGAAATACTAAAGAACGAAAGGTATTTTTTCATTAATTTGGAAGCATCCGAGCCCCTGGGAACAAAGAAATTCGAAAACACCCCCTTTAAGGACCACCCTAAATATATATATATATATCGATCGAATGCTAGAGAGGTCAGGGGAGGAGCGTAGGTGTCTCAAGAACTGCTGCTCTGCTAACTGGCTCTGCCCCAAGGGCGCAACTACTCGCGAGAGCACGAGCAGCATTTTTTTATAACTTCGCTCACACTCTCGTTGTTCTGCTGCCGGTATTGTATATATAGGTATTGGTCTCGGGACTCGCATCTCCGGACGCATACTATCAGTACCTGTATGAAAATCCCATCGTCTTCGCAATGCGTACACGAAATCATCACTCGCATGAAGACAGATTCTCTGTTTTGCCATACTTTGCTTTCTTTCGTCTTTTTTTTTTTTTATCACTTTCATTTTATTCCTCAATATTATATGATTATCGAATCACTCATTGATCTATTCCAACCGTTCTTTCTTTTATTCCTCTAATTTAACATTTTTTTCTTTCACTTGTTTTTAACATTGCCTTTATTTTTTCTTCAAACCCATGAATGCATGTATTTATCTATACTCATCGGTATGAATTTTCCGAAACATTATCGCGCATTTCTCATTTCCGGACTCGATCAAAATATTTTCTTCCCTTCATTATTTACATATTCCATATATTTTGACCTTTTTTGAAGAAACTGCCCTTTTTTCGACCTGCTTCCTTCCCTTCGAACGAGATTGAGAGTCGACTCTGCTACGCTCCAACGAAAAAAAAGTAAAGAAAAACTGTTGAAAAGTAAAAAAAAAACTTCGTACGAGTGATGCTTCAGTATAAGTTGCAAAATGATTTTGAGTTGAAAAAGAAATAATGAAAATTGAGAAAAATATGATTTTTCAAGAACGCGGTTGGACAAAACATTGGGGGAAAATCGAGAAACGATTCATTCCAATGGGTATATGTGCCACGGCTCACAAAGTTTCGAGTCGAGCAAATAATGTCAAGGTTCCGAGATGGCGAATGATTCGACGTGAGTTATATTTCATATACCTGTATAAAATTATATTTGTAAGAGGTTACCACGAGACTCTTTCTCTCCCGTCCTTTACCGCGAGTAAGTCAAAAGTTTGGGGATCAATTGCATGCGTAATAAATATACGCGTTTTTGTAAATATGATTCAATAACTACATTTAAATGACTTGGGTGGAAAAAAAAAATAAAACTTAAATTAGATGGGGTTGTCTCTTTGGAAAATTGTTAAATCGACGCACGAGAATAACACGTATTATACACAGAATGGGCAATCGATAATTATCGAAAATCGGAAAAATTCGCCACGTCGAGGAGAATATTCGCTTCGGTATGTCAAACAAAAATGCAACGATGCGGTAACTTCCGTGTACATCGTCACTATTCAACGCGCCACCATCTTCCGGAATTTGGTCATTTTTTTTTTTTTTTTTTTTTTTTCAATTCCGTTTTACCTGCTGTTTTTAACTCGTTTCACACGCTCGATCTCTTTTTCGATACGTTCCTTCAAAGTTAAATGAATCGCATGAGCGAATTGATGACGGCTCTTTTTATAAAAATCGCATCTCTGCTTCGAATGTTCTTGACGATTCGATAGTCGTTTCATTCGAAAAAAAAAAAAAAAATTCCCAGCACTTATCCGCCGAGAGTCTCCGCTTTTCCCTGAATAATAAATAATTTTTTCATTCAGCCGATACGTACGCCTTTATACGCGTTCGATATTCGCAAAGTATGCAAATAAACCAACAGTCGAATCAACATTTTTTTATTCAGGATGGAACAAGTTGCTCTCCTTATCGACAACCGCGACACAGTTTCCCATGGAAAATCTACTAGATTCTTGGAATCGAATGTAATTGTAGTTGTTTATAATAGACGAAGAAATAACGATCGCTCAATAAATATATAGAGTGCGAGAGTGAGAGACGCGAGTATAAGAGCTAGGTGTGGCGTCGTCGGTGGTGGGTAAGAGAATTCCATGCTCGGGCTATAAACACCCTCGGTCTCGTCACCTTTTTTCGAGTCGGGCACGTTTGGAATGCTACGGATTTTTTCTAAACGCACAGATGGCGAGCAACAGCAACAGCAAAAGCAACAGCAACAGCAACAGCAGTCGCAGCCGCAGCCGCAGCCGCAACTCGAAGAGAACCGACCTCGCGCGGTGACAGCCGCCGGCCCCCCTTTACCGCCAACCGCCAAACGCGGCGGGCGATGCATGCGCATACGCGCGTGTACGAATATTTTTTTATTTTTCTCTTCGATGCAGTAAATGCGCGTTGGGTGGTGGCCACCAACGCACGGAGATCACGACCAGCGGAAGTAAGGGCATCCATCGTAGCGACATACATATTCCATACGCGGTCAATGAAAAAATCAAAAAAAAAAGTTACGCGGCTACAATTAATGTTATTTGAGCGTTTGACGCGCAGAATCGAATGTTGGCGCGGAGAAAAAAAAACCACAACAACAACAACAAGAACAAGCCCTAAAACGGAATTGGTTGCATTTTCAGCGAAGCGATCTTTAAAAAATGAAAGAAAAGCGCGAACGGAGAGGCATGGAAAAGAGTAAAATAAAAAATGAGTCGGGCATGAGAAGAGCGCATGGCTGAGCAGAGGGATCGGAGAATGCGCTCAAGAGTCAAGTCCCCTGGGTCTATTTTTAGGCATGTACGCGGAGGGAGGGAGAGAGAGAGAGGGGCCGTGGTTACATACTTAATACCGGTTACGCGCATACGACTCTCAAACTTGGTGTCTACACGGACAAGAGAGGTTCACGCGCATACATGCATACACACACACACACACACACACACACACACACACACACACACACACACACACACACACACACACACACACACACACACACACACACACACACACACACACACGGTGGTCCGTATGTAGGAAAAGACACGCCGTAGGTGCCTTATACGCGCGGAATAAGTGAGACAAAGTTTGCTTCACGGAGAAGCAGCCCTCTCCGCGATCCTCTTGCAGAAGGTTTCTCGCGAGATTCCTGTCTTTCGTGCAAATTCTACCGGAGAAGGAGCGAGAAGGAAAAAGTATTGATGTAAGAAAAGCGCATTCGCAGAGCCGGTCCATCCGCTGCTCGTGCTCCCCGCTCATCTCTCTTCTTCTCCCCCCGTGCAACCACCATCCGGCGGCCACATCTATTATTAATATTTCTCTCTCCCTCTTTTTCCTCGAAATATTTCTCAAATCATCATCGGAAAATGGTTTTAGTACGCCTTTCCTCGCGTACATCCGCGCGCAAGATTGTCGCATCGATTTCTCGCCGCTCTTTTATTTTTGCAAGAAGGAAAGCGGAGAGGACAAGTCCGAATGGGGAGGAGGTAAGGGTCAAGGGTGCACGAGGAATGCGCGAGAAACCCTCGGGGACCAAATTTCTTTTCTCCCGTCTCCGTAGATGCGCGCGGGTTGCGGAGTGCAGGGACGGCAAATATATCATTTTCAAGGCCGAAGCCCAAACTCTGCTTTTTTTTTGTTTTTTGTTTTACCAGCAAGTATTTCCAATCACCCCTCGAGAGATTTGAACTTTGGTATACGCTCGCGCGCTCATGACGAATGTAATAATAAAAAAAAAACGCAATATCTTGATATTTACAAGGTCAAAACGTCGCCGGATTCGCGAGGAAGCGTTCCTCCGTCGTTCGTTCGTCGACGCGCGTATTCGCGATCTCGTTTTGTTAACTTTTCAATCGAGATAAACGTGTAGCGGCGTTAACGGAGAAAATTTTGTAATAATAAATATATCGGTAATGAAAAAAGAAAAATTAGCGTTCGCATTGAAACGGTAACGGGGATCGATTTGGCGGGTCGATCGCTCGGGTGAAAGTAAACACGGTAAAGACGGTAAATACGGAGCGCAAAGGAATGCGGGCAGCTCGCGCGAAGCAAGAAGATGAAAAAAAATCTCTTAAAATATTGCCGAGTTTGTGGAAGAAATATACTCGCTTGGTCGGTCGTCGATTGGAATTTGAGGTTTTTTCATAAATAAGAGAAAGAAGGATGATGCGAATGTACGTGCGTGAGAAACGAGAAGAGAGGTCAAACTCGAGCGCGCACCGTTGGGGGGCCGTAAATGCCCCCACTCCCCCTTAAAGTCCGGTGAACGGCCGAGGATAGGTCTTGCGCGCCGCCGACGACTCTTCTCTCCTCCTATCCGGTTCGTCGTAGTGGTCGTAGTATCGCCTTCGAGAGTCTCGGGCAAAAGGCAAAACTCGAAAAGCCCCGGGGCTCGTGGTACTCGAAGCAACGGCCCTGGCGCCTGGAATGCGGGCGCGGCGAATCACGAGTGTGCGCCCGCGCCCGTGTTAAAGCCTCGGCCTCGTGTGCGTTCAACACGCTCATCCAACGAGAATGCGCGCGCACACACGCAACAATGCTACGAAGAAAAAAAGCACAGCGACGACGACGACGACAACAACAACAACAACAATAACAAACAACAACGACAACGACACAACCAAAGAAAACAAAACAAAAAGAAAAAACAACGTAAAGTAGAAGCGAAAACGGAGAGTACAGCATCGAGACCACCAGCGGCAATAGCAGTGACGACGGGTTGCTCTATACCGTACGTGCTATGCCGGCACGGCACATGTCGTCTTTATATACAGTGTGTATGTGCGTTACCCTCCGTACGTGTCTCTCTTTCGACGTTCCGTCGATGCGTTTCTCGTAGAGATAACGACCGAACGAGCGCAAATTGCGCGCCCATCAAAATCTTATTCCCCCCCCCCCCCCCCCGCCAACTTCAAGTTGAAATTTGGTTTACTCGACGAGCGTGCGTTGTTCCTCCCTCGATTCACCCCTCAATCAGTCCCGTATATAGTACGTAGAAATTCAGTGGCGCAAGCTCGCGGGCATTGAAAATATCTCGACTCTGGGGAGCCACCGTGCCAGCCATTTTTTCAGCTCATCTCGCGGATCCGAAGCATCTCGCGAGGACGAAAAAACGTTTCGGTTTCATAATTCTGACTATTCCGTTCTTTCATACGGGAAACACGCGAAACGTACCGATAGCCAAGATTCGAGTCAATGAGATTTTTATCTCTCGCGCCCTGGAACGGTGCGCGACAACACGACCTACTCCAGTGAGAATTTAAGTTAAGGTATTCCTTTCGCAGGGCCGTATTTTTTGGTGTTGCAAACTAGAGCACTCGAAATTTGGACTGATTCCTAACCTCTGAGAAGTCGCTGTTTTATGGGAAAAGCTTCTGCTTTTGCCGTTTTTCCAACTTTTGTATCGTTAATATTTCTTTCCAACATCGATAACCCTTCATTTTTATTGTCGCTATGGATTCCTTACATTTTTTTTCTATCCGTGAGATAGTTATTATCAGGAATTTAGAGATATTCAGTGTATAAATTATTCGATAGAAATATGGTGATGATGGATTCTTCTCCATAAGCTCCCATTTTAATTCTTCATTAAATGGTCGATAACCTGACCTCAAATTTCGTCAATCCATTCGGATGCAGTTGTACTTTATTGTATATTCATGTAATTCGTGAAAGGAATATCTTAAATGACAAATGGCAAAGCCACAAACGGTCTATCGAAAGAGCGGGAAACGTTCGACTTAATATACGAGAATGATGATCCTTTATCCTTTAATTACAATACGCGCGCGCCGCTTCCAGATTTTCTCCTTTCCCCTCCGCCGTTTTTCGAATTTATTAGAAAATTCATTATTTTCGAGAGTTGCAAACGGCCATCGGGCTCGTGATTCGTTGAAAAACGCGCGCGTTGCAGCAACCTCACTCACTCAGATACGGCCATAACGATAAAATTTTCCCAAAAATCATCTAGTTCGCAACGTTTTTCCTTCGAGCGTCGTTTGATCGATCAATCCGTAATACCTGCAAATCAACCGTGTTTTTCTTTTCCAATAGCCAAATTTTATTGCAAATAGTATTCGAGTTGATCGTTCGATGGATCGATTGTCTCCTCTCAATGGCAAACGTCATATACCAGCGCAGGTACGACGGAAAATACAACGCAGGGGACATTTCTTCAGCGAGAAAATTTATCGTTAACGCCAACTTTTGCTTCATTTTGAGCGAATTCGATCCCACACGTCACACCTCACACCCCTCTCTAAAATTTATCATTGTTTATTACTCGAGAAAAATATTTCAATATATTTCATTACGTTGAAAATATTCCAACTGCGAAGTCTCTCGTCTCTCGTGTTGAATAAAAATTAATGTGAAATAAAATTATGGGAAAATAACGACTCACCGGTCACGCGGATCGATCCACGTTGTTTTTCTGGTATTGTGATCGATGAAGTAAACCTTCCCGTCAAAGTCCTGGGCGACGTCCCACCCTTCCGGAAGCGGTATCTCCCCATTCCGTCTCCTTGGCATATTTCACTGCACTCTGACCTCATCCGAGAACCGACGTTGTAGAAATATGAGCGAGAATAAAAAAAAGAAAAAAAGAAAAACGACCATGAGAGAGCATATTTTTTGGTGATGATTCCTTTTCGAGTATCGAGATTTGGGAATGGATCGAGTAAACTTGGGCAAAAGGTGCATGCTCCCCCCCCCCCCCTTTCCCTTGATAGCGACAAGAGTGCTTTTTGGAAAAGAAAAAGTTTCGAACGGCAGTTGTGTTGTTGAGCATGCAGGGAACGCACCATGAGAAACACCCGAAAGAATTTCGATCGACGAGAGCAGAAT
Organism: Venturia canescens; assembly: GCF_019457755.1. NCBI lineage: Eukaryota > Metazoa > Arthropoda > Insecta > Hymenoptera > Ichneumonidae > Venturia > Venturia canescens. Next base: position 264,577 of record NC_057421.1, on the reverse strand, counting down.
CGTTTTGTTCGGGTCTAAAATTGTTTTTTTACTCGATCGAATGCCCCAGAGATAAAGGAGGGTGGTTACGAGAGTCAGGAAATTACTACTCAACACAGAGTATATGATATTCGATAATCGATTCAATAATATCCATATCGAACAAATCAAGCAAAATTCTTCGAGCATTTTTCGAATCCAATAATCATGTTTGATTGAAAACAAAAAACACGTCAATAATTTTCGTTCAAAAACGAAAAAAGGGGAAAAATGGTGGCACACCCGTGTCAGTTGTGGAGCTTGAATAAAAAGAAGCTGAAAAGTATTAAAATGCGAAAAAGTAAAATACTCCTGCTGTGTGACGAAACTGATGAAGAAAAAAAAATGTCCGTCCGCGGATTATGAATTAAGCAATGAGAAAAAAGATTGAACAAAGTTTTGAAGATGAAAGAGGCGCATGCCGAGCGAGTGGGGCGAGGGGGCGCGAAAGGAGGATAGAAAGAGCACAGAGAGAAGAAAAGGAGCGGCGTGACAGAGGGAGAGAGATACTCTACACTCGCCGGAGCAAAACTCTCCGCCATCATGAATACCTCATTATCATGAGCGGAGTGACGTCAGTGTCCCCGCCTTCGGATTCCTCTAGAGTGGAATTCCACCGTTAACCATTGCCGGGGACGTAGACAGAGAAAGAGAGGGAGAGAGAAGGAACGTAAAAACACGCGCGCTGAGTATACACGACGACGAAGATTCAAGGAACAAGCGCGGCAAAACACTTTGTATATCGTCGAAACTCCTAGATTATCTCCCAGTTGACACTCATCAATATTCGCTAAATATCGATCTTATTTATCCGATTGAACATTCGAATTGTAAATTCAAATAAAACATTGAAACCAGCATATATTCACGAACGACACTCATTTTTCGATGCACTCGTTCTCGATTAATCCTCCGGGCACCCACACCTCCGTTGTTTTATTTTTTTCTCAATCACCACACTCCTCTATTCATTGCTAAACCGTATACGCATTTCCGCCTATGCGTATACCCGAATCTCGTATTCCTCGAGCGCGTTTACTCAGCGATTCTTTATATCACTGTTGAAGAAAGAGACGAAAAAAATTATTGAAATGATTCCTCTCTCTGGAATGCGACGTGTCTCGCGTTTCTCATGTTTTCTCCGAGTAACCAGCGCCTTCTCTTTCTCTTTCTCTCTTGAGAGAGAGAGAGAGAGAGAGAGAGAGAGAGAGAGAGAGAGAGAGGGAGAAATATTTTTTTAGCTCTGCACGCCCTCGTCGTAACGTTTGTATGCGTGTGCGAGCCTTTCCGAGTGTGCGTGCAGGAGATAGGATCGCGGTCAAGAATCTTGAGGTATGCTCGATTCGGCGCGCAACATCTGTAGCGGACTTCTTCTCGTCTTTATTTTATAAACGAGAAAAACACACTGCTTTTCTCAAGGTATACCACAATCAAAAAATTACGCGCTTGATTTTTCCTGATTTTCTTACGTACTCTACAGTATTTTCGATAAAAATATAATCACGCGTGAACAATAGTTCCGATTACGATCTTTGAGCTTCCACATTCGTAAAGCACATTTTTTTATTTTCGAGAAAATCTGAACAACTCGTGCTTTCTCTCTCTCTCTCTCACACACACATTCTCTATATTTCTCATATATATGCACTTGCGCTTCCAGTGACGCTCGAATCTCTTTTCATCGAGAAAATAAAAACAGGTTCACGGACTCCTTTCTCACGAGTCGTTTATTCAAACACCTTTTTATCGATTTTATATGCACTGATATTCCTCGCAACGTTGATTCCGATTCAAATAGATCCTGGTAGTTTCTAGATTTTCGCGTATACACGAAAACTCCGACGTAAAACAAGATGGTGTATGATAGAGACTCGTTCACCAAGATACCGCACAATTCTCAATTTGACGATGCAATCACTCTAATATTTTTACATCTATTATTGTGCAATTTTGCCATTTATATTCCCTAAAAAGACTCGTGCTCCTTGGCACTGATTGCGCGTCCCAGGCCGCCAGTTACCATCGGCCACCCGTACGACACTGTCAAGTCAACTACCAGTCGGCAGCATGCCTCGGCGCGCGCACTCCTCTTTTGCTTCTCTCTCTCTCTCCTCTCTCTCTTGCTCGCTCTCTGTGTTTTCCACTCGCTCTAACACACGTACACGTCGCTATTCCCCTCTCTCATATAGTTAATCGTTGATTGTTTTTTTTCTATTTTTCAATGTAATAATCTACGCTGTGCACATTCATAGACAAGATTTAATTAACGTGAATTTTCTTTTCACCGCGCACTTTTATATCTCAAAATAATTTTGCTAGTTTTATCGGGGCGACTATTTAGAGAGAGAGAGAGAGAGAGAGAGAGAGAGAGAGAGAGAGAGACACGGGAAACAAAAATATTTGCAGTTTCTTAGTATTCATGAATTTGTTTTTTTTTTTGCAGTTTTTACGAGCATAGGGAGCATAGGGTTTTGAAACGAGCATATTGAATGATCGAACATGGCTGGCCCAACGTTCATACACCGTGTGTACGTATTTAACCCATCTTTTCTTCTTTTCTTTCTCCCTCTCGTTTCTCACTATTTTTTATATCCCTCTCTCCCTCTTCCTACTCACCGGATAGTCCTGTCTCACCTGGACTCCATCTTCGTCCATTATTTCCCCCCTTTCTCGCACTCGAACCACTGGTTTCTCTGTGCTTCGTTTTCTCTTTCTCTCTCCCTCGATTTCCCCCCTTCCATCCGGCGACGCGACGCTTCGCGCTCGTGTCTCTGACCGCTGTGCACGAACGGCGCCGGGTACACGCGAATGAAGCTCTCCCGAGAACCACCGGTGCCCTTTCCCTCGGTGTTTCAAATATTTTGCGCTACGATTCTCAACGGCGCCACCGTACGCGCTCTGTCCTCTCCTCGCACCGCGCGAAAGAAATATACGCAGGTGCGCCAGGGCCGTTGCTAGTCACAAAGTCACGGGTTTAATTAATACTTTTCACCATTTGTCTGTTATCTAGTATATTTTTTCTCCGATACAACCCAACTCCATGATTGATCGAATCGAGTCATTTCTCGTTAATTTGTCAACGTCGGAATCATTGTTATTCAATCTGCTTGCATATGATGAAAATTAAATATTCATTCAGTCGCATCAAATATATATTTGATCGAAAAGTGTACACAAGAGCAGCTAGCATCAAAATTTCAACGCGTACTTTATCGGCAATATATTATCCAAAATGGCGCATTTTATTTGAAATCGTGTACAGAACTTCATTTCATATTCATAACGGTAGAAAATTTATATATAAGTGCGAAACGGACTTTTGGTGCACATGGCGCCAAGTCGTGAAAGAGAGAGAGAGAGAGAGGAAAGTTGGAGCCTAAGATTTTAAGGCATCTATCAATGCACGTTGTTTGTACCGTTTTTATATCGGGTAGACACACGCGATCATTGTCAGACGTGTATATGGTATACAACGCATATATATATACCCTCTGCTGAAGATAAGTCGCATGAACTCGGTTATGTGCGCCATGCGCGCGTGGTAACGACGATATACGAACACGATGCTTAATAAGAATACTGTACACATTCACCCCGCTGCTCTCACCGTCGATGGTCAGGGTCATTTGATTATAGTAACACACGTTCTACCTAACATATATATATTGGCCAACCAGCAGCAACAATACCTCTTATATCATCCGTCGTCGTCGGCGCGTGCACTCTACAATGCGTCCTCCCAAAATTCACAGCATATATATATAGAGTATCGCAACACGCGTTTATATTCATACCAAAGTTAACTATGCGAAATTGAGTATTTATCACTACGAAATATTGTAAATAACGCGCCTCCGATTATCATATACCAGGATCTCATGCTCCGATGCACAATCATTTTGACGACTCGAGTCGCGCCCGGAGACTTTCTACCTTTTCACCATACGCAATAAGCGACTTGTCAATTTCGTCTTTCAATTCGAGTCCCCGCGAACTGTCGCGATAATATGATCCAGCGCACCTGTTCTCCTTAAGGAAGTTGAGGCATTAGAATGAAAATTATGTCACCGCTTTTAAACCGATTGCATCTTATAAAGTGAAGTGTAAAAAAAAAATCAGTTAAATTTGCGTTTGATTTTCAGAATCTCTTATGAGTTTGCGACGATCCTTATCGAGACTATATTTGAATTGCAGAATCCCCACTTGTTCATTCCCAATCGATTCTAAAGCACTGACCATTTACGAAATGTTTCGACCCCTCCCCCTCCTCAATCACTTGACCGTTGCAATGAGTTCGAAAATTGTTGGAGATGATCGTTCATATTCATAACTATTCATTTCATTAGATAAAATCGGTAAACAATGTATACTACTGCGATCAAAACTCTCAATTCTAGACTATGTGTGGTCGAGTAAGTATATATATAGAACTTATATATGTATGCTGGGCATATTTATATTGTGATGCGCGTTAATGTTCTTAGCCCCAATCGTCACAAAACTCCCTACCTCTCATTTTCCATACTAATTTATTTCATTAATTCGGACACGCTATACTCATCGCCCGCTGAGCGACAGACCGGGAGTGAATACTGGCATACTGGCTTCGCGACACTATATTAACTATATATATATATAAACGTGACTGCACGAAGTTTGGCATATATTATTATTATTGGGCTTATGTTAAAACAATTTAACCGATACGATTGTTCTTCGTTTTTTAATAATATTATAATAAGAGTAATAATGTCATAATAAGTCATAAGCCATAATAAGTGTCGAAACTGTCGAGATGAAAGTGCAGAAAACAACCCGCGCGCGCAAACCTTTTCGAGGGAGAAAGAGAGAGAGAGAGAAGTACGGACGTAATCCACTCTCATGCGCGCACATTATTATATATGAGCGGGATACTTCACACATGACTGTAAAATTAACCGAACCGATTCCGGTACGATTCTTAGCCTGGTTCTATTGACAAGAAAATTTTTCCAAGTCACAGGATAATCTATATATATATATATATATATAGAGAGAGAGAGAGCAAACGAAAATATTATGTTTTAATACGCGCGACCCGAAATATCAGATATTTTATGATTTATTGGTTACGCCGAAACGGTCTAACACCGTGATATATATATATGTTTCTAACCTACTGCTCGCGCGGCCTTTAGAATATATATATATATTGGTAATACAATCCGTTAAAGTATCGTAACCATGAAAATGTGATCGACGACGTTACGTCTGATGATAAACAAAATAAGCTATAGGATTCTAACACTGCCCTGCCTTTTTTTTCACTTATATATTCCACATAATTCCCGTTTTTGGTTCCCTTACTATATATAAGAGCTGTTTAAGAGAAAATATGGGAAAGTCGCCCCTCGTATCCAACTGAAAAATGTTTGAGAGGCTCAATTTTTATTAATTAAACAGAATTATTTATTCGAAGTCGAAAGGCAACGATCCCAATATCCAATATATTTCTCACCGCAACTATGCACTGCGTAGGGATCTCCTTTACCAAGCTAACCATTTCCTTCCTTACCTAGAAACTCCTTACGTCGTATTCTTCGCTGCATGTGTATATGCTTGTCGTGTCGTTCAAACGCTCGGCAAAAGCAGCCTCTATCTACAGGATCGCCAACTGTTGCTCCCACCCTAGCAGCCTGACGGCTCGTCGACCAGACGTAGTAGGCCTTCGTCGAATCACGTGACCTATTTACATGTTTTTTTTTACATACGTGTGAAGTGTGAACGTATGTCGTTCGAAATGTCGCGTGGACTAAATCCACCGTGACAATAAAAATATATTATTCATAAATTCGCAAATTGCATAGACAACGTTTATCAAAACTGCTGGGGAAGATCGCGTTCTCGATGAATCCGGTAGTCTGTCCCCGCACCGCCGTGATAATATCTATCAATTTTGATTTTGGATATTCGCCACGGTGAAAAAAAGTGAACAGTTGAGAACAAAAGGTTGCGTTGGGTGTGTGAAAAACATCGTCCTCTAAGCTGGTTTATTCCACGAAAGATTGGACAAATATCCAAGAATCGTTAAGCCACGAGAAAATGGCAACTTCGGACAGCGACGATTTCGAGAGCGCTGACGAGGAACTCGTAGCTGACGACATAACGACGAGGAAATCGAGCAATCAACGACAATGGCAAAATACTACATCCACGATCGGCTCCGATTCGGACGATGACAACGAGTGCATGCCAGTCACTACGAAAAACTTGACTACCCGGAATTCAGGAAATTGCAGCATTCAGAGTTCTGGCCAGGGCCGAAGATCGCGCTCTAATTTTGCTGCTGATAAACATTCTTCGGTTTCGCTGGAACCTCCTGCTGTTACAGATTCTTCTACAACTGAGAACGTTTCGAAAATTATTGAAAAAACTAAGAGAAACGAAGTATTCACTAAAAACAAATTCATGAATCCCAGAGAAGAAAAAGATGAACGAGTCTCAAAAAAATTGGTCACGCAACATGAAAACTCTGAAACTTGGGTTCAGAACCAATGTAAAAACAAGATGGAAGAAAAATTATTGGCAAATGAAGCTTGCCCCTTGAGAGATGCTAGAAATAAAGAAACAATAGAAAATTCGTGCATGTCCCAGAGAAATATAAAAACTCGGGTTCAAACGGAAAGTAACAAGCAAACTGTTGAAACTTTAGCTAAAACCAAGTACTGTTCCTTAAAAGAAGAATTGGATGCGGAAACCACAAAGAAAGCTCCTGTGACACAAGAAATCGGCGGTATCGCAGAACAGATGGGGAGTACCGGACAAAAAGAAGAAAGATTCTCAAGAGAAAGTAAAAGAGAAAAGGTACTCTGTCAAATGAAATCAAAAGACAAGGAGGCTAATCTTGGAACAAAAAAATTGGGAAGTAAAATAACTGGCGGTCCAATATCGCTTACCTCAGATTTGGTGCACGAGGAATTGAAAATTAAAGCCCTAGCGCACGACAAAGAACCTCCCGTTATAGAGGAATGCTGGGAATTTGACGAAGAAGAGACAGCTAAGATTCTCAAAGGCCTTAACAAAGTTGACAAAGTCAAAATGCCAGAAGAACTGAGATCAGAAAAAAAGTTCAAAGAGATCTTCAAACCGGACGGATGGGAGGGCTTGGACGACAAAACTATTCTGTCCGAATTCGAAGACAATGATAAAACCAGATCCGCTTTGCCAAAGATGAGAGAACCGGAGAACTCGGGATGGGGCAGTTGGGGCAGTTGGGGTGTTGCCTCTCTCTTAAATTCTGCAACTGCAGGAGTTACCACATTGACCAGCCACGTCACGCACGGTCTTACTCTTCTCGATGAAGCCATGGGTGCGCCAACTCCCGAGGAACTCATTCAAAATAACGCGACCAATGAGAATTCAATAACTGGTAAAATAGCCTTTCGCTTTACCATCATTTTCCTTTTTTATTCTTACTGCACGCTTTTTGTCTGGTTTAACTGTTTCTTCGTTTTCTCATTCTCATTTTTCATGCCCGAAGGAGTAAAGAGAAGCATTTTTTTCAAATTAAAAAAAAATACAATTGTCAAAATGGTGAAAACAATTTTTTATGCGCGATATAATTATCTGGAATAACTTGACGTAGCGTTACTTTTGGTCTTTGATGATTTTTCATTGACATTCCCACGAAACTGTAGAGGAAAAAGAAATAAGGGAGAGAAAAAAATCTTTTCGAAAACTAATCTTCTATTCTCAATAAAACGAATTTATTTCTTTCTTTTGCTAGACATTAATGAGTCTTCCTGTCTGAACGACGAAATCCAGCCACCGCAAGTTTCTTTCGGATTCAACGACCTATTGTCAGGAGTATCGTCCATCACCAAACTAGTTGAGACAACCAGTAGTAAAGTAATAAGTGGTGGTTTAGAAACGCTCGAAACAATAGGCAAAAAGACAATGGAAGTTTTGCAAGAGGGTGATCCAGGATTGAAGAAAAAACGAGCATTTTTCTCAAACGAGAGTGACAAGCCAATATTATCGCAAATGTTGCGAGAAGCTAAAGAAAAGGCTGAAGCCGAAGAGAAATCTCTTGAGGAAAAACAGCTGTCGAGACAGGTTCATTTCGAAAGTCTTTTCGACGATTTTCAGGGCCTCGTACATTTGGAAGCATTAGAAATGTTGTCAAAACAGTGCAACATGAAAATTCAACAGAGGCTCGTTACTCTGGATGCGGACGAACTCGCCTCTATCCAAGAAACCCTCCAAGAGGTCAAAGAACTTTGCGACCTCGGTGACGAAGAGGAAGAGGAAGAGGAAGAGAAAGATGAGGGAAAGAGCGAAAATGATTTGGAACAAAGACTCAAAACTGCATGCCAAGATTTAGGGATTTCCATTAATTATGACAAACTCGAAGATGTAAGATTTAATAATAGCTTTCTAAGCACCGACGATTATCAGTGATTAGTTAGTCTTCAATTAGCTGTATCAACGATCTGTCAATTTTTCATTGCTCCTTAATTATTTATTTCAATAGATCTGGAAAGACACGAAAACATACCTAACAAATGTATCGTCGGATGAATCGACGGTCGTCAACCGTCAAGTTTTTCAAATGGCAGTGTCGACCTTGGCACGTTTTACCGCTTTTTCCGTTGAGCGATTCCACAAAACTGCTGAACTATTGTTGGTCAAGGAACGTCGAAGCACCGTAAACGAGGCCGATGCTCTCGTTCAACTCACGCGAATTCTGTCCGGACAAATTGGCATTGCCGCCAATATGTTCTCCAATTGGCTGAACGAGCGGATTAAAAAAAATAAAGAGCCCGACACCGGAATAGACATCACAACTATTTTTCTCGAGGTAAGTAACCTGTAAAATGTATTCCCGTATATACCCGTACTTGGTCAAATAAGTTAAACTCCAATGAATTTTCTAAAACATAATTGATTTTATGAATTCTTTCAACAGGCCGCCAACGCGAGTTCTTACATTCAAGACGCATTCAGATTATTGATACCGATATTACAAGTCGGGGCGATATAATTGTAAGCCCGCGCCATCATCCTTGTAACGAACGACTGTCGGAGCCATTTTTTCTAAAATATTTTCTACTACAGAACATGAATGACGATTATAGAGAAAAATTGAGGGTGATGCACGTCTGTGCATTAAAAGCATGGATCAGTCGGTATTTTATCGCAATCCCTGCGATAGAGATATAGCTGCAAATTTTGTAAGGAACATTTTTCAACATCGTTCGTCCGAACGGGATAAAAATGAATCGGCACATTTCTGTCATCGTTCTGCGTGGGTTGATTCATTTTTATCGCGATCGAACGAACGGTATTGAAAGATTTCATCTCGAAAAATTCTAGGTGCGCTTAGCAGTACTGATGATCCACTCTCTTAATTAAACTCCCAACAGTATTCAATATACAACGTTATGATTATAATATTTGTTGATAATTGAATAATAAATGAAAAACGATTGATCGTTTAACTATTAACGATGACAAATGAGGTATTTATTTCACAAGTACATAATAATCGTGATTCGTATTGTTTTGAATTATACTTTTGTAGTTTAAATTTTTGACAAACACAGAAGGAAAGGTCGAAATTTCACGGAGAATTATTTGTACTATTTTTCAAATTTCTCTTCTCCATTCACGGTGCATCACCACGAACCGAATCTCTTATTACAATGATTCCTCGTGACTCGACGCAATCGATAGATAGATAGATCGTCAATTAAGGCCTCAGCTCACTCCGCGTACGTATTTTTTTGTGCACTTGACAATAATATTACACATTTTGCGCCGTTGAATCTCAACGAAGCCCCCAACAAATTTGATTGTTTTCCAACAATGCGAATTGGAATGGCATTTTTACTGTCACGAAAAAGCAAACTTTCCTCGTGGAATCTACGAGGTGTAACGCGCAATCATCAAACCAAAGGGGTCTAACAGAGCGTTCGCCTGTGTCAGTGTTTTCCTCTTTTATTACCAATCGGTGGTTTTTGAAGCTGAAAACTAGAGTTGGAGTCACCGGTGGTCGCTAGCGGAGTCGTTAGATTCATCGGGGGATTGAAATTCAGACTCGCCGTTGGAGGTTTCAAGGAAGCTCCAATTGTCAAGTTGCCCGCTGACGGAACTGGGGTCGTATTTCCCAATGCTGGAAGAAAACAAAATCAAGACACGCGTGTAGTGCAGAACCGCATGTTCTTTTTTCCCTCTTCTCTTTTTTCTCTACTCTTCCCATTAATATTATGGTGATTTTAAGCGAGAACGCTACGAACCAAGAAATACGTGCTTTTCGTGTGACACGTCTCGTTAATCACACTTCGATCGTCGTGTTGACGCTTTTATTTTTTAATAATGGAAAGGAAAAGGGTGAATGTCAAGTGCTGCATGGTTCGACAATGATGAGCGCGCGGTCGGTCGGTGCCTGATTATTGTCAGTAGCCGAGCCCCGGTTCGCGTATCAGTCGTCCTGTGGACCCGCGGAAGGCACTTTTTCTCAGTTTCTCGGAATTTGATCGACCGCGACTGAAATCTAACAAAAATTTAGTCACCCGTATCGGCGGCTGGATTGTTCACAGCTTTCCTTGGCCCTCGTGCAAATGCGATGCGGGATGCATTATTCAATGGGGAAAGAGTTACTAAAACGGGTGAAAATGCGATGCGTTGACAATTTGTGGAAACCCGTAAAGCGTTAGTCGCAAGAACATAGGATATAAAAACAATAAGTATGATATGAAATAATACAGTAAGTTTTGTCTTCAAATTATTGAGCAATACATATATGTTATTATTGTTACGATATGTTTTTAATTGTCCTTGTTCGAGAATTTATTTTACTACGAAACATTGTCGATAAAGGAATATGTGTATATATCTTCAACAATCAATAACTCTCCTGAGTTTGGCAATTGTAAACGTAATGTTGTGATGGCTGCTCATTTTTTTCTAACAAAGTAGGTTATTATCAAAAGAGAGGATTGACCAAGTTTCGAATAAAAATAAATATCGATCTAATGACTGTTGAAATTTTCGAAATCCACCCCCGACACTTCATTTTTTACGCGAGCTCTGTGAAGTTTCGAGACTTGTGCGTTATTCGGGATTTCTCTCGAGATTTCCATAATACTATATTTTTTAGGGGACAATAACTTTACTTATATATAAATATATATACAAATATACATATGCGTTTATAACGGTAATAAAATTGAGCCCTCGCGCTGCTGAACAACCAAGGATAAGAATTAAACATTTAATTTTAGCATAACTCGAAGATTAAACGAAATACATTTATTTATCGCAGAGATGTTTTAGAGCAGCCAGAGGTTGAGTGGGAAAATCGAGAGCTCCCCCCGCCCCAAACACGTATACAGTCGGTGAATTTTGTTATATCGCATTTGAATTTACAGGATCGTCTTTTTTATAACGCGTACTTTCTTGGAAAGAAATCGGCAGCCAAATTATTGACCAAAGTCCGTGAGTCTGCGGATTACTCAAAAAGTAATAGATTTCTCTTGAATAAACTAGTGTTGGTTATTTTTTTTCGAACAAAGATACTTTTTTATAGGACAAAAGTATTGTACGAAGCGTAAGAGTGAATGACAACGAATGGTCGGTACCCAAAATGAAACTCGATTTGTTTTATTATTTACACACCGTAAATCAATTCTTTTTAAAATTTTTTTTTTTTTATTTTTTTTTTTATCGCGAATTAAGCAATTTTTTACAGAACGTACCCTTTTCGCATTTGTCCGCAAAAAATGAATGAGAAAATGAATCGCATGATGATTGTACGAGCGTAAAAAGGAGAAAAAAACGAAAAGCGGTGTATACGCAGTCAACTTGTTTGTAGTTATTGCGGAAACGCGCGAATTAAAATTCTTTTCGTTCGCTCCTTGAATAATGAATGTTTTCGTATAAATAATGAATGAAGTATTGAGAGATGAATAACCTCGAAGAGACAATGAAAATGCGAGTTTCAAATCCACCGAAGCCTTTGAATATTTCTCAAAGGCTGGACGACACATAAATGATATTAAGTTATAATAGTTTTGTTGTTTTTTTCTTTTTTAATACCTCTACAATACTGCAATTACTTTTCTCCTGGAAAATAAAATAAAATAAAAACAAATCAGATTCAATGAAAAACGAAAGTTGGAAAAATATTGTTCGAAGGGACAAACGATAATCGCATAATTGAACACATTGAACAAACGTAATTAATTTGTTCCGCCTCATTATCCGAAAGAAGCATTCCAACAACTGTTATTCTAGATCTATTTCCGATGTAACACTCATTCGTCTATTCAAAATACGATCGTTTTATTTAGCATATCATATTAAAGAGAAGTGAAAAACCTCGAACATTATTCCCTTTCGAATGATTCAACCCGCTGTTGTGTCAAATGTTTATTGAGAACAAAAAAAACAACACTAAATACAACAGACAAAGCTGCTTGCTGGACAAAGACAATCGTGTGTCTTAGCCCACGCGCGCGCCGTACTCCAATCGAACATAATATAAGGCTTATTATGCTCTACTACTTATATTGGCGTTCTCTACCTCAAGTTAAATCCACGCAAGACCTGAGTGTACGACACTTTTATGGAACAAGCATACTGACATAATAATAAATAGAATTCTGAGAATTTTTTATATCGATCAGTATTTGTCGACAAGTGACTCGGTTTATTCTTTACACTCGTCATTGTAAGATATTCAAATAATTAATATTATTGATTTAGAAAATAGATAGAGATAATTATTATCCGTAATTACCTAATGGATTGGGTGTACCGTAACTCGGTGGTCGCCCCCCCGTGTTCATCGCGGACGAAGAGAGAAAACTTTTGTTACCTGATGGAAGAAAATGGAAAAAAAAAATTCAGGCTAACGAACCAATAATGATCTCATAAAGAGAGTTCTTTTCTCTAAAATTACCTGGTCCAAAGGGCGTTGGTCCGCTGGTGATCCTACCGACGCTCATCCGTGAATTCTTCTCATTATATTTCGTTATTTCTTCAAAAACATTGCTACTATCTTTGAGAACGTATTTTCGAAAATTCAAATATTGTTCCTTTTGTTGTTGCACTTTAGCATGGGCCCCTTGTAATCTTCCAGCTACGGCGATTAACGATTCATGAATTTTGCTCATAGCCGCTGTTAATTCTGTAATCAAGTGAACAATTTTTATTAATCACGGTAAGCCGCCTTTCCTCAATCTCGTTTATTGTATCGGCTATCATGAAATTACGAAGCGTGACGAATGGAGGAAGAAATTTTCTACTGAGGACATATTCAATGATTTTTTTATACCTTGAGGAGTCAGAGCTCTGGGAGCCATCATTGTTTGTATGTGTTTTTCTGTTGTTTCGATTTGCGATCTGAAAACGATTATTTCTTGCTCGAAAGATTCAGCGAGTTCCATGAAAAATTGTAGGGGAGCGTTATTTTCGTACTGCAGTCCCGCTGGTGTGTCGTGCGTTCTTTGGGCTATTTCAGCATTCTGGAGGGCTTTTGCTGTATCCTGCTTCAATTTATCAGCTAAAGAACGATCGCGTTGAACAGATCCAGCGAGAGAGGTCAACATTTCCATGAGCGATGCAGTGTCCTCGGCGCAACGATTCAGAGGTCGAGAAGAACCTCTCGCTATGTCAGAACTCAAGCTTTTTTGCATTTTTACGAATTTTCTGAAATAATATCATTATCATTTATTACAATGCCATTGTTATTATTTATACGAATCAATCTTTTCGATAGACTCGATGAAATTTTCATCAAGTGATGTTATCGTGTCCACAGCATTTCTACAATTCTACGCGATTACTTGAAACTGTCGATCGTTTGGGTGAGCTCATTCGGAATGAGATTTTCTTTAGCCACCGTAGGACTGTTACTTCCATGAGAAAGGCCTTTGCTGCTAATGGAAACATCCAAACCTCCAAGACCTTTGTTCGTATCGGCGACAATCACAGGAACGGTGGTCGATATTGGTTTAACTCCGAACAGCCCACTCCCGAATAGAGATGCTGAAAAATTACCATTACGTCATTGACTATTCAGCAAGGTTTCGGCTGAACTGTGGATTGGCTCGAATCGATATAATTATTTAACAATTATCAAACAATAAAACAATCCTACAAATTAGTATTATTATTCATTAAAAAGAAGTGTTCGAGAATCGTTTGTCTACAATTATTTATTTAAAAGTAAGAAAAAAAAAGTCAAACAAAACAAAAAAATAACGGACGCGTCGTTGTCGTTGTCGTCGTTGTCGTTGTCTTTGTTGCGGTTGCTCCAAAACTGAATCCACTTGTGGCTGGAGTACCGGCTGTTGCTCCAAACGTACCACCACCCGCTTGGGTCGACAATGTGCCGAAACAAAGACCCGCTGCGGGTGGTGCGGATATAGCTCCAGGGGTTCCAAAAAGACTAGGGGTTGTAGTCGCGGTAGTTGAACCCAACGACAAACTTGATGACTGACCAGGAGTCGAGGTAGTCGTCGCTCCAAAACTAAAATTTAGAGCTGGCGTTGCGGTTGTCGACGTTGCAGGAGTTCCAAAAGTTAAGCTGCCGCTCGCCGCGATTGTTTGTGCGCCAAAAGTCGTACCCCCGAGGCTCGTAGTCGTCGTTGACCTTTCAATTAGAGTTTTATTCTTAGCAAAGATGAAAATCCCATTTGGCACAAAATATTAGGCTGCAGAAATGGTAAGCTTCACGTGCGGAATAAAAATTTTATGGAGCGCAAGTATTTATTTGCAACCCTATTGTCCAGCTTTACGGCCGTTAATGGAAAAAATCATTTTTACAGGCTGATTAGCATTTGTCAAACGAATGAGCGATTGGTTCGGTATAACCTCAAAATTACGTACTTTGGTGTTCCGAAAGCAAAGTTCGTATTTGCGGCAGTAGTTGCGGGAGTTCCAAAGCTAAACTTGGACATTTTTTATTATATACGGAGTGTTTCCTACTGTTTATTATCTTGAATGAATGACGGATGATATATCCTATTTGTATTTTAACACATTGTAAAGCGAAAAATAAAAGGTACTTCGCGGTTTCCAAATTTAAGTGGTTTGGCTTGGCTGCTTCGACTGTGAGCGAGCAGCAGGAAGCAGGAGCACCACCACAGCTGCTGGAGGAGCCACCGCCGCTAACCTGTAACGCTCCGAGCGGGAATTATAGTAACTATTATTTCGAATGATTTAGTTTTGGGTAGGTTCGATTGATAAGGAGTTGAAACTCGCCTTGCGAATTTCTCTTCAATAACTCAAGACAAAGATTTAAATGTTTTATGAATATATTGACGAAAATATGGATCTTGACTCTTCGGCTGACAACAATGTTCTCCCCAATTCTATTCCGTTCGACTCTCAGTCTTACAATCTTTTTGATTCTCATGCGCAGACTCCGTACGCTCCGCTCATACGCGGACCAATCACGTTGTTCTTCATTCTCCCACTCATTCGAATTCTAGGGTCTCACGACGTGCTCACTCACGACCCACGCCTCGGTTTCACACGCTCGCTTCACAGTGACACAATGCCCTTATTATTATTCCAAGTCCTTAGCATAAGAGTGACGATGGATATGTCTTAGCCTAATGTTTATAAGATGAAAGTGGATAAAAGTATCGTATTAGAATACTAGAACTATTTATATAAGAAATCAAAGAAAGCCTTATTTCGATACATTTCAACGTATGGAGATTATTATAATGTAAACTGTAAAAACGAGTCAGTCAATACGTTCATATTTTATTTCTTATCGACTAGCGGTTATTGTTTATGCTATACTTATATATTAGTCACCCAAGTCCGTCACGTTCCTCTCATTTATTAATATTTCAATGATCAAATTATCAAATCAGTATGAAATGCTAAAGTACCAAATTCGCGGTTCTTAGCACAGAAATCAGCGCACTCTGGTGACGAATTACGCATTCGTCACAAACCGCCGCGATGGTGATGTGATGGATGATGATACGAGCGACGAATGCGGCCACACTATAGTACTTGTGTTTTGGCGGGCAGCCGTTTCCAACAAGAGGGGATTTAGCGCTGCGTTCGTGTTGTTAACAGCAGTTGACAGTCCTGGAACCCACATAAGAAGGGATCCCAGCCAAACTGTTGAAACTGTAGAAGAAGAAGAAGAAGAAGAAGAAGAAGAAGAAGACAGTCCTGGAGCCTGGAGCAACGGTTATCGCATAATTGTTGGCTCTTTTTTTTTCTTTCTGTGTACTTGTTTATAATCCGAAACTTATTCAACGACGTAGCAGATAACTTTACACAAACAAAGTACGAATCATTTGGAAATGATTTAAATTCAAGTCCGAAATGCTGATTAATACTAAATTCAATAAATAGTCTGGTACTCTGTCTCAAAGCTTAAGATTGTAGGTTTAAAACCGTTTTTTATCAACTTTTTCTGGCCTTTGACCAAAAAAATATACTATGAATTAAATGTCAATAGAATGATTTTTATGACACACATTTTCATATAAATGTCAGTTTGGATTATGCGCTATTATATTAGTTTCTTTCACGTGAGAACCACGGTGTACTGTTTGATTTTTCACAGGAATAAAAATGAGAAGGAAAGCGGGTGTGGGAGCGATTCACAAGCAAAAGTTGGAGCAGGAGAAATACAAGGACAAAGGGACAGAGATTCAAGAATCACAGTTTGAACAAATGACAAAACAAATGGAAACTTTCAGATCGAATTTAGAAGAGTTTGCAACTAATCACAAGAATGAAATAAAGAAGAATGCTCAATTCCGTCGTCAATTTACCGAGATGTGCGCCTCTATAGGGGTCGATCCGTTGGCTTCTGGAAAAGGCTTTTGGTCGGTATTAGGAATAGGAGAATTTTATTACGAGTTGGCAGTTCAAATAGTGGAAGTGTGCTTAGCAACGAATTACAAAACCGGTGGTTTAATATCACTCGACGAATTACGAGACAGATTGATTCGAGCGAGGGGCAAGAGAAAGGAGCACCAAGAAATAACGAATGAGGATCTGCTTGCGGCTGCAAAAAAACTACGTATTTTTGGAAACGGTTTTGCGATTGTGCCTGTTGGTAGGGGAAAACACTTGGTTCATTCGGTACCAGGAGAATTGAGTATGGATCACACCGCAGTTTTGCAACAAGCCAGTCTTTCGGGTGAAGCTCATGTCTCTGCCTCGTTGTTACAAGACAAATTGCACTGGGAGAAGGATAGAGCTGAAAAATCTCTGCAATATATGGTTAAAATGGGTTTAGCCTGGCTGGACGAGCAGGACTCGAGCGAAACTCTCTATTGGTTTCCAAGCTTATTTAACGCATGCATCGATTCCAGTTCTTAAGCCAGCACTCTGCTGCTCAAAGCTTTGCGCCTAAGTATCTCCCATAAGAATCTTACTTTGTAAAAAGAAAAAACTTGTTACCATAACATTGAGGTTCAAAAAATTGCTTATTCCACTTCCAGGCTCATCGTTGAAATTCGTTCTTTGTTCAATTTTCCATCGACTATTATTATTATTATTATTATTATTATTATTATTATTATTATTAATAATATTATTTACGACTTCTTTATTTCATATTATATCTTGAAATTATCTGAAGTTGAACTTTTACCGAACGGAATTGTTGAAATTGCATGAAGGTTTACTCCGAGACTTAAAATAAACATCTGATCGATCGATAAATACAAATCTTTATTTTTATCTTTACACGATAAATGACAATTGAGAAAATGTCCTATAATATTTACAACGACCTGCAATATGGGCCGAACGAATGCAAGCAACTCGTATCCTTGACATTGTCACGTTATCTCGTCTCCCTGATCAAATCTGAAAAAATAAAATAAAATAAAACCAAGTCTTTTCTTTTAAATATTAGACTATTATACTTTCGAAATAGACGAAAAAAAAATCGCTTCGATCTCATACGTTTTTGCTATTATTTCCATTCCATTCTCTCTCTCTCTCTCTCTCGGTTCGTTCAATACGCATGGAATCCCATACGTTTTGGACGGTAACCAAACGTTGATCGATTTTTCATGGTATTCTACGGATTTTCGAGAAACATTAAATTTCCACTCAACCGTGAATAGGTTCTTATGCGCATGTAAATAATAGCAGAGTCGATTTTTTTTCGAAAATTCGGAAAATGCGTTATCGTTCGAAAGGTTAACGAACCGATTAATCGCTTCGAGTCTACAATTCGCAAGTTGTTGTCTAGAAATCAACAATTCTTTATTCAATTCTTCGTTTTCATTTCGCAATATGTTGATTTTATCACGAAATTCTTTGGATCGTGTTTGAAACTTGGCGGTAAGGGATTTCGCTTCGTCCTTCCATCTATAGTAAATGAAAAATTACACGTTATCACTAGTTACATAAATTTGTTTCCGTTAATATGATTGAAATATTTAACCTCCGACAAAGTTTTTGATGGGTCTCTACGTGTTGCGTCAACTCTTTGGTCCTCTGATCAAATTTATCCTGTAAAGTCTTCAGCTTCAATATTAATTCTTGGTTCATCCGTTTCTCGAGGTCGCTCAAACCGCTGTTAGACAAATGAAAAATTATCTTTTTTTATTGTTTATCGTAAATTTGATTATTTTCCGTGTCTCTTTGCTACAATAAGAAAAATTTATCTGAGAGTAATAGAAGAGAAATAACTGACAATGGTGTTTTCTTAAAAGTCCAACGCTTGTTGTTGTTTTGTTTTTTTTTCACTCTTGAGATAGCATGGGGTAAAAAATAATGTACGACTCACGCGGTATCATTCTCCAGTATATTTCGTTGCAAGTTTTCAATCTGTTTCATCAATGTTGCGCTACGAGAATTGACCTTTTCGATCTCATCATTAGCTATTCGTAAATGATCCTGAAGCTCTCTGATTCGAAATTCGTACGAACGCCTTTCGGTATCTTTCGTCGCGACTTCCCGATCATAATCTTTTCGTAGAGTTCTCATTTGGCAAGCGATATTTTCTTTTTCGTCAAGAGTTCGGGCTAACCGTCTCTCAAGGATGGAATATCGTTCGAGAATTTCTTTAGTTCTCTCATTTGCGTCTCCGATACGTTCGTCGAGTTCTTTGTTGCCGTAAAATTGCATTCGCCTCAAACGATCGTTACAAGCCGCTAATCTTGCCTCCGTTTCAGCCATTCTTTCTTCGCCTTGTTGAATTTTATCCTCGTATCTTTTCCGACAATTTTCCTCGCACGTTTCAATCTTGGTACGAGCTTCTCTCAACTTTTCTTCCAAATCGAGAACGTTCGCGCTGGACTTTTGAATAAATGCCTCCGAGCCGCGACCAACTTTTTCTAGTTCATCCTCCAAAAGTTTGTTTTCTCTCTCGAGCCTGTCGAGAAGCGTTACCTTTTCACGCAATTCAATCTTGAGCTCTTTCATTTCTAGAGCACACTTTTTGTTGCCTCTCTCGAAAGACTCGCGAACCGCTACGAGTTCGCGATCGAGCCTCGTCGTATACTCCTCAACCAACACCTTAAGACGCAACTCCAAACGAGCCCTTTCCTCCTCAACTCGGGTTTCCCTCTCAACGGCTACTTCTTTTTCCTTCAAAGCGGTTTCCGCAATTTCCAAAGCTTCCGCAACTTTTCTCTTGGATTCTTCGCTCTTGGCTATCGTTAACGTTGCGAAACTTCGCGCCTCTTGCAACTTTTCATGCAATTCCAATTTTTCCTCGGCAACTTTTTCCAACTCGTTTCGAGAAGATTCCACCTTGGATTTCAAGCTTTCGATCAGACGAGCGTTCGATTCTTCCTTTTCACGCGCTTCTTTCTCAATCATTGACAATTTTCTTTCAAGCTCCATTTTTTCGGCCATCAGGCTCTCCCTTTTTTCTCTATCGGATTCCCAAAGAGCCTGATTCTTGGAAAAATTATCTTTCGCTCGACGGAGTTTCGACTCGAGCGACTTTATAGCTTCCGAATACATTTCCTTTGCACCCTCCATTTGTTCTTCGTAGTATTTCGTCGCTTTTCCCTCGTTCTGAGTACATTTTAATTCCTCCTCCAATGTCCCAATTGTTTTCAGAGTCATTTGCCACATTTGATAAACAGTCTCTTTCTCCATTTCCAATATCGAAATTCTTTTTTTAAGATTCACCAATGATTCACCATTGATTTCGATATCTAGACATTTTTCTCCATTCCCGCGGGAGAACGATACACGGGCTAGTTCGGAGGCACGTTTCGTCTCAAGAGTAAGCCTTTCCAATTCTGCTCGACAACGCTTTTGTTCCCCCTTGAAAAAATTGTTTTTATTATTATTTTTGTTCATTTTTGCTTCCTCACCGAAGAAGTTTTGTGACGATGAAAATTTTTTTTTTCCAATTTTCAATATAAATGTGCTCAAAATGTTCCAAAACATCGAAAAATCATATCTAGAAAAAATGTCCGGATGTGTGCGTGTGCGTGCGCGCGCGCGCGCGCGCGTGTGTGTGTGTGTGTGTGTGTGTGTGTGTGTGTGTGTGTGTGTGTGTGTGTTGTGGCACAGTAAAATTCAAACGCTTATAACTCGGGAACGGTTTGAGATACAGAGCTACCGTTTTGCACAGATGTTAATCTATACAAGCTCTTCATTCTCTGATAATTTGGTCAGAATTTGTAAAAAATTACGAATCTGACGACGTTTTGAAATTTTCATAAAAAGGGTGTTGACGCTCTAACTTTCGAAAATTTTAAGATTTATTAATAATTTTTTTTTTTATAAATAGACTATAATAATAGGAAGGTTGGTATTGAATTTGTGAAATATCGGTTTAGCGGTTTAAATTTTATGACATTTTGAATTTTACGAAAATATGAGTTTTTCAAAAAATCGTCTAATCGCTTCAATTTTTGGAAATTTTGTAAGATCAGAGAAAGTATACTCGGCGAGCCTCGAGCCAGCAGACGGCAGGGCTGTCAATGTACTTGTCCCGAGACTCTGCCGAGTCTCTTGATATTGTGTATAAGTCTGTACTTCCTCTATACTTTCCAGCAAAGTTGTCTGAATTATTTAATTTTAATGTAAATAGAAAAACGATGAAAATTGAAAGTCGCAAACTGTTTTTTCTGATGGCTCGTCATTTAGTTTTTTTTTTTATGAATTTAAACAAAGAGATAAATTAAAGTTCGTAAAAGAAGGTAGAGAAAATACATTATTTCCTTGTATACAAAAAAAATGCTGCAAGTTAAAATTTGCAAATTGCTTCCTCAAGACGGTCAAGATGCACGATGCTCGAAGCTTCCTCTATGAGGAAGCCAAAATGAAAAATATAGCACCTCATAGAGTAAGCTTTGGGCATCGTGCATCTTGACCATCTTGAGGAAGCAATTTGTAAATTTTAATTCGCAGCATTTTTTTTTTTGAGACGATAAATGAAATGTCACAATTGTTAGAACGATCATGATGGATAATTCATCTCCCAGAGTAGAGAGCCCATATTCAATTACACACTTATTAGCTTTCTCCAATTCGTTCAACAATATTAATTCTATCAAAATGTTTGAGCATAGTTTGTCTTTGACTATTTTGGCATCCGGGCGTATTGCCATTGCAACCTGTCGCATCAATAATTTTACCTTTATATAAGAACATTGAGCAGGAGAGAAAAATATATGTGTTTTGTTTATTTATAAAATCCTTGAATCATACGACGTTTAATGATTGAACATTTTTTTTTCGAAATACCATACCTTGCATTCCTCTAAATCACGCAACAGTGTTTCCGTAATAACCATGTACTCGTAGAAATTTTGTTCAGGCTCGTTTTCGCCACTAGACGTTCGAAAAGTTATTCGACAAAGATAGCCGGTCGCGGGATGTGCAACGTCGAGAAGAAAGAAATTCAAAATTAACATTTTAGTTGTGCGCAAGAGGTATCACGGCTTGGCAGACGCAAGTTGGATAACCTTAAAAACTTACCGCTCGCTAATGCGACGACATTTAGCAGGCTCCGTTCCGTCAATCATACTTTTTTTTATTGAATATCGTGAACAAAGATTCTTCTTCGACTGGTATCAATATACCAATATCGGATATTTGAACTATGCGTTCCTAACATTTCCGGCGGCGCGTGTTGTTCAAGCATTCATTATCGTGATACGGAATCCAAAAATTTTGACAGCAACGGGGGCAGATGTAAACAAACGACTTGTCGTTCGGAGCGGTAGGGTGGAGCACGGGGGGACCCTAGAATTGAATGAGTGGGAGAATGAAAAACAGCGTGATTGGTCCGCGTATGAGCGAAGCGTACGGAGTCTGCGCGTGAGAATCAAAAGATTTGTGAGACTAAGGGCGGGTTGTTCCAACTGCTAGGTAGCTTATCTGGCAGGTAAAAGCATTACTTTGTAGACCTTTAACTGTCAGATAGGCTTACCTAGAAGCGGAATAGAATTAGGGAGAACATTGTTGTCAGCCGAAGAGTCAAGATCCATATTTTCGTCAATATATTTATCAAAAATTAAATCTTTGTTATTGGGAGAGAAATTCGCAAGGTGAGTTTCAACTCTTTATCAATTCGAACTCGCCCAAAACTGAATCATTCGAAATAATAGTTACTATAATTCCCGCTCGGAGCGTTACAAAATGTGGGCTCCCAAAGCTTCTCATCCCCGCCATTGCGTGGCAAATCCGTCGAGACAGTTTCTCGTAAGCGGATGGTTAGGTCTGCGTTTCAATATAATACGTATTGCTCTACGCCTCAATATCCTCAGCGCGTCTAGGGCACACGGTACGAGTCTTCTTCTTTTTCTCTTCCTGAATGGCTCTCTCCCACTGAGGGCACGTGCTGCCACTACATTTTTTTTTTATTGAAAAAAAATATAACAAAAAAAATTATTGACTTTGGGACAATTATCCCATGCAGTCTTTTACATATTGTTCGGTCTATTTACCCTTTGTCCATATTCGGTCATTTACAGCGCAGTTTTTTTTTCTCTATATGGTTGCTTATACTAGTCGGGCGATGGAGTTCAGGAACCTTCCTATTGGCACCACTGTGCTTCGTTTCAAATTAAATATCATTGGTTCGATGTGATATGGCGGGAATTCTCTGGCTTTTCGAAGTTCTCGCTCAAGTATGCTCGGCTTTCCGCAAAGAGATCACATTGCCAGAAAATATGGTTGGCAGTTTCGCTCGCCTTTCCACACTCACACAGGTCTGAGTTAATAATATTCAATTTCTTCAGGCTCGCATTCAGTGACGTATGACCACTTCTTAGTCTATTAAGATGATGGATCAGTCGGTAATCACACCTCGAATGTTTGAAATTGAAGCTCTTTAACATCGTTCGTCCGATTAAAATAATAAAAATGTCATCGTACGCAGCACGATCGCAAAAATCCGATGACATTTTTATTTTTTCGATCAGACGAACAATGTGGACAAATTTCCTTTTCAAAATTTGCAGTTATCTCTCTCGCACTCACGGTTGTGATTACCGACTGATCCATCATCTTAATTGATGAGATTGCTCTTCTATTAATCTTAAAATCCGCAAACCATGGCTGCTTACGTTGTTCATACCCTAATTCAAAGTATCGTTTCCCTTTCTCCAGTTCACTTTCCTAGCACCAGTCACGAAATTCGTCTTTTTTCTTTTCCTTCCATAATGCTTTCCAATCTACGCCAGGAATTGATATTTGCGAATCACAACCAGAGTTGACTGTCTTTAGCTTTTGCGTCTACGATTTCATTGAATTCAATCCCTCTGTGTGCAGGGATCCAAAAAAAATTTAACGCTTTTTCCAGTGGCCTGTATCGTTTTAACTGAATCTTTAATTAGAAAAAATCAACTGGGAGTTTCCGTCAAGTTTTGGAAATACATTTATAGACTCTAACACGCTTTTTGAGTCGGAGAAAATTGTAAACTTATTGTTCGACGTCTCTTTTATAATTTTAAGTGTCTCTATTAAGGCCATTGCTTCTGCTGTGAATATCGATGCGTATTTTGGAACTCTGAACATGAAAGCCCGATTGTCGTTTTTCCTTACTGTCGCGACACTTACAAGCTCTCTATTTTTCATTTTAGAGCCATCTGTAAAGAAAGCGATTGATTCCCTCATCTTCTCTTCGAAAACTTTATTAAACACCTCATTGCATTTATCAGCTTTTTGAATTCGTCTACCCTCTGTAAATGAGACTTCTGGTTTGAAAAATAGGGAGTCATATGGAGTAACTAATGAAGCAGTGTGGTTTCGGGGATTTTAGCTATGTAGTGTTTTATAGGTTGTTCATGTTCTCGAAATATTTTGATAATACTTGGTATTACACCTCTTGTGATTCTCACAGGACTTTCTAAATAGTCGTTTAAATCTTCTAATATCGGTAGCAGTTTGTGCTCACTGTTGGAGCATACTCTCGTAAAATAGTTTCTACACATATATTCAAACCTCAGTTTAAGTGGTGGTTCGTTCGCTTCAGCCAGAATGACATTCGTAGGCGTTGATTTTCTATATCCCATAGCTATTCGCAATGCTTTAAATTGTATTCTAGCTAACGTCAGACTTTGCTGGTTTTTCAAATTGTTACAATGGAAAGCCCCATATTCAATTCGAGCTACACCGTTACAAAAAAAAACGACCATGGCGACATCTCTGCTTACCGTCTGGAACTAGATTCTGAAGTTAGGCTAGGTTCTTGGGCCCGGCTAAACGCATTTCATCGTTCATGTCTATTTACAACTATGAATATATATCCTTCCCGCCGCGTCAATGATATCATGTAATATCGCTTGACTCATGTATATAATATAATAATTTATATAGTAACAAAATGTTTTAAGAATATTAGTGTAGTATTGTAAAATCGGTACGAGAAGGGCAGCAGCTGTGACCTGCTGCGACATATTTATAAGCGCGATCGACAAAATAAGCGCGCAATAAATAAATTCCCCTGAGAATAAAATAATGCGAAATGATATAGGGGGGAGGAATATCTCTGTTATTGTCCGCATTTTCTATTAATGGGATACTTTTGGAGCAATCGTCGTGTAAAATTGTGATATATACGAGCATTTCGGATTTCTTCAAGGCTGGCCGGAGCAGCAGGGTGGCTCTCGTTGCTCATATCCATTCGCGACGAGGGCGACGAGGGTTTGTACTTAATTCCAGGGGTGTGGACGAGGAAAGCACCGTCCAATATGATGAGACGATAATTCATCAGACACATTTCCAGCATCTACGGAAGCAGTAAACGCGGTGAGATATACGAGAAAAAGAAATGGTTTTTGTCGTCTTACCTGTAGCATTTTGTCTTGACGGCCTTCCCAGGACATGTCTTCGTTGTACATAGGATCGTCTTTGGTCCCGATAAAAACGGGTTCCCATCGATGATACGGATATTCTCGTCTGGTGAGGATGAGCGGTTTGACGCGACCGGGATCAGGTCGAAGCATCCATCTGGTTATACCGGGAAATCTTTGACAATGGATGCAAACAAAACGATGAAAATAAACGGCGAGACCATTTCGGACGGCAGCAACGAGTTGAGTCTTGTTCCTCGGTGCTCTTTCGCGAGCATCGATCTCAAAAATAGGCACTACGAAAACAAGATCGGTACGATCGGTAGGAACGGGTAGCCGACGGGTGTTGATCATTCGGAGGAATCCGGAGGCGAGTCGTTCGCTCGGTAAGAGTTCGATATCCGAGACGAGGACTCTTTTCCCCGGTGACAAGCTTCTCGCTACGTTTCTCGCAACGTTTATAGGATAACGCATGCCGCGTTTTTTTCTCTCGGTATCCGATTTTTTAAATTGAAGATCGGAAGCCGCGCAATCACCGAAGGAGACCCGACGAACGAGAGGGCTCAGGACGGGTGGACGTCCAACCGGAAAAACCAGATGTACCGTCACCTTTTCGTCGTGTATGCCACCACCGCATGCGCATTAAAAATATAACAAAATCGTATCCGTATACCTTCGTTATATTTATTATACCTAATATAACCTAGGGAAAAACAGGTTGGGACAAGTACATTGATGGTCCCTTGTTTCCGGACCATATCACGAGAAAATGTGGAAAAAAATTCCACACAAAAATTCGAAAAAAATTACACAAATCATAAAAAAACATAACATAAAAAAAATACAAACTGTAATTATTTTTTAAGGTGTTAAAAAATTTTAAACGTAAAACGTAAGAAATAAAAAATAAAATCAAAATGAAAGATTTAAAAAAATCAATTGAAAAAAATTTCCATCTAGGTTACGTCCAGCATTAAAACTTATGATATCAATTCGATATTTATTATACCTATTATAATATTGTTACCGCTATATATAAGTATATACAAGTATTGGGGGGAAGGAGAAAACCTTGGCCATTTGAGGTTCGCAGCGACAGGCACGTTCGAGGAGAGTTACGGCAAGTCCAGCATCGAAACCGGGAGCAAAAACGGCGAGGCTAATGGGGCCTTCCCATCGTGTCGCGAGCTCAACGACGTGATAAACCTGGTCCGCGGTCGCGTGAGTGCAAAGAGCCAAATCTCTCGCTAAATGAAATCGCTCGTCCTGTTGCTCCGAGTATATGCTGTTGTAACCCCAGCCCCAGCCCCAGCCTCGAGTCGCATAAGGCAATACTCTGTAAGAAGCTCCACCGCGTCGTCGAGCTTGAGGACTCGAGACTATTTTCTCCGCTCGATATTCGAGATTGATCGGTAAGCCGTGATACCATTTGCAAAACGAGTGATTTCCCGGGCGTCGTCCAGCCATATACGCCCCTGGTGCGTACGCGCGCCCCGACCCTCTCAAATTATTTCGTTTTTCCTGCTCGATTACCGCGATATTCTCATAACCGACGGAAGTCTCGACGGGCTGCTCATCTATTATCCGTTTTTCCCCGTCATCGCCGCCGCCGCCGCCGCCGCCGCCGCCGCCAT
Source organism: Venturia canescens (assembly GCF_019457755.1). Taxonomy (NCBI): domain Eukaryota; kingdom Metazoa; phylum Arthropoda; class Insecta; order Hymenoptera; family Ichneumonidae; genus Venturia; species Venturia canescens. The sequence goes on along the minus strand of NC_057421.1, from coordinate 237,678 downwards.
CGTCACCAGCCAGAAGCAATAATTTATTCTTTCCAAACAACCAAAATATCACGAGAAATGCGAGCAGACCGATTACGAACCTGCGCAAATTCATACGCATTATCCGTTTACTCGAGCCTTCTCATCCGCGCGCGGTACCGCCTTCATCCGCGATTCTACCAACCCTACTAGTCCATTTTTTTCTTCTCCTCCTTTGCTGGCTGGTGGCGAGTGCCACCGCGCCGTCGCGAATCGCGCCTCTACTGCATGCCCTCGGCGAGTGAACGAACGAACGAACGGACGCGCCAAAAAACAAATGAGTCATTTGTCATTTGGACGATAAGAGAAAAATTTATCAAAGATCGATTCATTTCTTTTTTTTCCTCACCTGCGCGCGCGAAACAATGTTGAACAATGTTGAAAAATTGGCTCGATTGATGAAATAAATGAGTTTGGTTGTGGCGATGCATGCTCCTTTCGCGCTTTTGCCCTTTCTTCATTCGTTAATCGCAACTCATCACCTTTATTTGTGAGGGAGAGAGTACCATCACCAGCAGCGGTAATTATCTTATATCGCGCGTCAATCCATCTACGCGATGCTCCGCGAACGCGGTCGTTGCACCGGGTGCAACGACCATCCTTGCTTCCTTCTCATTCGAGGCTTTCGCGAAAAAGAAAAAAGAAATCTTTATCGATCAATCGTACCCGACGCACCTTTTTTTGTCTTTTGAACCGCGCGCGCCGGCTAAAGCAGTTGATTATGTATCATTTGGAAAATAAGCAGGCCAATATTTATCGCTTATTCGCGCGATCGTATCGCATAATATATTATCGTTTGGGTTTTTCTTTCCGTTTCGATGTTTGAGAAGGAGCGATTCCGATTCGGTTGCAACTTGCGCGAGGCGAAAGTGCAGCGCGTGCCAGTGTGTTCCATCATTGATTCCAAAGGGGTCGCTAATATTAGAGCGTGCATTCTCGCCTTCGCTTCTTCATTCGCCGCTTCTCTCCCGTTCTCCCCCTTGTATATACTCGGTGTGCTTCTCGAGGGTCTGCGCTGTTCGATGATCGCAAAGGGAGTTCGAGTCGTGCGGCGATGCATCAGTCGCTCAATCTTCTCCTTGCCTATTCCGGCTTATTTCAACTTTTTATTTGATCGCTCTCTCGCCTCAATTCGGATTCTAACGCGCGCGAACTGAGCGATCGACCCTCGATCCGTTTTCTTTCTCATTCTCTTCGAGTATGAGCAATAACGCGACCCTATACTGTTTCGTCTTTCTCCCAGCAATACCGTTGTTAACTTTCAAACTCTGAAATCGAACGATGCTACGCGCTGACTCGATTTTTCAAGCTTGCCTGCCCTTGCTCCAAAAATGTTATATTTTTCATTTTTGTGACAAAAAAGATAGTGAAATAGACGCAATAGTGCGCGTTTTCTAATTGATCGCGATCGCGATGACCGCTCATTATTTTCATCGCCTCCGCGAATAAACGCACGTTCAAGAATATTTGAGAACTGATCGAACAACAGAGGAAGGAATAGTGTCGGTGCGTGACAGTGCGAAGAGAGCGCGGACGCTTAGCCGCAGTTCCGATGATGATATTATGGTAGAAATTGAAAGAAATATGAGGAGAGCAGGGATTAGAAAAAAGTTGAACGCGTAACGAGTGAATAAAATGATGAAAAAAACGATTGTCGCGTGCATCGCGAGAAAAGATTGTACGGTATGGGTCCGTCTATTTATTCCGCTGGCACACATATAAGTACCTAATATATTAGCGACAGGTTTAATAATAGATTCGGGTTGCGTTGCGTTTGTTCTCCGCTTTTTTCAAGCACCTCCCTCCCTCCATAAAACACGAGAGCCAAATATTTACCAAGCACAAGGAGGTGAGGATTTTCATTCCTTTCATATATCTCTCTGTTATAATTGCAGGCATCGATAACTGAATATAGTTATATATGCGAGTCGAAGTAGCGAGAAGGAGGATCCGAGGAGCTTGCGCATTGCCTAATCCCGCGTGATCGAAAAACAAGACGACGCAATTATTTGCTTTCTCCTTGCTCACCGCGCGATGCTATGCGATGCGCGATATGTTGAATAACGAACGCGCGCATCCATTTACCAGATAAAAATATCGCGATCGCAGACGCGTGAGTATCGATGCGAGTATACTGCCGCTAAATTTGAAGAAACTGATAATTGTGTTGATTGTGCGGTGCAATGTATTCAGAGCCGCGTTGGAAAGCGCCGCGCGGGAGCATCGTTTCGTGGTGAAACTCGCCTCGCAATATCCCAATTAGCTGCTGTACAGCTGCGCTTGACACAGAGCTCGTCGGAGGTATTCGTTCTAGATAACTTGATATATGCCGCGGCTGGATTCTTCTTATTCATAGAAAATTTTGCGCTCTTTCATTTGGATATTAGGACTATATAAATATAAGGGAATGTCGGTCAAAGTGGGCACCCTAAGCGATTAAGCTACATGTATCGGTTTACATATGGTCTTTCGTTTACTGTTGTGTTCAAAAATTGAATCCCCATGCTTATTTTCCATATCCTTAAAAAAATAAATTATGGGGCAAAGTGGGCACTTCGTTGCGAGGAAAAATTTTTATGCCCACTTTGCCCCTTTTTTTTATAATGAAATTTTGGAAAGAGAAAGTTATTAAAATTGTGAATGTTCGCGCTTACCTCCATGTGGCAAAACGCAACTCACATAGTAATCACCCGTCTCAAAATATGAATTGTACCTTTTCATGTGCGTAGTTGATTTGAAAATTAGTTTTAAGAATAAACATCATCCGCACTGTTCAAAATCTTACGAAATCACTGCATCGCGTCACCTGGAAAATATTGAAAGAAAATGAGAAACCAAACACTGCAAGGAGAAGAACGCAGCCTCGATCCAATCTCACTTTCGATTAAAAATTCCAAATTTTTTGCCATTGGACCAATTTTCCTTCCCTCATCAGAAACTTAGCTCTCAACTCTAAATATCTTTCTTTCACAGAAAACTATCTTTATCCCGTTTCTTTCTTGACTATCTCGTACAAAAATTAATGAAAAAAAAAAAATTAACTCACCGGTGGCACGCGAAATTTTCTTTTGCAATAAAAAAAAATCAACAAAATCGAGAAAACCGAAGAAGCCCGCTAAATTTTCGTCATGCGCAGGTGTCGACGATGATGACGTCAGTTACCGATGCGATTTTTGTAATTAATACAAATAAAATAACCATTTCGTAAAATTACAAATTTTACAAAAAAGGTAATGAAACGTTTCGATATTCGGGAGGTGGTCAATTCCCAAATATCGGAACTTAGGATTTTTTAGATCCTCTTCTCTCACGTACGAGAAGTGTCAGTGTGCAGGTTCGTGCACTGCGACCGGCGGATTTTTGCCAAGAGTGGGTAAAGCCTTCCGATTTCCCCATCTTGCAATTCGAGAAGCTTGGCTCGAACTCGACCTTCAAGAACGGATACTTTCGTCCGGTATAGGAGCATCTAATGCTCTACATTGCTTTCTCGTTACGCAATCGGGCTTAGCCTCGCTAAAACGTACTGCGAGAAGCAATCTTCTCGTTATCGAGGAATGATAGGCTCCGTTATAACTTTGTTTTTGTACAATTTTGGTAGGAATAAGGAGGAGGATGAAGGAAAGATTGGGAGCCTTATTGTCGTACGGGCGGTGCTTCGCTGACGCGAGAGCGCTCCGTCCGTAGCCCTCTGACAGACTTCTGTCAAACCAGAAATCGTGCCAGCGGGTAAGGCTGTCCCGTTACAGTAGATTTTCAATTTTTATATTTAACATTTTTCAAATTTTTCGTTTATTATCTCAAATTAATTGAGCAATAACACATAAAAACTTGTAGAAGTGGTTATGGAACCAGAATCTGAGTTGAAAATTATTTTTTTCTTCACTTTTGGAAGTGCCCACTTTGCCCCAAAATGTATAATTTTTCAAGTGCCCACTTTTTTGGGGCATTTTTTAATTCTGGGGCAAAGTGGCCACTCACGGATTTCCGATTTCTGGGGCACAGGATCAGTGAGAATTCTATGTTTTCTGAGAATTTAATAGCTATTTGAGGCAGAGGGTGAGAATCAATTTGCTAATTACTGATAAATGTCTATTTTATTTCGATTGACAAAAATCGTACTTATAACGGACTTCATATTCATCAACACCTGCGCACAAGGTGTGCGCCCGTTGTAGGCATATTTCGCAGCGAATCCAGTCTTCGGAGGAATGCGAATAAAGTTGATCGCAGAAAATACAAGCAACGTCCGCCGCAGACAAGAATTTTTCTTTTTTGATGATCTCTTTTTTCTTACTTACAAGATTTGCGCGATACGACGGACTCGTGATAATGGCGGTTTTCCTACGATTTGCCCCCGATAAGAACGGGGTTTTACCACGGGTAATGGCAAAATTTATCCAAGTATTCCGACTAATTTTTTTTTCATCCCATCGAAGGAGGGTCCCTACTATGCCTCGTTTCTTTTCGGTTTATCGCAGCCTTCAATGTTCCATGCGGAAACAGTCAATTACAACGTCTGTTCAATGAGAGAAGTGACAATTATCGATTTTCACCGCATTTGAGGGGGTGGCCACTTTGCCTCATTATTTTTTATTTTTTAAAATTCGAGAAATAAGAAGGTAGAATTATTTTTGTGACATAAAAATAAGTTAATGATCATGTGCTAACCGACAAAACTCGTTAAATTCCTTAAGTGGACCACTTTGCCCCATACTCCCCTATATAAATTCAAGGAAGCGAGAGCGGGGTACTCGGTGGGTGACTCGATCGTTCCGCGAACCAAAACTTTCGCAAGAGAAATGACGACGAGCTACCGTCGTCACCACAGCTTCGCCGAGGAACTTTCCAAAAATTATTTTTGGAAAAAGTTTCATTCAGAGGCATAAAAATCGAAAAACCAATATTTTTCGAAATACAGCCGTTCCAAGCGACTATTCCTGAATAAAATGTCAACTTGGTAATATGGGAAAAGAAATAGGACCACTCCGGCTGCATTTCTTGGATGTAAATGAAAAAAAAAAATAAGTCAAATCTTACATCCCATTTCTGTCATGTTTTTGAGGAATGCAAAAAATTAACTTTGGATCCATCGTGCTGGGGTATATTTCGTGTTCGCTAGTGCGATATAGTTATCGGAGTCCCACCATTGATTTATGGTCCTAGTTTCCGGAATTTCTTCAAAAAAATTTTCCGGGGCACAACGGACACAGCATCCAAGAGGCATAAAAATCGAAATATCGAAATTTTTCGAAATGTAGCAGTTTAGCAGACAGAAAAAAAAGCTCACCAAGACAGCCAAGTCCTCGTCTTTGGAAGACGTTTCTTGCATTTTTTGCGAAAGGTTATTTTCGTCGTCCTCCGAAGATTGGATTTACTGTGTAACATGCAAAAAATGGGCATACGCACCTTGTGTACAAGTGTTGAAGACGGAGATGTTAGCTATGAGTGCGATTTTTGTAAAAAGTGAATAAAAGACCTTTTTTTCCTTATTCGTACTTTGATTACTATTGTGGTTTTTAAAAATAAGTCAAAAAAGCGAATAGATAGTGAGAAAGTAGTTTGGGATCTATTTTGCTCTGAAACTTGAATTTTTTGGGGATGTCACCGTGGAATTCAACAATTTACCATGATTTGTGATCAGGACATGATTTGGAACCGAAAAAAAAATGTTATGCATTATATGAAATTTCAGTTTGGGGAAAGTTCGTTTTGCACCGGAATTCAACTTTGTGTCCATTTTGCCCCATATTACCCTATATAAATATTCTTTCTATTTTTATTTCAATGCGTCTTGCATACATGCTTAATATACATCGGACCATTGTGGCTAAAATATAATTTGGCTATAGTGAGAGATCGAGAGATGGAGAGATCGGCGGTGGTAGGTCCGATATTTAAGGGTTCCTACGGGCCTACGCGCGGCGTATATAGGTGTATGCTCTTTATAATAACCGCCGCGCGATTAGAAACAATTATGGAAAGACGCATCCGCTCTAATATTATATATTAATAGTGAGCAGGACATTGATGCTTTTTTGCAGATTCGAGTTAATGCGCGTATGGAGAATGAAGAATAGTTGGGTCGACGGCGGCGGTTCGTAACGCGCGGATTACGCGACGCGGTGGCGGGTGGCGGTTTTGCGGTTGTGTGACGTCGCGAGTTGACATGGATGTGCCGGTGTTCCCGGCGCCCCCGACGCTCGACGGGGCTGGAACGACGCTCAGAAAGGTTCCGGACGTCGGAACAACAACGATTACGAACGAAACGATCGGTGATGATGATCGAACCGATCGTCATGTACCATTATCCGGTGGGAATACTATTATTGGTATCGATTCTTCCGCGTTTGCTAACGACCATCGTCATCGGCGGCGACGATTCCATCGCGTCGGACGTTTCGTCAACTCGATACATCCAAAAATAACGAGAGAAACCGATAAAACGCGTGCCAGGATAACCGAGTTCAGAGTGAAAATGACCGAACGACGCGAGGACGACGACGACGAGGACGATGCCGACGTCGTGTGTGCTTCGGGTAATTTTCATATCGTCATGCGTCTTCCTCGATCTCACTGTGCATGCGTTATTCCTCCGCCGCCGCCGCCGCCGCCGCCGCCATCACCACCGCCTTCTCAATCAAAAGTCCCATGGTCCCTCGTCTCGCGGTAATTTACTCCTATATATTTACCTTTCATAACTCGCCGCGACCAAACGATAAAACATCTTCCTTTCGATTCCTCTTCCCGTATTAATCGGATAAACCATTTCACTCACCGCGTCCGTGTCGTTTGAAAAATAAAAATAATAGCACCGCACTAACGAAAGCTTTTTCTTTTTTCCCTCAACTATTATAAATTATTATTGAAATATTTTTTCAAATACGCAAGTATCGCTGCGGATGAAGAAAAATCATTTGCAATAAATAATATGCATGCCCCATACTTCTCAGCCCATCACCAGGCCGGCGGAATTACTCATTTTTTTTTTTTGCTACCCTATAATTATAACCAATCTTTTCGTTTGATAACGAGTTACGCATAATTTTATCCGTGGCAATGAAAATACGTATGCGTTTGCTCGGGAATGCACGGGGAATTGGGGAAGAAAAAAATGCAATGTTCGTTTATCGAATCTATTGAAATAAATGATGTAATTCTGGTTGTTTTTGTTGCGCAACGATTCAGTTACACCGCCGGCGGACTCGGTCAAATCGAGAACAATGTCGGCAGACTCGTCGATTCGAGCAAAAGATGAAATAATGGAAGAAAGAAGGAGAGCAACGAGAACAACTGGTATTCAAACGGATTGCGCCGGTGGACCGTACAGATTAAAAGTGTTGCCCTCTCTCAGAGACTTTGCGGCGGTAGATACGAGTACTGAGAATTCGGATCGCGGAAAAAAATCATGGCGAATTTGTTGGCACCTCAGATTTTTGGGCAGGCTCTCTCTCTGTCAGTTTGGTATTAAACATTCTCTCTCATATAGGATTATATCGCACGAGCGGTTCCAACGAAATATATGCTTGAGCATCCGCTCGCTTCCCGCTATTTTTTATTTCAACCATGCAGCGTCGATGCTCGTCGTTTTCAAATGGATATATTATTTTGTCGCAACAGGTTTAGCGTGGCTATTGATTTTCTGGACAATGACAGGGGCTGCCTCGTTTTACGCGACCGAAGGTCCGAGAGAGCGCGAACAAGTCCTCGAGCTTAAAGATATGCAGAGAGATTTGGCGGTTGGTTTGGCGACAGAACTTCGTCAATTGAAGGCTGAGGAACAAGAAATGGAGCCGCTCTGGAGCAACAAGGTGCGTCAGTACGTCGTTAAACACGAAAAATTATTGTTGGCCGCTGTCAACTCGGGATACGGCGAGGGTGGCGACGGAGCTGGACAACTCTGGACCTTTCCCGGATGTATACTTTTCTCAATATCCCTCATCACCACACTCGGTGAGAGATTATCTTGTAAAGATTATTCTCGCGCGTACGCCCCCCGCCCCCCCCCCCCCCCCCTCCATTGTCAGTGGGCTATATTTTTTTTCATATATTCGAGTTTGTGTTTCGTCGCGCGCTCTCCTGCTTCGTTGAAACCTCGCATTAGCAGTTGTTGACTGACTAATAACAACACCACCAACAACAACAGCAACAGCAACAATAGCGGCAGCAACAACGATGAAACAAAAAATGATTTTTCGAGAATATCGGCATAATTCGCGCGACCCCTCACAGCCGTCTCTCGGTTCAAAACCATCAATTCGAGTATATTATATATTAAAAAAGCAATGAACGAAAAGTCCCTCAGCACACGAAAGAGCCAACCGAGCGGGTTGAGTCTACATAAATCACGAGAGTTACGAGGTGAAAACTTGTAATGAAACGTCCCTCAAAATTAGCTGGTGTTTTTTTTTTTTTTTTATTGTTGTAAGGTTTCGGGGCTCCCGTGCCTCGAACGACGCCAGGCAGAACGGTTGCGGTTGTTTTCGCCGCTATCGGTATTCCGGCGCATTTCCTACTTATTCTCAACCTCGGCCTCCTTCTTGCAATGCGACTACAAAGATACGCGGTCAGAAGGAAGTACAACCTCCGGAATGGAATTGAAAAGTCCGAGATGACCCCGGTACCAAAGTGGGTCAAGGTCGTTCCGTTTTGTTGCATCGGTAAGTTTCTGAATGCGAATGATAATCGTGTGTTATATACCTATAATATTTCAACTCACTCTTCGTATCCGGATTCATTTGTGACCAGTCGTTCGACTCGCGAACGAGTCTGAAAAAAATGTAAATTCTCGCATATCCGGCGGGATTTGAGAATTCAAATTTTAGTCTCGTACTCGTTTAATGATACTCGATGATGTTTTTTCATCTCCAGGTGTATACTACACGATAGGGATACTGTGTTTCGGTGCAGCCAGATCAAGACCCTTTGCGGCGAGTTTGTTGTTTCCTTTGGATTTTACGGCTGCCGGTGGTTTAGCAACGACTTCGGGTCTGGTGAGAATAATGTACGGTATTTATCTGGAAGGTGCGGTTACGATAGCGGCTGTCGCAGTTGCGGTTCTTCGCGTGTCCGCGACCCAGAGCTTGACCAATATTGGCCTCAAATACGGTCTGCTCACCGGGGCTTAACGTTGACAGACGTTGCTCGACCTCAACACGGCCGATAAACGACGATCGATACTTACAACGCGGCGCGTATCTAAAATAAAGTAAGAAAAGAAAACGAGTTACGAGGCGGCCTATATGTATACAGGGTGAATCATTTAACGTGACCACTTCGAATAATTCCTAAAACAAGCGTTGTATGAAAAAAATGTTCAGACAAAAGTTACACGGTTTCGAGGGACACATTATGTGGTACATATGTTGTTTTGATGGATGGAGACGTTTCGAAGATTTGAAGGTCAACCTTGTTTTTTTAAGTAGAATACTATATTTTTTATATAAAAATATGGTAGAGTATCGAATTCTGAGTGAAAAAGTATAGACCTAGATTAGCCCTAAACCTAATAGTTAACAAGTTATTTCACTACATTCCTTCCATTACCTATGATACCTATGTAAAGGCGGGAAATCGTGATGGTATTGACAATAGGTTTATCTGAATAATGTAATTCATGTTTTTTTGCAGAAAATTTATTTTAACAAATGTTCGAAGTGATGGCCATTAACCTCCACACATTTCCGAAGACGTAAAACTAATAATTCTCGTGATCTTCAACAATAATGTCAATAATAGCCGGAGATGTTTCTGATGATTGTAAACACTGGCATTGTAACGTCACTATCATGATAGCGCCGCTATCACACCAGAAACCATTCGAAGATCAAGAGAATCATTAGTTCTACGCCTTCGGAAATGTGTCGAGGTCATCACTTCGAACATTTGTTAAGAGGATGGATCAGTCGGTATATCACAACCGTGAGTGCGAGAGAGATAGCTGCAAATTTCGAAATCGAAATTCTTTGACACAGTTTGACCGATTAAAAAAAGGCTCTATCAGTCGATTTTTGCCATCGTTCTGCGCAGGCTGACAGAGCCTTTTTTTTAATCGGTGAAACCGTGTCAAAGAATTTCAATTTCAAAAATTCCAAGTGAGGTTAGTCGACTGATCCATACTCTTAAAATAAATGTTCTGCAAAAAAACATGAATTACATTATTCAGATAATCCTAATATCAATACCATCACGATTTCCCGTCTTTACATAGGTATCATAGGTAATGGAAGGAATGTAGTGAAATAACTTGTTAACTATTAAGTTTAGGGCTAATGTAGGTCTATACTTTTTTTTACTCAGAATTCGATACTCCACCATACTTTGATATAAATAATATAGCATTCCGCTTAAAAAAACGAAGTTGATCTTCAAATCTCCGAAACGTCTCCACCTATCAAAACAACATATGTACCACATAATGTGCCTCTCAAAACCGTGCAACTTATGTCTGAACATTTTTTTCAAACAACGCTTATTTTAGGAATTATTCGAAGAAGCAGCAGGCGAGGCTTTGTTCCATGCACATTAGGTTCGACATGCTTTCGTCCAGCGCACGAGCAACGGGATACCATGCGCGCACTTTCATCCGGCGGGTTTGTTTCCTTCAAGTTATGCCGAATACAATACCCTCCGAGCTGTGATGAACACAGCCTTTCGATTGAACAGCGTGCGGCGACAGCCTGCTCCTACATATATCTACCAACATTCGTACTCAATGATCAAACCGTTTCGAGTACAACGCGAAATATGTATACAGCACACGGTGGTGATAAAACGTGTACAATGCACCGTCGTTCGAGTGCATTTATTATTTACCCCACCCGCGCTGAGATTCGATAAGAAAAATTAACTCTCCGGAATATTGGTATATACGCCGATTGCTCTGCGGCTTCGAAAGAACGAAAAGAAGGTTCTTGGATTTATTAGCTTTCTCCTATCTTCTTTTCTCATGTACTTACCAAATGGATTGAAATGGATTTTTGTAAGGTAAACGCTGATTGTCGCCGATAAATATGTTGTTGGTTGGGGTATACTCTTCGCTCTTCGCAACTCAAATAATTGAGAATATATCGCCGCATCAGTTAAACCAGAAGATTCTAACCTTTTTATATAGCAATATGAATAAAAACAATATCGCAATATTATTAACGATGCTGGTACTTGTATTCCTTAATAACGGAACGTAATACGCAATCGTTGAAATATCAAATTTCATCAACCTCATTTTCATTCATCCGACGGCAGTTACGATCTTTTATTTGTGTACCTCTCAACTGCTCAAATTCATTGGACCGAAGGTTGGATCCGTGACGCGTCGTGTGATGCCAAAAGTTCGTAAATATAAGAGTGTCTCGATTGCAGTGCCAACGAATCGTGTCACCGAACATAACAAAGTCTCTCGACTTAACAATTTTTATGTACATCGGTACGCACCATCCCAAGATCCAATCAACATTTTCTCTTTCAGTTTTACTCTTAAGAGAGCCCCTTCAGCCTCAGAATTTTCAAGAATCAATCCGCATATTTTCTCGGCAAGTGACACTACTACAGATAATATATAGTTGTCATGAAATAAATGCAGAATGTACGATTAAAAAAAAAGCCATCTTTTCGAGGCTTTGGTATATGTAATTGATGGCGACGAGTCGTTATGATAATAAAGGGCCAACCGAGGAAATAACGAGGCACGTGTACTGACAAAGTAATCGCGATACATTCTATTATTGATTCGCGTATTCGTGTCGTTCCTTCTTCGTTATATATTCACGAGAATTGATTGAAACGAGAAAAAAACAGTACGTAGAAAAGTGGTAGTGGTAGTGGTGGTGGCGGTGCTGGTGCTGCTGCTGTTATTGCTGCTATTGCTGCTATTGCTAACGTTGACGCGGTGACAATGAAACAAACGACTTATCGATCCAAACTCCTTCACAAAAGCTACTTTTTTTCTATTCTACCCCCATTTTCCATCTCGCGATTGACAAAAAATTTCACAGGTGCCAGAAATATAATTCATAATATTCACATTGATTACGACAAGTGGATTTCAAAGCATCAAATCATTTATAATACGCTAAAATTAATTTTCAATTTATACAATAACGATTATTATTACTATTATTATTATTATCGTCGTCGTTATCAATATTTTTATTATCATGCATTATATCGATGCGGATGTCGTTGTAGCATTTGAGATTGTAAAAATCATAATCGGACATTTTTTCATTAGTACAGTAAAAAGCAAATATTCCTCGTTAATATTGGAATAATTTTGTCCCTTCGTGCCACTGTAATTTACGACCCCCGATACAGTTTTGGACGCGTTTAAAACAGAATAAATGATCAAGGATCGAGCTGGTAACTTGAATTTTATTGTAAACCTGTAACAACGTAAGCGGGGATCACCCACCGTTTACTAATCGTCGATTATTTTCTTTTACATTTCGCTTTACAATCGCTCTCATCGATCGTCTTGAATATTTCGTTTCAAACGATTACGAACGGTGGAAATGAGAAAAAGAAAACCGTACCAATTCGATCGTTCTTAACACACGTACCAGTTCGAATTCTCTCCTGCTCGATCCGTTCAAGGCATTTTCCGGCGGGTCTTGTTGCGCTCACGATCGCCACTCTCTTGGTCCTTCGGATTATCGACCTTCGCACCGCTGCAGAGAGGCTCCGTCGAATCGTACTGCGGTCTATCCCCGGGTCCTTGTACCGTTCTCTCTACCGACACGGATGGTGAGTCTCCCAATGCCTCTCGTATCGATTTCAATAATTCCTCATATCCGTCGTAACATTGTTTTGTGCCTGAAAATTATTCAAACAAAATTCGAAATTTATCATTTCATTCGAACGTCGCATAGGTGCTATGAATTTTGTAGCATCGCTTTGAAAATCTAGTTTCCGATCGTAACAGATTGTATTATTATCGAAAAACGTTCAAACTGACGATTGAGATCTCGATGATTCATCGGGCATGGATAATAATCCTTTCTCTCCTTTTTCCATCGAAATCACAGATATTCGATTACTCACCTAACATCTCTTTTACCCAAAAATCGCTCTCTTAATTTTTTTAAGCAGACCATCGCTCTGTTCGGCTTGCTCGCCCTGTACCTCTTGTTTCGCTTGAGTTTCGTCTATGGTACCTAGAAAAAGCAATGTACGGTTTTCGATTTAGAAATTAATAACTACTCGCGAAATTGTTGAAAAAAAAATACAATTATCTATATTGACGCCACTTTTTTTTAACGATTCATTTATTAACCGCACAGCGTCATTCCCCGTTTTTTCTTTCCCGCGCAAGAATCAAAAAACGAAAAATTTGTCATCCGAGTAAATGGATTGACGCCAATTACAAGAAAACCGCCGTTGCTTTCTCACAGGTTTTATTGGAATAATATGGAATGGAATACACGAGTGGATACGGAGATGGGAATGGAAGAAAATTAAAACTCAAGCGATACTCGAGTGCTCTCAGAAATGTGATAACATATTTAGCAATTAATTATCAAAACGAATCCTTCGTTTTTTCTTTTTTAAATCGACCAAATATTCGTCCATTTTTCTTTCTCCTCTTCCTCCTCCTGACTCGTGCGCTGTTACGTCTTAATCGATAAATCCCGTGAAAAAAACTCACAAAATAAAAAGTAAAAAGAACAAAAATGGCCGATTTTTGTTTATTTTATTTTTTGATAACCGTTTCTTGATATTCTTTCTTCACCGACGGATAAAGAAGAATACATAAATTACTGTTCATTTGCGCTGTAATGACGAAATTTTTCTTCCCTCAACACCGATAGTTCGAATTCTCTTTCGTCCGGGAGTTTTTTCAATTTGGTTACATATATTTCTGTTTTGCTTCACGAATTGGAACCATTATCCTTACCGTCCTTCTTGAGCGTAATTCCGTATATACTTCCAGGCGTATCTCGCTCAAGTTCAGCGTAGGCTTGCACGAGTGCTTTTTGTTTAGCCGTAAGTGTCGTTGGTGCGACGATCTTAAGATTTACGTAATGATCACCGTGACCGAGACCGTTGACTTTTTTCATCCCTTTGCCCGTAAGTCGAATTTTCGTATGCGAGGATGTACCCGGGCGAATTTGTATCGTTTGATCCTCGTAGACTCCTTGTACCCTTATTGTACCACCGAGAATAGCTTGAGCCACCGAAATATCTGCATCCGTGTGAACATCAGGACCGTCCCGTCTGAAATATCTTGATTTCTCTACCCGGAATGTTACGAAAACCTCCTTGTTTCCTACTGCCATACGAATCGTTTGTCCGTCCTCAACTCCAGCTGGCACCGGTACAATTACTTTTTTATGCTGCACCTGTTGACCAAATGAAAAAATTTATTCCTGACCTTAGAGCAAGGCAACGCGCGTACGTATAAACGACGCTTTTATTTATTGGTTTAATAGAAAAAACTTAAGCCCATACCGATTGACCCTTGCCTTCGCACTCGATGCACGGATACTTGATGTATACTCTCGAACCGTGACAGTATCTACAGGTTGATCTCATGACGAAGGGTCCAGTGCTTATTGTCTCCATTCCCGTACCATTGCAATGCTGACATTTTATCGCTTTTGTTCCAAGCTCGCATCTTGTTCCGTCGCATTTTGGGCAAGTGTCAATTACGTTCAGCAAAACTTCTTTGTTTACGCCCCGGGCGGCTTGTGCGAAAGTCAGGTTCATAACAATCTGCAATATATCCTACGTATTAAGCTTCGGTTCGATTTTCGAGTAATAACTTGTTAATTCCCGTTGAGACAAACCTCTTGTGCTGCTCCAAAACCAAACTTGGAATCTGCAAAATCGTCTTGAAAGTCTGAAAAATTTGCGCTTTTGAAGCCCGCGTCACCAAATATTTTTCTAAATAAATCCTCCGGATTTATCGTCGACTGAAAGTTCCAGTTGTGATTAAAATTATCGGCCGATTGAGCACCCGGGTGAGACCCACCCTGGCCCATGCCCATTTGTTCCGACGTCGAACCCCAAGTGTCGTATTCTTTTCTCTTTGTATCGTCACTCAGTACTTCGTAAGCTTCCGAAACCTCTTGAAATTTTTTACTCGCATTCGCTTCTGTTTTATTAGTATCCGGATGATATTTCTTTGCAAGCTGGTAGTAAGCCTTTTTTATGTCTTTGGCCGAGGCATTTTTAGATACTCCGAGAATCTCGTAATAATTTCGTTTGTACATTCCTTTGGACGTATGGAATTCTCGTCTGGGTTTAATTATTTTGTCTATCGTGTCTAAAAATCATACAAAAACGCGGTCATCTTAATTATTTTGAAAATGACAAATATAAGTCCATCCCCATAACCAAATCAGCACCTGCTGCTGTAAGCCTTGAGCTTTCCATTGTAGGAAAAAAAACTTTTCCACCCGCTATATGTATATATGTGTATGACACTTTGAGGAAAAATGCTATTCAAGCGCTTTCCCAAAACCCAATGTTTGTTGTTCTTTCATGAGATATATCAACTCATAATTTTTATTCTTATTCCTGTATTTTGCAACACAGGTTTGCTCTTTTCCTTCTTTTCTCTTACTTCTCTTTGGAAAAGTAGGATTTTGTAATTTTATAAATATTAATGTCAAATTCATTAAATTATAATGATATAGAGAAATATATCTGGAGACTCAACAGAATCTCGGGACCCATACATTAACAGCTCTATTTTGGAATATGTATAAGCTTTGTATTCTTGTAAACGCATGATAATGACAACGTTGATGACAAACAAATGACTCGTAATAACAATCATGCCACGAGAGTTTAATCAGATTAACCCAAGAACTATGAACAATCATCAGGGATGGGTGACCCATTATCAAATATTAATGAATACATTAAGGGCCTGTAATATTTTTCAAATTATTTCGTTTGCTAGAACATAGGAATAGACTACGGATACGAGCATTCTGTTTTCATAGTTTGCTCGTAGGAAAACTGCAACACGGTCAAAGGTTTAATTCCCCTCCCCCCCCCCCCACCTCGAAGAGGTATTCAAAACCGCTATAACAGTGAATGAGTTTCAATACTTCTAAATGAGAATTGCTATCGGAATATTATTTAACAAATTTAATCATGTCAAAATCACACATCGCAAAAAAAAAAATAACTGAGCATATTCAGCAAGATCGAGTAGTTCATGTTCAACAGATTCAATCGTTGTGAATTGAAATCTCCTTTCAATCAAGCTCCAACACCTTCGGATTCCTCCAAACGAACAGTTTTAACTGGGTAAAAAAAAAACGGATATGAAATTTCAAAAGGTAAAGGGATCGGTCAGCAGGGTCATTCGAAATTTTTCGTGCGCGGTTGTTTTCTTTCAAATACTCTTCAGTTGACTATATTCGAGGTTAGGGATAATAGAGGAATGCAAAATAATCTAAGCCGATATTCGATATGAGAGAATGCGGTGGCTGTATGCCTGGTATTGTGTTTAATAACCAGGGTCGTATGACAACATTTAAACGAAGTGAAAAACACTTTCTGAAGCACTTTCACAGACATGATGTAATAGCCAATAACTGACATGGACCAAATCATGAGTAAAATTTGGTAGTAGTTACATTTTTCGCTGTTTCTCCGTATCCAGACTGCGACACCCATCGTCGAGGTACCAAATTGCCGCTGACATCCCCCGCATCGTTGCAACAGACTGCACTGTAATTTGTTCGAATTACTATTGTTAATTATGCGAATGCCGCCCGGTCGTAAAATTGCTGCGAGCCCCTTGCTGGTCGCCATATTTGTTCGAGTCGTCTCACTCAGACTGATGAGACAACGCATGGCCGATCCAGTTCTTTCTTCTCCGCAATGATACTATGGCGTACACGCTGCCGGCGGCGACGATGCGCGACCACGAGGTACGAGGTATTAAACAACATCCTCATTGGTCCAAATAAGTTGCCGTCTGCTCATTTATTCTAGAAAATACTCTTTGGCACCTTTGGCATCAATCATTTTCAGGGATCATTTTATCATATTCAAAAGTTAATAAATATGAATTTGTGAGTCAGATTTTTATCGGTGTCTCCTTTTTTGGCATAAACCAGAAGAGAGATCATCTTTTACTCTTCTTTCATATTTCAATTAATACTACCCGTACTTGAAAAAATGACTATTCTTTGTACTACTCGAAAAGGTAGAAAATTCAAAATAACAATCGTCGTAGTATGTTCATCGCACACCGCGCTTCCGGCCGTCGTCCGGAAAAGCAGAGCTCTCATTGGCTGTCGCTCGTCGATAGTGGGTAGGTAGGGAGGTAGAGATTGTCTTAAAATGGCGAAAAAATCACTAGGGCTCGAGAATCTAGCCTAACGTTAGAGCTTAGTTGCAAACGCTAAGCAGAGATGTCACCACGGTCGTTTTTGTCGGTAAAAACAGTCAGTGAGCAGGGGTCCTCAACTTTGTTGATAATTGAATACAGCACTTATTTTCGTGGTTAGTTTTTCAGTCCGGCGACCGTTTTAAAAATAGCGAATGAAGAAAATTTAAGAAATAAAGGGATGATAAATGATATGTGTGCGTGTGTGTAAATGTGGCAATCGTGTTTTTTCCAAGCCCGTTCTTAAAAATTAAATATTTAAAATTTAATAAAAGACCTATTTCCCCAGCAGCTGTTTTGATAATTTCATACATTTTGCGACGTTCAATTATATATGTTTTTAGAGTACGAGACACTAAGGAATCTACCGAATTTACTCCGGCACCGAATAATCATTCAACAAATAGATATCCTCATCAATTTCCTGAATAAGGGCGGGTTGTTCCAACTTCTAGGTAAGCCTATCTGACAGTTAAAGGTCTACAAATCAATGCTTTTCTACCTAGAAGTTGGAACAACCCACCCTAAAACAAACAAAACATCACCAGGATCAGTGGTCGGGACATATGGGTTCGATGGATTTGGCGGCATTGAACGCGCGAAGACAATTGATTTTATGCACAATATCGGTTAGTATCCAATAAAAAACAAACGATATTCATGTTTTTATTGTTATTAATATCGATTTTTCAATCAGACGTTCGATTTTTTTATATTTTTTTTTCACTGTTTTTAATTCTCATATCTAGATGAAAAAATCTCAGATGCATCGAAAGTATAGCGTATAGTAGAGTATATACTACCAGATATGAGAATTGAAAACAGTGAAAAAAAAATATAAAAAAATCGACCTTCTGATTGAAAAATCGATATTAATAACAATGAAAGCATGATTATAGTTTGTTTTTTTATTGGATACTAACCAATATTGTGCATAAAATCAATTGTCTTCGCGTACTCAGGGCCGCCAAATCCATCGAACCCATGTCCCGACCACTGATCCTGGTGATGTTTTGTTTGTTTTAGGGTGGGTTGTTCCAACTTCTAGGTAGCTTATCTGGCGAGTAAAAGCATTGATTTGTAGACCTTTAACTGTCAGATAGGCTTACCTAGAAGTTGGAACAAAACCCGCCCTTATTCAGGAAATTGATGAGGATATCTATTTGTTGAATGATTATTCGGTGCCGGAGTAAATTCGGTAGATTCCTTATAGTGTCTCGTACTCTAAAAACATATATAATTGAACGTAGCAAAATGTATGAAATTATCAAAACAGCTGCTGGGGAAATAGGTCTTTTATTGAATTTTAAATATTTAATTTTTAAGAACGGGCTTGGAAAAACACGATTGCCACATTTACACACACGCACGCATATCATTTATCCTCCCTTTATTTCATAAATTTTCTTCATTCGCTATTTTTAAAACGGTCTCCGGACTGAAAAACTAACCACGAAAAATAAAAAGTGCTGTATTCAATTATCAACAAAGTTGAGAACCCCCGCTGACTGTTTTTACCGACAAAAACGACCGTGGTGACATCTCTGCTTAGCGTTTGCAACTAAGCTCTAACGTTAGGATACGTTCTCCTCGAGCCCTAGTGTTTTTTCGGACAATCTCCACCCTACCACAGTTTTATGTTGGCGTTTCTGGGCCCACGCGCCATTTTTCAAATTTATGAGAAAAAGAATGGAACGTATATCAGTTTTTCAACGATAGTAACACCATTACCGAGTAATAAATGTTTGACCTTCAATTTTTTTGCTGTGTGCTAATTTCTCAAAGTAGTTTTTTTTCATGTATGTATGATAAAGTTGACAATTGAAAAAAAATAGAACGTTGTTTCCGCTGTGTGCGGCAAGGGGGCAGGCGGGCACAGAAACAAGGTCGGTAGATTTACGTTTTCGGGGGACGACGACGACGACGACGACGGCTTAGTCTCTCAAAACAACCAACCAGCTTGCGCTTTGGAGAGTTTTTTATGAAACGCTGTCGCGTTTTTTTCCGCCGCCGCACTAATTAGAGATAGTAGGAAAGTCATCAAATCGATATTTCTATAGTTGCAAGGATCAGGAGAGGGGAGGATCAGCGGCGTTGTTCACTCGGCCATTGTCCTTCGTACTACAGTGATTTCCGCGAACGCGAACTCGAAAAAGGAGACGTACGAACGGGAGGTGTACAGCGGCAGAGGAGCACGATGAAGGGGTGGCATTTCATTTTCGATTGACCCATAACAATTGTCGAATTGTTTATAACATTCTTGGAAATTAGAAAGAAACTATTTCTAAAACGTTTTTATTTTTTTTCTTTTTCCAATAATTTTCCTAATTATCTTTCATTCCGCTGCTGGTTCTTTTTTTGCATCAAATTTTCCAGTAATATATGTTATTTGCATATATATAATCGAGTTTGTGTATATAGTATAATTTTATTTCGGTGGCTCATCGACGTCTCCCGTAGTAGGAGGTTTCTCGAACGCAGTGAAAAAAAAACGTGTGATCGACATGAAATATGCGTCCTGCATGATAAATAAAATGGGATTCGTATTCCAATTTTTATTTTATTTTCCTTAAAGTGTGCAACGTTCATGATTTTTTCAATTTAATCAATTGGAAAATAATATCCGGCTGTTGATACGGGGTCAATTAAATTGGCGTGTTTTTCTTCAATAATGGTATTGGGGAGAAATGACAAGAGAAAAAGGAAAGAAGGGGATCTCGTGGATCTTATGGATCCACTGTCCGAGTCACCAAAAAGGTATTTGGTATTTTTTCTTGCACCAAATCGATTAAAACTTTTTTTGAAAACACTCGTATATGGAACGAAATGATGTATCGAAAATATTTATCTTGTACCTGATGTTGAAAAAAGTGGAATATTTTTAATTTTGCATAATTTTGTTTGTGCTAGAAGAATTGAATCTTATGACAAGTTTTTTAGAATTGAATTGAATTACAAAGTATATACCAATTAACAGAATTTTCAACATACAACGTGCGTTATATCGAATCCATGGTATTGTACAGACAGACAGAGATATGTATAGACACCAAATTCAACAAGCAAATGTATTCGCACATTCCTCTAATCTTTTTGTATTTAATTTTTGGCATATACAGGACTAAAGTGCACGCGCAGAGAAAATTTGCTCAAGGAGCAGCAACCGTTTTTAGCCCAACTCCTTCATTGGTCAAAGAAAAGGAAAAAACAAAATCAGCGGTTGTCACCGAATTGATAACGCACAAGCGACCAAATACCGAAGATTTTCTCACCTTCCTATGCTTTCGGGGTAACGTTTTATTTTGAACATTTCCAGTAATTAATTACTCTGGTTATTCTCCGTCCTTATAGTCAAACCTGATTTTCAGGAACATCTATATTACCGCCAAGTTTGAATTTCTTCAACGTTGGATCTCGAAAAGATAGAACAGAGGGTAAAAGCGGTGGCTCTGCCAAAACTGGAACGAAAACATCGTCTACGTCGTCCGCTTCGGGGAGCGGCTGCGTGATTTTAGGAAAAGGAGAACCGGGCGGAAGTATACGGAGCAAAGGCGCAACAAAGAGTTCGACAACGATGAAGAAAAAAGTGGTAGGAAACGTGGCATCGACGACGCTGAGCAAATATAAAAACGCAACTTCAACGGTGCAGGCATTAAAGAAAAAATACCAAGAGCAACGTTTGGCGAAACAACGAATAAAGAACAAATTCAAAGCATCGTGTGTAATGACAACTCGCTCATCGACCGATCGTACATTGCACAAAAGTCTTCCAAAAATACAACCTAGAAAATTTGTACCCAGAACCGAAAAAAAAAGACGAGATGGTTTGCGAAGCGGTGGATTCGTTGACAAGTCGAAAAAAGTAATTATTCCGAGGAGCAAGGTTACGAGAAATTTGACCCCAAAGAGAAAAAAAAGACCAAGCATAAAGGAAGAATCGAGCGAGTCCGAAGATTCGGAAACGACTACGTCCCACGATGAGGAGGAATCGCGAGCGAAGAATTCAACGCTGATTCGAAAAACAGGAACAATTACGAAACCAATCCAGAAGAAAATATGCACGAGAAGTAAATCGGAAATGAGAAGAATTACGAGATCTCAAAGAGAAAGTTCGACGACCAAGCAAACCGGTATGTCGAGAAGACCAACGAGAAAAACGAAAGAAGCAGCTGCCGTTTATATGGAAATATTAGGTCGAAAACTGGTAAGTCCAGAGCTTGAAAATGAGGATAATATTTCAGTGGACAGTTTTCCCGAGTTGCCGAATGCCCGACGCACCGCACAAGCGGAAAATGAAATAAGAGCGAAAACTAATAAAGCGGTGGCGGCGGGATCGGGAACAACGGTTAAGAGCGTTAAAGAGACTAAGCAAAAGGATTCAAACAATGAGGAAAATATAGCGAGCAGAACGAGAACTAAACCGGAAAAGGATCGGATTTCGAAGAGCAAAAGGACACTTCGAGTCAGAAGATATTGCGAATTGGACAGTGAAGACGATTCAGAAAGTTCGATAGAGCCGGAAAAGCCGAAACAGCAGTCGACGCCACGTCGGCGGAGGCCGGCCAAAATTGAACAACCCTCGCCTCGAAGTTTGCGTTCCTCTTCGCGGAATCAATCGGCGAAAGTTGAAAAAGTCAGTATCAAGAGGACGAAAGAAAGATTGGCCAAGCGTCCGAAAGCAGTGATAAAAAAGTCGGTAGTAGAGCACGAGGGGAGAGATGATTCCGAAGGGGAAGAATCATTGGTGAATTTATTGAACAAAATGAGCAAGAAGAGGGGGAACCTCGAAAAAGTTGCAAAATCGGCTGGAAAAGTTGATCCACAGAGGCAGCCAATAGAGAATAATGAAACGAAATTCGAGGTATCGGAAAGTACGAGACAAAAAGAAACTCTGATCGCAGCGTCACAAGTCTCCGACGACGAGGAATCTTTTCGAGGTTTCACGAAAAAGGCGATATCAAAAGTCCTAAATTCTTGCAATTCTCACGCAAGTGCGAATCTTTTGGCGAGCGAAGAAGCCTCGTGCAATCTCGAGTCGAGCCAAGAAGAATGTCCAAAAATCGAAATTGGCACGAAATCGTCTGATAAATCGCTCGAAAAATTAATAATCGATGATTCATCACGAGACTTGGGTATATCGAGTGTAAAATCGTTTCAAACGACTACAATCGTTGGGAAAATTCAAGAGGAAAATTCTAGTGTCGAGGCGTCCACGAAATTGGATGAAAAATGCAATCATCCGGCGTTGAATGTTACAGGAACAATAAATCTAATGGATATACCGATCAGCGGTATTCACGGTCGTAAAGGGCGAGTCAACATGTCGACGGAACAGATTGAAAAATGGTTGAACGACAGCTCTATGGCGCGTGAAAAGTCACGAGAAAAATCGGAGCCCGAAACACCTACGAATTTTCATCATTTCGACATGCCGGCGACGGCGAGCAAGGTAAAATCCGAAAGTAGTAGTAATCACTTGTCGATACCAACGAGAATTCAACATCTCGTACGCCCGGTCAATGTGACGATATCGAAGTTGGTAGAAAAGTCATTGGCTCGTGAACGATCCAACAACAATTGTAACAAAATAATCACCAATATCGTCGAACTCGAACGTTTTTCAAATATTACAAAACAGTTGAATATTCCAACGCCGAACAGGAACAAAATAAACGCGGATATAAAAGAGATAATAAAGGGCCGGAATGGTAAAGGAGGAACGAAGGAAGATAAGTCAACGACGGGAGAGGAGAGCGACGGTGTTTCAAAATCTGATCAAAATTCGGTCGACGGTTCGTCGCCGGAGAAAAAAACGACGCCGGAGAAAAAGCCAATGTTTCAACAGCGAAAAACATTTTTGTCAAAAGTTAAGGAACGGAAAACCACGATTCCTAGTGCAAATGCCTTTTCACCGGAAAACGAGAGTAGCGTTTATGCTTTTGAGAGCGACACGGAAATACCGATAAATACGCCATTTCGTAGAAAATTCAAGGAACAAACTAACAAGCAAAATTTCGGAGAATCGGAAATACCAAGACCGCCGCCGGAATTCGTTGAGAATTCTTTGACTAATAAATCAATTAACGATGATGATTTGAGAATTGACAAATTCGTTGTTCCCAAAACTTTTGGAAATTTGTCTCAGATGCAAGTTTTGCCGTTGGATAAAATGTCAGCCGAATGGAGCGCTATCAATTGCAATGCCTCAATCGCGGTACAGGTGAATTTTGATGAGCAGTCACGAGAAATTCAGCCTTCCCAACAGCACCAACAGCAGCAGCAGCAGCAGCAGCAGCAGCAGCAGCAACAGCAACAAAAACAACAACAACAACAACAACAAGATAAACAACAAGAGCAACAAGGACAAACAAGGGATGGTAAATTATTAGGAAAAGAGGAGAAATCGATGGTACAAGATAAAAATGAGGACGCAGTTATTGGGCAACAAAAGTCGACGGAAATATCGACGCAGACAGAAAGCACGAATGAAAACGAGAACGAGAACGATGGTCACGTTTTTTATATACCGTTGCAAACTGTCAGTAGAAACGGACCGAATCTAGTTCAAGGTCAACAATTGATACAGGGAGTCGCTGTTAAATTGGGCACTGAAGGTCCCAACGGTCCCAATCAAAGAGTCTTGTTAAGAGCTCAATTAGTCACGAAACCACCTATAACCGTAGCTCGGTGTCCTCCTGTCGGTACCGTCCAACCGACAACTCGCAATCCACCAAATTCTTCTAGCTCTACCACTTCCGTTCTCGACCATCCCTACGCCGTCCTTGATCCTATCCATCAGCAACAGCAACCCTCCACTTCGGGCAATTCTAACGCTTGTCTTCTTCAAACCATTACGGATTCCGTTACTTCTCAGACTCCAACTCCATCGGGTTCCAGTCCAGCCAGCAGACTCGTTGCTTCTCATCTCAATGCCAATGAAACAACTATCGCTACTGCTACAAAATCACCGAAAAGTGTCCGTGAAAGAAAACCTTCGGTCGATTCGACCAAAACTGCCAAAAGGTGAGGCTTATCTTTTTTTTTTGTCTTTTTTATTTTCATTGTCTTTTTCATTTCCTATTCTGCCGGTAATATGAGTTTCATCGTCATCATCTATTCGTATTCCAGAGTTTCGGCAAAAACACGACAAAAAATGTCCGAAATCTTATCGCCTACGAACTCGACAATATTTCCCGGCTCGGGCAACTCGATGAAAACGGAAGCACGGC
Source organism: Venturia canescens (assembly GCF_019457755.1). NCBI lineage: Eukaryota > Metazoa > Arthropoda > Insecta > Hymenoptera > Ichneumonidae > Venturia > Venturia canescens. The sequence goes on along the minus strand of NC_057421.1, from coordinate 213,087 downwards.
TCGTTGAGGCACCGACCTTTCATCCGACCGAAAAAGATTTTCAGGATCCCCTCGAGTATATCGATAAAATAAGATCGATCGCTGAGAAATTTGGTATTTGCCGAGTCGTACCACCTGCAAATTTCAAGCCTGAATGCAAAGTTTCGGACGACATGCGTTTCACAGCGTACAATCAATACGTTCATCGCATGTTGCATCGTTGGGGTCCGAATGTCAAGGAAATGATGGCTATTAAGAAATATCTTGCGACACAGAGTATCACTCTTACTCATCCTCCATGGGTTAATATTTTGTAAACATTTGTTGGTTAAAACCTTTTAAGGACGGGTCTCGTTGAAATACCGACCGCTAGTTTGGTCTGGCACGGCGCGTGAAAAATTCATTGATATTATGCTCAAGTTTCGTGTAAAATAATGTAATAAAAGGTCAATTTTCACGTTAAAATCCCCGTCCTCGAATGGTTAAAGAATCGAGGCGTTGAAAAGAAAATAAGAGGGAGAAGAAAAAAAAAGACTCGACGATATGTGCCGCGGTCGAAAACAATTGCGAAAACTCTCGCTTTTCAACAATCTCTCACGCATATCGCAACCGACCTTTGTGGATCGTCTTAATATTTCAATATAATCATCGACTTATCAGATTTTTTGCTTTCGTCCTCGCGACAGATCGGTGGAATGGAAGTGGATTTGCCGCACTTATACCAAACGGTGCAGAGTCTCGGTGGTTTGAAGGAAGTAATTGAGAAGAAAAAATGGCAAAAAGTTGCTGACGGTATGAAAATACCAAAATCTGCGCAGGATCGTGTCACCAAACTCGATGATATTTATTGCAAATATTTATTACCATATGACACTTTATCGCCGGGTAATTATTAAGTCTCATTACAGCCGACTGGAAGTTGGTGTTGTTGCAGCAGAGATGTGAATAAATTTGTCGAAAAACAAGAATCCAATGATATCATCATGCATTACAGAGGAACGAAGCAATCTTTTCGACGACGTCGAGGAAGATTGGAAAAAGAGAGAAACAAGGACTTTGCAACGGCTCGATGCGCAATCCACCGATAACGATGACGAGGAAGACGATGATAGTTCGGACGAGATTGAAGAATGCATCATTAAAGTAAGTCGCGAACGCGCCACTGCCGTCGCCGCCGCCGCTGTCGCTGCCGCTGCATCTTACAATTCTCCATGTTTCATGGTGGGTTTGTTTGATCGAACGATTGAACGTTCAACAGGGACGAAACATGCCATTGAATGCTTTTTATCGGATCGCACGAAATACTCAACGAATGTGGTTCGGTGAGAACCAACGACCGGGAAACGAAGCCGAGGGGGCTTCGGCCATCGAAGTCGAAGCTGCTTTTTGGAAACACGTGGCCGAGAGGAGACGTCACGTTTGTGTTCATGCAGCTAGCATAGATTCGAGCGGGCGAGGTTTTGGTTTTTCCGTGGCTAAAAACAGCCCTTTCGCAAGACATCCGTGGAATCTCAAAGTTCTTACCAATAACGCTGGCTCGGTATTACGAGCTTTGGGCCCCTTGATGGGTACGATAAATATTATTTATTATTTATTATATATTACCGGACGACGCGAATTATTCATCAATTGACGAAAGAGAGGTAATTGGCTGAATTCTCGAGACTCGTTTCAGGAGTTACCGTGCCAACCCTCCACGTGGGAATGCTCTTCAGTGCTTGTTGTTGGTATCGCGATCCTCATGGACTTCCCTGGATCGAGTACCTTCACACGGGAGCCAAAAAAATTTGGTATGGAATTCCGGACGAGCGCAACAATCATTTTCGAGAAGCTCTCTCCAAAATGGTACCGCGTTATTGTAAGAAGAAAACTATATGGCTGCCGTCGGACACCGCCATGGTGCCGCCGGAATTATTAGTCAACAATGGTGTACCCCTGTGCCGTACCGTCCAAGAGCCTGGACAATTCATCATTGTTTTTCCAAAAGCCTTTACATCGAGTATCTGCACCGGTTATGTCGTATCCGAGAGCGTTTACTTCGCCCAGCCTGCCTGGCTCGAAAACGCCGAACAAGTATTTAAAGTACGATTTTTTTTCTTTTTGAGTTCTTTTTTCCCTCGTCACACTTTTCGATTTGACCGAGTTATTAACATTCTCGGAATGGCACACTACCGTGACAAGAATAATATTTTTTTCTTTCTCGAATGTATATTCGAGAAATATATATAATATATATATATATTTTTTCAACTTTTGAACTCTCGAGTGGATAAACAAACATTTGTTTTTCTTTTCTTTTTTTATCGTGTTCAGGATTTACAGGACAGCTGTGAACCATCGATATTCTCCTTCGAAAGACTCTTATTCAGCATCATCAATGATTCTCGCTCTCAGTACGATGTGTTGAAACAGGTAAAATTCATATTCGCTTCATCATCGTTATAGTAGACCGGGGCAGGGGGAGGAAGGTATATCCGGTTAGAGATTTAATACAATTAGCAGGAGAAATTTTTTCGCGCGCATCTTTCACGGCGCTCGCATGATTCTTCCACCATTCAAAGACCACGATTCTTATTGAGCGCTTGCTTTGAAAATTTAAAAATTTACTTCTTCACGTAGATTATGCCAGTTGTGATAAAAATTCGTGAACGCGAACACGAGTACAGGAAACAATTGGAGTACATCGGTTTGGTGGACAAAGAAAAATTACCACTGCCAGGTACGGGAAAAGGAAAGAAAGGGAAAAAAATCAAGGAGGAAGATGGTGACTTTGAGTGTGAGACTTGCCGGGCCAATTTGTTCGTTTCTCTCGTAAATAATTCACAAGACGACAGCATGTATTGTCTACCGCACGCTCTCCAAATGATCGTACGGAAGAAGCAAGTACTGAAAAATTGTACTCTCATGTACACGTATACGGAGGTAAGAATTGTCTCATCCATTTTTCGAAAAGTTCAATATCCGATGATGGCTTCTTTCTAAAATATTCCACGTTTGTATTCACATCGATATTTGATTTATTTGACAGGATGAATTGGATGATTTGATACACAAGTTGGAAGATAGAATCGAAGCCAAGTCGAAGAAACCTAATCAAATCAGGCAATCTAAATAGTAATTTACTCTTATTATACGGATATATAATTTATTGGCAAAAATTATACGTCTTTTATAGATATTTATAGACTTTCGTGAATTCTGATGTGAATTTGAAACAAGCAGAGTCTCGTCAGAAGTCTTACACCTCTTAAGGTGATGGAGCAGTCGCTATCTCGCCACCGTGAGTGCTAGAGAGATAGCTGCAATTTTCGAAATTGAATATGTTCGACACGGTTTGATCAATAAAAAAAAGCCCCTGTCAGCGTATTTTTGCCATCTTTCCGCGTCCGCTGACAGAGCCTTTTTTTAATTAGTCAAACGACAGCGGAGAATTTTCATTTCGAAAATTCGAGGTGAGGTTAATCGACTGATCCATGCTCTTAATTGCAGGTTGGAAAAAAAAATGAATACTAGAAAATTAGTAAAAAAGATGACAGCACCTCTCTTCTATTCGTATTCTAGATTTTATTGACTCGGTATCGTTGTGTGGATTTTTTTATTCCTTCACTTCTCAATCGCCGATAATTCATAAAATGTGATAAACGATGGAAGCAGAATGTTAGAATTGTAATAGTCGAATTGAAAGACGATCGATCGAGAATGAAGAAAGAAGAGTAAAAAAAAAAAATAAAATAAAATAAAATAAGGTATAATAGCGCATAATGCCAAATTTCAATCGGTTTCTGTGCTTCTCACTATTGGCCCGCGTCGTTGTCCTTCGGTGTTCAAAGATCGATATTACCGATTTAACCAAGTGCCAAAAAATCCACTTTTTTCAATGTTTTTTTTCTCTTCATCAATCAATCGTTATTGATAACAAAAAATTGAAGGTAAATAATTAGTATAAATGTCCGTAGTAGTAAATTTATTTGTTCATAGATTTCGATTCTCCAAAAATTTGTAATAGCCTTTTTTTTCTCGTTACTCCTTCATTATACTCGAAGATATATTTTACTCGCAAATTTTACAAGACAAATGTATGAAAAGCCCAAATATTGAAATAAACATGTTTTCCCTTCGGTGAGCAATAACTGCACACTCTTGATTCACCTAACGCGTACGATACACGGAACATTTCTGTATAATCCTAGAGTATGTATTTATTTTTGTTTCCACTGGGGGAATCGTTCTCTGCGTACAGAAATATATATATATATATTTGTTGGAGCATTTTATTTTTCCAACGAAATAAAAATTATCGCTCCAGCGAATTAATAATAAAAACGAATTAACAGTGAATAGTCACGTTTGTTGATACGCAATCTATAAATGTGTAAAAAGCGCGCTCTCTCTCTCTCTCTTTCTCTTATATTTTGTTTTGGAAAATGAAAAATGGGCTTTCCATTTAGAGTCAAATTCAACAAAAAAGAAAATGCCAATTACAGAAGAATCATTATCAAAAGAGAACCAAGTCATTGAGAGATATGTACTCATGTGTTTCCAGCTACGAAATGAGTTCGGCAAGGATTCTCATACAAGAAATTCGATGCTATCAATATATGATCAAAGCTTTTAGAATAGTTTTAATCAAGTGGCTGAGAATCTGTCGTTAGCGAAAAATTTCAGCTAGAAATCAACGAGTAAAAATGCTCGAATGAGATGGAAGGAATGTTAATCGGAAGAATACTCGATATAAATATTCTTTCTCACACCTTTCGCGATCAATGTACCCATTTTGACGTACCAATACCCCATCGCGCGCGCCCACACACACACACGCACGCATACGCACGCACTCACGAGAATATATGTATATAATTTTAGAAAAATGTATAGCTTAAGTCGAAGTTGAACGGATTTAACACTATGACTGTTCTCGGCGTTGTAAAACATCGAAGAGGACTTGGGTCGTGTCGTCCTTATCTTTACCAGTATATTTCCCCCCGTCTTCCTCCTCGTCCGAGCTAAAGTTTGAATTTAGTAGGTTCGTAAGTGATGTCGATTTTTGTGCCAATAGCGGCAAATTTGAATCCATTTGATCTTCGCAATTGGAGTCGATCGTTGTTACGGAATTCGATTGTAATTCGAGCTTCTCCATCATGTCCTTAGAACTTTTTAATACTTTTTGTATAACGTGCATTACTATACCACCGAGGCACATTAACAATCCGATGAAATTGAGACCCGTCATACTATCACCTTTGAATTCAACTGCCAATATCACAATGCACATTTCCTAGATAAGCAAAATTATACGATTGAATAGATTATTTTGTCCGAGACATGTAGAATCATATGAAAAATGAAGATTATGTGACCGGTACCGAGAGAAGTATCGTACCCGGAAATCTTTCATTCTTAATTCTATAGCATTTAACGAAATACTTACTTTGAGGACTCCCGTGATAGAAAGCGTCAGACTAGATGTGTAAGTGACGACTACGAATTCCATAATTTCCATATTAAATGCTAGAATGGCACCTGCTAAAACGGCTGCCGTAGTCGACAATACTTGACTCGCATTGTTCCAATCAGTTGTTAGCAAACTATCGTAAATTGTACCACCTAATATCAAAATATTGTTATGATTAGAGAAAAAAAATTTTTTAAAAACATAATCTTTCTGAACTATTTATAGCATTACATTTCATGATCCTTCACCGATGATGAAAAGAGCGAGTTCAAAACCCGTTTCTTTGAAAAGTATTGTCCCACACGCGATATTGATTCTACTGATTGTTTGTTCATATCTAAATTAATATTATTTTTGGTCGGTATCAACCTGCATCCCCCATTTCCCTATCCCTAGTCCGCCCGATACTTATGAGATTGATAAAAATAGTACTCACTCTCGAAGTACAGAGCAACCGGCAAAATGGCGAATAACATCCAAGGTTGCATGTAATACATCATATCGACAGGGTTACTCATACCGAGCTTGGATTTTTGCATCACCAGTTGTGCCATTGTCCAGCGCAAACCGCTCGACAAAGCAGCGAACAGACATAACAAAAATCCAAGAAGATCAAATTGTACAGATTTGTACGTAAACATCATCAATCCCATTGATATCATAACCACAACTCCGGCCAGCGACCACGACTGTGAACAAAAAGTTTTTTTCCGTCAAAGGAATTACATTTCGTTATTTTATTCGTTTTTTCTCACGTCTCCGTACTAATTGTTTTTCGTTTTGCAAATACTTTTTTCTCCAGTTTGAGAAGAACAGAGAATCCAAGAATGAAAATGATGGAGGTTGATTTTGTCATAGTGTAACTGCGAACAAACAAAATTACCAATTAGAGTAAAAAAATAAAAATCCAATGAGATCGAATTTTGTGAATTCGTTGTCATATAGGGAGAGGAAAAAAAATTCTATCGAATGACGCGATGAGATAAGTATTTTATTAAAGAGAGAACAAACTTACAGAGATATAGTTATGAGAGACATGGCCCAATTGGAAAATCCAACGTCTAATCCACTCGCAATTCCAGGTGGTGCGAGAGACGAGAGAATAGTTTGCCATGGTACTTGGCAATGTTCTCGCCCTTTTGCGCATTTTCTTACGCTTCTCACTAATAAAGCAAGAAGAAATTTTACAACTAAATGGCAAAGGACGACGCTCAACGGACGAAGGAATTTCTGAAATATTTAGAAACCTTATAAATTCATTATTTTCCATTTATCCTTGAGATTGAACCTATCCGCGCGAACCGACCATGATCAACGATCAAAGATACTACATTTCAGTATACAAGGGGACAGTAGAATTGTATCCAACACCAATTGACAATGGATCTCAACGAATTTATACTAACGTAGGCTTCGTACAACCATTGTTGATAAAAAGTCAATCCGACGGAAAGAATAAAATATATGGAAATTAAAAAAATGGACTGGAATATTCCGTGCCAGAAGGACTTTTCCCAGCGTGAAGCGTTTTGGAATTCTGGTACATGTTGCAAGTAATAATCCGAACCATCCGGATCCTGTCTGGCGATTTCATATTTCACGTTTGAACTTGGCATTTCGATCTTGTGGCTTTTTCTGAAAAAAATTAAATGAAAATTATCTCATGCGCAATAACTTGTATGCGAGAAAGATTTGAGTAAGAAGCAATAATGTTTTCCAATAAGCGGATTTCGCTATGTTTTACTTATGGAAATACAAAAATGTTCCAAATTTCTCAAACTCGAAATTAATTTTAACCTTGAAAGTTTACGATTGCTCTGCTATTAATGGAATATAAAGAGCCTAACGGATCTACGAATTTACATAAATTTTATTAACGAATGAGAATAGCAGCAACGAACGATATATCCTCAAATTTATAGGACAGAATTTCATATTGATACACGGCGAACAACATTTTCAAGGTCTTGGAAAAATGGGAGCTGATAAGAACGCATTGGATATTTCTACAAGCTCTTTTCGATGAAGCGATATTGAAATGGAACAAAAGTAAGGGTCGAACGTTGATAATTGAATTGTGGAAAAATTTAATAAAAAACGTACCAATTGATTAAAATTCGCTCATAGCGGTAGAACCTCATCTATTCGATAAATAGAAAAAAGTCGAATTCACGGGTCCAATTTGCACAAAAAATTTTTACCGAGATCGCGGTGTTCGTTTTCCATATGTGAAAAAATTGAACACACCGGAAACTCGGGATGAAAATGTATCAATATTATATTGTTTCGAGAATATTTCTTAAATTCCCCTAAGAATATTAGAATAAAATTTATAGCTGGAATTTTTATCACATCTTATTATATTAGTGCGGTTATGTTTTTACATAAGCTTCGAAATAACGAAGCATACTCGGCCGATGTGGCGGAAATTTTTTTTTTCTTATATATTTTTGGGAAAAATGTAAAAAACTTTGAGACCAGTGTAATAATGTCACGCGTTGGTTATTGTTCACTCGATATCACTGAACTTCATCATCACTGGATTCCGTCTCTTTTTCCTCCCAGGGGTTTTCGAAATATTACGATATCAGGATTCTCGGGAAAACATTTCTGTATCCTCCGACACCACCGCGACAGCTGTTTTTGCGTGACAGCCACATTGAGCTTGCGTGGAGCGAAGAGAAACAAAATTCACCACCACCTCCTCCTGCTCCTCTTTCGCTCTTTCAAAATTAGTCCGATTTTCGCACATGTCTCGTCGCACAAGTACACGATAAAGCCGCTTTTATACTTGGCGTTCTCGCGTCGTGTAAGCAGCACCAGGGGCACCAGAGCAGCGCATGATATGTGAGAACTCATCATTTTTTATTCCTGATGATATCGGGAGAAAAAAATCATGGAAATTTCGAATGAAATTTCGCTATATTACGAAGGGGAAGAACATATGTGTCGCTCTCGCCGCGGCGCGGTGAAAACAAAACGTGGGTGCAGTAGGCTTTTTACCGACCGTGTACGATTGTTATATAGTTTCCCTCCGATCGTCATGGGATCTGACATGGAGGCGTGGCCAAGCTAAAAATGGCGCATACCGGGGTGCAACGTACATGTGTGTGTCACATCTTCAAGTGACTTGTGCGTGTGTTAGTTGTCCACGTTGCACCCCGGTTGTAGTTCAAAATTTGACACCAGATGTCTCACGAATTTTGTCAGATCCCGGATCCCGCAATGTGCCAATTATATATACTGGGTACGCTGAAAGCGTACTTACCACGCTTTCAGCGTTGTGCAAGTATCGCTCACACACGAGACCTTACATCGTTCGACTTGTTTATAGGGATGGTGCAGATTCGATAGAGGGCGGCAAGGGCGGATCGAAAGTACTCCTCGTGCCGCCTCTAATGTCATAAATTATAAGTTTTTGGGGGTAGCACCGGTAGCACGTAGCACTTTCAATACTTTAATGGAAATATAATCATAATAATGTAATATATATATATATATATATAATAATACAATAATGATAAAAGCGATAAAAGACCCCCAAAAGCTTTCACTTTTCATCACTAGTGGCGCGGTAGTGCTGTACCATCTTACCTACTTGCACCATCCCTATTCGTTGTATTTTTTTTGTTTTTTTTATCGATTCGAACTTGAACCCGCAGCCTACACCTAATAGGTATATATATAAATACTAAAAGTAAATGAAAAATCACCTAAATACGTGTTCGGTAGACAAAAATATATAAGAAGGAAACTCGCTCGCTCGATAACCGCCGTTATTGTTTAAATGAATAATAATCATTTTAATTGAAGCGAAATTATTTAATTTTTCATGCAGATGTATTTGCTACGATATAGATACTCGGTAGTTTGACACTTTCTCAACAATAAGTTATTTCAAACATTATTTTTTCTCATTATTGTTACTCGATTCGTAAAACGCACCATCCAAAAGCAACGAGAACGTACAATATAGCGACACTCCAGATGAGTGTCTCCGGTACAACATCATCTCGCACATGCATTCGCTTGGGGATACAGGAACGAATGAAGAATGAAAAAAGTCGAATAAATTCGTCGCCCCGCCTGTGACGAATGATTAATAAAATTCGGATAAACGAACGCACTTGCCACCGCGATGACAAAATATTATATAAATAAAGCGTATATATAAGGGCGGTGAGCGTGCTTATTCCCGCGCGTATATTCCTATATAGCGACGAGTTGGATGACACGAAAAGCTGTTAAACTTTTTCATTTAAAATTTGATCTTTGATTCAAGTTCGCATTACTTTTCATCGTGTGTCTGCATGCTCTTGGGAGATCCTTGACGCATGGACGCGCAAATATATAACTATAAGGAAAAAGCTTTGTCGAATACTTTGTCGAAAGGAGCTAAATAAACAAAGCTCGAGGTTCGACTATATATATATATATAGTTGTATACCGCGAGACTATCTTGTGGAAAGCAATTTTCGAGTCGCTCAAACGTTTATTATTTCTTTTATCCTATAATAATAACCCGCATGCGTCGAATAACACAATCACGGAACGGTGGGAATGTTATATATATATGGGCTTTTTTCTCACCTCTGGTAACAGCCGCTTTTTTCGAGCTGATTCATAAGCCATTGAATCCACGGCGGCGTACTTGATTATGACTATTGCATTATTGTGATGAATTGTTGCCGCACGCACGCACGCACAATGATGACGATGCCTTGTTCCTCGCGTGTCTCATTAGCAACGAATAAAACGTGGCGCGAATATCGATAAATTTTAGCTTAGAATCGAATCAGCGACTCATCTGACAATAATGAGTCAACAACATTTTCAAATAAAGAGTCCGTTCCAAGATTCTCTTTACAGCGCTCGAGGATCGAGTTTTTTTTTCTACCACTGCGAATTGAAAAAAAAGGAAGGAAGTGAATCTTCGTTTTAAAATAAATCGCGCGATGGTAAATGTGAATGCGCGCATGTGCGACGAGGATGAGGGGCGAATTCGTACCGCGGGATAGGCGGCGGGTTCGTTTTCGAGACGCAGCGGGGGTGATATTGTTAATATTGTAAGTAAAAAATTCGCGATATAGTTTGGAGGGCTGTTTAGGGCTGGCTGTTTGACTGAAGAATTAATATTTAAAACGAGTAATGAAAACAAACATATTTTTCGAAACGATTATATAACTTATTGCATAGAGTTATTCATACCCGTTGATCAATTATTTATGTACGTATACATTTTTATACACTATAATATGCGTGTAGGATATGCGTGAATATTTAAAAAATTATATTACATTTATATCATTTTTTTCCCTCTCTCTCTCTCAATGTTTTCGCTCGACAATGGAATTCGTTGGCTCGTCGTTCAGGTCGTCTCCGTGTGTTATCTTCTTTCGCTCCGACCTCCGTTTCTATAACTCCCTCGTCCTCGAGCTCCGCTTTTTCCCGTCGCCGGGGCTTTTGCATTTTGCTCTGGATTGAATCTCGTTGAACCGCCGCCGCCGCCGCCACCGCCGCCACCGCCGCCGCCGCCGCCGCCGGTCCAACCACTCGCTGTTCCCATTGCCGTTATTGGCGGAGTCACCGATAACTCTGCCGCTGTTAGTGACGTCGTCGTCGAATTACTCTGGATTGCCTGGGAATAATATCATGAAAGATCGATATGAATTTTAGTCAGTCGTAGTAGTTAGTACTGCGGGCAATATTCGGCTCGTTTATCGGAGCATATCCATCGCATCCAAATCACCATTATTGAATCAACCAATTGGAGTGCTTTCGAGCGCTTTACCATATCTCGCGGACACTTGGCATATTTGCTATTACATTTTTTTCATTTTATGGATGAAAAAATCCTTCAATTCCAGTCCAGTATCCGTCTAACCGAATTCACTTCACAGCTTCGTATCTTCAAGTTTAACGCTTTTTATTTTCCTTTTATCGAAGCAATTATTTATCATTCGACAAGGGGCAAGTATTTTTATTCAAAACGCCAATAAATTTAGGCTCGTTTTTTTTTTTTTTTTATAATATAATCGGATATATTGAATTATTCAAACGTCAGACTCAGGTTCGAAAACAAATAATCGTACAATCCTTACCGAATAGAGCGAAAATAAGAATCAATAATGACATTGTGTAAATTGTACGAAAACTAATGTGCTGCTGCTGTTGGTGCTGCACAGCGCGAATGAGATGAAAAATTATAATGGAAAAAAATATAATTGAAGGAAACTTGAGACAATCAATGAGAGAAAAGTAACGAATGAATAACGAACCGGAGGCTGTCTTCCTGTCGATCCGGTCACGTTATTCGCGTTTCCGTTATTGGTGATGGCGTTGTTTACGTTCGATCCCGGTGGTCCAGAGCCTCCCTGATTAACGAGCTGTTGAACAAGCGCCGGATTCGGTTCGCTCATATTCAATTGTTCATTTATAACCATACAAAATTCACCAATTTTTTGTATGTCACCGGTTTTGCCGGAATAAAGTGTAAGACATTGTCGCCAAACCGAGGCATAACCTTTGGTCAATCTAACGATATCGCCGGGCACCAATAATTGTCCGGGCTCGTCCCAAATCGAAACATTCATACAGGCGGTTGTGTCGGCTACTTTGAAAGTTCGAACTTCGCGGTTTTCTTTCGTCAGAGTTGGATGACCAACCTCGAGAACGATAAACACGACGTTTATGTTTTTCTGTCCGGGTCTTATGTCCTTTATAAGCACATATTCCATCGTCCTTTCCATCGCTGTTAATCTTATTTCCTCACTTATTTATTTTATTTTATACTCGCAAAAAACCAAATGTACCAATTTTTTTTCCTTAACTTTCCGTCTCGTTGACAATAATCAACGTTCGTAATAAAAATAATATAAAGCCACTGCCACCGCCGCCGTCGCCACGCGCTACTTTGTTTTTTTCTTTTTCAAGCGAAAATCTCTCGTTGCGGTTTTTCTTCGAGGACTTGTTCGCGCTTCAAAAACTTCACCGTAATATATCTCGGAAGAATACCGTCTACGATTTTTATAACAATCCAACAAAATAATATCAAACGTCTCTTGACCACTTTTACAATGACTAAACTCAATCGTGGCCTTGCTGTTTGACCAATCCAAGTTTATCGGAGCAACGATACTTCAATACTTCTTGTCGTGCTGCTGTTCGCAGCTGATTAATTTCACGTCAGCCATCTTTTATTTTGGTCGACACGATGATGCCACGACGGCCGAAAGGTCGCGCCATGGGTTAAAAGCAGCGGTCAGCGGTGGCACCGGCGGCGACGGGCGAGCGGTGGGCGAGCGTGGTGCGGCGGCATTTGCGGCAACTTTACTATTACCACTTACCACTATTACACTATTCCCACTATTCAAGGAGGAGAGAGAGATAGCCACATATATAGAGGAGTAATAGAAGAAGATACGAGACACACGCGTCTTGTCTTGTTTTTTGCGCCGTTTATTTCTGATTTCGATAGATCTCAAAATCAAAATCATGTTTAGTTCTAGCCCTCGCCGCCGCTCGCCGCTCGATACAAAAGATAACATGAAACATATTTTCGCGCCCAAAAATCTACATGCATGCGGGATGGAACTGCATATAATTCCGCCGTGCACGAATGAAATATAGACGAAAGGCGGGAGATTTTGTATTTTGTAACTGTATGAGAGCGAATCGAGAACAATGGATGTCGTCGCTGGATTGCTCTGGATGCGAGCACTGGTCGTATATATATAAATAATAAGCAGGTATGAATCCAATAATATCGAATTGAATCGTTATACGCGACTGACGCGACGCATATGGGTGATATGGGGCATAACTGATATGCCATGCCGATATGTACGACCCTGTACGACGGTACATGTGTGCGTGAGTAAAGGTTTCTTTTTTTTTTTTTTTTGGAATTCACAGTATTTATATCAACATATCAAATTTGGTGCTGACTGTTGTGCAAACCGAGTTACCGACTATTCTGATTATAGGCAAAAACTTTAGTTGGTGTATCCAGTACATAGTAACGAAAGTATTATGAAGATGAAGAAGATCTTGAGGTTGCGCTTATTGTGGAATATTTGATCAGCTCATGTCGTCTCCGCATTCATGTTTTCATCCGATATATCAAATCCATTCGAGTCTGGTGTATTTTCGTCGTCTTTTTCAACGTCAACCATTTCTCCGTTTTTCCTAACCTATGATTCCGATGGCTCAATCACTTTTGAACGCCCCGATCGGGCTTACCGGCGTCTCTAGTTTTCTCTACACTTTTCATGTTCTCTATCGGCTCATGTGCTTCGCTTCCAGCCATAACGAGAGCTCGCAATATAATTTCGATAGTCACGAAGGTGAGTTTATTTCTTTAGATTTTGCGATTTTTTGCACTGGAAATTACGTTTGCGTCTTTGAATATTCATTCTGTTTGGCAACAGAGACTCGGATTCTAACGACTTTACGTATTCTGCTGCTTGACGCTTGCCTCCTGAGTTTATTTATGTTGCAACACACGTTAATGGCCAGAGAGGAAATGAAAAACATTTACATAAAGTTGGGAATCGGGGAAATCGAACGTAGCATTTACAATGCGACCAGTTCGGCCTCTCTTTCTTTTCTCATGAACAATTGGCAAGGCGTCCCGTGGGTTTCTCTCTGGAACATCGAAACCTCTGAGAGTAACGTAGCTCTAATGGTTTTTCTTGGTTGCCACATATTCGGATGGTGCGTCATCTACAGCGGGTGTCTCATGATGGACTTTGCCGAATTGGCAGGGCTCAAGCAGATATATTACAAATTCACCTCAAGGTCCTGTCCGCTGTCCGTCAAATCCAAGGAACTTTGCCGCTATTACGCTCATATGAGACATCCCAGTTTCATAGGATTTCTGATTGTCCTCTGGATTCGCCCTTCTATGACGTAAGTTTGTTTTTCCAAACTTCTTATATATAGCCAATCTCGTATATCTCCCAATTCGCTTCCTTTTTCTACAACTGTTTTTTATTTAGTATTTCCATAACTGGGCTGAACAGAGGGGGTGTCAATGACGGACGGACCGTTGCCATATCATTGATGTTTTCGAGAGTGAATCGCATGTCTATCTTGGGAGGAACGAAATTTTTTTTTTTTGTTTTCCATTAGAATTTTCATAAAACAATTGAGATAGTTACCATAACTAAGCCCGCTTTTAGTTATAGAGCGAAGTAACCCAGATTAAAACGGTCTTTGTTTGCGTAGATTTCGCTCGATACGGTTCAAGACTCTGCTGCGTTCGATGGCGAGCTGTGCACGAGTCGGCAATCGGCTGAGCATAATTTACGATTGTGATCCAAGCGTCTCATCGTGACAAGACTCGCGAATCGTGAAAAAATATTTTGTAAAAAAATAGGAACTCGTGCATAAAATTCGTTTTTATATTATTACATCACAATGACATTAAACATTCAAATTCCTTCGGCTCTCGAAATTTGATCATGTGCCGCAAACAAGCGTTTTGTCGCGACTCACGAAAATTCAGTAATAAGTTTCGTGGGAATATAATAGAGCTTTGATTGTTGGAACGGCGTACGAGGACATACGATCGTTTTACATGCAATACGATGACACGCCCAGTCGTTTCGTTTCTTTGTATTTTTTTTTTTTTTTATTTTCCGTGCCATTTTTCATGCCAAATTGGGAATTTGATCGAAACTTGGATTTGTTTTGATAACATAACACATATCAAGTGACTTAATTAAAGTGAATTAATTAAATTCGTTGGGAGTTGGTCGTCGAGCCCACGAGTGAATAAATATTAAAGCAAGACAGCCCAAAAATCTTAAAATTCGAAGAAAAAATTATTTGATGTAAAATTTTAATTGCGTCGCGACGATTGAATTTTGAAATTCGTTCAACTCAATTTACAGGATCGATCGCCTTCTGTTATCCAGTCTGTTAACGATCTACATGATAATGATGTGGTCGGTCGACCAGGATGATTGCCGCTACCATGCCAACGCCATACAAAGAAAACGTCGTCATCTCTCGTGATCATCAAAAGAAAAAAAAAGAAAAAAAAAGAAAAAAAAAGAGAGAAAAGAAAATAGAGTATTTCGATTTCTTTTTCAAAGCTTTCTCTCTCTATTTTTTCCCCCTTATTCTATACCTTTGTCTTCGTATTTTCCGCCAAAATGTTGTTGCGAGATGGAACGACCTCTAGCCCTACGAGTGCATCGATTCCCGGCTTGGCCGAGTGAGTAACGAGCCGGCCTTGGATAATGAAATCGACTAATCGTTTACCTATTTTTCTAGGGAGCAGTACGTTTTGGCGCGGCCGTTTTGGCGCGGCCGTTTTGGCGCAGCCGTTTTGGCGCGAGCCGTTTGGGCGCGAGGACGCTTTAGCGCGGGGATGTTTTTGCACGCGAAGATTTTGGTTTTCGCGTAATAACGAAATCGGTCCTCATCTACATCCACCCCCATAATACGTTTTATATAATTGGATGAATTATGTAATATATTTTTATCAATATAATATATTTTATATATATATAAAAGTACGTTTAATGGTTAATTTGAAGGCTACATGGATGGCAAAGGTTGCGCTCCTTGGCTGGGCTACTCTGGGGTTTTTTTACCTTTAAATTTCGTCTCTCCGGCGCTTCGTGCCGGGGAGACCCACCCATTTACTTTCCAAGAATTTTTTTTTGTTTAAATTTAAAAAAAACTATTTTTTTGCCGACCAAAATGTTCGCCTGCAAAAACGTTCTCGTGCCTGAACGTCCTTGCGCCCAAACGGCTCGCGCCAAAACGTAACGTACCCATTTTTCTATACTTGATTATTTTCCACCGTACAATTCATGTTATAAATAGCGGGGCGTTATTCTAATTAACAATGGACGCGCCAATGGTTCGCTAATGATAGTTTTATTTGATCACACGGGGTTTGTTCAGCATCTTTGTTCTGTTCAATTGGTCACTTGGACGAGGAGGGCAGTTCCTTTGAGAATCCAGTAAGCTTGTTCACGAGCGGACGGCAACAATACCGGAACGACGAAATTCGTACTATGCCCCGTTGTTGAAAGAACTCCGGCGCGAATACTCGTTTTGTACAACGGACACACGTATCTTGGATCCTTCTCCGGTAATGATTTCACCGGATTAATGTGAATCACCGGCAACGGAGGATTCATTTCACCTGGTTATCGAGATTTTCATTTTAATCGATAAATTGTTTTCGCGCTTGATAAAATTTCATGAATTTCATGAATTTCCCCCTTGTTGTATCGTTGTTTCGTGGTTTGTTGTATCGTGGTATACCAATTACAAGTTGAGAAAGGCGATCGATTATTACCCTTTCTGGCATCGACGAGGATCATAAATTTAGAGTCCCATCGAGCGGCATCCAAGAACAAACCATGAGCGAGAACTCCATCGGTGGGAGGTGCAAGATTTTTGTAAACTGAAGAAACTTGTTTGTCAATCGCATTGTGGGCAGCTTCGATTTCTTCCTGATCCAAAACTTGTTTCGTTACGGCAAAATCTAATTTTAGCTGGTCGATCGGCAAGTTATATTTTCTAGCGTGGGTCTGTAGCATTCCAGTTATAAAACCTTGAGGAAAAGAGAGGCCCGACAACCAGAAAGATATCGGCTGTGCGTCAATCAACCAGATCTGTCGATAAAACAGCAACAAACAACGACTACATAATCGGGTCTTTAAATGTCGAGTTATGCGAGAGAAGAGGGAGGAGAAAGAAATAAATGAAAAACCCTTATAAAATCAATGCGGAGTTGCAAATCTCTGATCCAACTGGCCAAGCTCTTCAACGACGGATAGACATTTACGCTGTGCCACAATTGGGGTACCTGCCCAACGAAATTCGATCTCATGTTTTTTACTATTTCTCTTCTCTCTTTTATATGTAATTATATTTCCAGATTATTAACCTGATTATTAACGAGAGCTTTGAAAAGTTTTTCCAATTCGTCCGACATGACGACAAATCCCTTGATCGCTCGTTGAAGATTCTCCATCGAGACATGAATTTTTGACAAAAGTTTGTTGTACCTGTCGACCTCGTGGAGCAACACCGTTGTCAACGAGGCTAATCTTCCCTCTGAATCTTTCTAAGGTGTCGTGTGACGACCGCGCGATTGTTATAAAATCCGAGTACACCCAACAGTGAATAAACGAAAGCGCGAGAGCGGACAAACAACTTGGCTTACTTTAAGATGATTCGGATGGCAAGTATCCGGATCGATGAGAACATCGATCCTCTCGACGATCGTATCGGCGATTCCGAAAACAATATCGGAGCTTGATTTACCCTCGGTTCCGACTTCAACGTTCGGTTGTACTTCCAATATCGTGTCTATTATAGTTTTCGTTTCTTTCAACTGGTGGTGCAGCGGAGCATGGGAATTGTAAATAATTAACGTACGCCAATATATTTTATACTCGTTACGCGGCGGTACTATAATTATTTCGTACCTGATAGGCTATATTCGCATTTTCGTGCATTCCAAATATTTCGGGATCCTCGATTGTGGGAAAATTCTCTATCAAGTTTCTGTACTCTTCGAGGCTTTCCAAATTTGGGGAATAATACGTACCGGAGGGCGAATAAGCATAATCTGTTGGAATTAATAAAATTAATTGTTTTTTTTTTTTTTTTTTTTTTTCATGCACAACAACGAGCGCAACGAACGATAAAGAAGAAGAAGAAGAAGAAGAAGTCAAGAAATGTTCGCGAACTCGAATGGAGGCTGTTGGGAGAGAAAAAATTGGCAAGGATCGTTTTCAAGCATCTCAAATCCCAAGCGTCGGTTATTCTTCCTCCATAAGTTATTTCACCGGTCGTATAAATCAAAGCGTCCCACGGTATTTTTCCGGATTGGCAAAACATTCGTAAATTCAGTAAGCAACAATCGCGGTCATTGTCGTTGAATTCGTAGAGAATGTTCCAGCCCAGCGGACCGAATTTCTTACGCTCTTGTATGACAGCGTGAAAAAAACATATACCGTATATCATTTTTCGCCAATTCTCTTTCAATACTGAAAAGTCAATGAGGTATATTAATATACAAGCTCTCCCGCGGCAAAACTAGCGCCTTTTCATTCGTTTCTTATTACCATTGTTTTCGAATAAATCTTGGTCCATTTGATAAAAAGCCCGTTTAACGTTCGCTTTTAATCCTTTGGGCGGTTCATTGGTGACTTTGACAGAATTTTGGAGGACCGAGACCGGAAAAGTCGAGCTGGGCATCGAGCTGAAAAATAATCGAAAATCTTGATGAACCGTATGAGGATTTTCAATGATGGAAACGACCAGTCTTTCCATCGCCAGCATCCACGATGTTGCTAGATGACAATTTTGTAAAAATATCCAAAGTCCCTCCATCGTTCCTCTCTTAACGAGACTCTCGGCTATCGGTCCTTGACCCTGACCGAGCGATATCGATTCGTATTTATCCGAAAAGCCAGTTTCACCGGCGAATCTTTGAAAAGCCCCGAAAGGATCGGAACCGGTGCTCAATACGAATACGAGTGGAGTAGTTTTCGACGTGTCACGGAATCTGCATTCGCGAATGCATATTATTTTTTCTTTTGTTTTTTCTCTCACATCTTTTTCCGTAATAATAAATTACATAATTATTACATTTCCCCAAGAGATATCATCGCGGATTCGACGAATTTTTCTCCCATATTTTTTTTCACATACGCCGTCACGCCGAATATAAGTTTCTCTTCTTTCAGACATTTAATTAGCATGAGTTTTTCCGTGTCCGTTAAATTAGCGTCCCAGTCGTAGGACGCTCTCTCGTTGTTGCTCGGAACGACGTTGATTTCCTGGACGATCGGAAAAATCGAGCGAGAGATATTGCGAATAAAATGCTTTTATAAAAAAAAAAAGAGCGCGCGTGTCTTACCTCTTGATAATCTTCAATCGCAATGATTATTTTTTTCAGCGCATCCCTCTTTATAATTTGGAATCGGGAGAATTTCGTAGCTAGATAATTGACGTTCTTCCACATGGATTCGGACAAAGTTGGATAATCCGGTTTTTTGTCCTATCGATCATACCAACTCCGGCCAATTATCCGTTTTTATTTTAATACTTATCTCGGGGAGAGATATGTATATTATTATATAGAAGAGGAGAGCCTATAACACGGGGCTTGTTTCTCACCGCTTCGAGTTGAGCAACTGTGGCACCGCGTAAAATAAAATTCCACTCGGGATACGAAATAATTTCGTCGTTGAGATATATAGCGACGTTGAGCATGAAACCAAATACGAGTTTGTGCCTCTCGAACAATCCTCGAGAAACGTTGGTGTAAATGGCCAGAGTTATCTCATCGTACAGAATTTTTAGACGGATTTCGAGCTCGTAGCTTTTTTCGCTCGTCTCTATTACGTTGTTGAATATCTTTGAACGCGGCAAAGAAAACCCGATCCGATCGTTCTCGTTAATAATAACAACAACGGCATAACTGCAGCGACTCTGTTATATTTATATACTTACTTGAGTGAAATATTTCAAAGAAAACTGATACATCGGATCAATTTCGGCCAAATTTCCAACAACGAAATACAAAACGGAACCACGAGTAGCGACACTCCGATATTTTTCCCGTGCGATTGAAATTTTTTCTTCGGTCGCTTCGGTCTCGACGAGCCGAGTCGCTATTATTGCTGAAGTTTCTTTGCTGTCGTTGAGCGTCTCAATGAGATCCTCGTTGTCGAGAATATCATCGCCCGAGCCGAATAGCAACGACAGAATTTTCTCCTCGATGCTTTGTAATTGAGCCTTGTCCGCGTTTATTTTTCCGATCAGTTCGTTTCGCATTTTTTCCAAATCCGGACGTTCCAGGCGTACGACGTCTCTGCGCGATCCGCAGTACACGAGTGTACATGATAAACACGAATATACATGAAAAATTGATGAACCGCTTGAAAATAATGCAATTACATCGAGGGAAAAATCGTTGGTAATAAATAAAAAAAACTTACGCCAATAATTGATCTTCGAGTCCCGAAGGCGTAACTGTGAAATTGACGATAGTTACTTTTATACAAACTTCCGGCAAATAGTGAGGATTCGCCATTTTTGTCGTGACGTAGAGTTTAAAATTTTCGTCGTACTCTATGTCGCTGTCGCCGAGACGTATGAGTGCTCTTCCACCCTGAATTAATTTTAGCCAGCAAAATTAATTATTCCAACACAAAATAGTAGTAGTCGTACACCGTGGTACGACAATAATAGAAAAACTAAAAAAAAAAAAATATAATAAAAATAGGAATACCTGAATAAAGGTTTGCTTGAGCAAAATGGGCTCGAGACTCGGATCGAGAGTCTCGCCAACTTCTTGAAGCAACAACGGGGCCCCGATCCTTATGCAAGCCTCCGTAATTCGCATGAAATTGGCGTCGGTGATTTTACAAATTTGAAGATTATTTTCCTCCTCCATGTTGCGTATCCACCGATTAGCCTGTCGCGATGATATGGGTCAATCGGTATCGCGAACGAAATAAAATAATAAAATACAAACCTGTTCCTGGGGATCGATCATGAGAGGCCACCTACTGGCCCGAGTAACGAGTATCGCATTTTCCGTACTGACACGATCCCGTGGCAATCCGTGCATGTTCCACAAACGAATCTCGTACGTATCGGTGAGAACGGTGATTAG
Source organism: Venturia canescens (assembly GCF_019457755.1). Lineage (NCBI taxonomy): Eukaryota > Metazoa > Arthropoda > Insecta > Hymenoptera > Ichneumonidae > Venturia > Venturia canescens. Next base: position 191,995 of record NC_057421.1, on the reverse strand, counting down.
ATTAAAATTAGGGCTCGTTACGATACGGTGAATATGACAGCCCGACAACCAACGCTCGAGCAGTTCCTCACGATAATTATTGGTAAAAGCTCCGAGATAGGCCAAACACCCGGCGGCAACGAGAATATCACCGGTCAAATTTATAATTCGCTCCTCAAACCCCTTGATCAATTCTTTCCATCGAATTTGCTCGTCCGAAAGAGCCGCCGTCAATCGTCCCGATCTGTTCAATCTCGCCTCGCTCAGGCTTATATCGTTCTCGAGACGTGCCAAATTTTTAACAGCACCGTCGTACTGATCCTGCAAACGTTTTATTTTTTTCTCCACCTCAGCGAGTTGTTGCTGTTTCTCATTGAGGACACCCTCGATTGCCCAGAGCTCGTTTTGCGCTTTCAATAATCTGTCAAGCAATGCGTCATCATCTTACTTATACGAGTAAGTATTCCCTGCATGCTTATATATATATATATATATATATATAAGTATGCATGTATAGCTTACACCGCGCGTTTCGGCTCGACGATTCTATAAATTTTCGCATATCCGTCTATCGCCCGTACCCAAATGCAAATTGATTTGCACACTTTGCTCTGTTTCGCTACTATTTGCGGAACGAATTCCGCATGCGTCACATAATCCTGTAATTTTTTCAGCAGTTTGTCGCTTATATCGTCCTTCGGATACGTCATCAAACGTTCGAGAAAGTGTGCCGGATCGGCGAGTACTCGTTTCGCGGATGGCCAATCGGTTCTAAAGCAAAAAGGAAAAACAGAACAAGTATAACTCTCAAAACTCTCAAACTTTTAACCTTTTCGTCGCGCTATTTAGAGTTTAGAGTTTATCATCAATCCAATAAGTATATACTTTTCGTCGAGAAGAAGACAAACCGCTTCCATTACAAATCGCACGAGATTAGGCGGTTTGTTGAACACCTTGATTTCAATAATATCATTTTTGTTCAAAGCTTCGAGAGCCTTTTGAGCCTCTTGAAGGGCCGGAAGCGCAGCTTCCAAGTCTTTCCTCGCGTCCAATTCTAAAGCAGCGGTTTCTTCGGCCTTGACCTTTGCCACAGCCTCGTCCGAAGCCACCACCGTTCGAACCTTGTCGCATTCCAGTTGTTGCTTCGCTACGACTTTCATCAAATTGCTCACTTCCTCCGAACTCGTTTTTAATTTTGGCCCAAGAGTAATGAGCTGCTCCTTCATAACGGCCACCGTTTCGTTCGTTTCGTACAATTTCTATTCCCCAGCCACATTTATAATGTGTAATATGCGATTGCGTAATTTAGAAAATTCAGCATGCTTTCTCACCTTCAATCCATTCGCGATTTTGGCTCGCAACGTCGATATTTCCATCTTCTTTCTCTCCAAAGTTGACAAATAGAGCTTTATTAATTCCAAATAACTGCTAGGAGTCGTGTAATATCTTCTTCGCATTTCATTGAAAAAACGAATGGTCGTGTCTTCCACGCTCTATTGGAATATCATTTTTTCAGTATATCGAGCGCGAAAAAAATAAGAGAAGAATAAATAAATTAACGTACTTCGTGCATCAAAACGCAAACTGCGGCAAGAGCGGACAATTTATCAGGATCATTCGGAACGAGCGAAGAGATGGAGCTCTCGGCAACGGAGAGTAGAGCTTCGCGAGGCCATTTTGTGAACCAATCGATGGTGCAACAATTTACGAGGGAGGGAAACATTCGGCAACGTCGCCTAAAAGCATCGCCGACCGGACTCATGCACAGTACAAGGTGAAGATGATTTCTCACTCTTCCTATAAAAAAATCGTAAATCCCATCGCGATTTTCCTCCGCGATTCCCGCTCCCTTCGCCGCCGGTCTCGTTGCGATTATAGCCTTTTCGAGTTCATCCGCTTCGAATAAATTTGGCACCTCGCCTATAGATATCGATCATTAGGCTCGCGCAAAATTATTATAATATTATTATAACATCGCGGAGGAACAGATATGAAAAAGATTGGAGTCAAAATTTCGCGCAAACTAATAAATACCAGAATTGAGGGTATTATTGATATCTTCGAGAAATTCTTCCATAACGATTTGCGTATCGGTGAACAAAAAAGTCGAATTTTCGGCATAAGCTCCGGGTTTCAAGTAAAAACGACGAAGATCTTCGTGCCACGAGTGCTGATCGTAGCCGCGGCTTACTTCGATTTGAAAACATCTGCGAGACAAAAATAGTATATGAGGATTAGCCCCGCGGCGGGGTGTATATCTCGCAATAACGAACGAGAAGACAAAAAAACTAAGGATGATATAGCTATATAGGTATAAGTATTATATAATATAAAACGGATTACGGATAGCCGTTGAGATGAGACGCGAGTTTGGTCAAGCTCTGTTTTCCCATTCCTCCGACACCTACTAAAAGTCCGTTTCCCCGTTCGAAGCGCAAAATTCGCGCCAGTCTGCAGAGATGTTCGATGGCATCCAAGAAAAAAATTAGCTTCATTTCTTTGTTCGTTGCTATAGAATAATCATCGAGATAGTCCTGAAAAGTCATATCATCGTCATAGCACGCATACTCGATCGTTATATATTATTGCGGCTAATAGAGCTCGGTGTGGGAACGATAACAAAAAAAAAAAAACAAAAAACACTTTGATGAAGAACCTGAAGAACGCTTTTAATTTTAGCCAGATCGAATATTTCCTCATAAATTCGATCTTCTCTGGATGCGGTGAGCGACATGAAATCTCCGAAAAACAAAAGAGGCGGTCGTTCAATGATACTCCCAGAGGGAAGAGGTACGATTTCGTCACCGAAAGAGCGCGAACATATTTCGGTAAGAAGACGATAGAAGTAACTCTTGTCTTCGACGTTGATCAAACGATCGTGAAATACTCTCAAGCATTCGTGATAAAATAATCTATATAATTTAGAAAGAAAATTATTCTTGCTGTTTTTATGTTTGATCGTTTGATGGGGGGAAAAAAAAAAAATTTCTTTTTTTTTTTCTCCTCGCGTACCTCAACATTTGTTTGGCTTCGCGAATCGAAGATGAATCGGCTTGAAGAATTCCTTGAATGCATTTCGACAAATCACGAAGGTTGAAGACATAGTGGCTTTTCTCGGGTGTCGGTAAAAGATCGAGCGCTATTTTATTGTAAACCTCTACGGTAGCTCCGACTATTTTGTCCCCGACTTCCATAACCGGCTGTGCAAAATCTTGTAAAAAACCGCGTATGATCGATCTGTGGGCAATATAAGAGCCAATGGGATGAAATTGAACTAAAAAGTCTTGGCGTCGTTGGGATCAAGTCAGATTAACCTGAATATCGCTTTGAGGGAAGTTTCATCGGGCGATGGTAAGACCAGCATTCCAAAATGTCTTACGAATCTCGGAGTAAGAGGATTTCGGCCTCCACCGGGTGGAGCACAGGCAACCGACAAAACAACGTCTTGAACGTTTTTCCAAAATAATTTATCTCGATCGTAAAATCCATCAAAGTCGAGAAGCTGTCTGCGCCCAAAATTATTCAAAATCATCATGCACATGTACTCGAGAGAGAGAGAGAGAGAGAGAGAGAAAAGAAAATAATGCGGCTCGTTTCGAGGAATATCAATGCTCGCCTCAATAACTCGATCGGTGGTTGAGATCCATAAGTATCGAGTTTCGGCATATTGACATCGTCGACAAAGACGCAAACGCGTTTACCATACGGTGCACCAAGGACCCCCCGTTTCTTCTTCTCCAGCTTGAGCTCTAGAATTTCTTGAGTCCGGCCGCTACTCGTTTGGGCCGAAAAATTGAGAGTTATCGCCAGCCAAAGTGCGCTCTCTTGAAGATTCCTCAGGACGACTTTTGTAATTACGGATTTTCCAACTCCTAATAAACAATATTACATATAAATGGAATTTCTCGTTTATCCGTGCATTTGCAGCGGAATCGGGCGGCAGCATATACCCACCCGTTTCACCGGTTACGAAAACGGGTTTGTTCGCTTCGATGAGTTTTTGAACGATGTAACCGAAACGTACGGTGTCGATCGTTGGTACGAGAATCTCGAAAAATGGCTGTTCCTTGTCATAGACGAAGGCCGGCATTAATTTAACCCAAAGGTCCATTCTTCGATTCGGTACGTTAATGTACAAACTCCAAAGATCACCGGACGATGGAAGACTTTGGTAATAATACGGTAAGTTTATTCGATTAAATCGCCGGACACGGAAAAATTATAACCTAATTATATGCTCACCGCGCGGCTGGATTATCATCAAATTGTTCTTTTACGAAGAGTTGGAAAGCTTCTCGATAAGTATCAACGACATTACCACCGATGCCCCAGATGTAAGAAAATATTAAGGACTGGATGAGAAAGGTCTTGACGCGAGATCGATCGGCATTTTTGTCAATGGATCCCGGCTCGAGAAGAATACTTTCCAAAAGGGCACACGAGACGCTCACTTTACTGATATCGACCTGGGTACATGGGCGTACACGGGCGTGTGAGCGCGGTTATACGCAACTACCGCGCGCCTAAATTTTAAACGCAAATGAAAATCATTATTACTTGAGCAATCGCGTGTTCGCAATTTTTTTTGAAAAATCCAAGTCCGGCCCCGATATAAGTTTCGAAAAATTCGAGAATGAAATCCTGGAGATCTTGATTGAGAATTTGCAAGCCGCGTACCCAAGTCTTGACGTACGGGAGCCAGCCGAGCTCGGCCGGATCGACGTAAACCATGCCTTGAAGAAACAAATATATGCTGTCGCGTATTAGCAGTACTGATTAGTACTACCGCGCGGATCTCGAATCGTTATGATAATAACGATTCGCCAAAATTAATAATAATAATAGTATATATTTTCTCACCGCATCTACTGACCGTAGCCGGAGAAGCCTGGGCGAGATCCATCACTTCGAAAACCATGTGGACATAGGGGGTAAACTTGATCCTCTCGGAATTGGCGAGACAGAGCATTTTATTGTCGTCGAGGACGGTATTCATATTCTCGATCCAAACTGCATCTACCGGTCCATCACAGACGACCCATTGGTGTTCTTCCGTAACAAACTATATATATTTGACAAAGGCACGCGCCGAGAATTTTATCAGCGAGAAGAAGCGATATAAGGCGGTGGATCGAATGAATTTTGAATTTTTTAATTCACTCACGGCACATGCGTTACGAACGATCGAGCCGATCAATCCATCGTGCCATTCGTTCGTCAACGTATTTATCTCACCATAAAGTTCACCGATCGTTACGGCCTTTGGATTGAGTACGTACATGTGAACCCTCTGATAATATTGTCCCGGTACTCCAATATCCTTCAGACGCGTGTAAGTATCTCGAAGGGTCTTTTTAATCGAAAGGATCGTCATTATTACGCACAATAAAATAATCGCAAGAAGAATTAAATAACTCGAATTTCATTAGCGAGAATAAAACTAATCGTACGCACTCGGAGAACCGTAGTTTTTCCTGAACCGGTCGGCCCAACGAGCATAACCCCGTGTCTTACTTGCATAGTTTCGTGCAATTGAATAGTTTTTTCGATCGAACAATTTTCCGGTTGCAACCCCGCATCATTCATTATCTGCTCTCGCGTTCGAATTACCGAAAAAAAAGTTCGCTTATATATACTATAATAATATTTTAGTTATATGAGAGAGTCGAGCAGAGATTTACTCACAGTTATTATCGTTTCGGACAATATTCCATAATCCTCCTTTGGTATTTCGACACCAGGGAAAAGATCACCGAGAATTCCACGGAAGAGCTCGGCGTCGTCGGCCAGAAATTTTGGCAAATTACTGTCTCTCAGCGCTCGCATCAAAACTACTTGTTCGCTCTTGTCAGGATTTTCGCGCTTCAAACTTCCGGCCATAACCAGCACGCTTTTCACAGCTCTACGGACAAATTCGAACGAATCGGATGAATAAGATATAGCGAGCAGAGAGTATTTTTTTTTTTTTTTTTTTTTTTCTTTCCACCGCATTCGCTCGCGCTCTCTCGTCTCCTCGGAGAACTTGCCTCATTCCAAAATCATAGTGATCCTGTTGTGACAATTGTTCGCTACAGAGCGTATACAAAAGAGTCATTTTGACCGAAAGTATTTTTGAAGATTCAAAACCTTCCGAATAAAGAGTCACCTCAGCTATCAATTCTTGAAAAACATGCAATAATTCACCCGATGATAATATTATTATTTGGCACGCAGTTTTGCTGCATACCTGAAACATGTTTAATATAAACTCGATAATATATATATATATATATAGAGCGACGTACTGTAATCCGGGACCATCATGGAAATTGGCCGAAAGAGAGATTTCAAATTGTCAGGTAATTCTGTACGACCGGCGTATCCAGGATTCATAGTGATGAAAGCCGCGCACGACATGACCAGCTTTATTTTTCGACCTTCGAACATAAATCTGCCAACGAATTTCGTCGTTAACGAACTTGTTATATCATTATTTTTAACGAGCTCTCGCGTTCCATTGACTTATTAGGTATAATGTTTATATAATAAAGTCTTGAAATAAAAAAAAAAAAAATATGCATGTGGAATCGGGAACGACGACTGACTCGGTTGCTCTTGCCACTTTGGCGTTTCTGATGGTAATCAATTGTTGGGCTATGACCGAGAGCACTTCGATATCGATACGATTGAATTCGTCGAAACAGCACCAAGCTCCGGAAGTTGCCAATCCGGAAAAGAATCTTCCCATCATCTGTAGCGCCGATTATTAATACACAATTAAGCTTGACATATACATGTATAAACTCGTTATTTTTACCGTAAATTAATAGCATGGGTCGTTCGAGCGGGCTACCTTAAAATCGAGACCTTCGGAGCAATTGAAAACGACGCATTGAATCGCTAGCGCTTTCGCCAAATCTTTCGTCGTCTCTGTTTTTCCGGTTCCAGCCGGACCGGCCGGTGCCCCGCCTGAAAATCCGGTTAAGCGATGCTGGGGTAAAATAATAATAATAATAATAATATATTATGCGACGAGCAGGATATAAATACGTATACCTAAATCGAGTTGCAAAGCTCCCATCAGGCACAAATAACACTTGTCGGTCAAGGGCGTTATTACGAGACGTCTTTGGGCCCCGAGGTATTCGTAACCGTACGGATATTCGGCATTACTCATTCTGGCAAGACAATCGTCCATATCCTGATCCCAGTAATAACGGAGTGCTTTCGTCCAATCGAAACTCGAGCTATAAAATGAGAATATACAATATGGAAATAATTATCTTCCCGATCTACCCGTGTATTTTGCGGTGCTCGCGCGAGAGCATGCCACCCAGCTGTATAATATAACGAATAAAACGTAAAATTCAAAGTAGGTATACCAGGCGGCGATATATTCGTACCTCGAGGTAACTCGATTCTCCACGAGAGTAGTTATCGTATCTCTCGCATGAACATCCACGGTAATAAGGTTTATGATTATTTCTCGAATGAGTTTCGGCAAATCGGATCTTACCAGAGCAGCGAGTTGATTGAGGTCCTGCGCTTGCCGATATAAATTCAATCGATATACTTATATCGCGGATCAAGATAACGAAGAATATTGTTTCGCGCGGGCTTACCGAATAACATTTTTGTTCAAAGGAGCGCATGGAATTTTCAACATTTGTGCCCGAATGAAGAATCAGATGAACGCTTTGTGCCCAAAATATTTGAGATACGGTCAGAACAATCTGCGTACGATAGTAGTTAAAAATTTTTTATATATTTTTAAATATAGTTGTAAAAATAGTAGCAGCACGCCGAAATAAGCGCCGCGCTCAATAAGGAGGAGAAACCTGCGACGGATGCGACCAGATAAACGTTTGTCTGCCTCTCGTTTCAAGATCGGTGATGGCACTTTTCATTCTTTTTTTCAAAGTCACGAACATGGACTCTTCGACTTTGCCCAACCAATCTTCGACGTTACCCCTCGCCTTGAGGCCTTTACCCAGGCTTACTTTCTCACCTTCCGGTGAAATCATTGAAACAATGTCCGTTGTCAAAACTACTTCCGTACCTTCGGAGGTGCTTTCTTCGAGGTACGCTGTTGTCGCCGCCGCCGCCGCCGCCGCCGTCGCAAATTCCAGACGATAAATAGCGTCAAAACATTTTTGTAGGTGCCTCTGGACCGCGTGAGGATTTTTTGTCTGATGATAAAAGACTCGGCTAGTTTTTTTTTTTTTTATCGGCGCGTACGGTATTCGATCATCGCATATAATCGGTTTTCTTCATATACCTGAGCCAAAATTTCGAGTAACTCATCGTTCGAGAGGAAGAAGAATCTTGGAAAAGCGATTCTTTTCGTCTCAAGATAAGCCTCCAGACATTTTAGTATTTCATCCAAATTTCTATTATTTTCTTCGAGTTGCTCCAACAATCCTACCTGCGTACATGTCTCCAGCGCCAGAGGCATCTTGAAAACGATTAATTCGCTTAGATCTCGTATTTCGAAATGATATTATTATGCTGTAGGAAAAAATACGTTACTCGCTTGGTCCGGCGCATTATATCTTTCCAAGATTTATCAACGAGAACAAATAATTTGGCCTCAACGGGAAGTTGTCTCTGGATATCGGGAGCAGAAAAAATAGCCTCGAGATATATCCATTGTTGTTGACAATATTGCCACGCTTCCTGCAACAAAGTGAATATACGAGGAATTTACCCCTATCGCCCTTAGCGCGCATCATTCCTCCGCGCGCGCTCTCGGCGACGTTAAGAATATTTAAAATAATAGAGCGAAATGATAAAGATACGAAGAAGAGAGACGAGGAACGAACCAGAGTTTTTGAAAATAATTCCAATTGTTTGACCCAATCTTGGACCCTGGCTTTGAAGGGCCCAACGTGTCTCGATGCCGAAATTGTTTGAATATTAATATTACTTTCGTCCAAGGCAGTTTGAATTTCTTCGAGAGAGCCAAGAACGAAAACGTCTTTGATATTTTTGTGCGGTAAGACGTTGAATTCCATGACTTTCCAGGTGTACTCGATTTTTTTTAGCATAGCTTCGAGGCTCGATTCCGAGCTGGCCGAGGCTGCGATTTCCATCAGTTCGTTCGGATAACCGAACGCTCCGAGACCCTCCAAACTATCCAAACATATCGACTCGTCCGTTTTGAATTTATAATTCAAGAGATTTTCGATTTTCAACCAATGACGAGCCTTCAAATGAGGATTTCTCAAATAACCGATTATCGGCAATTTGTCTTTTATCGTTTCAACGTCTTCCTTCAACTTGGGCAGTATATTATTCGCCGGTAAGCCCTTTTCCAGTTGTCCGATATTTTTCAAATACTTCATCGTCAACGCTGTCATTTCCTCAACGTTCAACGTGCCCAAATCGACGATGTACCAATCGTCGACTATTTGCGACCACGAGGCGACGCTTTCCCACAAAAGACTTCGCAATTTAACCTGGTTCGTCACGTGCTCCAATATCTCGAATCTCGTTATTTCGACCTTGAATGCTTTTTGATGATTTCGATACTCGCTAGCCAGGTTCGAACATTCAGCCAATCTTTCCGTCAAATCTTTCAGAGTTTTTGTACACATCTCGACATCGCTGTTTACGTTCAATAACCAGGCTTGCTAACGTTTCATCCATCACCATGCAGCAGCAACAAAAATGCACATTAATATTTCATATTTCACCATATAATCCTCATCGATTATGGGACTCTTTGAAATTTGTATCTTTATTATCCAAACGAACCAGCGCTTCGTCGTTGATGATCGAAATCTTTTCTACGAGCGTATTTATATCCTTCTGTATCTGAAGATTGAATCGGTTAATTAATTTTTGTCTCTCCTCCAGTCTTTTGTCAACGGCGAGCCTCAGACTCGTAAATTCGACGCTGATGCCCTGCGAGTAAAGTCGAAAGAGCCAAGACAAACGATTAATAAAAAAGCTATGAAAATAAGAGGAAGAATAAATGTAAGACGCGAATAATACCAACCAAATAATTGGCAATATCTTCGGGAGACACCGGAATCTCATATTCCTCCATAATGTCGTACAATTCTTTGACATAATCGAGTTGGGCCTCCAAATTGTCTACCTTTTGTTGAGCTTTGTCGACGAATTTTATGTAATTTACATAATCGTCGGTCGAAGTTGGATCAGAGTTCAAAAAAGTAATGGCTTCGACGGCTTCCGAGAGAAGAGCATTAACCTTCGATCTTCCAATACTGCGTATATACACGATTTCAAACGATTTTATTTTTATTCATCGAATTTTCATCGAAACAACGATTAATTGAGTATATTATTGCGAGACTGACCCTGGCATGACTATTTCCAAAATTCGTTGCTTGTCCTCGGGGGCAACGAGAGCACCGCGTTTCAATCTTTCCAATTCAACGAGAAATACTCCGAGTGGTTGTTCGTTTACGATTTTTTTAATTTCTTCAATCTCGGCTCGATAACGAACGCACCATCTACGAAAAATGTCGCATTTTTCATTTTCACGAATAATACTCTCGTCAAAGTTAAGGTCATCCGTATAAAATTGATGAATGTCGTTGAAGCGTCGAGCGTAAAGTTTAACGACACGGAAATTCATGTTGAGAATTCTCGTCGCCTCGTTCTTCAGATCGATTATTATCGGATCATTTTTTATTATCTTTCGAATAAGCGGAGGCTCTCCGACCGAGGAAAACTCCATTTTTCGATTGATCGTGGGCCTGAAGAAAAAAAAAAAAAAAATTTCGTGCATCTATACACTAATATATGCATGCTATCGATCGAGCGTTATTACTTGGTAAAGGAATTAAAATACGGATCCGATAGCAGTGGCTTGATGGCATCCAAATTTTCTTCCCACATCGATTCGAGCGTTTCGATTACGAAACGGAATACTTTTTCCGACGGATCCATTATCGTACCTTCCTCCCGGGATAACAAGAGATCCATCCTCAAGTATGGATTCTTCGCGGTTGTTTCATGAAAATTTTTAGTGCAATTATTTTATATATAGTCGGCAAAGTATACATATATTAAAAAAAAAAAAAATGTACAAGTACACAGCGTCGCGCGTTGTTTACCTGAATGGGACAAGTGCTGGATGAGCGGCGTTGAGGAGACTCAAAAAATTGTTGGAGCTCATCTTGTCGATCGGTCGTGAACGAATAAGACTCATCGGGAAGGAAACTAGTGTGACGCGCGAGATTGTTCACAAGCTCGATATAGCTATTCCGCAGCAGACCTCGCATCATGCCCGTTTGCATGTAGTCAACGAGATGAATAAAGCTGACCGGGATTGGGATCTCTTGATATTAAAATTGCTTCTTATCTGCTTACTTACATTAGTTTAACATAATTGGTTGATCAACATACCAACTGAGACGATAACACTTTTTTCGCTTTTCAGCTTGCTCGATGTAACTCATTTTCAATATTCCGTCTCTCGGCGGGCGAAACTTGGCAGCCCCGAGTTCACCTTGAATTCGCGTTCGAGAGATCGCGAGTCGTTTATTACATAGATAGCCCATCCCTAGACTAAAAATATACGAGTGATGACCGCAATTTTACGTACCCAATTTTCCATAAGTCGTTTGTTCGATTCTCAGGTTGGAGTCATCCGGTGTGTAACCTGAATTGGAGAGCGCGGCTAAGCAAGCGTTATTAACTATATCGAGAGATATCCTTCGAAATTCGTCGAGTTTTTCGCGAAGCGATTCCAATTTTGCCAATTGCATTTCGAGGAATGAGAAGAGCGAGACTTTTTCTACGACGCTCGAATCGAGAAAGGAAGAGTCCAAGAAAACGGTGCACATCGCTTTGATCTCGAGAAGGGCGCTGCTCAAAATCGGATCGGATATAAAAAGATTTTTTTCCATATAATTTCGAGCCTCCAAAAATTTCTTCGCTCTCAATGATTTTCTCCACACGTAGAAAGCTTTCCAGCTCCGATGAGTCGCCAAAGTTTTTATCTGTTACTTTCGAAATTGCATATTAAAAGAGTAAAAGCTTTGATCGATATACTATAGTACGTTTCTGCTGAATATATTACTCGATGCCAGCAGTGCTTTACATTACATTTGTCAGTTTGAGATAATATCCGTATTCCATTTGCCAGATTTCGAGAGGCGTGAAGGACGTTTCTTCGGGACTGTACTGGGTGACGCCGTCGAGACCGAGGGTCATGTACGTTTTACCCAATTCTTTGTAAGGCACGACTCTGCTCTCCGAGAGCAGCAAAAACCAATTAATTTTATCCTTTAACCGCGCTAGCCACCTATATCTTTTGTACGCATACGTCAATTCGCTAAATTATAATCCTATTATTTACTTGAGAGCGTAAGGAGTGAAATATTCCGAAGTTCGTTCGACCGCGTAAATCATGTAATAAAAGCCGCCTACGCCATCTTTATCCCTCTGCAGATTTTCAATCAGTTTCAGTTGATTCGCTACTTCGGGAGCCCTTCTCAGCTTTCCTCCTCCTGCTCCGCTGCTTCTCGAATCTTGCTCGGCGATTAATTTTTTTTTCGGCTTCACAACAACTGCCTCGCCATATGTCGAACGAAATATTCCTCTTTTTTTTTTTCTTTTTTTTTTTCCCTTTTTCTCGACTAAGAAAAAATGATTATTTTTAACCGCTTACTCGTAACGGGCTTCGGTATTCGAGTATTTGATACGGTAGTTGTATACGGGAGAGCGCCGCCGCTGCCGCTCGGCCAATCGCTTTTCAATCTCGATATTTGTAGCTTCGTGTCGTCTTGTCGGGCTCCGAATCCGCTCTAACAATCAATCATATTCCGAGTAGTCGAGCGCGATCAACCCAAACCCCAACCCAAATATTATTAGGTATTTCTTTCTTTCGATTTATGGCTTATTTCTTTAAAATAATCTATGACAACGTACAAGAGGCTCCGGACTTTTTTCTCTGTGTTCCATTCGTTCGAGCACTCGCTTGTGAGGAACGTGAAAAGCAATTTCATCCCTCCTTCTGCGTGTACCAACGACAAATCGATCAAATATCAATATCAAACATCTTCAACACCCCCGCCCCCTCCCTCCATCGTGTCATTTCATTCCAACAATGCAATTCCATTTACATCTCGCGTATCCTATATTTTATATGAGACAGTCCTCCCTCCATTTTCCGAGTACGCTATTTAATTATTAAACACACACACACAAGAAATAATCCAAGCTAGTTGGTCTCGCGAGTCTAATACTCGGGAGGCGAACGGTAAATAATCTAGTAGAACGACCTTCGCTGAGCGACCGGAGGATGAATTTTCTTATCTCCTATTTTTTCAACGACCGCTTCTTCTTTCTCGCTGCGAACCAGGATCGATGCCTCGTTTTTCCTCGTACCCCGTTTTATCCTCCAATCATCTCCGATAACCTCGTGTTTACTCATTTCACTACAAACGACGGTTCTTTACGACTATCAAAATCGTCCTCGGTTCGAATTAACTGTTCGGGCGTTTTTTCAGTGTGCTCCTCACCAAAATCAAATATTATGAAAAAATATATATATCTTTTTTCGTGCTACAGCCAGCCGCGGGCGTGACGACCAATGTATATTTGATGTTCAATTTTTTTGTATTACGTCAATCATAAAAATCGATGACAATCGCGGCGGCGAAGATGATGATCCATCGGAAAGAAGAAAAAAAATAATTTTATGTAAAAACAAAAAAATAGGAAATTTTCTATCCGTTTGAGTATTCTTTGTAACAAAAGGCGCTGCGCGCCAGAAACTTTCGATACTCAATAAGGAATAATCTTACATTTATTTTTTTATCATACTCAGCGCCGTTGTCGTTGACGCGGCTACAAGAATTAAAAAAATTCAGTCTTCTTATTGTATTCGACGACGATACCGAGGCGGGATAATGCCTCGTCATAAGCGCGTAATGAAAATGATTTAAAAAAAAAAAAGCGACCGAAAGCTCAAAAAAGTAGTAGAAAAATAAAGAAGGTGTATCAAACTTGCCTCGTACGATCTTGGTCAAAGAATACGGGGGGGCATGCGAAAGTTTAAACGCGACATTTTCTAATAAAAACAAGGAGCTTGGGAGAGAAATTAGCCGGTGTCGCGATCCAGCATATAATCGTGTTGAGAAATAAATTGCACATGCGCGTGAATTATTTACAGTTAGGAGCAGGAATCAATGATTATAATCATTGGTCGAAATAGAATAATAATGAGAGAGATAGCTTCTCGCCTCTTATCATCCCTGCGTGCCTCGCTACATGCTCGGTAAATTCGATGAAAAGAATTAACTAAAAAAAAACTCGTGAAAACGCGAGAACAAGTTCAATTATCTCTTCGCCTCGAGTATTTCGAAGGTGTTGAGCTAAACATATTTTTCATATTGTCCTTCCAATCGGACAATTTTATTTCCTCACCGCTCGACAAAATTTTGTCGTTCCAAATGAAACTTTTAACGTTTATACCGGAAATACTAAAATTTTCGGTATTTCCGGTAATATTACTCGCGCTATGAGTCTGATAACCCGTGTCCTGACCCGAATGTGCGTAGCTCTTTTGTCCAACGCATGAATTTTCTAATATCGTTTTATCTCGTAGATAACTCTCGTAAGATTTAATTCGGCATCGATCGCTCGTTATTTTCAATATTTGGAAATTTTCTTTTCCCCCGTAAGATGAAACGTACGACGAAATATTTTCTTCCTTCTTGGATGGAGTCCCTTCGCGCGACAACATTTCCGCGGTCTCGTTGTATACCTCGATTCCTTTATTTTCGTCTACCGATCGCCTGACGGATCGATTCGTCCATCCGCCCGCTTTTAATATTCCACTCTCGGCTTGATCGATTCTTGATAAGATCATCGATGCGTCTGAAAACGTAAATTCAAATAAATCGCGTTTCGAATTAGTAATCCGAGAGGTATAACGATCGGTACGGCATAGCATCATACCCGACGTATCAAACTCGAGGTCTTCCATTCTTTTCAATCCATCATCCTCTCGTCGCAAAGATTCATCTATACTCATCTCTGTGGTGAAATCGAGACGAGCGGCCAATTGGCAACGAGAACGAGACATATCGCTGCTTCGGATCGGTGACATATCCGGTGGCGATACATTTCCCGCGTACGGCGTTCCGTGTCTTCGATGCATACCCAACGAATGTCCCTTGAACAAGACGAAAAATAATGAGATATATTGAATGAGCAGCTGCCGATATAACCGATGTATAGTTAATTCGTGAAAAAAAAAAGTTTTACGATCGTAAATCAGTCGCCTTACCCCGAGAGGAGTTCCATGAATGAGCATACCGCTCTGTGGAGGACTAGATTGTAACACGGATCTGTCTAATTCCGATCGTGAGAAAGAAGACGAACTCTTTCCCATCTCCGACTCCTCCTCTTCTTCTTCTTCTTCCTCCTCCTCCTCCTCCTCCTCCTCCTCCTCCTCGGTGCAATCGTGGTTGAAGAATAATTTACGTCTTAACGAACTATTGCTCGAATTTGCATCTTCATTGTCAATGTTTTGATCCTGTCAAATCCGGAGTCATTCTCATTAAAGCGATACAACCATGTACAACCATTATAAATATTATTATTATCGTAGCCTCCTTCTCAAGAAAAATTTCAACGCACACTTTCACTGTTTTTGTTTACCTGATTAAAAGTCAAATATGGTCTCAAGGCTTCTTCTACTTCTTTTGGTAAAATAGGGGGAAGAGTTAGTACAGTTTGACTCCAGCCTGTTTGACAATTAATCGCTATCATTGTAACATGTATTTTTCAATAAGATCCACAAAGAAAAAATTGAGTTGGTTGCAAAAAGTTTAGCGACACACAGAGTTTCATAGCTTTCCAAATGATTTTGCAGAAGTAACAATTTTGCCGTTGAGTCTTGGGAAAATTATCGAATGAAAAAACACATTGAAATAAACAAAATTGAATAGTAATCCTAATTAGATGCACACAGATATTGTTTGTTCGCCGTCTTACAATCTTTCTTATTCCTGCGAATATCTCTGGTAGAGTTCAAATCTTCGAGCGGTCGACCAGGGGTTGACATATTAGCCTCGTCAACTTTTTTCTTTTTGTCATCGCTCCAGGGACTGGGGATTATTTGATTGTTGGTGAAAAATTTATTGATCGCCGCCTGAGCGACCACTTCGATATCTGGATCGGTTGAGTGCATTTGCTGTACCGGAAATTCTTCTATTTTTGCCGGATGAATGAGCGCCAGCTCATCTACGCTCCAAGCAAAAGCTGGAGAATCAGAGCGGGTAGTCGGAGAAACCTACAATGACAAAATAATTTAAAACCAACGCTTTTTGATGCTTAAACTCTACCGTCATTGGCAGCAATAACCGCTTTGTAAGCGTATTTCAAACAAACTTGATCTTGAATTATCTTGAATGCAAAAAAACAACGATACGAAATCGCTTCAAGCCGAGATGCTTCTGACTCTTTTGGAACCTCGATTTCGAAGTGAAAAAAGCCCGCTCGTTTAACTAGACGTACTCTTGAAACAATTGCACAATATGCGATTTTCCAATATGATCACAGAAACAAAGATAACGCTATTTGAGTAAAATTTCAATACAAGTTTTATGGAGGAACCTTGGTAAAAACGGTGGGACTGATAACGGAAAGATGGAGACGATTCGTCAAATCAGCATCAAAGGGATTTCGCGCGATGAACTTGGTCAGACCTGATGGTGGTGTGATGTGAGCCGGTAACATATTAAAACCTGCGATACTGCTCGAAAATCCATTGTGTCGATGTTTCCTCTCATTTTGCTTCACCGGTGTACTCGGTGAATTTTTCTGACAGTCCGTTGTTTCTTGCATATATGCATTTTTATTGCCCGGACTGTCATACATGACACTACTCTTCTTCTTCAAGCCTCTGGCCTTCAATTTTATTTTCTTCACACCAGATATTTATTTCCAGCACAAAGATTGTTCTCCAAACATGTACGTTTAAAAATTTGTTTGAGCAAGAGTTTTTTTTTTTTTTTCAACACAAGCAATCACTATTAGCACGATTAGCACGTCCAAGAATTAATTAAGGATCGTTGGAGACGGCGCTGTTGAATTTATAACTATACGACTATACTCGACCACTCGAGACGCCGCCGCTCTCCTCACCACACCACTCGCCACCACTGCTCACCACCACTACTGCAACGACTGTTGTCATTTGTCTGATTTAGTCACAAATACCGAATAACCGGCATCAGCCTGCAGTAAGGCCCGCTACACACGGTCAATAATATTGCACAATAAGTTTGTATGGTGCGTAGTACGCCATAAATTTAAGATAGCTCAAACTTCTGTTCAATAATTGCGCAATGTTTCAATACTACATCTACACGTTCAATAATATTGTGCAATCACCTATATTGCGCAATATTATTGACCGTGTGTAGCAGGCCTAATAACAGAGTCAGTTGTTCATGAATCCAAGTTAGCCGAGCCGACCAAGCCACATTTCGAATTTCTTTCAAATCTCATCGTCGTCGCTACACACGCCGACCCCCTCTGCGACCAATTCGGAAACCTCTGTGAACTTGGCTAATTCATTTTGGGTTTCTGAGTGGTTTCTGACTTTTTTGGGTACAATCGGTACAATTATAGGGTATATATTCGACTTGGATACTGACAACGTTAATAGCGCTAAATATTTTGCGTTCGACTTATTGGCGTTGCAAAAAACGCTACAATCGTTTAGATGGGTGCGTTTAGAATTGTGTTCTCCCTTCCGACGACGTTCAAGTGGCTGAACGCATCCACAGAGAGAATCGTCTGTTGTCTCTGTTATCGTACTACTGCTTGTTTCGCTGTCGTCACTTTTCGACGAATCCAGTATTATTTCTTCGTCGAGTAATTGAAAACAGAACAAGATCACTTGTTGGTTCCGCCATTTTGTAATTGCACCAAATCGAACATGACGTGAACGCAACCGGCGTCACCGCGTTCACTTCAAATCGAACACGTTTTATGCCCGTTTTCTCCAACGTTTAATCTGAGTTTAAACTCGGTTCATCCTATCTCGAAACTATATGAAAAAAATTGAACTGAGTTTGAACCGCGTCGGAGAAAACGGCCATAAAGCTGTAGTAATTCTGGTCGTTGTTGTTTATGTGTTGCTGCGTCGACGACTTTTGTGTTGGTTCATTCGGCTCTGCTACATTATTTTATTATTGTTGTCCGCTGGGCTGTTGATTGTTGGCTTTCGACGGCTGCTGTGTATCGTGCTGTGTATGGTTAAATTAGGATTTTGGTACGGATGTTGGTAATGTAGGATACCGCGCCCACAGCTGTGGTATGAAAAGAATGGTTTAAGATTCCGTTTCGTGGCGTTTCGTCTCGGGTACAGTGGCAGACTCATCAGTGGGGCTCTTCTGTGCCTAACTGTACCCGAGACGAAACGCAATCCTAAACCATTCTTTTTATATACCACAGCTGTGGGCGCGGATCCTACATTACCAACATCCGCCGTCGAAAGCCAACAATCACAACAGCCCAGCGGGCAACAACAATAATAATAACGTAACAGAGCCGAATCAACCAACACAAGTCGTCGACGCAGCAACACATAAACAACAACGGCCAAAATTATTACATTGGTGACCCCGACGACGTGATGTATATTTGATGAGAGCCTGTCGAAGCATATACGAGAAAGTTGTGCCTCGTAGCGGTTGTTGCGCGAACTAACTGGAATGTCACAAAGCTATTAACGCTGTCGTCAGCGTCCAAGTTGAATATCGAATGTACCCATATAATCATTATTAATCGAGCTCTTTTTTGTCGATGTGTTTGTTGGAACAAAATCGAAATATTATTTGATAAAAAATTTAAAAACACAAGTATGTGTGGAAAATTAGACTGTATATTGGCGGATCAGCGAGGTCAACTGTGACGAATATGCGTAATTTGTCACCAGAGTGGGCTGATTTCTGCGCTAGGAACCGCGAATTTGCGAATTTCGTACTTTATTAGCATTTTATACTGATTTGATAGTTTGATCATTGAAATATTAATAAATGAGAGGAACGTGACGGACTTGGGTGACTAATGTATATAAGTATACCATAAACAATAACCGCTAATAATCGATAAGAAATATGAACGTATTGCGACTAACTCATTCTTATATAATTTACATTATAATAAACGTTGAAATGTATCGAAATAAGGCTTTCTTTGATTTCTTATATAAATAGTTTTAAATATCCTCTAATATACGATACTTTTACCCACTTTCATCTTATAAATATTAGGCTAGGACATATCCTTCGTCACTTTTATGTAAGGACCTAGAATAATAATAAGGGCATTGTGTGGTTGTGATGCGAGCGTGTGAAACCGAAGCGTGAGTCGTCGCGAGACCTCAGAATTGAATGAGTGGGAGGATGAAAAACAGCGTGATTGGTCCGCGCATGAGCGGAGCGTACGGAGTCTGCGCGTGAGAATTAAAAGATTTGTGAGACTAAGGGTGGGTTGTTCCAACTTCTAGGTAACTTATCTGGCGAGTAAAAGCATTGATTTGTAGACCTTTAACTGTCAGATAGGCTTACCTAGAAGTTGGAACAACCCGCCCTAAAAGTCGAACGGAATAGAATTAGGGAGAATTGTTCTCTCAGCCGAAGAGTTAAGATCCATCTTTTGGTCAATATTTTCATCAAAAATTAAATCTTTGTCTTGAGTTTTTGGAGAGAAATTGTGCAAGGCGAGTTTCAATTCCTTATCAATCGAAACCCACCCAAAACTAAGTCATTCGAAATAATAGTTAATTCCCGCTCGGAGCGTTACAACTGTGTTTGTTTGGCAGTTTGGCATATGTTTCGTGACGTAAGAACACACACACGACACGACAAAAACTGTTCGGTCGGTCGGTGGCACGGTCTTGTTCTTCTTCTTGTTCTTCTTCTTCTTCTTCTTCTTTTTCTTCTTCTTCTTCTTCTTTCTTCTTCTATAGGGTTATTGAATTTAATATGCCTATAACTTATTTTTTCTTCTTAATGCGAGTATTATTTTATTATTTTTCTTTAACAAACTTATTTCAGTACAGTTCTTTTGTTTTCTTCACAGCTATCACACTCTCGTTCACAGCCACAGCTCTAGCTGCCTATCTCTTCTGCCAACCTTCTCGTTTTTTGTTTATCAGTTAGCTACCCCTTTCTTGACCGACGCGCCGCCCCGCGGCTGCTTGAGACCCGGGATCGCTTTTTTTTTTTTATTTATTTATTTTTAAGGGCTTTGAGCAACAGATGTCGCCCATGCTGCCCTGCCGAGAAAGTTGAGTCAAATATCGGAGTTTTCCTAGGGGCATAGCTCGGCCCAGAGGCTTACAAAAGACGCCGCTAGGTCGCGTATCATACCTTCTCCTATTCCCCGGATATTTGTCTCCATCCCCTCGGCTGATATTTACACTGTGTACATTTTAGATTTTGGTTTTACATATATGTACATATATATACTCTTTGTTAGTTGATAGGGTACGGAATTATGGTAGTACAGTGTCCTCTCCTATTTTTTTTTTTTTTTTTTTTGGGATCTAAATGTTAACATCTATTCTATTAATAAATTTAGCTAGTGCTTTCATTACTATAACCTTTTGTTTTGCTTTAAACAGTGCCTCTATCGTATATGGGCCATGGATTCCTGCTTTCCTCAAGCTAGAGATCAGTTCGGTTCTTTCCTGCGCAAAGTGGTCGCACTTCCAAAAAATATGGTCAGGGGTATCACATTCGATATCACAGATACATTTGTCGTTTGCCACTATGTTAAATCTCTTAAGGCTATAATTGAGTGAGTTATGGTTAGATCTTATGCGGTTTAAGGATACGATCGCTTTTCGATTTATTTTTACCTTTTCGTACCACGGTACCGCGTCATATTCGAAATATGATTGAAAAAAATGGGTTCCCTTGTTTTGGCTAGACCTTCGGTACCACCTGATTTGGGCCTGTTTGAGCGAGCATCTGAACCTTTGAGTGAAGTCTGTGTAAGGTGTTAAGAGTTGTGTGTCCACTCCTTCTTTTATTGCCGATTTAGCTCCAGCGTCCACTATTTCGTTTGGTGTTATTTCCACGTGGGCTGGTACCCAATAGAACCTAATGTTTAGCTTCTTTTGTGCTAGTTCCCATGTTAATTCTTTTATTCGTAGAACTAAATATGATGTTTTGCTATTTGGCTGTTTGTTTTTACAGGCCTTTAGGACACTGAGGGAGTCCGAGAAGATGCAAGCCTCTTGAATATTTAACTCTTGGATCATTCTTACTGCTTCAAGTATAGCCATTGCCTCCGTGGAGAATACTGACGTATTCTTGTGTACTCTATGTCGGGTCAGTACCTTTTCTTTTGTCCGATATACCGCAAAACCTACGAATGGCGCATGTTTCATAACCGATCCGTCCGTGAAAAAGGTTTCGGTGTTCTCGAGATGGTCCCCAAATTTACAGAGGAATTCAGCGTGCGGTACCGAAAAACCCTGTATCTCCATACTTTCTTTAAACGAGATATTTGGACAAAATCCAATAGATTGTAATTTGGAACAGCAGAAACTCGGTCCGTCAAATGTAGCTATCACATGTTTGATTGTTTCAATTTCGTTGTAACATCTTACTAGCAACGGTTTTTCCATATTAGTTACCCATAGTGGGTCATCGAAGCGCAACGCTAATTCTTCGAGGGTGTTAGGCAGCGGGTGTCTGCTGTCCGCTATCACTTTTACTAAGTATTTGTCGCAAAGGAATTTCTTCCGTATTGAGATCGGGGGTTCGCGTGATTCCGCCAATAAAATATTGGTCGGCGTCGAAGCCCTGTATCCCAGCGCTAGTCTTATCGCTTTGAATTGTACTCTATCTAGTTTTAATTTCTGTTTATCATTTTCCGTATTTGCAATAAACCCTGCGTATTCTATACGAGATCTAATTAGCCCCTTGTATATATTCATCAAGGTAGTTGGGTCAGCCCCCCACCACGTATGACGAAGGCAATTCATTATGTTAAGGCCATTTTGGTATGCCTTAATGACGTTGTTAATATGTGGGTCCCAATTCAAGTTTTCCTGGAGGGTAACCCCGAGGAACTTAGTTGCGTCTACTGCCTCTATTCTTGTCTTATTAATTCTTATACTTAGTGTTCTTCTAATGTAATTTTTATTCTTCTTTTTAAAAATCATAAGTTTGCATTTCGAAGCTCCTAATTCAAGCCCGTTCTCACTCAGACCCTGATTTAGTTTTTCAACATTATGTTGAACTTGTCATAATCCCTGAGCAATTGGACCCTCGTTTGTATATATGACTATATCGTCAGCAAACTGTAATATTTTGCAGTTCCCTGATATTTTTTCCTCCAATTGTGCTGTGTATAGTGAGTATAGGATGGGGCTCAGGGCACTGCCCTGGGGTAATCCTTTATACGTTGTACTCGCGATGGTTGAATCGCCTATAAGAAAGTTAAGCTTTCTCTCTGATGTTATGTTATAAATGAAATGTGTAAGGTTTGCTGGGAATTTGGCATCTTTCAATTTTTGGGCAAGTAACTCGGGTATGACATTGTCGTATGCTCCTTTTATGTCCAAGAATGCACTAATAATATGATTATCTCTACTGAATTCTTTTTGTATATCTGAATATAGAACTGCTAGGTTATCTATGCAGGACTTCTGTCTTCTAAATCCGTATTGGGTTTTTGCAAGTATACCTTCTCGTTCTAACCACCAGTTTACCCTGCTATTTATCATTTTCTCTAGGATTTTTGATATACACGGGGGCAACGAAATAGGCATTTTTTGGTATTCTGTTTGAAATGTTTTATTATATTGTAATCTATTCCATCTGTACCCGGAGCTGATCCAGTCCTAACCGAATTATAATAGCTGCCTCCAGCTCTCCCATATCATACGGTCTGTCAAGGGGTTCCCCCTGCCTGTTACCCGATAGGTCTGGTTTTCATACTTTCACCCGTGGTGGGCATAAAGTCTCAATATTCATTTTAAGGGCTTTTTCTTTTTCTGTGCTAGTTGTTCGGTGTGCATTGTTTTGTGCCCATTTGTTCTTAAAGCATTTTACTTTATTCCAAATATACTTTGGGCTTGTAAATCTATTTAGACTTTCACAAAATTCTATGAAATTATTTTTTTTCCTCTTTTGAACGTATATTCAGCCTTTCCTTTCATTTTTTTTTATATTCCATAAAATCTTCTCTTTTATTTATCCTTTTGAAGGTTGCTAGAGCTTGCTTCCTATTTTTCGCTGCCTCCTCACATATATGATTCCACCAAGGGCTTACTGGACCCGCACTTCTTTGTTTTATTTTTGGACACGCTTGTTTTTTAACCCTCCCCGCCATGGGGTCATAAATGTTTTCATGGATCATGTTTATTAGCCGCGTATACCTTTCTTCTGCCGAAATCTGGGGGTTGTTCACGATCTCGTCCTGTTCTATCATGTTTTCTAGCTTATTCGAGAAACCATCCCACGAAATTTTGGACGCCGGGTAGATTCTTTCCCTGCACCTGAGCATTCAGTCAGCTTTGGGCCCATTTCAAGTGTGATTTCTATCGGTAAATGATCACTCCCCCAGCCGTCTTCTAAAACTTGCCAGGTGTTAACGAGAGCCAGAGCGCCATCCATCACAGTCAAGTCTAAACTCGACTGAGTGCCAAACGTTGGAGAGAGATACATTGAATAACCTTCATTTGCTAATGTCATGTCTAATTCTTTTAAACATTCTTTAATCGAATTCCCTGCATTGCAGGTCCGCGTCCCACCCCACCAGGGGTGGTGCGCGTTGAAGTCACCGGTGACCAAGAATTTTTGATAACGGATGCATGACTCGAAAAATTGTTTTCATTCTCTTTTTTCTACTCTAAGGTCCGGAGGTTTATAGCAGGACATCATTAATATATTCCCGATTTCTGTTTCGATAATTATTGCTACGTATTCAATTTTACCCAAATTTTTGACCACCGTATATTCAATGTCTTTCCGTATTGCTATATAGCTACTCCTCCACCACCCATGGCTCTTCTATCACTCCTTACGAAATCAAAATCCTTTAAGTACACCGTGTCTTTCTCTTTTAACCATGTCTCTGATAATAATAATAAATCATAATCTACTGCTCTTTTATTGAGCTCTAGAATTTTACCTTTAATGCTACGGCAGTTCCATTGTAATATCTTAATTCTTTTTTTGTTGAGTTGTATGTTTCTTTTAGAGTTCGCCATTGATAAACTTATGTATTTTGAGGACACTGCATACCTTTACTAGCATTTCTATCGTTTCTTCTGTTCTCCTTGTTGTTGGAATGTAGGTCCGCTGCCTTGAAGAGTCTCATTAGGAATGAGCCCTTGTTGTCGTCTGCTGTTATTCGTTTGACCAGTTCGTATATTAAGATGTTTAGTTATTCCGTAGTTGGTATGTTCGATGCTGATTCCTCTGCTGTTTCTAGGTCCTTGATGATTCTCGAGATTTCTTCGGAAGTCAAGTATCCCTCTCTGTCATGGTCTCTCTTGTGTTTTGGTCTGAAGGTGGTCATTGCGTTGCCGAGTGCTGGTCGTCCTTCTATATCCCCATACATGTATGTACCTCATCCTGTCTTGTTCTCGGTTTGCGATTGGTTTCAGTATAGGAAAATCTCTCAGGTCTGTGGCATCAAAGTTGTTCCTCGCCTCCATAGTGTTCGACAGAACACAGCGCTTTTTTAATTCCTCGAATGAGACATTATCGTATCCCATAATTTTGTTTATTTGTTTATGTTGCGTATAGATCGGACAATTTTGGTCTGTGCTCTTGTGATTTTGATTGCAGTTTACGCACTTTGTTGCTGCTTGGCATGTTATATCGTTTTCATGTTGTTTGTCTCCGCAGTTTTCACATTCCGGGGTATTTTTGCAAAATTTTTTGATGTGACCAATTTTGAAGCAGTTGAGACAAAACTTTCTCTGTTGATGTACGGCTTTATATCAAATATGTATCTCCACATGATTAGGTTTTTTGGGAGAATACGGTTTCTAAGGGTTACACTTACGGTTTTTCCGTATTTACGAATTCAGTTTTGCCATTTTCTATTATCCGGTGTGTGAATCTGTACACGTCCACTGCAGTCAGCTCGCGATTCTCTCTATTAATTGTCTCTATGATCTCTTCATTGCTGACATCTCCAGGGATTCCTGTGATGACGCCCTTGCGGTACATTCTAAACCAAGGAATAGACGCCGAGAGTTTTTCGCTAGCTAATTGGGTATTCTTGATACTAGAATTCGCTTCTGCGAATTTTTTAAACATGACAGAGAACTTATTTCCTCTGATTCGGGTGACCGTATCGTAATTAATCTGCGCCTTGTATAGTATCCTAGCTATGGCGCCTAGGGATTTGTGCTCTTTTTCTGTGCTCTGTAGCATAACTTCGAATGGACCTAGGTCGCTGCTCAAATAGTTTTGCTTTGTTACTTCGGTTTGACTTACATTATAGGGCGGATTTGCTTACTGCTCTTGGAGTATTTCCGTGTTCCTCTTGGACATCAACCTGTTTTCCGTTCCGCGTAGATGAGTCGTCGTTTTTTTTTGATTTTTTCCCCGAGTTGATTTTTTCTTGGTTATACCCACTACTTTCGGAATGTAGATTTTTTAAGGACCTTCGTATAATGGTTTCATCCCCTTCTTCATTTAGTCCTCTCTTGGCTTTCCTTTGTTCTTCGATGTCCATTTCTGAATTCGATTTCTCTTTTCGGTCATCCGGTGGATTTTGGTCATTATATTTGTGTCCTTTCGGTTTTGTCATGGCGTCGCTGGTGGCCCGGCCACGCCGGATTGCCCCCACAAAGAACCCCTCGTAGTTTCGAAGTGAGGGACCTTTTATCATATAAAGAATGCGGGTTCTGTTTCTTTCTTGGTGGAATTTTGAGTGTATTTGTTCAGCACGAGTTTATATCGGTTTATATCTACTCAGAAAGTTCTTTTTACATGGATGAAAGAACGAACGAACGTAAAACACGTCTCTTTCTGTCACAACCGACCTCCACGAACCCCCGGGATCGCTACACTTCTGTAGCGACTCAGTGTGCCTGGCGTCCGTGGGGACGTTCAGGTCAGAGTCTAACACAAATCGTGTACCGTCGCGAGGAGTTTCCGTGTAATTAAGGAATGGTTAGGTCGGTAGAGAAGATCCCTACGCAGTGCGTAGCGGTCGAAAAGAATGGGATCGTTGCGTTTCGTGTCCGGTACGGTCACAGACTCATCAGTAGGGCTGAGTGACTCGTATTGTGCCCTAGACGCGCTGAGGATGTTGAGGCGTAGAGCGATGTGTATTATATTGAAACGCAGACCTAACCTTCTGCTTACGAGAAACTGTTCGACGGATTTAGCCGCGTAGTGGCGGTGATGAGAAGCTTCGGGAGCCCACACACTTCTTCGTATGGTAGGGCCCTCTATATGGTCCGGGGCTATCCTACCTGGCCACCAGTAAAAACATTTCGGCCAACGCTCGGTCGGTGGTGTAGGGATGGTGCAAGTAGACTACCGCGCCACTAGTGATGAAAAGTGAAAGCTTTTGGGGGGGGGGGGGGGGGTCTTTTATCATTATTGTATTATTATATATATATATTACATTATTATGATTATATTTCCATCAAAGTATAGAAAGTGCTACCCCCAAAAACTTATAATTTATGACATTAGAGGCGCCTCGAGTACTTTCGACCTGCCGCCTTCTATCGAATCTGCACCATCCCTGTAGTAAGGTACGCCGCTGCTGTTATTATACTACCGATACTACCTATACGACTACTGCTGCTGACTGGCTGGACTACGGCGATGGGTGACGCATGCGTAAACATAGCATTAACGAGAGAGAGAGAGAGTGAGGAAGAAAATTGGAATTAGATTAACGGAATCCTCGAAAGTGGAAGTTAAGATCGTAGAGTGCATCTCGCCGGTCTGTTCCTGTTCCGTAGTGCGTGTTTGAGTGCGAGTTCCGACAAAAGCTTGGGAAAACGTGGCAAGCAGATTGGAGAAAAAAAAAACATTAAAAACAAAAGACTCGAAGGGAGGAAATAAAAAAATTAATTAAAAGGTTGTGAATAAACAACCGTGCGTTTTTTCTCGGGTGCCAGCGTTCAAAAATAAAAAGAGTCCTGTTCGAGAAAAGCACGTCGTTGGACAGAGGGAAGAAGTAAGGGGAAAAGAAATTAACGAAAGAAAGAAAACGAAATACTGCCGCCCGCCATCGCATCATCGACGCAGTACCGTACCACAGTTGGGCCGTTTCGTCGTCGTTGCTTTTTCCCCCCATCGCTACCATCGCCGCCATTGTATCTCCGTAAATGCGCGCGCGCGTGCGTATGCATGTATGCGCTGCGGTGTGTCCGTGCGTATGAGTGGATTCTTCTTCGCTGTCGTCGGGGCGGCAGTGTGTCAGTGTAGTGTTCGTACGTGTGAGTGTAGGTCTCGTTGGTAAACGAGACTCTCGATTGAAACGTCGATTTCGCGGTGTGCGCTAAGGAGAACGAGAGTGAAGACGAAAAGTTTTCCGTGGACACATTGAAGCCCGGAGGATGGCGAAGCCCGAGCAGGTTTTGGTTATCGAGCCACAGAACGAGCTGCGGTTCAGGGGTACGCGACATAATCATTTTTTTCATTCCTCAACCACTCGTCGTTCGTCCATCAATGAATATAAAAAAAAAAAATTTTTATAATCTTCCAAGTGTCCGCGAGTAGTACCGCGCAGAGATATCAAACGGCGGATAGCCGATAATATGAGAAGGGGGCAAAATGTAATTTTGGACCCGCGTGCAAAACGATCGACGCGTTGAGAGCCCGAATAACACATCGTTTTTTCTTCAATTCCTTTTCTCATTTTCATTGTGAATCCCGATCGACCGTGACATGGCGAATAACCGGGCAACATGTACTAATTCTTGACGCATGGGTATATATACTACGAAACGAATCAAAAAATCGTACATATTTTTTCCTTTAACGAGGCAATGGTATTTTACATTCTTTCCTTGTTTCTTCTCGCCTTGTCGTCGAAGATGACGTAAGGATCGCGCGCGCCTGTGTGAGAACGAGTGGCAAATTTTTTTCCATTTATTCTATTTTTTTCCTCATTTTTAATTAGTCCATATTTTTATTGTAAAAGTTGACGATTTTCAAGAGTCTTTGGATCATTAGATGCGTACCTAATCTATCAACCATTCTGCGTCAATGCTGTCAAATCTTAACGTTCGTGGATGATACATGTATATGCGCATGTATATGCACGTAAATAAAATATGTATGTAGGTCCCATTTCTCGATCATCTCTTATATCTCTTCGATTCCAGAGATTTTCTGGGCCAGTTCAATATTGCAACTGACATTTTTTCGCTCGCTCCGTAATTGCTTTTGTGCTTATTCATTTCCCTTTCTCCGTCTTCCTATGTTTTCCTCCCTCCTCTTCCTTTAACCGAACGTTCGTTTTTTATTTCCTTGACTCTGGCATAAAGAACAACTGGCTAATTATGCGAGAATTCGTTTTTTGCGTATTTCGACCTATTTTAGATTCAACGTTTGAAACGTGGCTGGTATTTCGGACGCCATTTTTTCAGCCGGTCAACATTTTTTTTCCGTTCGGTGTTTTGAATTTCGTCCAATATTTTTATACGTACCATTTTTTGCTAGTTGCATATATATTTTTTTTCTTTCCAAGTCTCAATTTTTTATAATTTGTCATTTTTTGACGCGAATATAAAATGTCAAAAGTGGGTTTGGATCACTGAACTCTTCTGCACTGAAAGTATATACACTTTTCTCGTTTACACCTTACCGCGAATCTTTAATTGTACAAACACACGCAGATTCTATAAGCGCTCATTTTCTTGTGTATTTTCTTTGGTATTTTCATGATCAGCATCACGTTTGTTGATGCTGAAATTTAACGGACGGATACAATTTTTTTTTTGCTGTACACAAACGTTCTATTACGTTGAATATAAATACACATACACTCCATTGAGTGGTTTTATAAATATAGCAAACGTATTTTTAATGCTCCCCGATGCAGACAGAATCATGGGAGTTCCAAAAGCATTTGTTTTGGCTTTGCAATATCACATTTAAAACTATTAATAAACCAGCTTTCGATATTTTTCTATTGGCTCAGACGAGCACAACAATTTTGGAGTTTTTCGTTGCTTCTTCCAACTGATCAATATACCTCTGGCATCTTTTCAATCTATGTACAAATTTTGAGAATGTTGATTTTTTTTTCAACAAAAAAGTTTGAAAAACCTTTTCCTTTCACGTATTGTACTTTCTTCATTGACTAATCGGCTTAATAAATAACGAGTCGAGCTAATGTTTAAATTGATTCCTGTTAAAATATTCACACTCTTGTTAAGCCATTTAATAAATTTTTATTTTCATTTCAGGTCCTTTCACAGGTGCTCCTGTTACATCTTTCATTAACCTTACAAATCCTTCGATTAACAGAGTCTATTTCAAAATAAAGACAACTGCCCCAAAGAGGTATTGTGTCAGGCCCAATAGCGGCGTGCTCAAGCCAAAACAATCGACTCAAATAGCAGGTAAGAAGTTGAAATTTCATGCGCTACACTCGTATGAGTTGAAAGAGTGGATGAATTTTTATAGTTTGTTCGACATTGTAGAAATAATGTTGTTACGTTGGGGGTGGAATAAATAATTGAACCAACTTTCAAAAAGTATGGGGCGGTTTATTTCATAATAGAATATAATATTATGTGTATTGCTCGAGGTCGTACGTCTTCTATGTCTTTTATCTTGTTTATTACAAAGGACGATTGTTCTCAGCGAACATAAAATCTTCATTCTAATAATGAGACAAATACATAGATACATGCAAAAGGGAGAAACCGTAACGATATTTTTTTCAAATCACCATTTTTGTCATATTCAATTGTGGCTATGCGCTTAATGCCAAATATAGAATAGAATTTTTTTAAGATCATTTTTCTGTATTACAGATTTATTCTTCAATGATTTCTTCATTATCGAATATCCTATTCGAAAGTTTAATCCAAACTCAGAAAATTCGCTTGAGTTTATAGCAGAATTTTAATCGATTGATCGAAATCTTATTCGTAAAGTTGAAAAAAGAAAATATTCGAAAAATGTAATTGTACTTGATTTTAGCAAAGCAATAGATTTTTCGATCACAAAATCTATGCATTGAATTTTTTATTTTTCCTTTCTATTGATTTTCAGTATGCTTGCAACCGTACGAGTTTGATCCGGCGGAAAAGAACAAACACAAATTCATGGTTCAAACAGTTATAGCACCAGAGGGTGACGATTCTGATAATTTCAACAATGTGGTAAGGAATGCAGCGATGAATAAAATCGGGAAAATTCGAAAAAAGATATCAATATTTCCGTGTGGCCCGGACGCGCGTGATTGTCCGGGTCAATTTACAGATTTCGTTGCATCTTTCCTTTTGTCAGAGCAAACGAGTAGACACAACGCAGCAGCATCTTGCCTTTACCTTTTGAAAACTTTATTTTAATACTCGACATCACTATGCTGCCACAGCGTTTTTGAATACGGAAAATTTTTTTATTTTTTCAATGCTTGGCGTCGAGTCGTTACAGCGTCTTTCGATATTTCATCGATAGGCGCGCGCGTTCGTGATCTTTCGGCGTTCGAACCTTTCTTTACAGATGTAACATGACTTGAACTTTTATCAGTTGGTTACAATTTCCTTCTTACTAGGAATCCCAATTACTTGCATTCAAACATTGGGCTTTAATTGAGTTTTTTGTTGTTGTTGAAAAGTTTGCTCACCATGTTGATAAAAATGAACGAGAAAAAAAAAATTGAAATCCGTTGATTTTTTTTTCGTATTTCCTTGCAGTGGAAGGATACGAATCCAAGTGAAATGATGGAGCATAAACTCAAATGCATTTTCGAAAATCCTGTGAGCAGTAATACTACGGCAAAACTGACAGCTGCACCGACACCTGCGAAAACCGATCCCGGGACTAATGGCAAAAATAAAGCGACCGGGGATAGCTCGAAGACAGCTTTCAAGGTAAGGCAAACAAAAATTCTCATATCAGAACAAACGTTGAAAAGAAAAAAAGAAATTATATATTTTTTTCTCGTTAACGAAAGGCTTTTGATGCAACATTGAAATAACTTCAGAAATATTGTTGACCCCGTGCGTTAATGCCTTTTTTTTTTCATTCAGGGAACCGACGATACGGAAGAGAAGTTGAAGAAAGCTGCACAAGAAGTTTATCAGTTGAGGGTAGAGGATAGCCAACTGAGGCAAGAGTATCTTCAACTCAAGGTGAGTCTCCATCGCGTCCGTCGCGTCTCGAGGTCTTTTTTTTTTTTTATTTTGTTTACTTTACAAGCGGAATTCTATTTATCTTGACGGGTCTCTGGAAAACTCGCTACTCGTAGTAGGGTTTGAATTGTTATGGAGTCTCGGAAGTTGGATCTCTCATTGAAACAAATGTTGAACATTTATTTATCAATATTATAATAATAATGGCGAGCTCATTTTATGAGCCGGTATGTTAGGCCATGAGTGTTGGAGAAATTTTGAGAAAAAGTAAGCAGTTACGACGAGGGAGACACAAATATCCGTTCAAAATCTTTGTTCGAGCATCACAATGCTAGAAGTTGGGCTTGAAAACCGTTCAAGGTTTGAAAAAATCTGGCTCTCATCCTTATTTACACATATTGGCAGTTTTCCGCGGTTCCTCATCATTAATTGACTTGTTCTAAAAATTGCACAGTGATGCACATCTTTTTTATACGTGGAATTATTCTGACGCACCTTGATCAATGATAAATCAATCCAACTCGAAAACTCTATTATTGGAAATGGAGTTTCCACTTAAAATTGGTCATTGTTTCGTTGGGGTCTTGCAGGAAGAGATGCTGAAATGGCGAACTGCCGCAATAGACAAGGGCGTAAACATGTCCTCGAGCACGCGTCTCACGTCGCCTAATCCCACTGATCGGAGCGGTACTCGTGTATTACCGATGACATCAACGAGCGTAGTACTGGCCGTTGTGATGGTCGTTGTTGGTTATCTTCTCGGAAAACTCATCTGAGCGATGAAATGTGAAAAATAACAGCAACAACAACAACAACAACAACAACAACAACAACAACAACAACAACTGGACGAAGAAGAGGCTGAAAACATCCCTCTTCCTCGACGCTTATGAATTCCCTTCAGCCACCCTTACTTTATTCCCCTCGTTCGTTATTTTGAGCCTTTTTGCCATGACGTTGAACTTGAAATTATAATTTCCAATTTGTGCGAAAATGGCTTCATTTCTTTTTTGATCGGTAATCACTTTCCTCTTAATTATCCTTACGTGTTCCGTATTTTCTTCTTCCTCTCGTTAATAATTGTGCATAATAAATAATGTTATTAACGTTTATGGTTCAGCGTGGTTACTTTTACACGGGAGAATAAAACCGGAACAAACATTGAGGGGGGGGGGGGGGGGGGGAGAAAAGAAAGAAAGATGTAGAAAATTTGAATATCTCAAAGAGGTCCACGCAGTTAAACAAGTATAATAATTAATATTACATTGGTTATACTTTATTGTATCTTTCGAAAGATGCTTGATAGAGCATTAACGGCACTCCTCCATTTTTTTTCGTCATTTTGGAAAATACCTGAATTTGAAAAAATGATCGTATTGTAGGAGAAACTAGAAGATGTTGATATGCACAACGGCGCAGTTTCAATTGAGTTGAAAAAAGGCACTTTCATTTTCGTTCGAGTCAAATTATAGTCATCGTATCGAATGAGAAAACGAAGAAGGAAAGTTGACAAACATAAACAAGCAAATTATTGCTTTTGATATTGGGCGAAGGAGGAGGGAGGAAGGGAATTCTTCGGGCAATGGGTTATGAACGTGAAAAGATGAGAGAATCGAAAAATCACACAAATACACGAATATAAACGTTTAGCGGAAGCGTAGACAAAACGAGATCAAGTTTTTACTGGTGCAAACGCATGAGAAACAAAATAATTCAAGTTGAAAAGTAATTATATATATATATTAATAACGTGTCTCGTGCAATGGAATGCTCGATGCTTTTCCTTTGCACAAAATGAGATCGCGAACTGTTCTCGGTGTAATTTTTAATTATTTATGTTATGAAAAAACAAAGTAAAAACCAAAATATGATTACACAAGACGCGCGTACGTGACTGCACATGCGGGACGGGCGCAAACACACACACACACACACACACACGCACACGCACACGCACACGCACACACACACACACACACACACACACACACACACACACACACACACACACACACACACACACACACACACACACACACACACACACACACACACACACACACACACACACACACACACACACACACACACACACACACACACACACACACACACACACACACACACACACACACACACACACACACACACACAGCAGCGAAAAAATATAAAATGAAAAAAGGCATTCCTTTGGAATAAAGTGGTCTCGGATGTCAAATTCGAAGAGCTATTGTGCCTTTGTATCTTTTGTCCGGAAGCCAGCTTTCATTTTTACGTCGAAAATATATTTGTGTGTGTGTGTGTGTGTGTGTGTGTGCGAGCGCGAGCATGGCGGGTACAAGCAGAGGCAACGTCAGCAACCTCTATAATAAATTTGGAATCGCAATGGGCAGAAAATATTTCATTTTTTGTCCAGTTATTGAAAAATGAAAAATAATGAACCGATGATTTTTTATTTATTTTTGAAGCCCTGGCGCATCCCAGTTGACGTTTTAAAGTGTTTTTTTTACCCTGTTATTTTCGAACGAATATCTTCCGTTCGATAAAGATAAAAATTGCAAAAATGCACGCGAGTTATAATTCGATGAAGAACCGTCCGAGGTCCGAGACACTTAATATCCGGTCCACACAAAAGTTTCAATACGAATGACGTATTACGGTATTATTTAAATTTTTATATGCATATCCCGCGTTGACTTCCGGTTTAGCATAATATTTGATGCATGGTTGCTGTTGCAATGTGTCTCGCGTTCTTGAGTTGTCGAAATAAACAATCGTTTCCGCGCTCATGAAATTTATTTATTCAAGAAAAAAGACGTGAACGTTCATTTAATTTACCACGAGATTGAGAGTCTTGTCTTCCCGGATTGTGGATTGTATCGTTCATCGGGATACGAATACCAAAAAGTAGTATCAATTCGTCCTTGGAATTGGATGCTTCGAGCGATCATTTATTTGGTCTATTCGTCCAAGCGGTCGACAATGTCGAGGTGGCAGGCAGGTGCTGCCGTCGTCGCCGTCACCGCTGCCGCGTTGTGCAATATTCCGCGTAAACCAACCTTCTGGAGTTGAGCACGGTGGGGCGATGTTGAACTTTGTATAAAGATCGAATATATTTCGCTATATATCCATATTAGGGTGGTCCTTATTTAAGATTGAACATTTTTTTCGAATCCCCCCCCCCCCCCCTGGTTAGATTCCAACTAACTAAAAAAGACACCATGAAAAAGCTGGGGTCAGTGAGATGATGGGAAATGGTGCTGGCAAGTCCGAATATATTAAAAAAAAAAGTATTTTATATTAAAGTGATGTTTTTCTGCAGAGGCCGGTATCCTATCATTTTATTTTAATCCTTCTTTCTATTATAATGTCTGCGTATTTTCCTATCATAGTCTCTGCAGCATTGAGTCCAATTATCATACTTCCTTGGAAAAGCCCACCCTATTTCGAATACCATGTCTCCTGGCACAGCGTCCAGCTAACACAGTATTCTTCCTGATATCTTTAAAGTTCTCTCGGCATAGCCCAAGCCACCTTAATTACAAATGATATCCTCAAATATTAATCTCCTTAAATAATTTTAATTCTTTAATAACTTTTGTACGAAATGCCGACATAGAACACTCGTTGGTTCAAGAATTGCATCTTATTGCAAATTGTTCATCAAAAATCTTTCGACATTGCGTTCCATTATCTTTTGACAAAACAAGTTTTCAAAACAATTATTTTATTCCGTGTCTCTCAACATAGCGTCTGACTGTCACGTTATATGAAATAATTCCTCGGATATAAAAATTCATATCGATACATCGATCTCTCTTCAATTGATGATGACAACAAAGTACATCGAGCTCCGTATTTAAACAGAGCAAATACATGCTTTTGAGGTTGCTTCCTGGTACGTCTATTTCATTATTCTCGACAAGCTGACATGAGCCTACGAAACAAAGTTATTTCGTTTCATTGGCGTTGAAAAAAGGCTATTATTGAGCAATGAAGCCCGGAAATAATGGACATATAAATTCAGTAATGGCGTGGATTAGCACTGTTTTTCCTTCAGGTCATGGAGAAAATATCAGAGGAAGTAATGATATAGAAATTTTAGAAAATATAATTTTCTCCACAATTAGAAAAACGATAAAAAATTTGTCTATTATCAAAATTCAGGAGTAAAGAATAAAAAGTCGTCTGATGATTAATTCCTGGACATGCGGGAAAATAATGCATCACAGTTAAAGACAATCAGTTGAAACAATTGGAGGTGGGCGCATGACGTGCTTGCTTCACAAAATTTGGCAATACACATAAAGAAGTTTCAATTTTCAACGACTATTATATGTTACATAAATACTTGAATGGTTGTTCTCAATGACGATTGACAAGAGTTTCCGAGAACACTTGGAGGGCTCGACGTGATTATTGTAGATAGAAAAAGAATAGCAGCCAAAAATAAAGTAAACACAAATTTGATTGCAGTAGAAACGATGACCGGGCTTGCCAGCACCCCTTCTCATCATCCCAGTGACCCCAGATTTTTCGTGGAATCTTTTTTAGTGATTTAGCATCAAACCAATGGAGGGAATTAAAAAAAAAAATTTCAACCCCGAATGAGGACAACTCTAATATATATGTTTGTATGCGTACACGATCGATATATGTGTCATCATAAATATCTGGTATATATGTAAATGATATCCATGTGAAGTGTCTTGTGGGTTCAGTGAGACGAGCCGAGCCCGTCGCGGATGCATAAATCATGAAATTACCACCCGAACAACACCGCGAATGCTCGAGGAAAGCCGTTTTTGGCTTAGCTCCGCCGCCTTGTTTAACACTATTAGATTTCATTGATTCTGCAGGCGGTCAAACGTGAAAAAACAGAAACGAAATCGACTAAGGAATATAGGAGAGAGAGAGAGAGAGAGAAATGGGGAGAAAGAAAATCATTTCGGTGTGTATGGAAAAACAGAGAGGAGAGAAGAAAAAAAACAACCATATTTAGCTTCGTGTGTGTATATGCATTCGTAATTATAAACTATACTGGCGTTGTGGCATTGATTGCGACATTAAAAACAAACAAACAAACAACAGTGAAGAGGAGTAAAAAAACCTTATTCCGCAACTGGCGTACAACCTGTTGAACCGTATCGATGAAAAAGGTTACCTCTTATCCGAATCCCTCTTCCCCCGGATAATATCCATATCAAAAGTTTTTCAGTCATCCTAATTTAGACATTCTACTATATTTTAATATTTTAATATACATGTATACGCATGT
The DNA here is from genome assembly GCF_019457755.1 of Venturia canescens. Taxonomy (NCBI): domain Eukaryota; kingdom Metazoa; phylum Arthropoda; class Insecta; order Hymenoptera; family Ichneumonidae; genus Venturia; species Venturia canescens. Next base: position 155,447 of record NC_057421.1, on the reverse strand, counting down.
CATAGATCGGGAACATATGCAGTTATCATAGGTCCAAGTGAAAGGCTATACATTCGCTGGTTTTAAATCGTGATCTCGAGCTTAGACTGATCGATTCGAATAAAACGAAACAATAGTTTGACGACGAGTGTCCAGTTTTGTTTTGATCGTTTGCACACTGTAAAAGTTTGAAGAAAATCATAATTATGTTGTCGAAAATTCGATATTCCAATAAAATTTTGTACGCTCCGTGTGACAATGACCCGTATAAAAAGCCCTCCCTCCCTGCCCCCCCCCCCCCCCCCCCCCCTCATGATGATGCCGCGCGGAGAGCTTATGAACGAAAAGAGCTAGGCTGATTTCGCGTTTTTGGTGAATAGATTGCACTAAAACATCTGACTGGTTCTCGTTTATTCATGAAAAAGCATGATCATCACCCGATGGGCCATTGGCGAGTTTGTCAATTTTTTTGTAATCATCGAGTTTCCGTTTAGTTTCAACTTGGTTGACGTTCGATCGGATCAAGACCAGGCTCGTTTGAGAGCCGATGAAATCATTCGATTTGAAATAAATCACATTCCCTTTCTCTCGATCGGACTTGATTTTATTTCCCGCGCAGTCGTGGAGCGCGTCATCTTATAAGCCAGTCATTGTGCAATTTTGTTCACAAACTTTTTCGGCGTGTGGTGAAAATCATTTAAACAGAAGAAAAAATTGAAACGCTTATAGCTCGCGGCGTCGTGTTACCGGCGTGTGACGTCCGGATAAGGGCAACATTGTGATCCGCGCGCACTTCCGCGAGGACACGAGCAAGTCTCATTATTTCGCGATCGTATTGAGCTTGGACAAGTTGAAAGTTATTAATACCCGATAATCATTGAATGAGCACCCTCCGTTGATGGAAATTAATTGGTTTATGGTCGAGGTGCATGCTCGTAGGCGGTAGTCGTCGCGAGCATCCGTTCATTCCTCCAACTCCCATCATACTATACCTCCTCGTTCGGTCGTTCGGTTATTGTCCTCCTTCACGGCCGACAATATGTACGAATTCGTATGGTGAATCCAGTCCTATCATAAGAGTTCAGTGTATAATAAGCGCATACAAGTTTTTGTGCGCTCGTTTGATCTCGTTTCAGTGCCAACTTTGCGAACACCGCGATCGAAATAATAAATAACGCAAAACCTATGTGTGCACGTGTATGCACGATCAATTGAAAAAAAAAAAAAAATTCATTGCACCCGGTAACCATGCAAAGCCAATGAACCAGCAATTACTTTTGATGATAATACGCGAGATCGGTGTTGAGCTTAATTGGTACGTGACGAACGAGATGATCCCAAAACTTCTTATCCGTGGCAAGATAATTTTTGATCCTACGAACCCGCGTTCGAATAGCACGGTATTGACGAATGAAAGATACGATGCAAGAGAGATCGAACACGTTTCAATTGATCCTAGGTTATAGTATTTTGGAAGAAAATAAAATGGATACTTCCATTTGAACGAGAGACATAATTAAAAGAATAATAATGTTTGTTCGATATTCCGTCTCGTGGCATTGCAGCTTCATTGATATACGAATATACATGTGGTATCCAATCGAAAGAAATGGCAATTGTCATAAATGATAAAATAACGCATATCAATGTCAGACGAAAGTGTAAATAAATAAAATTGAATCGAAAAAATCAGTGTAAGCCTCTGAACTAAAAAATAGCGCATCTGGTCGTTGCGTTTCATAAAAAAATGTTGTTTTATTTAGACTCATCGATCTCGTCGATCCGTTATAGGGTGTGTCAATCCATTTCCAAATCATTTTTCAATGATTCGTCCGTTGTCGAATAGCAGAATAAATAGTGTGATTTAAATGCTTTTGCATTTAAGAAGAAATAGCCGGTAAAGTAGAGAAAATTTTTTTCGACGAAGAATGAGAATAACGCAATATTGGAGCAAAGTCCAGACAAACGTGCTAAATCCAAATCTATCCTACCGATATAAAAATATACTTCTTATTCGATGAATATTGTTCGTTCGAAATGATCCAATGAAATTTTCCCTTTGGATGCCTGCGTGTACCGCCAACGGTCCAATATCGGGACAACGAGTATATATACTAGCGAAAGATTCAAAGCATATAAAAGTGAATATAACGGCCTTAACAACACTTTGTACCTAGCGGGAATAGTTACTCCCTTGAATTTTGGTAAGAGGCGCGCGCTACAAGCAAATTTCTCCACGTCTCGGCGCTGATAATGTATTGTCAAGCGGGTAAATGCACGGCCGCCGCCGCCATCGTCGTCGCGTCTTCACTTTCTCGAGTAGTAGTAAATAATTTTTATATATAATTGTTAGACGAGATCCTCGGCTTTCCAATGGAGGTTCTAGGATCTGCCGTTGCTGCTACTGCGCTGCAGGAGCCCGGCACGTGACGTCGGATCATTCTTGATCCGATCGAACTTGGCGTTACATTTATCGGGTCGCTCTTCTTTCTTTAACAAACATACCACTATTGCTTTTACTTTCACGACGCTTGCTTACATTCTCCAAAGCCCGTCACTCATGTTGCTTCTCTCAATCTCAAAATTCCTTAAGATCGTATATTGATCGTATTAAGAGTGATTTCCTTCATTTTGCATCGTCACCGCCGTTAATTCGCTCCGTTATTTTCGACCTACATTTATACATGAAATTATATGAAATATATCTCGCACGTGTAGGGTACAATAATCCTCGTTTTGTATAAACAATATCATATGTAAGTACCTATGCTATATGGGCGCTATCGATAGCCTATGCATAATCGTAAAACATATTCGTCGGAAATAAACTGGGTTGTGTCCGTACGATAACCTCATAAGATTTCGTCACGACATCGATTGCGCGCGCACGGTATGGTCGGTTTTTTTTCCAGGCTTCGGACTATATACTTTCCAATTTGTATCAAAACGTTATATTTAACGCGTCACTTCCGATACTGCATCGCCGCCGCTATAATTTTTCATTCGCTCAACCGCGCGCACACATATATGATATTATAGATAATATCTGCGCTTCCTCAGGAATATTTGTAAATTCGATTTAAGGGGGATCGGCTATTTCTCTGAAGTCAAAAAAGAGCTTAAATTAAAGTTATTTACGGTGATCCGGATTTATGTTAAATATTCATATTATCAATTATGATTGCTTGTAATGTCCCACATTCTTGATAAATAATTAATTTAGTCGAAATAAAATGAATAGTTGAATTCTCAACGACTTGGGAGTCGCATCAGCTGTTAGGCTGGTTTCCGTCAGCCACGCGGGCTTGTCTAGCTCATGGCCCGCGCGGCTTACTGAACCCCCACACTATTTCTCTCTCCGAAAATTATTGGGTGAAGTGAAACTTTGTTGTTATGTTGTAATTAATTGAGACGGTAAATCGGTATCTTTCGATTTTTTACAACATCTTGAAACGAAACAAATGTCTACCAGCCGCTTCGCGGGTTCGGGGATTCCGACTTTTAATTCTTATTTGTTGTGCTGGCCGTCTGATCTGGGGTTATTGACCGGCTCAGCTGTGTGGATCTTCGGACAGGCAGATAAGAAGGAGAGAGCGAGATAGGAATACAACCTCAGGAGCGCGTCGGCTGCCGTGTTTACATACGGCGCGTACTGTCGCACTTTTTCATCATCGGTTAGGATGAGGATTCGATGTTTTGGTAGTCTGGAGGTGGGGACTTGGGAATTCCCTTGATTGTGTGATAGTCAGGCGCTGTGCTGAGAGACACGACAATAAAGGAATTCTTCGAACGATTTATGTGTCAAAGGATAATCGAACGTAATGTCGAGAGACTTTTAACACATAATTCGGTTTTTCTGATCTATCGGGTGGCTCACGAATGGCGTTGGGATAATACTTGATTTAGTGTGTTTCGAAATGATGAAGTGGGTGCTGCGTTTAGAATGGTATGGGCTATACCGAGGACTTAGTATACTAATGAGGTATGGGCTGTACCGAGACTTATAAGCTACGTGGCATGGGCTTTGCCGAGAACTTATATCTAAGAGTGGCCTGGGCTGTGCCAAGGAGTTTAGATGTCTATGGCAAGTGATAGTCGGACGCTATGCCGAGAGACACTCGTTTCCGAGATCGAGGAGAATATCGTGATAGCTGGACGCTGTGCCAGGAGACACGCCGAGAGTGTATTATAGGATTGGAGTTTTTGGATCAAATGATAGGTAATTGGCCACGGAGGTGTCGCCTTATATAGTGTCCACTCCGTGGTGCGGCGGGGCACGCGGCGCGGGGTTTCCCTCGCCGTGGTGGGGCGTCGGACTCGACTGTTCTTACGCACACGGGCGCTTGCCGTGTGCGTGTAACGTGTATCGTTACAATCTGTTATATCTCATCTACCGAAATCCGATATTTGGATTACCTAACTTTACTGTGAGAGTATCAAAATTGCGATTTCTGAACTTCCGTCGATTGCCTCCATAAGGGGACGTATTTCATACAGTAAAATGCACAACTTCGAGAATTTATTATGAACGAACGAAATGGTCAATGTTGCTCAAATTTCGGGAATAGCTGGGTACAGTCTTTGTTTATAACTCATAAAAATTTCAAATCCGTATCTTTATCTTTGCGTGATAGCCGATCCCCCTTAACGGACGCGGGGCCCATTTCGAACTCGGAAAATTTGATTTTAGGAGGGTTTAAAAAAATCATAACATAAATGTACTTGTCTCTGAGTCGCTGCCACGATTCTAGATAAAAAGAAACCAAAAAAAAAAAAAATCTCGAAAATCGATGATGATCGAGATGCGCGCGCGTCCTAACCAATACCATATTTTGTTCGAGGAAAATCTCATACTCATTTTTTAACGATTCTTTTGCGGATCCTTAGAGTATTGGGATCCAACATGTAGGAGGGGCCTATTCAAAATGCCGCAGAAATAAAGTACCAGTGGGATATGAACATCTTTCATGGGTCACATTCATTTTCTGTCAAAATGTTCCTAAGCTTAGAAAATTTTTGTGTTTGGGCAGGTACAAATGCTGCCCAACGGGGCCGGGTTGAAATTCCGAACTGTGAGAAATCAGAAGACTCGAAATTCCGAAAATCTAGCTGGGACTAAATATACATAGATATATCGCAATAGAGTGTCGGTTAAGAATCAAACGGAACTGATGTACAGAAATCCTCGCCACGACGACGAGAGCTCGAAAGCGATCGTCGTGACGGGGTTTTCAGTGCATCTCAGCACTTTAGTCTTTAAGTTATGACCTTAGTCGTTACCAAGGGTATTCACGAGCCACCTTGGAGATCGCGATCAAGCGATGCCGAATCGGCGGATTCCAAGCGGCTTCTTCGATTTGCAATGGCACGATGAGGCATCGCGTACTGACCGAATCAAGAACGTTCTAGCACTTTTAATAAGAGAAATATATTAACGTTGAGAGGAAGCGTCTTCAAGTCTCGCGTTTAATGATAAACAAACGCGGGACGTGATACCATAAAATGTATCGTTCAATTTTACCTCATTACAATTGATAAAAAAATATCTTAAAAAAAAACGTAAATGGGAGTATGGGGCAAAATGGGCACTTGAGGATTTAAGTAAAATTTTGGTGATAAGTATATAGTCTTTCAACCATGTTTAAGTCTCAAAATGGATTTCCGGCCCTAGTTTTCCGAATTTCGTAAAAAAAAATTTTTCGGGGAAAATGCTATGCAGCCGATACTAGCGACGAAACCCCGTGCTCAGCGGGCGAACCATGGGCGCGAACTGCCATTCTTACAAATTTATCGTATCGCGCCAGTTTAGCGAGCAGACAAAAGAAGGTCGAGAAGACCGAAAATCCGCGTTATTGGAATACGTTTCTTGCATTTTATGCGAACATTTGTATATTCGCTTTCCTCCGAAGAGTGAATCAGCTGTGTGAAATGCAAAAAATAGGCCTACACCTTATATACAGGTGTTGATGAAGATCATATCAGCTATGAGTGCGATTTTTGCCCAAAAGAATAAAAAAAACCTTTTTTTCGCTTTTAAACTTGAATTTTGTGTGTATATCATTCTATAATTGGACAATTTAGGTTAATTTACGATCAGAACATGGTTTGGACTTGGAAGAAAAAATTTATGAATTTTATAAAATTCGACCTTTACGTGCATCCATTTTGCCATTTTTCATCAAAACATGTGTCCATTTTTCCTCAAAATTCACCAATTTGAACTAATTTCGAACAAAAAAGTAGTTTGGGCTCAAAAACAAAATGTATGAATTTTTGAATATTTTAGATTTTCAATGGCCCGTTTTGCCCTAGATTTCAATTTTATGGGAACCGGCGGTCCATTTTGCCCCTTATTCCCTAATCATCAGACCAACCGCGTGATCCATCGACACCTTCTTATTGTTCACGAAATCACAGTCTCGCGGATATGATTTTCAAACAATGCCAATTTTAATATTTTATAGAGGATCGGTCGACGATTATACATACTCAACGACATTTATTTTCTTTTTTTCGTGGATGGTGATTTTTTTTACCAGTGCAACGTAGGGGAACATGGGGCAAAGTGGCCACCCACTTTTTTAAGGCATTTTTTAATTCTGGGGCAAAGTGGCCACTCACGAAATTCCGATTTCTGGGGCACAGGATCAGTGAGAATTCTATGTTTTGTGAGAAATTGATAGCTATTGGCAGAGGGTGAGAATCAGTTTGCGAATTACTAATAAATGTCTATTTTATTTTGATTGACAAAAATCGCACTTATCTTCATCAACACCTGCACACAAGGTGCACAATGCCCATTTTAGGCATGTTTCGCAGCGAATCCAGTCTTCAGGGGATTGCGAATAAAGTTGATCGCAGAAAATACAAGCAACGTCCGCCGCAGACAAGAATTTTTATTTTTTGATGATCTCTTTTTTCTTACTCACTAGATTTGCGCGATACGACGGACTCGTGATAATGACGGTTTTCCCACGATTTGCCCCCGATAAGAACGGGGTTTTGCCACGAGTAATGGCAAAATTTATCCAAGTATTCCGATTAATTTTTTTTTCATCCTATCGAAGGAGGGTCCTCCCTATTATGCCTCGTTTCTTTTCGGTTTATCGCAGCCTTCAATGTTCCATGCGGGAACAGTCAATTACAACGTCTATTTAACGAGAAGTGAGAATTATCGATTTTCACCGCATTTGAGGGGGTGGCCACTTTGCCCCAAATTTTTTTTTTTCCAAAATTCGAGAAATAAGGAGGTGGAATCATTTTTGGAACATAAAAATAAGTAAATGACCATGTGCTAACCGACAAAACTCGTGAAATTCCTTAAGTGGGCCACTTTGCCCCATACTCCCCTATAATGGTAAAAACATGAGGTAAATGGTAAAGAAAATAGAAATAAACAATATAAGTATTGCGGTGGTCGAGTTAAATTTGTTTTTCAAAGTCAAAGGTGTTTGTAGGGCGAAATGTTGCGATTGCGACCGCGCGCCGTTTACTCACGCGAGAGGACGAGCCAGTAGAGGAGGGTGCACGCTGGTCAAACCGGTATTTGCACTTTTGTTGTTACACTACAGGCAATGCAGGAATACGCTCCTAAAAGAGAAACGCTGATTCAGCGTCTACACCCTCTGCGGGAAATGAACGAGAGTATTATATAGTATATTGTGTAACGGGTAAACTTGAAAAAAAAAGTTACAACTGTTTTCCTCCGAGATGCACACGATAGTTGATATAACGCAATCACGAAAGTAACGTGGTTGCGTTATATAAATGTATTATTTCATACGAGTAATATTTAGTCGACCCGCGAACGAGTCATTCAATGGCCTATTTTCATTTCCGCGAGTACCTGAACTCGTTTGCGTTTGGATCGTTGAGCGCCCTCTCACGCAATCGCGACAAAACGACCGAAATTTTCTTTATTGCAGAAAACTACATACTCCTGTAGTACCAGCCGTTAAACTTCAACTCGCCCCCGCTGCAAGCCGCGGAACAATTGAACCGGTAGAGGGCGTTGATGGCGGAGCATGAATGGGTGTTCCATAGAGTTTAATGCGAGAGTGCACGGGCCGACAAAAGTTACACAAGGGAGAAGGGGAACTGAGAAGGCACTGGGAGGGTATGCGAGTGAGGCGGGGGAGACTATAAATACACGAGGGTTGGGGCGCGGAGAGATTTGCGGCGAACTATAGTGGGAGAAAACGCGCGGGCGCGTGAGAATCGCAACGAGAGAGCTCCAAGTTGAGGGGAAGTGTGCGTGTATGCGGCGATGGAGGGTGGAAGCAGGTTGCCGTCGTGTCGGTGGCGGGTGGTGGTAGCGACCGGCTATTGATTTCAAGGGCTTCCTTAGCCTTACCCCCCACCGCCTCTTTGACGCGGAGTACCAAAAGACTGCAGGTCACCTCGTAGGAGTTGCGGTGCCCGCTCCTAAAGAAATTTTATCAAAAATTCACATTTCCATGCATCTCTCTGTATGCTAACGCGACGAATATCATTCTGTACGATGAGTTTATAAACTGAAAAAAAAGAATCAAAGTAGTTGGCTCGAATACAATTTCTTTCCTTTCCAACAATTATGCGAAGCTTCACGCTTACTCAACTTACAGCGATTTTTTTTCCAACCGCTCGAGGATTCCATAGTCGTTATCCTCATACCGGTTGATGCATCAGAATAGTAAATAGTTGAGAATGAATGATATACGAAATAATTTCCGGTGATCAACAGAGCCGACAAATCTGGTTGTCATTGCGGAATCGCTATTATTCCCCCCGCCCCATAATGAATCTTTCCAACATGACAATCAAATATGCGCGAGTGAGGATCGAGGGATGAAAAATTTTATACGCGTACGGAAAACTGTTGTAGGAGCGTTGTCAAGTACGATCGACCGATCTCTATATTTAAAACTCCAACTCTCGCGTAGTCATTCCTTATGGACCACAGACTTTTTTACATCAAACTTTATACATTATTACATTATTGTCAGTTGTAATATTTGTCAATCTTCTTGAAAAAACTGCTTAGAAATCGTATATTAAAAATAAAAAGCGAGAGACGGTGACGGGTGATAGATTTATTGGTAGAAATAAACGAGTTCGTCATGGATTTGGATGGGGAAGCCTTGAAATTTCGTGTTAGTATGAAAAATTGGACACGTTTCATCGAGCGGCCTGTCCGAATTGATCGAAACTCATTCGGAATACCCCGTTGTAAGTTTAAAATTTGTTTATGCAATTTTCAGAAGCAAGAAATGTACTAAAATCTGCGTCGAGTCGACAAAGAATCGATGGTCATTATGCATACTAATAGCGGAGGAAAATACAAGTCGCGGGTCGCTGCTCATACATATGAACGAATAACGAAAGGTATGCGAAGTTCGAGTCGCGTAAAGGATTGTATTACACGCTTGCGCTCGGGGCATCGTAGCCACCCCCGCTCTTTTTCACCCGCGTCGCAGATTCGCTCACGTAGATCGTCACGAATATATCTCATAAACGATCAATTTAAAACTCGCTGATATCGAGAAGGAAATAAATTCGAGCGGGTGGCGGGTTGAGAGCAGCGACTCTACTTCAACCCCTGTTGAGAGCAGAGTCGCTGTTGCAAGCGTTGCATACATGAAAATTTGGAAAAAATTCAAGGGAGTGCCGCGGGACTTTTGAAAAATCCTGTAGAGTATCAATGAGAATCTGGGAAAAAGAAGGTAAACCGGTGGTTTATGAAAGAGGAGAAGGGAATGCGAGCGTCATCGGTGCATCGTGACGCCGGTAGAAGAGCTCGCACACCAGTAGATCCTTCGAGGATGGCACTAAGGTATAGAGGCGATGAGGAATCGCGGAAGTGGGGGAGCAAGGGAGGGTGAAAATTTGTTTCGGTGTTGGTGCATGTGTACGGCAGGGAGTTCTATACGAATTTTCGCATGTACTCCCTGGCTCGGTAGGAAGCAGGAACCCCTGCGCGTTGACGGCACTGCGCGCGGCTTGGCTCAAGCGCACCTCTTGGATCGAGCCAGCGCGATTCACTCGTTCCGCCGTCTGTCCTATACCCGAGATGTGCGCGTTTGCGTATCGCCTTTACCATTTTCCCTGTATTTTCCTCGTCCTTCCATGAGTGTGCATATATATGAACGCGCGCGTGCGCCCGTTCTCGTCTCTTCGCGTACCGGAGGGAGCGAGAGAGTGAGGAGGCTCGCGATACGTCGAACGGTGGAACGCCGCGTTGGGGCGTCTCCTTGCCGCGTTAACGTCGAGGCAACGTCCGCGTTTCGTTTTCTCACACTACACCGTTAAACCGTGCCACCGCCTTTTCTCTCATATCCAAAAGTCTCCTCAAAACTCGGGTGGCTACGAAACGTCGTTGCGGTGTTGTTTCCGGCTTAGCCGAATCTCGGATCAGCATTATCCAAAAACGAAAAAATCTGAAGGAAGAAGTCCGAATTTTTGTACAGTGACGCGATTCGAGTTGTGCCGCGCAGTTGTGCACAAGATGTCTCTCAGTTGAGGCTTACTTTACGGAATAAAGTGCTGGCTATTATATATTGGCTATCGCCGACCCACATGTATACGCGACACACGTTCTGTTTCACCAGGGGGATTGAAGAGCTTTAGCGCTGATCGTCCATCAACGCCAACAAATTATCTCCCGCAGTGTCTCTATCAGTGTTTGGTGAATAAAAATTTTCGCCGAGCTTTCCTCCATTGAAAGCTTCACATCGGGCTCGAACTCTTTGAACGTGATATCTCTCGATATTTTCCTTCTTCTGGTCTTTCTCCCGGTTAAGCGAACCATCCTCCTTTTTAACTTCTCTCTCTCTCTCTCTCTCCCTCTCTCTCTCTCTCTCTCTCTCTCTCCCTCGACTTGTATTTGTCTATTTCTTTCTTCTCCATTTCGAAAAAAGCGGATCGTAATTTTTGTTCTGGAATTCCGTAAAAATTTTGCCGCCCAACGGAACAAGAGTTTTTCAACCGAGAAAAGTGTAAATGAGTTTTTTTTTCTTTTTGTTTATTTTGCGGTCTGTCCATTTCTAATTTTGAAGCCTTAATTTTGAGATCTCTCCCATAGTGGGCTCACAATCCCCTACCCCTCTCGTTGTCAACGATGTTACGATGTCGCGGCGCGTAACCGAATACTGCAAAGAGTTCACTGACAGGCTAACCACGAAACAGTGGCATTCACCCTTGATCGTAAATGTGGAAACTCGCTCGCCTCGATGGGAAATGCTGCTCATCCAGGCTTTGGAACAGTGTTTCAATAATAATATAATTAAAAGCAACATCAACAACAACAATTCAAAAAGTATTAATAGTCGAAACGCGAAAAACAAGGATTTAAAAAAGAGTTTGAAAATCAAAGAGAATAATATAAATAATAAGAGTGAGATCGATACTGGGATTCGTACAAAATATCCCTATTTTCCAACGGTAACTAGTGTCGCGTCTGACTGCAGCGCGACTCGTACTACTTGGCCGAGGTGCTCTACTGGCGCAACCCCTGACGATCAAATTCCTTTGCTCCCGTCCACCGATCCTCATTCTCTACCCGTTATTCACCATCCTTCCTCGTTACATTCTTGCCATTATCGTTTAACGGATATTAACCTATATACTTCCATTGTAACGGCCATCCTCACTGCCTCTTGGAATTCATTTCTCGTATCTCGTGGGGTCAAGCCCAGATTCGAGCTCGCCAAAAATTGTCGCGCGAAAACAGATATGCCCGGGCCCATTTGTACCGAGAGCTTCTTGCATCGTCTTTTGGGTGAGTCAATATTTTTTCATTTCGCTCCTCTCTTTTTAAACTCCGCACCACACCGATCTATTCCTTCCTTCTTTTTTCCTTCGATATTTTTTGTTTTTTCAACTGCCAGATTTTTTAAGGGTCTTGAACGAGGATGTTGCGCGAGCTAACCGATATCAATTTCAATCACCAACGCGTATACAGGAATTTCGAGCGCCATTTTGTTGACTGTAGCGTTGAAAATATGAAAATGGATAACAATGCTTTTACCTATTTAATTTTTTTTTTTCCATTATTCCACCGTTTGCGAGCGGGGTCGTTCCGGGAAAGCAGGTGAATCTGCGATTCGATCTCGCGAAGTACCAATTGGCGCGTCCATTGCCTTTTTTCCATCACAAGTTTTCTCGTATCGTTTGCGTTTTTATTTTCGAGTCGACAATCGTTTCTTCACTCGGGTGAGGGGAAGGCACATCGTGTCCGATTATGCGAATTTTTTTTTATCCCTTCATTCTATATATATATATATATATATATATATATATAGAGATATATTCATGACATATTCTTGGAGCGAATGTCGTAAAGGAATATTATTTTTGGCTCTGTCGCAGTGAGTTTTTCCAAAAGGCAGTTTCCGGTCGTGCGATTTTCGAAATAAATTCTTTCATCGAGAATGTCGTTCGTAACTTTCGAATCTAGAACTATCCTCATTTAATTTGTGTCCAGTCAAAATTAGTGTCCCGATATTGGTGTTGAAATGTCTAATTTGAAGAAAGAGAGTGACATTTACAATGCCTAAAATGCATTGAAAGCGATGAGCAACGATGCAGCGAGTACAGATCATATCATTAACTTTCCAAGCGAGGGTGCGTGCGTTCGTGCTCATGCCCCTTGTCCCCCACACCACTATGCGTTTATAGGCACGACGTGTTTGACCAACATGTATGAATCGTCTCTGATACTGCATATTGACTGCGGACTGCGGCCTGCGGGTCACCTCGCTCCGTGGTCCTTCAGGACAATTACTGCTCTTATTTTCTGGCTATACGGCTCATTTCCGGCCCATTACGGACACGAAAGAGCATTTTCGCTGTAGTAAACCATGAGAGTCATTGCTATTTTTTTTCACCGTCACTGTCGCCTCAATGTGAAATCATTACGGATCCCCGAGTTATCGACTATTTTATATATATATATTAGGGGGTAGGTCATTTTAGAGTACATTTTTTTTTATCTATCGTGCCTGAAAGTCTTTAGTTAGTATCGAAAAACGAAGCCTCGCGAATGAGTACCGCTGTCCAATAATATTTAGAGGTCGCGAATCGAGATTGAATGTTTCCAATTTGACTAGCATTGAAAAAACTGTTGTCCTCATTATTTTTGGAACCGTTCTGGTAATTTTCATGTAGCAATATTTTCCCGGTAGGTTTTTGTGGGAAACTAGATACTCTTCAATAAAGTCTATTGAACCATGTCCGTAAATTCAATATTATTCTCAGTATCATTACTAAAAGTGAATTTTATATGAAAATTTCTAATTGAACGGTTGTAGCATTTGAGTAATCGAATATACAGAAAAAATTCAAATGACAATTTTGTAGATAAACAAATTTGCTACAAAAAAGTCTCATGAGCTGCGGCTGTACATTCAACCCTTTCCAATTTACAAAGAGTTAAAATAAGTTTTATGTATGTTTTTTGTCTCATTGAGACAATTTCCATTAATTTGGATATGGTCTGACAATTTTATTGAATATAATTATCTAATACATTGAAAGAAGGATTTATTTATGAAAAAGAGAATGTAATTTGCAGGTATCAATGAAAAAAAAACAATTTTACGTTCCATCGGATTTTGATTTACCACCATAAAATAACCGGAAAAACAGATTTATTTAAAAGAAGAATTCTTTGTCACATTGGTTGGATGAATCTTCTCATGATTTTTATCAGCCGTGAAAGATTTTCTCACTGTTATTCATTTTTTGTCAAACAAGCAATGCACTTACAAGGAAACCTAGGTAGGTCGACCCCTCTGATTTTGATTTAATTTATATGTGATATAAGATATCAAAAACTAAGAAACATGTATTTTTTTTTTAACTGCTCATAAATGGTTTAAAGAGGTGAAAACAGTCCTCAAAAATGAGCACCGCACGGGGTGATTTCTCAGTTTCGCATAAAAGCGCTTTATGTATTCGAATGAAAGGAATGCTAAAAAATTTCCATTGATGATTCATCAAAAACACATTCCAGGCTTTTTAAGGCAGAGGGTGTTTAAAGGGTGAACAATCTCTAATTTGAAAATTTCATTTTGTACCATAAAAACTATTCTTCTCATTCTCAAAGTGTGTGAACTGTCCGTGCCCCGTGCATGTTAGCGCTAGGATTTACGCCATGCGATAGTGGCACCGGACGTGTCACATGTTGGAAGATTATTTTTCATACTTTCGAATCTCTTTCAAAAATTTCTTACAGAAACTATTCAATAAATGATACCATTTTTTGTGCAAATAAATTAGTTTTCTTGGTCATTCTATGGCGGTAAATCAAAATCCGATGGAATGTAAAATTGTTTTTTTTTCCAAAATATCCAAAATAATGGAAATTGTCTCAATGAGACAAAAAAATATACATAAAACTTATTTTAACTCTCTGTAAATTGGAAAGGGTTGAATGTACAGCCGCAGCTCATGAGACTTTTTTGTAGCAAATTTGTTTATCTACAAAATTGTTATTTGAATTTTTTCTGTATATTCAATCACTCAGATGCTACAACCGTTCAATTAGAAATTTTCATATAAAATTTACTTTTAGTAATGATGCTGGAAATAATATTGAATTTACGGACATGGTTCAATAGACTTTATTGAAGAGTATCTAGTTTCCCACAAAAACATACCGGGAAAATATTGCTACATGAAAATTACCAGAACGGTTCCAAAAATAATGAGGACAACAGTTTTTTCAATGCTAGTCAAATTGGAAACATTCAATCTCGATTCGCGACCTCTAAATATTATTGGACAACGGTACCCTTGCGCGAGGCTACATTTTTCGACACTAACTAAAGACTTTCAGGCACGTCAGATAAAAAAAAATTTTCCTAAAATGACGCACCCTCATATATATATTAGGGTGATCCTTATTTGGGATTGAAATTTTTTTTCTTCAATTCCCCCCTTGGTTCGATTCTAAATCACTAAAAAAGACACCACAACAAGCTGTGGTCAGTGGGATAATGGGAAAGGGTGCCGGCAAGCCCGGTCGTTGTTTCTACTTCAGTCAAATTTGTGTTTGCTTTATCTTTGGCTACTATTTTTTTTCTATGTATAAATCACGTCGAGCCATCCAAGTGTACTCGAAACCCTTGTCAATCGTCATTAAGAACAACCATTCAAGTATTTATTTAACATATAATCGTTGAAAATTCGAACTACAATATTTTCCCGTATGCCCAGGAATAAATCATCGGATGATTTTTTATTCTTTGCTCCTGAATTTCGATAATAGACAACTTTTCTATCGTTTTTCTATTCGTCGAGAGAATTATATTTTCTAAAATTTCTAGATCATTACTTTCTCTAATATTTTCTTCATAACCTGGAGGTAAACGGTTCTATTTGCATGCTATTACTGAATTTATATATCTGTCGTTTTCGGGATTCATTGTTTAAGAACAGCCTTTTTTGAGGGCCGATGAAACGAATTAATCTTGTTTCGTATGCTTATGTCAGTTTGTTGATATTTTGATGTGAATTCTTACATCTGAGGAGTTTTTTTATAACGCGATAGTCATGCGCTATGTTGAGAGACACGGAATAAAAGAACTGTTTTGAGAATTTGTTTGTCAAAAGAAAGTCGAACGCAACGCCGAAAGAGTTTTGATGAATAATTCGCAATAAGATGCAATTCCTGAACCATCGGATGATCTATATCAGCATTTTATATGAAAGTTATTAAAGAATAATGATTAAGAAGATTAATATTTGAGGATAGAATTTGTAGTAAGGTGGCTTGGGCTATGCCGAGAAAACTTTAAAGATATTAGGAAGAATATCGTGTTAGCTGGACGCTGTGGCACGAGACATGATATTCGGAACGGCGTCGGCTTTCCCAGCGAAGTGTGATAGTTGGACTCTATGCCGCAGAGACTATAATAGGAAAACACGCAGAGATTACAAAAGGAAGAAAAATTCGAATGAAATGATAAATAACCGGTCCCAGCAGAAAATCATCACACACTTTTATATAAAATGCCCTTTTTTCAATCGATTCGGACTTGCCGGCACCATTTCCCATCATCCCACTGACTCCAGCTTTTTCGTGGTGTCTTTTTTAATTATTTGGAATCGAACCAGGGGGGAAATTTGAAAAAAAATGTCAACCTCAAATAAGGACTACCCTAATATATATATACTTGTTCTCTTCAATCAACTTCCATTCTATGTTGAGCTTGTGTTTTTACTCCTTCGATCGAATGTCGCACCACATTTATCACGTTACCAGTATTTATTGTTTAATTTAAGGTAGTTCTGTACTTTTGTTGAAATCTTACAAACCGGCTAAAATGTGGTGTAATAATAGCGTTCATGGATCGACTTTCAACATTTCAAATCGATTCACCGTTTAGTTTTCGAGATATTCGCGATTGAAAATGCGTCATTTTGTACGCGATGCCTATACTTAACACTTCACTGCATAACACTTTCTTTACATTTTCTTATTACCGGCACTAAACGGATGTTACAACTTAAAAATAAAACCAGGCGTGTACTATTGAGGGGTTAATATTTAAAAAAAAATGGGAATTTTTGACTATCTATAGTTTCGGAAATATCGACTGATGAACTGTGTTAATTTTACGTGACGCGGAACGGGCGCATGACCTGATGTGATGACGTAACAACAGTGTACGGTGCGGCGAACTGATAGGCGCAATACAAAACAATATGAAAGCTTTTTTCTCAAATGTTCGACAATCATTCTCGATTGAATTATCATTTAAACACTTTTTAACTTCTTTCATGATGAATACATAAGATTTCGGGAAACGTTGACATTTTGACGCTCGACGCTATAGTAGTAATACTGGAGAATGGCGTTGTTGTCACGATTACAGCGCCACTTTCTAAATGTGTAGAGGACCTGTTTGTGCATGAGGCGTGATTGTATAGGGCAGACAGAGTGTTTGATAAAACCGTGTAGTCAGCAGCACCGTATAAGCATTGCATTTTATTGTTCGCCGCGGCCTAAACTTTTAGTTTGTACGTGTACATACAGAACTACCTTAATCGGTCAAAATCGTGTCCTGATGCGCTTGCATTTTTAGCCAATTTTTCCGGCCCTCGCGGTATGACTTGTCTATTTTTTTCTTTTTTACTTCGATGCTGGAAATGTTTTTACAACTTTCGTATTGTAGTATACTATAGGATCGCGAGTATAGGCTTCGCGTGGATACCTCGCTTACCAATTTTGCTTATAACCATTGACACGCGCCTAGCATATACGGAATATCATATATTTATCCGTAATAACTACCCACCTAGTCATAAAAAAATTTGACCTAAGTAGTACTTAATTTGGCAACGTCGCTTTCGGTTGATATGTGTGCGCATGTATAATGTATATGCGTGTTCAAAGCATTTCATATGCCGTTGACTGCTCATCAGCTGTGTCAGTGAATTTTCGTTTTTCAATTGCGAATACGTTATGCCAAAAAAGATTTCAAGTGTATATGTATCTCAATTACTTGAAAAGTAATTGAGACTATGTTAATATGACGAATATTATTTGAGTTAAAAAATATTCTACGTATGTATAAAATAATACGTATGAAAAATATAAAATTGTTTTTGAATATGTAATTTATTTAAATTATTCTATTGATATTAAATATAATATGTCAAGTAAACAAAAAACACAAAATTATAAAAATATGTAGCAGTCAGCCGGCACGAACTTTTACATATACGTTGAAATTTCAAAATGCACGCTCATAACCTCGAATATCCGACGTTGCAGCACTTCGAGCAAAGGTCCAAAAATTTGTTATGAGTACTTTTTATTACTCTTATTATTTCTATTAAAAGTCACCTTTCAATAATTTTAAGCCAGATAAGTGATTCCAAGTATTTAATCTCTCTGCTGTTTAAATTTCGTCTTGATCTATCCATCAATTTACGGAGATATGAGGAATAATGTAGCGCTAACTTCGTGATTTCTCATAAGGGGCAATGTTGAATTGGCTTTCAAAGAGATAAAAAAAAAATAATAAAAATCTCGCGTAAAAACCCACCTCGGACCTTACAAATTTGTATGAGTTTCTTTTATATTATAATCGAACATTATCCCAAGTTTGATATTTGTCTATCCATCAATTCTATTTCCTGCGTTACTTCTTCAACACGTGAGTGCGTATACGGAAATAAAGCTTATTCTGAAAACTGTTAAGGGTTACATTCGAATTTTGACCAGCGTGTCGGGTCGAATTGGCTGGCGAAAAGAAAAAAGCTGTAAAGGTCACTAAATTTTATTTATCAGATGTTTCCTGTATTTTCTGCGAGGTACTCTATTTGAAATTGATTGAAAACCGGATCCATTTGCACGTCATGTCAAAAGTAAAAAATAAATGGGTGTCACGTCGAAATAACTCAAAGACGAAATAACCAGACAAAAAATAACATTCGTTAAAATAACATGAAGATAAAATAAGAAATAATACAAATAATGAAAAAACTTAACGTTCAAAAAAACAAGTTCAGAGCACACTAAACGAAAGTGCTCTGGACCTACCCAACAATTACGCACACACATCGAAAGTGTTATGAACCCACCCAACGATTTCGCACACACATCATAAGTGTTTCGAATCCGCACATAACGATCCCGCATACACATTGAAAGATGTTCCGGACACACACGCGCGATGTCTGTGCGAAATCATTAGGTCAGTTTAGAACACTTTCGATGTGTGTACGGTCATCATTATTAAGTTATTTTGTCATATGTTATTATGTCTTTGTGGTATTTCGTCATGTGTTATCTAGTCTTCGTGTTATTTTGACATGTAACTGAAAAATAGGCTCTCACCTTGTGCACAGTTATTGATGATGATGATAATGACGCTGAAGTTTGCAACGTTGGAGTCCAACGAAATGATGTAAAAAAGCTCTCCAATAATTCCAGTAATTCTCCAATTTTGTTTCATACCGGATTTGCAATTCGTAGTTGTTCAACTTACACCAATGATTTCGTGAAATAAAAAATTGGTGAATTACAAATGATTTTTTCGTTAATTCCGTTGGACTCCAACGTTGCAAACTTCAACGTCGTTGATGATATTGGTTATCAATGCGATTAGTATAAAATTCAAATGAATTAAACAAACATCTCAGTTACTTAAACTTTAAAGATTCACAGAATATAGAGAAATACTCAAATATTTCATTTCTTAGTGTCTATGTTTTTCGATTAGTTATCTCCAATTTGTTATTTAATGACACATTAATACTAAGAAAAATGTTAAAGAAAACATATCCTGAGTTTGAAAATTTTTTTATTTTAAATTATTTTATCTTTAATTTTTGGTAAGTCTACTTTACCCCAAAATTTACAATTTTCGAAAAATCCACTTTACCCCATTCCTATATATCCTTCGATAACTCGATAAAAAATTTTTGTTTCACAAAGGTTTTTAATGGGTTGCTCATGAAGGGCACCTATTGTGGAGAATGATCATGTCGAAGTTGGTACGGTTATAAATACCTGCAACACAGCACGAATGCTGTAAAAAAACTAGAGACAAGTACATTTATGCCCTCTGGGAAGTCATCTGTAAAATCATGGAAATCAATGGTCGTAAGACTTTAAATCCAAGAAACAAAACGTTGTTAAATAAATGCAGAAGTTGCCGAGCACATCGCACTACGAACAAAAGAATTACAAAAGAAGAAAAATAGGACACAACAAATTACAACCACAAAGAATACAAAGACAAAACATTACAAAAACAAATTGCGACTAAAATAAATTAAGATCATAAAAATTTTAAATAAATTACCCACGGAAAAAAATTATATACCAAAAAATTGAAACAAAAAAAATTTGGCCGTTGTACTTGGCGTTTTTTTTCTAGCTAATATTATCTAATTTACCTGTATCTTATACTCACAAATTCGAAAGTCGAGTAAAACGCCAAGTACAACGGCCAAATTTTTTTTGTTTCAATTTTTTGGTATATAATTTTTTTCCGTGGGTAATTTATTTAAAATTTTTATGATCTTAATTTATTTTAGTCGCAATTTGTTTTTGTAATGTTTTGTCTTTGTATTCTTTGTGGTTGTAATTTGTTGTGTCCTATTTTTCTTCTTTTGTAATTCTTTTGTTCGTAGTGCGATGTGCTCGGCAACTTCTGCATTTATTTAACAACGTTTTGTTTCTTGGATTTAAAGTCTTACGACCATTGATTTCCATGATTTTACAGATGACTTCCCAGAGGGCATAAATGTACTTGTCTCTAGTTTTTTTACAGCATTCGTGCTGTGTTGCAGGTTTATTTGACGACTTTTTGTGTACTCGAAATCTGAAATTTTATGGGATACATTGAAAAATTGAAATAATGATCATAAAATTGAAACATCTGATCACCCAATAAAGCAGTTTATATATTCACCTACACCCATCTCTCTCTATATATTTATTTTGACATGCTGAAGCCGAATTCCAAAATACCGTGAAAATAGGTGAAAATTGCGAAAAATGGTCGTTGAGCAAAATTTTGTTGACCTAAATCTAGAATGTTTCTCGTGTTTTTCGAAAGTTCTGATAAACAAGGTTTCAGACAATATTTCGGATTTTTCGATTCTCACAAGTGACCCATGAATCTCATTGTCAGTATCCACTTATATATTTGAAGCCCCTGGCTCAAGGAATGTCTTGGTATGAATCAGTTGAGATTTCACACAATCTGGACAAGCGATGAGAATTTTTATTATGAGGTCCAAAAGCTTGGAATATTTCCATGAGGCACCCGAGACTTTGTAAAACCATGTTGACCAATTGATTTTGTTCTTCCGAACAGATGTACCAATATTGCGATCGTAGAAAATCACTCCGTATCGGTTTGAAGTTAAAAGTATTATTAGGAAATTGTGCACCCTTTCCACGGCAAAATCTATCGACGTCAAAAAATCGAATTGAAACTTGAATATTACTTCAGAAATCAATTGACTGTAGAATTTTAATTAAAATTGAACATGACGCTAAACGAGTTTATCAGTTGTGCAGTTTATATTCTGTTTTAGGATGTTTTATCAAAAGGTAATGATTAAAAATGATGAATACAACGTTTTTATCACTCCTTCTTTCGGATCAACAATATGTTTGCCGGTTCGTTTGCCTGTTTTGCTTTTGAACCAGGCAAATTTCCGGGTCCCTTCCTATTATTGTACCGCGAAACAAGACTCTGCAAGACCGGAAACGAAAAAAAAAACACGCATTAATTTTGCTATGGCTGAATTTTCAAAAACCCAAGATTTCGCGGTGTCGAGGACGAAATGAACGGTGGTGTGAAAATAATATGTCAACTCGAGGAAAATACAAGAAATAATTCCCTGTCCGTCGAGTAAAGCTCGAATGACCGAGGAATGACCTTCCACAAGAAAAACGAGTATAAAGTGTACGTAACAAGTTCTAATACTTTGGGAATCCATGAGCTTGGTTCGTTACGACAAAGTCTCCAAAACTTCTGTGTGAAATGAAAAATACCACCAAGCGGAACCATCTGACATTGCTCTGACTCGATAGCATACCATGAATAAATGACGAATGAGAAATAGTGAAGCTGCGACAAGCCTCTTCCACATTTATCAGCACTGGGGATCAAGGGACGCGGTAGCGGCTCGTATTGTTACAAGATTCTGCAATCGAAAACATGCAATTACTGTTTTACTTTGGAAAAACGTTTATCAGAAAATCTTTTAATCATAAATAACATTTCAAATGATTTGATTCCATCCAATAGTCGTAAGACTTTTAAAAGTTCTCTTTAAATTCAAGTCAATAATGAACATTTTTCTGCTTACTTGACAACCATAAACTACACGGCAGAACACACAGCACAGGCATTATTAACATTTTTTTATAGAAGTATCCAAAAGTCTGAGAATTTCAAAACCATTGTCACCAGCTTGTACGTATGCAATTACAATCGCAAGATCTCTATCATCATTTTCTTTTCAGACCACCAGAAATTTTCTCAATGCGTCGAGCCCTTGACTAGAATTAAACTTTCTTAGTGTTTTTCCATACAATGGGTTTGCTTCTTCGGTAGATATTTTTGTAGTCCTTGATCTTATTCGTCACTCCTATCTTGGGTTATTTTATTTATATTTTTCAATGGAATCTATCCAATTTTTGATAAAATAGCATAATGAAAATGATAATGATCATCTACAAATCTGATAATATTCAATTTTGGAGAGCTGATGAAAATTGTCGCCATGACAAAGATGCAGAGGCATGGATTTATTTATTTATTTAAATCTCCTTTAAAATGTAAAAGGATATTTAAAAACCAATTTCTCGTGAATTATTGAATAAAATGTTTTCCATATGATATAACAAATGAAACGAAAATGGAATGTGTAGGGAATTGAAATCTGAGTATATAATCAAACAAATATCGTAGACGAATATAAATTCTTCATTTGTTATTAAATAAAATGTTTTCCATGAGAATTGAATAAAGAATCAAAAATGTAATGTGTTAAATTGAATTATTGTAAAAATAGATATATTCAACAAATATACCCATCTATAATATTCAATTCAATTCTACACATTTCCGTTTGGATTCAATATTTATATCATACACAATACATTTTATTTGAAAATTTATTCCGAACTAGGGTGCATTCCGTGCGATTAAGCGTGTGAATAGTTTTCTTGTAGCGCTGCAGCGCTACTTTTATTGCAACAGCGTCTTCAAGCCCACCAATCTTGAAGCAGTTCAATAAGAATAAACAGGAGTACAGGGGGATGGCTCCATAGTTTTCGATGTCCAGGTATATTTCTCAAGAGTTTTTGATGTCTAGGTATATTTCTCTACGGCTTTCGATGGCGAGGTCAACGGCTCCATAGTTTTCGATATTTAGGTCGCTGTAGTTTATGGGGTCGAGAACAATCTCTCAATGATTACCATGTTAACACTGTTATTGTCATTGTTTTTCGATGTTTGAGAGGACGTTTCCATGTTTCATTATCTTTTTCATCTCGTATCATGTTTCATTAGGTTCCAGTATCTAGATTGACAGTTTCATGTTTATCAGTGTCCGGTGATATTTATTCACGATATTCTGGGTTCTTGAAATCTCCCCTGTTATTGAAGACCATGGAGTCTTCGATCAGGATATCGATAACCATGATGAAATATATCCAGACATCGCAAACCATTGAGTCATCGACCTCGACATCGAAAGCTACGGGGAAAATACCTAGACATCAAAAACTGTGGAGCCGTCGACCTGGACATCGAAAACTATAGAGCTATCGACCCAAACTTTGAAAACCATGGATCCATCAACCTAGACATCGCAAACCGTAGAGAAACATAGCTAGACATGGAAAATTATGGAACTGTCGACCGGGATAGCGAAAACTATGGAGAACTATACCTGGACATGAAAAACCATGGAGAAATATGCCTAGGCATCGAAAAACATGGAGAAGTATACCTAGACATTAAAAACTATAGCGCCGACGACCTGGATAACGGAAACAGTGGAAAAAAATATACCTAGACATTGAAAACCATGAAGAAATATATCTGGACATCGAAAACTATGGAGGCGCCGACTTAAATGTCGAAAACCTTGCAGTCGTCGACCTAGATATCGAAAACTATGGAGCCGTCGATCTGGACATCAAAAACCATGGAACCGTCGACCTAGACATAAAAAACCATGGAGCCTTCGACCTAGACATCGAAAACCATAGAGCTGTCGACCTAGACATCAAAAGCCGTTAAGAAATATACCTAGGGTCGACATCTATGAAGCCGTCGATGTGAATGGCAACGACTATCATGAATCATACCTAGACATCGAAAACCATGAAGAAATATACCTAGACATCGAAAACTATGGAGAAATATACGTAGACATCGAAGACTATGGACAAATATACCTGGACATCGAAAACCATGAGGAAATATACCTAGACATCGGAAACTACGGACCCATCGACCTAGACATCGAAATTCTTGGAGCCGTCGACCTAGACATTGAGAATCGTGGAGAAATATACTTAGACATCGAAAACCATGGAGAAATATACCTAGACTTCGAAAATCTGGGAGAAATCTATCTAGACATCGAAAACCATGGAGCTGTCGACCTAGACTTCGAAAACCTGGGAGAAATCTATCTAGACATCGAAAACCATGGAGCCGTCGACCTAGAAATCGAAAACTATCAAGCCACCTACGAGAGATGGATTTTGCTTGTGCCCTTGGTGAAAAGGGGTCGAGATCGTTTCTCTACTGCGTATGCACCGACACATCATTCTAACCTCGTACGATGACGCGCGTAATTATTTTTTTCCTGCAAGTTTTGCTCATACAAAAAATAAAAAATGTACGAATGTACATTTGGCGCATTCTTCACTTAAATTCACTCCAATGCTTATCATCAACGATAAGCACGAGTAAAAAAAAGCCCAATCCAACGATTTACTCGATAGCATCATACCTACTAAAAGAACATTAAACGATAGCATCACACCGACTAAAAGAACATTAAAAAAAAGATTCGGCCACAATACGTGACTCAGATTTCTTGGTAAAACGAACATGTGGTATCCTTTAATCTCTGAATGATTCGATAACATTTCGTGAAATTGACAGCTTAAATTTTGAATACAACGGGGAACTGTCACTTTCCAAATTTTTGAAGCATGAACAGATTCATGGAAATATATAGGTATACAATTTGTATTATGACACCAGAAAAAAATATATAGATATATAAAATGTATTATGGCACCAGATTTGTCACTAAAGAAAAAACAAATAAACATCAAAAATGTGTGCGAAAAAATGCAACATTTTTTGATGAAATTAAAAAATAAATAATTAATATCTTTTCAATGCGTTAAGCTACAGAGTTCGTAGAGGTCGCGATCGAAAGATAAAAAAAAATAAAAAATACGTCATCTTGCAGGATTCTTTGGAATACTGTAATTATTCAGTTATTAAAGAAATAAATTTTGAGTGTTATCGAAAACAGCTGAAAAACACTCTCGCTCCGGTAAAGACTCTCTGGAAGCGACTCGTCATACATAAATGTACTTGTCTCAGAGTCGCTACCGCGACTCTAGATATAAAATCAGTCAAAGTTCAGTAAGAGCGTGTGTGTCGTTAATTTTATTATTGATGGCATAACACCCGTTGACATAATATGTGTCAACCGACATATTAGATCTTGGAAGATAAGTTAAGTTGGAACTTAACTGCTCGCGATGTCCAATTTGCCCCACTTTCTTCTATTGGTTGTATCAATGTGCATGATTTGCTCAAAAGTGAAAGAAACGCGTGGAAATGAGGCAAATTTCAAGATGAGATCGAATTATTGGTTCTAGTTTTTGAGGACCGTTTGCGTATAATTTTTCAAATAAATTTTAGGCCGAAGAAAGATGATATATGAGTGCACCAAAGATCTCCGTTGCTCGGATATGATCCATCTCCGATCTCCGATCTCGATATAAACCATAAGCGGATGAAACAACTCCGTTTCCCACGGCAGAGGAGTGTCTCTTACATAATTTCATTTGCGCGCATCATTCTCCGCGATGAATTCTTATTTTCGCGTTTATAATAACAGGATCAACGATTAATCACCCTTTGAGACAAAAGCAAATTTATACAAAAAATTGCGTACGCGCGAAAGGTTTTCTGTAGCGTGATTGAAAAAATTGCAAGCAGAGCCTGCGTGGCGTTGAAATAATGTAAATATATAATTGCGGAGTGGATCGCAATGCCAGTAGTGAAAGCTCTCAATGAGAGTTATCTGCGAATACACAACTTTTTTAGTGAGAAGATGTAGAATATATTTAATGGAATGATTGTCCACAGGTAAGATGTGAGTGTAAAGACGGGGGGGGGGGGGGGGGATGCATAACCGACACCAATTGTATAGAAAAAAGGCTTGCTCACGCTATACTCTCACATACGGTCACGTCCGATCGGATTGAGACTGGGCTTGCATTCGGAATCTGACAAAACTTTCTCAAACAAAGTTTGCTGCTAATATTTTTGAATCGGTCAATCGGCCGATGAGACCAGCTAAAAACCGAGTGTGTTGCGTCATATGCTACCGCGATGGAGAGCGGTACAAATTATGCCGAGTTTTGCTTTAAAGAACTTTGTACGAGCCTTCACGCGCATGGAAAACAAAATAAACGTTTTCCCTCGTTACGTGTGCAGAAGATTGCGCTTATACCGTGCGGCTATTATTAACGTTCATACACACTACTCGTGACTTTTCCGCATGCTCTCGTAGTTCCGCATTCATATAAATAATAAATACCTGCTGGATTTTTTGCAGATTCGTTATGACGAGAACAACTCTCGATCAGAAGACGGGAATCTTAGACAGTAATGTATATGATATTCCATGTGAAGCCGGTGGATTTTTCCCCGACCTGTGCCAATTTAGTTAATTTATTTTTTTTTATATGATTATATTGAGTCTCAAAGATACCCTAAATTTTTTTTAGATTTTTTTGGACAGCTGTGATGGATAAAAAAAATCTTTAACGATGGATAGAAAAACTTCCTTTTTTGAAAATCCGAAAAAATTTCAAAAAATCCGAGATTATATGCAAAACATTTTGAGCTATCGGCCGTAGTGAAAATAAGAATAAGAATAAGTGTGCGTGCGTGTGCGTGCGTGCGTGTGCGTGCGTGCGTGTGTGTGTGTGTGTGTGTGTGTGTGTACGCGCGCGCACGCGCGTGTGTGTTTATCGGCTATTATACTTAAAAAAAAAATTGGAAACAATCGAAAACCACTCATTTCGTACCGATAGTTAAATTTCTTGGTACCCAAAACTAATTTCTTCAAAAATTCACGAATAATTGAATTAAAATTATGGATCTTGATCAGCTAGTAGTACTCACGAATTCCAAATATATTGTCATGCATCAATGAATATTGTTAAGATCGAAATCATGTAATAAAAAATTAACCAAATTGGCGGGGGTCGGGGGAAAAAGTTCGGCGGTTTCACATGGAATACCTCATATACAACTTTTTCATTCTTTTCTCTCTCCCTCTCCCTCTCTTCCTCTCTCTCTCTCTCTCTCTCTCTCTCTCATGCGTTCATCATTCCGAGATCCGTCGAACTATGTCCTTATGGGAGTTTTCTCTCCGTTCTAACTACATGACGCTTGCTGAATTTTCGGACTTGCCGAATCGTAGTTTTTCAACCTGCACCGATACTTCGTGAAATAAAAAATTGGCGAATTACAAATGTTTTTTCACAACACCTGCGTTGAAAGTTCAACTTTCCGAAATCGGAAGGTTGAATTTTTGGTGTATGTGTGGTGAAAAAAAGTCGGGGAGCATGGGGCAAAGTGGTCACCCACTTTTTTGGGGCATTTTTTAATTCTAGGTCAAAGTGACTACTCACGGAATTACGATTTCTGGGGCACAGGATCAGTGAGAATTCAGTTTTCTGAGAAATTGATAGATATTTGAGGCAGAGGGTGAGAATCATTTTGCGAATTACTGATAAATGTCTATTTTATTTTGATTGACAAAAATCGCACTTATAATGGACTTCATCTTCATCAACACGTGCACACAAGGTGTGCGCCCATTTTAGGCATGTTTCGCAGCGAATCCAGTCTTCGGAGGAATGCGAATAAAGTTGATCTCAGAAAATACAAGCAACGTCCGCCGCAGACAAGAATTTTTATTTTTTGATGATCTCTTTTTTCTTACTCACTAGATTTGCGCGATACGACGGACTCGTGATAATGGCGGTTTTCCCACGATTTGCCCCTAATAAGAACGGGGTTTTGCCACAGGTAATGGCAAAATTTATCCAAGTATTCCGACTATTTTTTTTTCATCCCATCGCAGGAGGATCCCTACTATGCCTCGATTCTTTTCGGTTTATCGCAGCCTTCAATGTTTCATGCTGGAACAGTCAATTATAACGTGTATTTAACGAGATGTGACAATTATCGATTTTCACCGCATTTGAGGGAGTGGCCACTTTGCCTCAAAATTTTTTTTTTCAAAATTCGAGAAATAAGGAGTTGGAATCATTTTTGGGACATAAAAATAAGTAAATGACCATGTGCTAACCGACATCGTGCTTATCACCCGAGCCGAAAGCGAGGGTGACAATTTTGCCCACGGTTTGTCTACTTTCCCTCCCTAGGTGTATAATATACTATTTTCGTTCATTTCCTTGGACTGCAACGTTGCAAACTTCAGCGTCGTTTGATTATTCCAATACGAGTAAAAATTTTCACGTATACGTATACTTATCGAACTCGAAATATGAGGATTACATATTTCCAAATTTTCCAAGTTTTTCTTGTAAATATTGTAGCAGCATTATTTGATAAATACTCGTTCTGAATTCACTCGTGAAGGCTAGCACCCGAGGAGATTTCCGTATCTCTTCGCGGCAAAATGTGCAAGACTATTGGAGCTTCTACATTTTGTGTGTATACTCAGCGAAGTATTCTCAATTATGTGTTGCAAAAAGTCTTGCTCTTCTTTCATGCGGAAAAAATTTAGGAATCCTACTGAGAGGACGCAAACATTTTTCCTGTATATATATATATTCTTATTCTTTTCTTTGTCTTCGCGGCTAGATCTATATATACTACTACATTAGGATAATGCAAAAAATCGATACATTATTATTTTTTATTTTCCGGGACTGGAACGTTGATGGATCGCGTATATATGAAAACTTTCACCAACGGGAAGCCTAATGGTTCTTTCTTCTTTGCCATATATTATATTGGAATAAACTATCAAGATTCTTTAGAAAATTCGTCATCTCGGATATGTAGGTACAATTATTTGAAAGTATCTGAATTTCATATCCAAGTATATCCAAATCTATACGAAACGGTTTTAAGTCCTTAGATTTCTAAACTCAATGCTTTTTTCATGTTTGTCAAAGGGATATTTTCATTGAATGAACTTTTATTTCATCAAATATTCGCTTATTATTTTTTCTTTCTTCCGACAAATATCAATACTTCACACTCTGTTCAAAATCGCAGCGATGTAAATGACCTTTCTAATGACAAATCATTTTTTTCGAAAACTAGTTTTTTACCTTTTTTTTCATGTAATGCCGAAAATAACACGAATATATCTTGGGCAACTTGAAAATTTCTCTCCTTTGGCGAGGCTTTTCTTTAACGATGCATCAACGCTTGTCATATATCAACGCTGAACGAAGACCAAAAAATATCAATTTTTGCAACCACCTTAATATGTAAGGGAGAGTGGAGCAGAGCGTAACAGCCGGGCAGGGTAACACATTTCCAAGAAAGTGGACATTTTTTTTACGATGAAAAGTTTGAGAATACGATCAATCGGAGTGAGTGATGATATGTACGGGGGAAAAAGGGAAAAAATATCATCTTTTTTTTCGATAAAAACTGAGAAAAATTTAACGATTACACACGCATATTAGATACTTAAAGAAAATATACTACCTATATAGGGGAGAGTAGGGCAAAGTGGAACAGTCCTCCGCAAGAGGACTGTTCCACTAGAACATTTTTTCTCCATTGAAAATCTGCAAAATTTCGTTATTCGGCTGAAAACATGCTTCAAAAACTCAAAATTGGAAGGAATAAATTTTTTTTTTTGAAAATTGAATTTTTTTTTTCGATCAATAAATTAAATTATCAGCTCAAGATAAGTCGTGAAATAGTTATTATCATTGAAAATATGGATATATCCAACACATGCGATATTTATACAATTTAATCTCATTTATACGATACCTTCATGTTACTCTTCTTTTTTAAGGATACACACTTGGAGGGTGAGAAAAATCACAACTCTTGTGCTTTTTTTTTGTAACACCATGGAAAATAGATATAATGTGTATTCAATAAAACAATAGCAGTTCCTCCTCCTAGCGATATGGCGAACTCGTTAGAATTTCAGTATTTCCCCGCCGAAGTCCCTTCCAAGGCACAACATTGTCAACGGTTGGGATAGGAAAATGACTTTTAGTGGCACTGAATATGCTGTTCTAGTTTTCGAATGAGCTGATCCCATTTCGATCTCCATCGAAGAATTCAATCGTGGATTCTGACTCAAATTTTAATCTGAATTATTTTTGTCACAACATTTTTTTTCACATTTCAGACAAAAATGAGTGTGATGAGAACAGTGCCGTTGTTCTTTTCCATTGATAAAGTTTGTTTCATAAATTTCAACCAAGTTTTGTTGAAATAGGGCGTCAAGAAACGAAGAACTTTTAGCAAAATTCAAAATGAATCCAAAGATGAGGCAAAGTAGATACAAAAAAACGTCCACATTATCGTTTTAATATTTTCAACGAAGTTCCGTTGAAATAGAACGTCAAGAAACGAAAAACTTTTAACAATATTCATACAAACGATATTATTTTAAGCATCCTCGGATGCCGATCGTAAATCGTTTATTTTGTAGTGCTTCTGCAATCCAAAGGGATTGCAACAACGATCTCGCCAGATCGGAACTGTCCCACCGATAGTTCCCCTCTCATCAATGGCTTATGACTACCTTCTCTATTAAACTTTTCGAACTGCTATTCGACACTTCGCTTGTAGTCAAATAGGATCTATAATTCAAAATGGTATTGCACGTATGAAACATCACTTTTGGTTGATTGTCCAGGTCTAAAACTAAGATTTTATTGGTGATTTTTTTTTCAAAATTACGAAAAAAAATATAACCAAACGAGATCCCATAACGCAACTAGTCTTAAAAATCGTTGGATTAGTTGAAGTTTTTTTGAGAATTTTTTCAAAAAAAAAATTGAAAGTGTCTTATTGCCTGAAATTAATGGTTTTTTCCTTAAAACTGCGAAAAATTGATTAAAATCTACACCAATAATTTTTTAAAAAATATTTTCGAAAAGAACAGAAAAAAACACTCAAGTTTGAAAAAAAAATGAAATTCGGCCCATTTTTCGGAAAGTTATAGGGAAAAGAAAAAAAATCTCTATTTTTTTCCAAAAATTATAACTTATTATCCAATGGACTAAAAATTCTGCAAAAAATCAAGAGAGCTCCTTCTAATGGGTATAACAACCTGAAAAATTTTGAACCAAATCAAAAATCCAAAAGTTTTGAAGTGGCTGATTTGACGTGGAATGCCCCATATACAACCTCTGAAATCTAAACAACTTCCGAAAATTCGCTGTCTCGGATAGCTGAAATTTTTTCCTATATTCGGGTGAAATTGCTTGAATTATTGAGGCTCTTAGGGCATTAAAAAAAAAAAAAATTTTTATTTCCTCGGAACCGAACTCAAAAGTTTCGTTTAGATGGCAAAATAGGCCCCTGAAAATATGAGCCTTTAATATTAATATTAAGGTCGCCCGCATCGCACTTGGCTATTCCCCATATAAGAATAACACAGGAAAAAAATTCTTTTTACTTCTGATTTTTATATCTAATGAATACTGAATTGCACTGCCATGTCGATTGAACATTTTTGTAGAGAATTGAACGCTTTACAAGAAAGGTCTGAAGTCATTTTTCAATTAATCAATTCAGTCAAAATTTATTCAAGGTTAAAGTTGAATTCATCCTCAATTTTGCCGTCTTTCTAAATGATTGGCATAAATATTATTTTTTGAGAAAAATTTGCCTAGAATATTTCAGAAAATACAAATTAGAGTTCTGACGACTGTTAACTAATATTTTTTGCTAGATAGTAAAAATGGATCAAGTACTTAATAGTATATTACACTACAAGGGCAGAAAGTTTGATATTCCTGTACTGCGCGTCACAATGCCCGAGGCGAAGCCTCGGGCATTGTGACGCGCAGTTCAGGGCTATCAAACTTCTACCCGTGTGGTGTATGCTATTTTTCTTCACAGCCGGTCGAAAGTACGTTTCTTCCGAAATATGCATCTATCGATATAAGATGTTTTGATACCTGCCCCGACATTTGCTGCACGAGCGAGGCGAGTGCTGCTGGTCGGGGGGGGGGGGGGGGGGTGCAGGCATCAAAAGAACAAGATTAGCAAAGATAATTTATACGCATTGTCTGGTCGTCCGGTTACCGTATATTTAGCATTATCTGGATTATATATATTGCTGCTGAGAACTTTTGTCGTATGTACTTTCGTAAACCGTACTCCGGACCATCCGGACTTGTAGCAGTTTAGCGCTGTTTTGTTAACATAACCTTATTCATACGATTTCCAAACGACTAGACATAGCCTTCTTTAAACTATAATAATTGTATCGTTCGATTATTTATACTTGTTCCGTTATTTATAACCTAAAATAAAAAAATGGCATAAGTTTGAACCCATTATTGTTGTTTTTTCACTCTAATTATATTTGCTGTTTTTTGTATTGATGCCTGCCTCCGAGGAGCTGGCACTCGCTGGGCTCGTGCCGCAAATGTCGGGGCAGACATTAAAACATCTTCTATCGTTAGATGAACATTTCGGAAGAAACGTACATTCGACCGGCTGTAAAGAAAAATAGTATACACCATACGGGCAGACGTTTGAAAGCCCTGAACTGCGCGTCATAATGCCCGAGGCGAAGCCGAGAACTTTCTGCCCTTGTAGTGTAATATACTATATCCATGACAGTTAATTTAAATTTGCTATATCTTGTTTTTGAAAATTTGTTTTTATCTTATCGGTAGATAGGTTTTTATCAAATCGGTATAATACACGCGAGCCGTCTGACGTGTGACAGCGACTGTATTTACTGTATCAAGAGACGCGGTAGCGGCTTGATGCCAAGTATTAGAAGAAAAAACTGCAGCGCAAAAGAAAAGCCAGCGCGAGCCCTGCCGTACTCTTATATACGCGAATATGCCGGTTTTATGACGTCACATATAATAGTCATATAACAGTCACATATAACTCTTCACTACGGGAGGCGCCAACATCGATTTTGAGTTGGTCACGTGAGCTCGATGACTCTTAATCTCCTTAAATAATCTTAATTCTTTAATAACTTTCGTATGAAATGCTGACATTGGACACCCGGTAGTTCAGGAATTGCATCTTATTGCAAATTATTCATCAAAAATCTCTCAGCATTGCGTTCGACTATCTTTTGACGAACAAATTCTCAAAACAATTCTTTTAACGATGTATGGTACAAAAGTCTAAATAATTAGAAATCGATAAAATTTGGTGATAATGTTCTTCAATATCAAGGGCGAAAACACAATTTTTTTCAAAATTTTCTTCTGCTTAGTTATCGAGTAATTACGCATTAAAGTAGATTTCTTATGCCCGGAATGTATACCTACACTGTAAAAAATTTCTGTATAAAAATTAATATACATGTATAGGAAGTTCTTACGCGGACACGGTGTGGGAAATTTCAGATACGATTTTTGAAATCCAAACTGGGTATTGTGCCAGTAAAAGTGGAGCCCATGAAAATTATTATACTTGTGTATAGCAAAATGAATGCACATGCGATGGAATTTTGATTTACATGTATATAAACATTACTATAAAAATACTTCAAAAAAGTAAAAAAAGAACGCCAAGTATTAAAAAACCGCCTCTTTAGTTTCGAATATATTTTCAGTAAATGAAAAATTTCCT
The DNA here is from genome assembly GCF_019457755.1 of Venturia canescens. NCBI lineage: Eukaryota > Metazoa > Arthropoda > Insecta > Hymenoptera > Ichneumonidae > Venturia > Venturia canescens. Next base: position 121,890 of record NC_057421.1, on the reverse strand, counting down.
TTCCCATTATTTATTGCTAAAATGACATAGTAGGGAAATCAAGATAGGAAAAAAAATATGAGATCATTTTAGCATAGCCAAGAATTTTGAATAAATTTCGATTTCTGCAGAGAATCATGTTACACCTCCAACTGTACCGGCTAAAGATCTTTGTGACTTCAAGCGTTCCCAGAATGATTTTGCGATTAAGATATTGTTATTCTAATTTAATGCCCAAATTCACTGTCAAAATTACACACAAACTTGGCGTGGATGTGTTCTAGTGTTCTAAATGTGAGTGTTTTAGTGTTCTAAAAAACTCGAAATTTTCATGTAATATAGCACAAAAACTCCCTATTAAGAAATCTAAAAATTTCATCCCCAAACCTTATTTTTCACCCTTTCGCAGGTAGCGAATTTTATTTTACTTCGATGAAAGAATCTGGTACCCTCAAAAACGAACATTTTTTATGTAATATATCATAAGAATTTCCCATTGAAAAATCTGAAAATTTTACCTCCAACCCTCACTTTTCACCCCCTCGGGGATCGTGAATTTTGTTCATTTTCATCCTAAAAAATTTGGATTTTCCATGTAACATAACATAAAAACATGCCGCTGGAAAATCGGAAATATTCACTTTCAACCCTCATTTTCATCCTTTTCGAAGGTAGGTACATGAAAATTAAGATTGGGAATGAAATCAGCAACCTCGAAAATCCCCAGAAACAAATTTTCAGGTATTTTGGTAATTTATTGGCTCGTACCAGTTTTGGCACGGAAACCAGAAAAAAAAAGCTTACCAGTCAACCGGTTAATAATAAAAAATCAAATGTAAAAATGAAATTTTTTCCACTGTGTATATTCTAATATGGCTCTATAGTTCTCGAAAATTCCAGATCAATTTATTAACGTACAATGTAGAAATTTTTGGTTGACAAAAATTTGCAAAAAAATCTGATAAAATTTGAATGTGTTGGAATTGAAAAAGTAAAATTTTTTCTCTCAAATTTTCCAAAAAACCCCATTGTTTTACTGATTGAAATTTCGAACTGTGCGAATTCAGAAGGCTCCAAATTCCGAAAATCCAGCCGGTACTACATAAATATAGATATATTGCAATAGAGCGATTCTCGAAATTTCAAGCCATCTGATTTCTCACAGTTCGGAATTTCCACCCGGCCCCGTTTTACTGCAGTTACCACTATCAATGTATCCGAAGTTCCGCTGAAAAATAAATTAAAAAAAAATATATCGAAAAATTGAGGAGACAAAATGTTTTATCTGAACTTGCGGTCCAGTTGAAAAAGAAATCAAACGAACCAAAATATCAATGTTTGTTGAAACGATATAGTACCCGTAATGAAAGTCGTAGAGACTTTTCGAATACATCAAAGTAAAGCTAAATGCCTTCCCTTCAAAATGCGCCTTGTTGGATCCAAATATCCAAACCAGCGGTGCAGTATCATTAAAAAGAACGTAAGAACATTTTTGGATATACGTATAGATCTCTCGCCACGTTACGACGAGTGGGAGAGAGAGGGAACGAGTGTACGCGCGCTGTCTCTCGCGCTCGATCGGGCGCGAATAGAGGGGATATCGCGTTCAGTGGACTGGGCGAAACGAAACGGGACAAAAGTCACGTTTCGTGCAAAGGACGTATGTCCAAAGGTAATCAAACGCTACTTAAGTCTTTCTGACTCCAAGCGACTAGCGCGTACCGAAACACTCGATTTTAATCGTCTAAATCATCATATTTCGGGATTGAATGAACGGATTTACTTGCAACATAGATCAATTGAAAGAGAAAAATCGTAAAAAAATCATCATCAATTTTCAGATTTTTAACTGCAATGGTTTATCCGTGAGAACAGTTTGAAAAACTTTATGACGTCATAAATCGACATATTCGCGTATATAAGAGTGCGGCAGGGCTCGCGCTGATTTTTCTTTTACACTCTCGTTTTTTTTTTAAGGAAGTTGAAGCGATATATATAGGACATCATACGAAAAATACATTAGATTTTATTATTCCAAATTAATGAATTGAAAATTTACGTGAATCTTCTTGAACAGCGCTTAATTATGTGTGAAAAGTTTGGAGAGATTTCACCGGCTAGTAATCGAGATATTCATTGTTGAAAATGACAAGGTTAAACATGGGCTCTTATGGAAGCTTTCAAATAATTGCAAACTTCAACAATAAATATCTCAATTTCACGACGGTGAATAATCGGCATATCCCGCCAGAAGTTTAATACTGTCTTAAGCTTTCTGTTTAAAAAATTTTAATGTGCAAAGTTGGAAAATAGTTTTAACATAAGATACGCTTCAACCTCCTTAATACTTGGCGTCGAGCCGCTACCGCGTCTCTTGATGAAAAGTTATTTGCTAATATTAATATGCTGTTGTATATTAAATTTTTTAATATACACACGCTCAACTTTAATTACCAAATCGTTATTCTCATATATTTTTGTTGTTGATGTAGCTAAAGATACATCGAAAAAAATATTATTTTATCAATTGAAAAATTATTTTTCACTACCCGTGATGGTACATCACAGTTTCTGGCACCTCTAGAATCATTTTATTCGAAGAAAAATTCCTATCTACATGGGGATCCGATCTATCTATACCTACCTACATATTTCTAACTACGCACGCTACCAACTACACTACCACGACATTGGTAGATGTAAAGCCAAAAAAGCATTATATAAGTTTTGTGACTTAACTCTTTTAGTCAGGAATGTTTCGTATACACCGATTTTGATAAAAATTGGTATCCGAAAGTTTTTGGGGTCGCTGACTACGAATTCGATTACAGATTTTCAAAATTTTCTAAATTAAAAATGGCGGATTTAATGACAGACTACTTGTTTGAAAATCGATCCAATTGGCTTGAAATTTGTTACTTTTACGGGGTCACTATTCACAAATCTGGTATAGATAGTTTTTTATTTAAAAGAAAAAAAACAACAAACAAATTAAAAAAAAAAAATTGAATCATTGTTCTGTATTCTGCTCTCCGTGGATGATCTTGGGAACTACAAATTTGTATGCGAATTGGAGTAAGAACTGACAGGATTTGTAATTGTCAATAACAAAAACCCTAGAGTAATCATTTTTATGGAATCCACTTTCTTCTTTTCTTGACCGCCATTTAGAATATTCAGAAAACTAGCATTGAATTAAAAATTATGCAGCATCCTCGGAAACTCCCAAGTATTTATTGTTATGAGCGTAGATCCATTTTTGAAGTTACGAATTTTGAAAATTTGACATCGAGTTCAGAAATCGACGAAAGTTGCGTTACTATAAAAAAAGTCAGGACTGAAAGGATTAAAAGCTTGATTACGAATCCGGCATTAGATTTTTAAAATTCGAAATGACGGTATCAATATGGTGGCAGTCAAATTCTGAAATCTCCTCAATATTTTTAAAACTCTGATCCTAGGGGTTTGCGGTGTAACTAATTACAAAAAAAAATGTATGCCAAATCTATTGACGAGTTCATAATATAATTTTCGACCCTGTATTTTAATTTTTGTTTCTTATTCTCGTTTAATATTTTTGAAAGGTCATTGTTGGTACCACAAATCGCGCATATCCTGAAATTCAACTTCATATGTATATCATTTCCCAATCACCTGCAAATAAGTTTCAAAGTTGTACTGTATTTTCAATGTTTTGTTTCTGACAGGTGGATTCATATACAAATATTGTAATTTCCAATTGACAATATGGGATATTACATCACTAGTTCGGAATGGCATGGCAACATTGCTCAACGTTATTCGACTCTCTTCCTTCGTCCCCTAATATCTGGCCCCTCAGCCTCGTAGCCCAAGTAACCTATTCCCACATTTATGTTTTAATAATAAGTAGGCTACTTTGCCCCATATCCCTCTATATTCAATCGGATCATTCGAATTATGATCGTAAAGATATATATTTTTTTTTTCATTTGTACGGCAATATTGATAATGCCATAAAAATATATGGAGACATGACGACAACTCAAGTATGGAAAAAAAAACAAAAATATTTTACATCAATCCGCTCGAAACCACCATGCATAAAAGTGATACTGGAATGCTTGCACGTAAGACATTAATATTTTTCAAACGGGAACCAATGTAACCAACTTGGTTAAATTTCAGATCGAATACCAAATCTTGAAACTTTTTCATAATGGTTTATAATTCGTGAGAAAAAAACTGATACGTCGAACGAGGATAGGTCGTGCAAAATCACAATTCATTCAGCAGAGTACAATCGAAATCCAAGATTTGTCCGAGCAGACATATCAACTCGATAAGTACTGTTTCGAGTTAGAAATATTGGTACAATCTTGCTGGTTATATGACAAGTTACCGAGATTTAATCGAACATGAGTTCGCGTAACTCGACGAATTAAGAGACTCGGTAGAGTTTTAAAATCTTCTCCGATTACAAACAACGCGTCAATAAGACGTGAAAAAATGCGCCGGCATCGCGAGTCAAAAATATACGTGCGCGGGATAACTTGCAGCCAGCACAATCGGATGTATATATTAAAATCCTTCTCGTTTACTCATCATTATCGCAAAACTTGAATGCAGCTCGGGGAATAACCAAATTCGTCGCGATGAAATATTTTCCATTTTGTTATAATCAAAATCATAACGTGGTAGCAATATGCATAACGATAACAATGGATAATAAAAATAATGAGAATAACATAGTAGAAAAAATGATAATCACGACGAATATTGCCCGTCCAATATATGACGAGCCTGTATACAATACAAAACGCTTGGATGTATGAAGGTTTTCTATCTATCGATCACGCTCGAAATTGTGGAGGATAACATAAAGGAGGAGAGGGGCGCGGCCAGTACAGTAGTCGCGCAGTGACTGGATTTTCCAGTTTCCAAACTCCGCGCTCCGTGCTCGACTGGCACATTTTAGTACTACATCAGTTGTCGTTGTAGCGTTCACGCACAAACGTCGGTCCGCCGTTTTCCGTCTCTATTCGTCATTATTCGTATTGTGAATAACTCAGCAGGTGCTCTTTATCTTTTTCTGTTGCATCTCCAGACTTTCATTATCATTATTTATTTAAATATAAGGGTCATGTCTCGGGACTCGTGCATTAATAAAAAATAAAAACAAATTGTTATATTCGTTGACGAGAACGTCCCCGCACCAGTGATTTCAGAGGTATTCGCCCGACTCCCTGGGCTAAGACAGAAGGATAGAAACAAGAAGCAGCAGTGGTGTAATAAGTTTTGTATCTCCGCGAGTGATAATGATTACGAGATAGCGCCTACAAATTTCTTCCAAATTTAAGAGGACCTACTCCGTCCGCTAGAAAAAGACCGCTCTTCTAACAATCGGAAATTTGTTATATAATTTCGTGTCGGAGGAGAACAAGCTTTCTCGGCATTCAATATTTTTTTGATTCTTCCGAACAAAGTGAATTTTTCCTTGCTTATTTTTTTCTGTAAGGGAGGTTTTTATTTTTCGACAATCAGGAAAATCAAATATTCATTTAACAGTTTGAGTTTCGTAATTTATTCACCATATTCATGGACTTTGTTCGAATAATTTAACCTATTTTTGCTTCCTCATAGAGGAAGCTATATGATGATGAAAATTTATTTTTTCCAGTTTTCAATGTCAATCTGCTCGAAATGTCCTAAAACATCGAAAAACTGTGCGTGTGCGTGTGTGCGCGCGCGCGCGTGTGTGTGTGTGTGTGTGTGTGCGTGCGCGCGCGCTCGCGTGTGTGTATGGCACTGCAAAATTCAGACGTTTATAACTCGAAAACGATTTGAGATACAGGGCTACCGTTTTGCACAAATGTTAATCTATACAGGCTCTTCATTCTCTGATAATTTTGTCAGAATCTGTAAAATAATACAAATCCTACGACGTTTTGAAATGTTCATAAAAAGTGTGTCGCCGCTCTAACTTGCGAAAATTTTAAGATTTATGACTAATTTTTTTTTTTATAAATAGATTATCATAGTAGGAAGGTTGATATTAAATTTGGAAAATATCGGTTGAGCGGTTTAAGGATGTTTGGTACAAAAGTCTAAATAATTAGAAATTGATCAAATTTGGTGATAATGTTCTTCAATATCAAGTGAGAAAACACAATTTTTTCAGAATTTTCTATTGCTTAGTTATCGAGTAAATTACGCATTGAAGCAGATTTCTTATGCCCGGAAGTATACCTATATATATGGGAACGCTATGCTTATACATATGAACTTTAGTGATCAATTACTCGATAACTGTACAGAAGAAAAATCTTAAAAAATTTGTATTGTCAAATTTGGCACTAAAGAATATGTTCACGAAATTTTATAAAATTTTGATCATTTTGAAATTTTTTATATTTTTAGCATGGTTTAACATGGCAGCATTGTATCGCCTGTACTAAATATTCTTAAATTTTATGAATTTTTGAATTTTACGTTAATATGAGTTTTTTAAAAAATCATATAAACGCTTTAATTTTTGGAAATGTTGTAAGATATCGTGCATAAGTCTGTACTTCCTCTATACTTTCCAGCAATGTTGTCGGAATTATCAATTTAAATGTAAATAAAAAACGATGAAAATTGAAAGTTGCAAACTGTTTTTCTGATGGCTCGTCATTTAGTTTTTTTTAAATGAATTTAAACAAAGAGATAAATTAAAGTTCGTAAAAGAAGGTAGAGAAAATACATTATTTCCTTGTATACAAAAAAAAATGCTGCAAATAAAAATTTGCAAATTGCTTCCTCAAAATGGTCAAGATGCACGATGCTCAAAGCGTACTCTATGAGGTGCTATATTTTTCATTTTGGCTTCCTTAGCTAAGGATAACTAAGCAATTTGCAAATTTTTATTTGCAGCATTTTTTTTTGTTACTAAACGAAGTACATCTCTTCCATGATTCCCTAAATAATTTGTTTTATTTTTATGCTTTTGCTAGGGTACCTTACACCATTTTGAATGAAAAAAAAAATTATAAATTTGTGCAATCGTCACAACGAAACTGAGTTCAATCAACGGCAATATCGTACGATCGTATACTATCTTACCGATCAAAGATTAGTTGAAGATTACAATGGACAATCTTCGGGCGTTAGAGGTTATCCGTAAAGATGATCATTTATTGTAAATCTAATGACTATATTTGGAAAAACCCGCTGTTGTTATTCGCATCATTATTGGTGCGTCAGAATATTGTTCACTGCAACACTGAAAATGTTTATCATCGAAATATTTCATTTTGTGATTTTACAATCGGAAATTTATCAAAACTGATATATTTGGATTCACTTTTTTTTATATTATGAAAGCGAAAAAGTATTCTTTTTAAAATCTATCTATGCTATATCAACCGATTGATTGAAAAAAAAAATACGCACTTTCGAGAAATGCGAAACATTTCGTAAAAGTTTACAGAGTCACCACTTTGCTATTGGCAATATTGGGGCCGGTTGAAAAACAACGGTCCCTCCTATATTGAGAGAATGAAAAAACCGCATCGAAAGAAATGAGAATGAAGAAATCGCATCGATCCGCAACGGAAATAGTAATTATTAAAAATATGCTTACCGCGCGGGTAATAGTAATAGTTACAGTGAATGACTATATTCATTTCTTTTGTGTAGTAGAAAATATTTTGGTTTCACATGTTTTCGTTAAATAATCGTTTTTTCTATCAACGAATATATTTTATACTTCATGCACGTTTTAAACGTGTGTTTTGAGAAAAATGAGAAGTGATAAGAAAAAAACAATAAAATCTTCAATCAAGAACACATGGAAATTTCTTAATTTTTCTTGCTTACAGTGCAACGCTAACGTTTTCTCGATAAGTACCGCAAATAATCGAAGAGTCAACAACACCATTCCAGTTTCTAGATCGGGCCGAAACGCGGTACTGTCATCCCTATATAAAAATAATACAACTGCACAACGGGTGACTCAAATTGTAATTTATGTGTTAACGGTTATGAGGCTGCTATTGCTCTATTCGCTCCGTGCACGTACACATAGTACTTTGAAAGTGAGTGTGTGTTGTGTATACGTATTCCCCCAAAAACGCCGGAGTCCCCTTTATGGTGGCGCTGGCGTATGCATGAATACACTAATACTATTGGTGCAGTAGTATTAGATTTTTTACTCCGCCCACGTGCACAGAGCGAATAAGAATTGATCCATTTCTGAAAACTGTTGTTCGTTCAATCAACCACTACATGCAACAGGGCATATTTTCCTATTCATGATTGAGCCTTATCACGAATGACAATGAGGACGAGCTCTAGTTGTTTCCAGAATCTCGTGTACCGTTTACGGGGGGGGGGGGGGGGAGAGGGGGCTATGTCTTAAAAATGTCGAATTCAATTCGTCGATGATCACCTATCGAGCGGACTATCGCGAAAAGATATATGAAAAATAAGATGCGTTGAAAAACGATGAACGCGATATTAAACGAGCCATTGTCTTTTTTCGACCAGTTAGCCTCGCGGTCTCACCAATTACGCATGTCACACTGGATACTGCAGTTAGCCTCGTCATCCGCAAAGTATCACAGAAGTGTCTCGCCCCCTCCACCGCTTTGTATGCCGTCACACTTCGTGACGTTCTATCGCCCTGGTTTTGTTAAGAATTTTAAGCAACTTTAATATACGCGACAGCGGCAGATTACATGAACATAACGTCTCTGATCCTGCGATCTACCAACAAATTCGACTACCAGGTGGGGCGGAGTTGAAATTCCGAACGGTGAGAAATCAGAAGGCTCAAAAGTCCGAAAATCTAGCTGGGACTCGAAATATATAGATATATCGCACTAGCGCGGTTGTCGGACTTTTGAGCCTTCTGATTTCTCACCGTTCGGAATTTCAACCCCGCCCCATACCAGGTTGAAACATCTAAGAAATGAACTATTTTGTATCCAAAGTCCGTGTACTATGAATGCGGCTACTGCTATAATCGCGCATAATCAATTCCCATTATTTTCGAACATGGAATCGCACCGGTGAGCAATTCTTATCGACGAACAACGCTTCATTATCGCGACATGGCTTTTTTGGAAAATCCGTCATTTTCTCAACCTTGAACTCGTTTTATTGCTCATTGCAAATGAGGCAACCCAACTTCATTAGTTTCACATCTTTTCAAAATACAGAATTTCTTACCGGGGTGTTTATTACGACAATTAAGACAAATCTCGGACATATCTACCGATGTTTGGTATAGACAATTTTTGTCAGCATCTTATAATTCAGTATGTTGTTAATAATACCGAGACGAATTTCTTCAAGCGTTTCCCGCAGAGTCACTATTTGCCAGTACATCGCGTCTCATTGCATTAGCACGAGGGATAGCCATTCAAGTGGCTGTATTCTCGCTTATTGCATGAATCAATCTTAAGCCCCATGTTGTGTCCGCGAAGACCGTCGCGAAGGGACGAGTTATCAAGGACGAGTATTTATGGGATTTAGGCCAAAAGAGCTGAACTCCAACTCGATACTTTTACAACAAGTTAACAATAAGTTTATTTAAGAAGTTACAAATTCGAGGTTTTATTGCCTCGAGACCGATCGTTACAATTCTCGTCAAAGACTGTCGAATTTTGGTTAGTTGGTAAATTTATAAACTTGGGGGTTTTTCCCCCTCTCGCGACAATATGGCGTGATATTCTTTCTCGAAGTTTCGGTGATGACATCGAGGGTCGATGCGCTCGTTCGGGAACGTCGATATTTCGCCGTCGATGCATTTATGCTGAGAACGCTTAATTTATATACTCTTTATTTTAGGAGTGCGATGTACGGGCACAACATCCCTCCCCCCTTCGGGAGACGAAATTTATTTCGGCTACTTTTTCGCACGGAATAAAATAATTAAATTTGAATCATTTCGTAGTTATGTTTGTTTTCTAGTTCCCTGTTTAATGTAAGTTTTTTTTTTGAGGTTACAATGAGCCATTTTTGTTTGCGTTTTTCGATTTTGCTTTTCTGATGACAATTTTGTCGTTAGTAGATTCAGATGCGAGTTCTTCTATAATTTTTGGTCTTGCCACGAAAGTCGGGGCTAGTTCGATATCATTAGTTTGTTGTATTAATCGAATTCGTTGACAATGTTTAGCTTTGAAAATTGTTAATATGATGATTATTAAAATGATCATAGTCATGCTAATGGCACTTATAGAATAATTTCCGATTATGTGATAGGGATGTGCCCAAATATTTGGTTCTTCATCTAGTTTTTTCTTAAGGATTTCGATTCTTTCTCCTAATGCGTTCGTTTCTAGTGGATTGATAATTACTTTTGATGGTACGCTGTAATTGAAAATAGGGTGATTAGCGTTTACTATTCCGATTGCGTTCGTTAAGTTATATAATGGTACATATGTTATAAATTCATTTTGTCGCAGTTCATTTAAAGAAAACAATTGAAAATTAATTGATGTGGCGGAACATTTTCCGTCCAAAGCCAGTAATCCTGTATTGTGGATTATTTCGTGTGTCGTAGACTTATTTTTACAATCGATTCTAATATTTTCGGGTTTTTGGGCTACGAATAGCCATCTACCTTCTTTTCTAGTGCGATTATTAATGTTTTTTCGATTTTTACAATTCATTGATTACGTGACAATTTTTCGGGATTATTTCCTAAATAAATCGCTATTTCGCATGATGTATTATCGCTTATTGTTTGCAGTGATTGCTTAGGTTTGTAATAATAGATGTTGTCAACTTTTTTCGCATTGTTTAAATCTTCTTCAGTCATTATTAAATACGTTCTTTTGTAATTATCCACAATTATTATTTTGGAAGTGGTTACTATAAATTGGAATTGTTTTTCATTAATTTCTGTTGTTAGTGGATAGACTTTGTTGACTTTCAATATTTTTAAATAATTATTATTATTATTAATTTTTTCGTTCGGATTATAATTTATTTATTTATTTCGTGTTATTATACACGTTCCGTATTATTCGTTTCGTTCTGTTTATTATTTTTGTATTTATTTTCGTATTTTTTTTGTATATTTAATTTCTTTCTTCATATTTCAATTTTATATTTGTTCTTCTATCGTTTTTGTACATTCTCTTTTGTTTATTTGCTGTAATACCGGCAAGGCTCACTGCGATCGGCTAAAGGGTAACGTAGGGCTTGATCCGCTCTACGTGAACTCGAACAGTTTTGCGTCCCTTGCCGATGCTGTAGTTTACCGGTGAATCTTTACTTTTGATTTCAAACGGTCCTGTCCATTTTGGCGTTAATTTCGCTGACCTGCCTCGACGAACTGTTGGGTCGAGCAGCAGTACTTTATCGCCAACGCGATATTCGGTGTTTTTTGCAGTTTCCCATTGTTTTTCCGCTATTTTCTCCTTTTTTTCCATTAATTTTTCTCTCGCGACTTGCCAAGTCGCCCTGAGTCGTTCTCGAAGTTTGGCTGCATAGTCGTCGTACGAGTATGTGGTTCTCGGCGGCTCTTTGAGTGCAGTTGGTAACACAGGTTTTTGACCATACCTCAATTCATACGGGGTGAATCCTGTAGATGAGTGAGGTGTTGTATTGTATGTATACATGGCGTATGGTAGCCATAAATCCCAATCCCTTTGATCCTCTTGAACAAAATGTTTTAGGTATTCTGCCAGAGTGCGATGGGATCTTTCCAATGCTCCGTTTGATTGCGGATGATATGCAGTTGTTTGAATTTTCTTGATGCGTAATAATTTGCACGTTTCCTTAAAAACGTCGCTCAGAAAATTCGTTCCCTGATCGGAGAGAATGGTTTGGGGAGGTCCATGCTGGCAAATGATCTGAGTGGTCAATGCCCTTGCTACTTCTTGTGCCTCCTGATTTTCCAATGGAATTGCTTCGGAAAATTTTGTTAATAAACATTGTGCTGTTAGAATATATTTATTTCTCCGATCGGTTTCGGGTAGAGGTCCTACTATATCGACCGCGCATTTTTCAAATGCTCTTTCTGGAGTATCGGTAATAATCATCGGTGCTCGATTTAGTTTCGTTACTTTATTCTTTTGGCATTTGTCGCATTTCGCTACGTATTCTTTTATTTCCTTTTTCATTCCCGGCCAACGATACTTTTCTTGAATTCGTTGAGTCATTCTTTTTACTCCGGGGTGTCCTCCGAGAGGCGTGTCACGATACTCTCGTAGTATTGTTTTTCTGTCTTTCTCTGACAGGTCCGTCGCGTCGGAGTCGAGGTGTTCGGTTTCACTTTCGCTATCTCCTTCGTCGCTGTCCACTATATGCGTCTCATTTTTATCTTCAGCCACACTCGGCTGATTATCAAGTCGGCCATTATGATTAGGGCTGGACCGATTGTCCGAGGAGGCTGGTGTGTTGTTGAAGAAGATGGAGTCGCGTCGGCTCTGATTTTTCGCGGCCTTCCTCTTCCTTCTTTTTGCAGCTGATCTGTGTTTTTGTTTTGACTGCGCGTGATTGCGTATATGCGGCTCAGTGCGTCAGCATTAGTATTCTTTTTGCCTTCTTTATATTCAATTTTGTATGTGTATTCTTCTAATTTTATTCTCCACCGCATTAGTCTGGAGCCTGGATCTTTTACGTTGAATAACCAGGTGAGGGGTTGATGATCGGTAACGATAGTGAATTTCGTTCCATAAATGTACGGGCGAAACTGATGTACAGCCCAAACTATTGCCAGCATTTCCTTTTCCGTTGCTGAGTAGTTTCTTTCCGCTTTGTTTAGCGTTCTGCTCGCATAACAAATTGGTAGATCTTCCCCTACTTTTCCCTGTGATAAGATAGCTCCGATTGCCTTGTCCGATGCGTCGGTGGTGACGACGAACGGCTTCGTGAAGTCGGGATATTGAAGTATTAGTGCGGTGCTGAGTGTTTCTTTTAACGTCTCGAACGCTGCCTGCGTATGCTCGTTCCACTCGAATTTTCTGTCCTTTTTTATCAGCTCTGTTAATGGTTTTGCGAGTTTTGAAAAATCTTGAATGAATTTCCTGTAGTATCCTGCGAGTCCCAGGAATGATTGGACTTCTTTAACATTTTTTGGTGAAGGAAAATTTTTTACAGCTTTGATTTTCTCCGGATCGGGTTTCACTCCCACTTCTGTGATGATGTGACCCAAATATTGCGTTTCTTTTCTCAGAAATTGGCATTTCTTCGGTTGCACTTTTAAGGAGTTTCGGTACAAAAGTCTAAATATTAAGAAATTGATCAAATTTGGTGATAATGTTCTTCAACATCAAGTGCGAAAACACAAATTTTTTCAAAATTTTCTTCTACTTAGTTATCGAGTAATTATGCATTAAAGCAGATTTCTTATGCCCGGAATGTATACCTATATATATGGAAACGCTATGCTTATACACGTCAACTTTAGTGATCAATTACTCGATAACTGTGTAGAAGAAAAATCTTAAAAAATTTGTATTGTTAAATTTGGCACTAAAGAATATGTTCACCAAATTTTATAAAATTCTGAACTTTTTGAAATTTTTTATGCTTTTAGCATGGTTTAGCATGGCAACATTGTATCGCCTGTACCGAAACTCCTTAATTGAGCTTCTCTCAACCGTTTGAAGACATCTCGTAGTCGTTCGTTGTGTTCCTTGAAACTTGATCCGTGTATTACGATATCGTCTAGGTAAACGTAACATTTGAGACCTTGAAGACCTGCTAAAACAGCATCCATCAATCTTTGGAAAGTCGGTGGTGCGTTTTTTAATCCGAAAGGCATTCGATTGTATTCGTAGTGGCCCAACGGAGTTGAAAAGGCAGTTTTTTGTTTGTCTTCTTCCGCCATCGAAATTTGATGAAATCCAGAGGCAAGATCAAGTGTGGTGAAGTACTTTGCTTTTCCCAATTGATCCAAGATCTCTGTGATATTGGGCAGAGGGTAAGAATCTCCCTCGGTGACCTCGTTCAATTTTCTGAAGTCGACGACGACTCTCTTCTTGACGTTACCTTGAGCGTCCGCTTTTTTAGGAACGACCAGTAGTAGCGCGTTCCACGGGCTTCGACTTGGCCTAATAATTCCAGCTTTCAGCATTTCCTGCGTCTGAGTCGTCACTTCTTGCTTGTGATTCTCGGGCAATCTGTACGGTCGGATATTGACTGGTACGGTGTCCTTTTTTGTATAGATACGATGTTCCACGAGGCTTGTATTTCCCAGAGTTTCTCCTTCTAGGTGGAATACGTCTCCGAATTCCTGGCAAAATTCTTGTAGAAATTTTTCTTCTTCTTTGTTGAGGTGCGAATGTTCACCAATTTGCATCATTATTTGACTTACTCTGTTACCTTTTTCTTCAGCGTTGGTGACGTAGATTCCTTCCTTGGCTGAGCCGTTCGCCCTTTCGCCTGTTTTCGTTTGATTTTGTTCTTCGACGCTTCCTATTTCTTCGATTTCGACCGTCGGTCTTTCGATCGAGACTTCCTGGTCTAACGTGTTTAGAAAAGAGATGGGGAAAATCATACTTTTTTCGTGAACCGTCCCTTGTCCTATTTTTATTCCTTTTTTAATTTCTCTGGCTGCTACGCATCCGATTGCCAGTTTTTTTTGCTTTCACGTAGTGAATACTCTCAGAACGGGGGGGTAATTTTAATTTCTCCGAACCGTTCACCAAAGGCTTGACGTGACCATATATTTTGATTATACGGCCACCCAATATGTCGACCTTGTGTTTTTTCATGAAATCGAGTCCCAGGATTCCGTCTGTTTTGATTGGAACGTCGTTGTCGACGACGAAAAATCCGTGAAGAATGTTGACGGCGGGCGTTTCGATCTCGAGTATGACTTTTCACAGGGCGTTGAAGGCTTGTCCTCCGACGCCAGTCAGTTCGACGGTTTCGTCGATTATTTCGGTATCTTCTTTTAGGGCGCCCCTTTTAATTATGCTGCATTGGGATCCCGTATCAGCTTTCAAAAGGAGAACTGAATTTATAGCGTGCGGTGACGTGATATAAAAATCGCTAGCCATTCCCCAGGAACCGAAAGAATTTATTTCTAGTTTTATTCGCGTTTGGTTTGCCTGAAGTGTGGGTGAGCCTGTAGCTCGCTCGGCCTCCAAACAGCTGACGTGCGCGTTCTTTCGCTCGGCCGTACGTGCAAGGAGACTGAGGTTCAGCGACCCTATCGTTTTCTTTTCTTCCGCGTTACCTGACTGATTTTGATTTTGATTATTTTGATTATTATTTTAACCGTTATTCGGTCTATTATTTTGATAACCTCTGTTTTTACCCCTGTTTCCTTGATTTTCGCGATTATTTTGATTATTATTATTTCCTCTGTTTCCTTGACTTCTATTTTGGTTATTCCGATTATTTCCTCTTTGATCGCCATTTTTATTTTTCCTATTCCAGCAGTCATCATAGACATGACCTGGTTTTTTGCAATAGTTGCAGAAGACTGAATTTATGCTTTTATTTTGGTTATACTGATTGTAGTTACCATTATTACCGTTATAACCGTTTTTATTCCCTGAGCTTCTACAGTCGCGCGCAATGTGACCCTTCTTATTATACTTACTGCAAATAGTCGTATTTCCAGGTTCTCTACGAGTTCCCTGTTGTATCTTTTCTTCGTCAATCGCGGCTGTGATTGCTTCATTAAGTGTTGGATATGTCCTAGCTTTAATAATGGTTTGGTATTCGCGTTTGAGACCTTGCGCGAAACTCGAAAGGGCTACTTCGCGTATGTGCTTTTCTACCGCCATTTGTTCGATCATTGTCGAGTGCTTTTTTATACTTGCATCAATTAATTCCATCATTGTGTCTTCTACTCTTCTTCCGAATTCTTTTACTGATTCGTTAAATTTCTGTCGACAAGAATACAGCTCTGTTTAAAGGGCTCCTACGGTTCTCGTACCGCAGAATATTTCTAACATAACGGAATTAAATGTTTCGAAATTTGGAATATTTTTATATCTTACTTCTGCTCGGGCTCTACCGGTTAGTTTCGTTGTTAACACTGATTCCAGGAGAATCTCTTGGTCCTCCTCTAAAATATGTTTGTTGACGTGAACAAAAGAATCTACAAGTTCTCGCGCTTCTTCCGGTTTTGAACCGTCGAATCGAGGAACGCTTCTTTAAGAGACATTGAGCCTCGAAGTCTGTTAGTTCGCGAGATGGTCAAAATGCACGATGCTCAAAGCTTACTCTATGAGGCGCTATATTTTTCATTTTGCTTCCTCATAGAGGAGCATCTTGACCATCTTGAGGAAGCAGTTTGCAAATTTTTATTTGTAGCATTTTTTTTGTATACGAAGAAATAATGTATTTTCTCTACCTTCTTTTACGAACTTTAATTTATCTCTTTGTTTAAATTCATAAAAAAAATTAAATGACGAGCCATCAGAAAAAACAGTTTGCAACCTTCAATTTTCATCGTTTTTGCTTCCTCATCGAGGAAGCTTTGTGACGATGAAAAATTTTTTTTTCCAGTTTTCAATGTCAATGTGCCCAAAATGTTCCAAAACATCGAAAAATCATATCTAGAAAAAATGTCCGGATCTGTGTGTGTGTGTGTGTGTGTATGTGTGTGTGTGTGTGTGTGTGTGTGTGTGTGTGTGTGTGTGTGTGTGTGTGTGTGTGTGTGTGTGTGTGTGTGTGTGTGTGTGTGTGTGTGTGCGTGTGCGTGTGTGTGTGTGTGTGTGTGTGTGTGTGTGTGTAATTAAATAATTCAGACAACTTTGCTGGAAAGTATATAGGAAGTACAGACTTATACACAATATCTTACAAAATTTCCAAAAATTGAAGCGGTTAGACGATTTTTTGAAAAACTCATATTTTCGTAAAATTCAAAATGTCATAAAATTTAAACCGCTCAACCGATATTCCCCAAATTCAATACCAACCTTCCTATTATGATAGTCTATTTATAGAAAAAAAATGATTAATAAATCTCTAAATTTTCGAAAGTTAGAGCGTCGACACCATTATTGTGAAATTTTCAAAACGTCGTCAGATTCGTCATTTTTTACAAATTCTGAAAAAATTATCAGAGAATGAAGAGCTTGTATAGATTAACATCTGTGCAAAACGGTAGCCCTATATCTCAAACTGCTTCCGAGTTATAAGCGTTTGAATTTTGCAGTGCCATAATACGCACGCCCGCACGCACGCACGCACGCACGCGCGCGCGTGCGCACACACACACACACACACACACACACCCGCGCGCGCGCGCATCCAGACATTTTCAATAAAACTGCTCTGCCTTACGTCAGGGATGCTAGGAATCTTGAGCTAATTATGTCTGCGAACTTATCCTGGCGTAATCATGTTAATCATCTTTCTGGTCGGGTCCATTTTGCGCTTTTCCGATTCAAGTATCATAGACGAGCGCTTTCCCCGGAGCTACGTACAGTACTCGTTAAAGCTCTCATTTTTCCGATTATTGATTATGGCTACAGTGACCTCACTGATAATTTAAACACTACGCTTCAGCGTTTAGTAAACTGCACCATACATTTCATTTTTGACCTGCGTCACGATATTCATATTACACCGTTTCGCAGGCAACTTGGCTGGTTGACAGTGAGGTCTCGTTGACTATACTTCCTTGGCATCATCACTCACAATGTCTTGAATCGCAAAGCACCTCTATATTTATGTGAACTTTTCTCACTGTCGCAGCCATCAACTCGTCCATTGTGTCAAACACAGACCTTTACTTTTCACGTACCAGCGCGTCGTACTTCTACTTTTGAAAATTCATTCCTTCTTTCCGCAATAAACTTTTGGCATTTGTTCCCTCCCGTTACCACTCTCCACTCTCTTCCAGTCTTTAAACGAGCTTTACGCGATCATCTCTTTAGTCTCGAATTAACTGAATCGAACGCGTAACTGATACCTAGCCTATAATATGGTTTCACGCGTATGTAACTCAACCGTATACTGTCATCGGCTTACCATGCTAATTGCTAATTCTATGTTTATATTTTTAGTTTTATTCTTTTACTTTAATTTTAAGTTAGTTTTATTTTATATACATATTGTTTTGCGCAAAACCCAAGCTCAGGTTTATTGTAACGGGACTGGGTTCTTTTTTTGTTTATATTGCCTAACAGGTTACTAAGGCAAATAAAATGCTATCATCATCATCATCATCTCTCGCCACTTTTGCGTTTTAATCATGATATGAAACAATTTATCAACGAAAGAAGAATGATCGTATTGACACTATTTAATTGGACAGATTGCGTTATCAGAAATTATGTCATTGACTGAGTTCAAGTTTGTGTTGATAACTCAGGAAATTGCTCCAATTGAGCAGCTACATCGTGTGGAGTAGTGCTTCAACGCTCTGTTCTTCGTTCATTACTTTTTTCGTTATATATTAAGAACGTTCATGACTGATAATCGAAGACAAAATTTTCGTATTCTCTCGGCTTAGTTCAACTGTCGCTGTGTAGCGCGCGCCGCTCTCCCTACTTCGAAACTTTTAGCACGAACTCTGTGCACTAATACGAATAAGGCTCTGGCGCACCCTATAAATATACACTATAATACAAGTATCCTTAGAGCGATGCGGAGATCTGACAACCTTGCTTGCCTACCACGTACTTTCAGTAGTATTCCATTTTGTATAAATTAATTTATTTGTTATTGTTGATAATTTTTCATATCTCATTTTAATATTTATAATCTGGATTGCTAAGTTGAACATTCATATGTATGAACAACTTATTTTTATAAAAAAGTATCATTCCCAAAAAGTCTCCAAAAATGAGAGCCAAAATGTGTAGCCATAAATGCTTAAATTGACAATTCTTTATGAGATAAATCGTTGAATATCATGAAAATAAATTCCTGCCAGTGTGCATGCGCGTGTAGTCCCCCCCCCCCCTCCCTTGCCCTTACGTACCGTCGCCCGGCAGTGTTGCCACTACATAACGGCGTCATCCCTTTCATGCCGTGGCACGCTCGCAAAATTGTCAAATTTATAGCTTTGAATCGTTACTACGTATGAACGACACGGCTGAGCATCTCTATTTTTTTTATATTTTATTCCTAATATCAATATCTATCATGATCCATTTTTTTTATGAAATACTATAGAAAATTGTGACTGCTATGAATTAGAATGTCTCTCAAACTCATGATTTGCCTATAGCTTGCATGTTAAATTTCGGTACGGTAATTTGGTACGGGCATGGTCTTTAAAATTTTGCAAGTACATTAAGAGGATGGATCAGTCGGTATATCACAACCGTGAGTGCGAGAGAGATAGCTGCAAATTTCGAAATCAAAATTCTTTGACACAGTTTGATCGATTAAAAAAAGACTCTGTCAGTCGATTTTTGCCATCGTCCTGCGTAGACTGACAGAGCCTTTTTTTAATCGGTCAAACTGTGTCAAATAATTTCGATTTCGAAAATTTCAAGTGAGGTTAGTCGACTGATCCATACTCTTAAAGAAGCTATAAATAGTGTGATAAATAGTGTCATCTAAATTTTAAGAAAATCTATAGAAATTCGATTTACTCGTGAACGTCCTTAATGATATTGATAGCGCGTATGGTCATCATTTTATTTTCGCCAGTAATACTCAAATATGTCGCACATATATATACTTCTGTATCGAAACAGAACTAAAGCTTATCTCCCATGACGTTCGAGCTATTTTCAATTATATACATGCAACTATGGGTTGGAATTCAACGTCAAAATTCATATAATTATGATTCATAGAAGCAACAAATATATCAGCAAAATGAAGAATCTGATTTGTATATAAAAAATTTATTTAAGCTTTATTAAGGAGTTTCGGTACAGGCGATACAATGTTGCCATGCTAAACCATGCTAAAAACATAAAAAATTTCAAAAAGTTTAGAATTTTATAAAATTTGGTGAACATATTCTTTAGTGCCAAATTTGCCAATACAAATTTTTTAAGATTTTTCTTCTACACAGTTATCGAGTAATTGATCACTAAAGTTTACGTGTATAAGCATAGCGTTTCCATATATATAGGTATACATTCCGGGCATGAAAAATCTGCTTTAATGCGTAATTACTCGATAACTAAGTAGAAGAAAATTTTGAAAAAATTTGTGTTTTCGCACTTGATGTTGAAGAACGTTATCACCAAATTTGATCAATTTCTTAATATTTTGACTTCTGTACCGAAACTCCTTAAGCAGCGTACTGCAACTTTTCAAAATTCGTTCGTCACAGCAGCCATTTATTTCAAGTCATCAACTTTCTATCGTGATACGCTCTCTTTCATTATTATATATTTTCAAATCACATCTTTCCACCTACTTATTTGAGTGTGAAGACCCGAATCAAACTATTCCGATTTTACATGATAATACTAAACATTATACATTTGAATCGTACTGTGAGTGTAGCTTTCTTCATCATCGTTTTTTAATGATGCCGTGCTTTGATTTATAACTTAATGTTTATAACTTAATGTTCAATGTGATACCTTCATCAACTTCATTTATATACTCACTGTTGGTAGAGCTACCAGACTTACGATTACTATTTATTTCTCTTCCGTTAGCATATGTTATTTCTATATTCTCATATTAAGACCGTCTAAGCTATTTCGGTAAATTATTAGTATTACTTTTTTCTTTGGTTTTTGTTTTTATTTGTTATATATTTATTTCTTTTTTGGTATTTCAATGAATCATTTAAAATTGTTATTACTGCCCTAAGGATTTTTCCAGGGCAAAATGAATAATCAATCAGTCAATTAATATCTCATCTCTTGCTCCTTATACCTTCTTGTTTCTTATTTGATGATCTTGCTCATCGTAATTTGGCCAATTTTCTAGATAAATCTCCAAATTAGTCTTCAATTACTCATTATTCCTTAAGTGTGGTTAACTTTTTTCTTCCACTCTTAACCCATTCTTATATATGTACATTCTTATCATTTTTCTGTAATATTTTTTATTGTATAGGTCTCTTTGACTATGCCTTATTTTATTTTCATATTTGTCTATCTATGTTTTAAATTTTATTTTATTTATGATGTCTTGTTCTATATTATGTTTTTTTTTTATACAAATTTTCTGCCCCCAGTGGTACCCTTGTTTTTTGTGAATTCGTTGCCTAAAGGATTATTTTCCATGACATAATAAAAACAATCTTTCTCTATCTCTCTTCCTCTCTGATTATATATCACCTTTACTCTTTCCAAAAGAAAGAATTACACTCAACTTTTATTAACTTTCCATGATCTATCATTTTCTAATTTACTTGTTAATCTTTTTAGAAAAAAA
Source organism: Venturia canescens (assembly GCF_019457755.1). Taxonomy (NCBI): domain Eukaryota; kingdom Metazoa; phylum Arthropoda; class Insecta; order Hymenoptera; family Ichneumonidae; genus Venturia; species Venturia canescens. Next base: position 100,668 of record NC_057421.1, on the reverse strand, counting down.
TTGTGTCTTCATCGCCTTTATTATTCATTTTGATATTCAGCGCTATCAGTTGGTTACTGATTTCCCAGGAATACGCGAATCAATGTTTTATCCCAATATACAATCGAGTATTACGAATGTGGGTGAAAATTTGCTATGTCAAATGAAAAATTGAACTACAAAATAGTTTACCATACCAGCAGCGATAGCAGCATGATCCGTGTATGACTCTTTCCGATCTTTCGAGTTGAGCAATCATCGAGCGGGAGGCAGTTTTTCCTAATTTTCGCATAGTGACCGAAGACCAGCGAAAATTCATAACATAATATGGCCGCTGGTATCGGTCGGATTGTTCACAGTTATCCTTGGTCCTCGTGCAAATTCGATTATTAGATAGTACAAAATGAAAGAACAGCTTTAGATTACATTTCAAAAGATTCTGTTGTAGAAAGAGAAAATGGAACAAGGAGGAGAGGAGTAAAAATACGGGGCGGGGCAAGTGGAGTCAAAACGATACAAGGCTTCGTTAAGAGCATGGATAAGTCGATATATCGCGACCGTGAGGACGAGAAAGATAGCTGTAAATTTTGAAAGTGAAATTATTTCATACCGTTCGCCCGATCGAAATAATAAAAATGTTAGCCCATTTATAGTATTGCCCTGCGTGGACTGACAGAGCCTTTTTTTAATCGGTCGAACTGTGTAAAAGAATTTCGATTTCAAAAATTCCAATTGAGGTCGGGTGACTGATCCATACTCTACTCTTAAAAACTAACTGGTATTGCCGTGAGTGATCAGTCGTTTTGCTTTGGGTTTATGAAAAATCATTCCATCGGTATCTTTGAAAAAATATGGTAAAGGTGTTGATATGTAGAAACTTGGGGATGATCAGCCGAGTTATCATACGGTCCTGAATGACTCATTGATTTTATTGTCGGTTTATTGCCTAACTACGATGAATTTGATACAAGAAAGATTCACAAGTTATTTGATGCTGCTTTTGTCACGCGAAAGATAACATTGGTGCTATGAATAAGGCAAGCGATAAGGAAATCTGTGATGTTATCATTGTCATTGTTCTGAAAAACGTTCGATCATAATATATTTAAGCCTGAATTTTTGAAGACACGTTTATAAAAACTTCACAGGTCATAAAATTGAACACGTCTTCATTTCATTTGCCTCACTATATACGATATGCTTGATACGCCTCACTGCGTGGAAGGTCCCTGACTTTTGCTGACTCAAGTGCGATTTGCGAATCACGTGCTCTATCTCTCAGGCGGTATTACAATATCCTGCTGCTTGTATTCATAATTAAAAAAATTGTCGACTCCAGCAGTCTTTCGTCTTATCACGCTCGCATCCGGTAAAGTCTTCGCACATGATTTTATAATTATGATAATTAAAAAAGTACCGCAACCGGCCGCGGACATCGAAGATTCGGTTTTACTATCGCAGAATGGCATTCGAATAATGGTCATGGATTCATCGTGATTATGAACTATCGATTTTTTTTATTTTTTCATACGTTTTTATATACATGTAAAAAGAAGTCTTTAGATAAATTTTTAGCTCTTCATCTTCACCTTTTCCGGAGTTATCGATTTTTGCTTAAAAATGTAGGGGAGTATGGGGCAAAGTGGCCCACTTAAGGAATTTAACGAGTTTTGTCGGGTGGCACATGGTCATTTACTTATTTTTATGTCCCCAAACTGATTCCACCTCCTTATTGCTCGAATTTTGAAAAAAAAAATTTTTGGGGCAAAGTGGCCACCCCCTCGAATGCGGTGAAAATCGATAATTGTCACTTCTCGTTAAATAGACGTTGGAATTGACTGTTCTCGCATGGAACATTGAAGGATGCGATAAAACGAAAAGAAACGAGGCATAGTAGGAACCCTCCTTCGATGGGATGAAAAAAAAATTAGTCAGAATACTTCGATAAATTTTGCCAAATTTTTTTTCATGCCGAAAATGAATATCCAGCCCACTTTATCAGATAATAAATGATCTTTCGACTATTGTTGAGTCTTAAAACTCTTTGTTCATCCTCTTTTTCCTTATTTGGTCGAGAAAATTTTTTGGGGCAAAGTGGCCACCCTCTCGAATGCGGTGAAAATCGATAATTGTCACTTCTGGTTAAATAGACGTTGTAATAGACTGTTCCCGCATGGAACATTGAAGGCCGCGATAAACCGAAAAGAAACGAGGCATAGTAGGTACCCTCCTTCGATGGGATGAAAAAAGAATTAGTCGGAATACTTGGATAAATTTTGCCATTACCAGTGGCAAAAGCCCGTTCTTATCGGGGGCAAATCGTGGGAAAACCGCCATTGTCACGAGTCTGTCGTATCGCGCAAATCTAGTGAGTAAGAAAAAAGAGATCATCAAAAAAGAAAAATTCTTGTCTGCGGCGGACGTTGCGTGTATTTTCTGCGATCAACTTTATTCGCATTCCTCCAAAGATTGAATTCGCTGCGAAACATGCCTAAAATGGGCGCACACCTTGTGCGCAGGTGTTGATGAAGATCAAGTCCATTATAAGTACGATTTTTGTCAATTAAAATAAAATAGACATTTATCAGTAATTCGCAAAATGATTCTCACCCTCTGCCTCAAATAGCTATCAATTTCTCAAAAAACATAGAATTCTCACTGAACCTGAGCCCCGCCAGAAATCGGAATTGCGTGAGTCGCCACTTTGCCCCAGAATTCAAAAATGCCCCAAAAAAGTGGATGGCCACTTTGCCCCATGTGGCCACTTTGCCCCATGTTCCCCTATATCTCTGACTATAATTATGATATTGTCACTGAGTAGGGGGCCATTTTTCAGTTTTAATGCTCTTGCTAAGTGAATATTAAAAAACCGGGAAATTTTTTTTTTTAATGCTTCTTCCGCCATTTTTAGTCAAAAATTAGTTTTTCGTTCAATGGGATACTCTCAATTTATTTCAAAAAAATTCATAAAATTCTACTTTGAAAAACAATATTTTTGAGCGGTATTGCAGGATAGGCTTCAAATGATTTCTAGTGAAAAAAATGAAAGACAGATTTTTTTTCTGTAATTTCGATTTGTTTTTCTTCTAAGATCATGTAATTTTTTGAATCAGTCTCAAAATACATAACTTTTCTCTTACATTTTACATCTTATTTGATTCATTATCATTACAGACTTTTCTTTTATTTCTCATCATTGTGAATACTATGCGTTTTTGTCGCCGTTGATCTAGAAAGTTTTTTTACACTAATTGTGTTATCAATATTTAATGTGGCAGATTGAACGAATTTATTGTGTATTGGGTATGGATTTAGCCCTCCTAAAGCGACCCAACAATTTTTTCTCCATTGATTGATACTCAGTTTTAGACGAGAATTTAACTTCAATATATTCGGTAAATTATTCATTGTACAAAATGTTGCTTATTGCATCACATGTAAAGGAGAGCTTCACCAATTTCATTTATATTTAGCAAAATAAAAATGCAGGGCTCCGGTAGCCGCTGATTTGACGTCTGGTATGCATTATGCATTTTAAGAGGATGGATCAGTCCGTATATCGCAACCGTGAGTGCGAGAGAGAGATAGCTGCAAATTTCGAAATCAAAATTCTTTGACACAATTTAATAGATTAAAAAAAGGCTCTGTCAGTCGATTTTTGCCATTGTTTTGCGTGGGCTGACAGAGCCTTTTTTTAATCAATCAAACCGTGTCAAAGAATTTCGATTTCGAAAATTCCAAGTGAGGTTAGTCGACTGATCTATACTACTCTCAGTTTTACAAATTTCTGTAACACTCAGTTTTTTCGATATTCAATTCAAATTGGGACGATCGTCTTTTCCATACAAAAACTTTTTTGACTTTAGAAATTCCATTTCTCAGATAACGTAAACAGATACCCGAAGTCCCTTATAGAATTTATTCGCAATAACGTTACAGGGAATCGCTGTGCGAAGAAATTTCAGTTTTATTCGAGGACGTATACTCTGTATGATTCACACTCGCTCTTCCAATATAATTACTCTAACATTTATTTGTTACTTTGTCCTGAAACTTTCCCATCATTGACCGGCAGACATTCTAACATAACATAATGAACAATTTTCTCATTCATGTATCCATTAGAGTATTCAAAATTTTAAGATATTCCTCAGATACCGGTAACATAATTTTTTTCACAATTTTTGATCGATCTGTGGAAATGTATAGTCGCTCCTCTGCTCGTCGATACTTGGAAGACTGAATGATACGACTGTGTAGTTAAACGAGTACGTCCATTGGCCGAATGTGAGTGCCCGCGTGAGAGGAAAGTAAAAAAAAAAAAACAAAAAATAATCGCTTCTAGCGTCGTTAGAAGGTACCTATATAACTGAGAATAACGAGGTCATGGCACAATCGGAAAGAGCACAATCCACTGCATGTTTCATCGATCATAGCCGGTTATGTATATTCGTATGTTTGTACACCAGTAGACAGATTTATTTTTCTCACCGTGTCCATGATTCAACGACCTCGATTTATTATTTCTGGTGAAGAACAATTATAATAATTCTAGATTAGAATTATGGAAATTTTTGTATATAACCACATGCGTCTATTACGGAAACGATACATAAATTGTATGAAAATTATGAAAATATTAATTTCCAATTGAACGGCAGTGTCATTGCTAACAATTTATTCTAGGTTTGCATTTTTCACGCTAGTTATTGTTATAAGATTGTGGAAACTCCTATTATTTCTGAGGGTGCGAACTATCGATGGGCAACGTGGCCACCCTCTCAAATGCCGTAAAAATCTACAATTGTCAATTCTCGTTAAATCTGGTCGAATAATAATTTTGAGCAAAGTGCTACCCTTCTCAAGCCCGTCGTATTGTGCAAATTTAGTGAGCAAAAAGGAAAGACCAACAAAACAAAAAAAAATTCGTCTGCGATGAATGACATGCGTACAATGGGCTGACATCTTATGTACAGATGTTTATGAAGATGACCTCAGTTATAAATGCAATTTTTCTCAATCAAAATAGAATAGGCATTTATCAGTAATTCCCTGATACATATATGCTGAAACTTTACACGGAATTTTTACTAATTAAAATATACTATTCACGTGAATTTTTCATTATGCATACAATTGAAAAAACTTTTAGATAAGTCGAGAAACATCCGTTTCAATGTTTTTTTTCTTATGCCATCGGAGCACAGTGGAGTAAATTCCAAAACTAATTTACCTTCTCAACGTAAAATACGAAAAAAATGTCAATTTTCTATCTCTAGAATGGTATCGTTTAAACAATATACCTTTCTATGATACCGGTACATTCTATGATATTGGCTTATTTTTTTATTGTCATATTATACGTAAACAAAATCACATGCACATTTCACCCCCTACTACCGCGAATCGTTTTATTCAGAGAAAGTATAGACTTGTCGAGAGCTTCGGGCCAGCATACGACAGGGCAATCAATGAACTTGTCCTGAGACTCTACCGAGTCTCTTGTTTATGCGTGTCGTATTATACAGTTTTTGTCGCAGAACCTCATTTCGACCATAACTCCGGTCCATTATTCATACGCCATTATCTAAAAAGTAATCGTCGAATGTGTTCCAATTCTGGCTATTTGTTCGTAGTCAAAACTACAACGGATTATGATTTTTTATTAATATTCACTGAAGATTAAGAATTTAAGATCACTTTGGATGAAGTTGATCTATCATTTTCGTCAGTGTGCGAAAGATAGACCTTGTTCACCAATAAAAGAAGAATAGCTTACATATTTTCTCGTTATTTTCTTTCAAATATCAAGCCTTTTTGATGTACCGTCGGAACAGGATTTTACCGACGGTACAATTGATAGAGATAATTGACTGGAGTAATTGATCCTCAAACTAAATTTTTAGCTCATTATCACTCATTATTACACCGTTCGTCTACTACGACTCATTGGTAAATCAATTTTCGCTTGTTGTTTTCCAGTCTGAAACACCAGAGCCGTACCACAGTCGATCGTTTCCTCTGTCTGCCTCTCTCGCTCTCTCTCTCTCTCACCCTCCCACGCTCGCTCCCTTACCTCTCTCTCTCTCTCTCTCTCTATCTTTCTTCCCCCCTCTTTCGCTACATCAGCTGCGTCGGGCAAACTCCAACTTGAGCTGTTCAGGTGGTCGTGAAACGAAAAATTTTTCGTCGTATTTGTCTCAGCCTGGAACGACTGAAAGCGTGGAAATTAATTCCGCGCGTCTCAACCAAAGGCAAGACGGGAGTCGATAAACGAGAATCCCTAATTGCCGGCCACGATGGCTTGTGAATTCTTCAAGGTGAGCGATTTATCCAAGTTTTTCCATCTTTTTACCTCTTGTTTTTTTTTTTTCTATCGCAACGCCGCATAACTCTGATTTCCTGAGATAGAAATAATATCATGGCCGAGAAGTTTGAGCAATATCTAAATGCTCTCGTCGGTAATTTATTTTATTCAAGAATTTCATGGAAGATGAAATGCTAAAAATTCCTTTTACACTAGAGGCACTCTTTTTCTGACATGAGAACGATTTTCTGTTAGATCCTGTGAGAATGTCTTAACCGATTATTGAGAAAGTTGTTTTTTTCACAAATCGAGAGTGTTTAATTTTCACTAGTAATAGTTATTTCAAGAAATTACTGAACCAACGAAACCATCGTATAATTTATTACGGATAATAACAAAAATTAACTGCGTAAATAAAAGTCGGTTTTTGATATTTTCATGCAAAGAAACCGTTGTGAAAATCACAAAGAAGCTCAATGGGAGGGTGCAAAATACCATTAAATGAATCAGCAATAAGTTCCGAAGGTATAGTCAGGTCTTGGTCGTACTTGGTGGTTGCTGCCGCGCCCCGTGACCCTCCGCGGCTGGCACCGTTCGGATTGAACTTACGAGACCTGGTTGAAACATTTGTATAATAGCGTCGATGTAACAAAAAACTGGGATCAACCGAGTAACAGCGACTGATTTCCCGGACCGTTTTCGATCTCGTCTTACTTTGCACGCGAACAAATTATCTCGCGAACCATACTCTTGTGTATTCTATGAAAGAAAAAGTATCCGCCGCGCGAAAACACAAAGCCAGTAATTCCAAGTCGATATGTCTCGAGAGTATGTGTCATCATAGGTTTGTAGAAACGGCGAACGCGGATACAATTATTATTTTTATGGTAAAGAGAAGTGCTCACTCTCGACTATCAATGAAAAGAATTCGATGATTCATGCAATTTGGATAAGATTAGCAAATGATGATGAGAAATGATTGATGAAAATTATACGCTGATTGTCGGGAAGAATTTCGTGTAACATTGATACGCTAATTCGAGGAAACGGTGTCTGGACTACTTTCGCATCGCGCTTGCAACAGCAAATGGGTTATGCGCATACGTCAACTATACATCTGATTGAAGCACGCGCTTTAATCTGAAATGAAGGAAGCAGAACCAAAGACCAAACGATATAATCGAATTCAACGAAACATCTGAATGTACATTATTGCATTATTTTCAATTTTTCTTAATAATTGCAATTGTTATCTGGCGAAAGAGCCTTAGAGATCCCGTATAGTTGGCTCAATAACAACATACCGGTACAATTCCTGCAACGAATAATGGTTAATCCTCAAGGAGGTTCGGTCACGCATGACTGCGAGACAAAAAAAATTTTTTCCGCATATGACAGACGAATTATCTTAAGATAATTAACTTACGCTTGAAAAATTTCAGACGTACTCACATCGACCATATATGAAATAAATTCATGGTTTAAGTTAAGATTTTGAATATTGCATGAATACTCAGTGGTTGAAACTTTAATCGTTCAAGTGTACATATCATTTGAAGTTCCAGGACATTTCGTGCGACTCTAAACCATCACTCCGCAGCTTCATAGAAATTAGGTGTTCACTTCATTTATCGATATATGAGCGATAAAATCTAAATTATTGGAATAGAATCGCTCATATTACATTTACGATCAATCGTACACGATCGCCTATATGCATATTTGCATAAAAAAATCTCGTGCGCCCATATAACCTGGTCATACGTGACCTATCCTCCTTACAATAGCGCCATCTCCCACTGAGTTTATTTGAGAAAAAAAAATAACGAAAAGAATTCCCATAACTGGTTGTCGAATGTGTTATCCGGGTTGAAAATATAGCGGAACCTACGATGTCCGATTCACGCGGTTTCAAGCCAATAAGCCAACTGTGGAACGCCGCAGTCTCGGGTGATCCGGATTCGGAGTGTCTTTACGAGGAGATATCAGGTATCTCATCGTCGCGTGAAATAGGGCCGGTGGTTGATTCGCGTAGTTTGGCTGATTCAAGAACGATAATACCAGTTGGAGAAGGAACGATCGATCGCGCACGTAAAAAGAGAAAAGTTGGTCGCGTTCATCATCAAGGAGGGGTTGAAGAGGAAGAAACAAACGAGGAAGACGAGGAAGAGGAAGAGGACGAGGACGAGGAGGAGGAAGAGGAGGAGGCGGCGGAAGGAATCGGTAGAGTCGGAGGACGAAGCAGTGGAGGAGGAGAAGGTGGTGGTGGTGGCGGCGGTGGCAGTGGTGGCGGTGAGAAAGGAGACGGGCGTAGAAGTAGAAGCGGTGAGGAAGAGAACGGGATCCGCACCAGAGTGGAGGAGCTTCGATATGTTTCACGTGGATACTACGGTGAGGTCAACACAGGAGGACAAATCGAAGCGGCTGCGACATACAAGCTGACGAGGGGTAGAAGCGCAGCAGCTCGCTATCTTCAATCAGCGGCCGCAGCCGCCGCTCATTATCATCATCAACATCAACAACAGCAGCAACAACAATATTACCAACAACAATCCTATCATCAACAACCTTATCACCATCATCATCATCATCATCCGCATCATCAAATCGGTAGTCTCCGACGTACCGGTAAACAGCGACATTATCAGTTCCCAAGGGGTGGACCATTCAGTGATGAGACGCAGGAAGAAATACAGGAGGACGATGAAGCTACTCTTAGGGAGTTGCTCGTAAGGTACGTTACGTTCCCCCTCATCGGTCATTATCCTCCTTCAATTCCCAACAACGAGGTAATATTCAGGGTGAGAAACGCGCAAATTCCGAAAATAATAATGAACCTGGCTTCAGTCGGATCCGATTTAGTTTCAAATAATTAGGCGGCAATATGATCATATAAGTCATATAATAATATGGTAGAAATTTACTCATCTGTTTGGGTCTCAGGTTTGTCCTTATCGGGAAATTCATTGTAATACCTGTAGAGCGTACGAGCTTGTTTCAGCTCGGTCGGCATTGTTTCTTTCTCGCAAGTTGCTCCTTAGAATTATCTTCAATGGGACCATAGTCATATATAGTTTAAAACGATTACAAATATTCTTCAAGTTTTGTTCGAATTCGAATAAACCTGAGATTGCAACATGATCTTGTTTGTGCTACACACATTGGATTTCATCGGATCCGAGTTGACCATTTTTTTTTTTTTCAATACAACTCAATTCTTGCAATAGATTGGTGCATACCCCGAGTCAACTCGGGGCCCAGATTCTTCCCTGAATACTACGTTAACAAAAACTAAACATAGGACGCCATCTGACAGTGTTCTCTAAGAAATCCTCCAAAAAACGAGGATATAGATCTGCTTGTTGAAATGTTCTCTATCTCGATCCTTGATGCCAAAGATCATCGATGCTGTATTCGAATATCAACTCCACAGTGCTTTGCATTATTTCGATGGTAATGCGTCAGAAGTCGTTCGGGGAAGTAAATTCTGTTTCCTCGATACCTTCTCGTCTTCATCGATTGATGTTTCCATAGCGCGGTCGAGAAACATGCTAAGCAAGACGGCTCATTCGTTAGAACATTTATTTTCTCATTTACGAACAAGTCATAATAATGAATATATACATTAAATATTGTATAATGGATCGATCGAAACAGAAAGTCAATCCTCTTGCGTACATATTATGTATAAGTTCTTGTTTGTAGTTGCGAAAAAAAAAATTTTTTTACCGTTAAAATTTATTCATTTCCTTCGTCATAATTTTGTTTCACATCTTTATGACACATACGTAACCGAGATTCATAAAAAAAAGTATAAACATTTGTCATGATTATTATTTACGTTTAGAATTCATATTAATATACGTAAAAACAAAACAACCCCGGGGAGTATCTATTTATACTGAGATCGTGATATAACATCTCGATATCCTGTTTAATAATTGAATTAAATTAATTAATTTTGTACTATAGATGGCGCTTGAGGATATTTTTTTTTCCCTCAAAATGTATGTACCATGTCGAAACAGAGAACTTGGAATAAACGAGGTACTCCTCAGTTTGTTCAAAATTGTGACATATTGGGACAAGACTGTTATATATATTCCTTAACACTTTTGTAATATATACATGTAGTTTTGAGGAGATCGTAGCAGTCCAAGTTTGCATTAGAAAAAAGCCGAGCGCTTATGACTCAATGGCATCGTTATTAACCTCATTTTATAAAAATGAGTTTAATAAATGAATTAATAAGAAAAATGTGGAATCTTTTATCCATAAGCTAAAACGATGTTATCTATATGTATACGCATATACAATTTTTATTATATTCGCATACAGCATATTCGAGATTGTGATGCAAGGCTTAATTCGCCATTAACCACGAAATCGTCTAACGATTTCGTCGTTTTATTCCCTTATTTATATTTATTTGGTACCATTTTCTTTTCATTATACATACATTTTGTTTCTATTATGGCGCTCTGAACTCTCTCGTAATAGTTCATTTCTGTGCTCGTTCCTTCAAAAAAAAAACACTCGTGTTTTATACATAACAATACCAAATACACCGTGTGCCTGTTTTTTTTTTTTTTTTTTCGTCAACGAATTAATTCGTTTGACCATTTGTTTAATTGTTTTTTTCGACTTTAATTTGGTTGTACATACAATGTTACCGTTTCCCTTTCTGTATTTCATTTCAATCGTGTTATTTGAAAACGTTACTTTGGCTGCGGCGCTCGCAGGCTTACCACTGGTTGCTCATATTCACGTTCGTTCTCATGAATTCCTCGACGGACGGTCTCACGGACGAATTGAATCTTACCGTTTGGAAGTGCTACGTTGAATACGAAAATTCATTATCGGAGATACAATTTCAGCAAACGGAATTCTTTTCTGTTTTATGATTTTTCTTAAAAAAAATTAATTTCATTATTACGTCGAAACTCATATATACATACTGCGCCCGTCAATTTTTCTTCCCATTCTGATGATTTTCCATCAAATTAGCTTTGTTCACGGAATCGTAGAGTCAAAAAATGCTGGAGGCAATGGCCCGTGTGCAGAAGGATTTTTTTATAATTTTTTGTTTTTGTATATGCCCAACGGGACAGAAAGTGAATCGCAAAATTCTTCGAGCGCCCTCGCATCATCGTGACGATTGATCGTTCAAACGAATTAGCGTTGACCATCTTACGAGAAATATGTCATTATTTTGTAACAACAATCGAATTCAATTCAATTCTACAGAGCAATAGATGTTTTTCCGTTAAGTTTTCAGACAATAATCGGAATCTCAATTCGCATGTGTGCCCGTCCGCAAAAATCACTCATGAAATCACGCTGATTTTTTGTAAATTCTTTTGCCCGCTGTCATTACAAAAAAATGAAGTATTGCAAAGAAAAACTGAAAAATCCGAAAAATTTCAGAATTCGACAATTCGAGTTGCAAAAAAAGATTCATGAACACTGATAAGTTGATGGTTACGAAAAAGACGGGACCGAGTAAACGTAGATAAATAAAAGTAAAAAACTTGTCTCGCTCCCTCGAAACGCGTTCTACGAGTCAAAAAGATCCCCCTTGTTCTTTTTTTCTCTTTTTTTATCTTATAAAAAAAACCTTTTTTTTTTTATTCATTTTGTGGCAGGGGTGAGTAAGCTGGCGGCGCGTCGCACAAAAGACAGGGTGGAAAAAAGCGTGAAGCACAACCTGACGCGCGCGGACGACCTCGATGAGGTTGACGACGCCGCCGTTGGCGTAACGTGTAAATAGAGAGAATAGAAAGAAAATTAATTGATTATTGTGCTCTCTCAATATGCGGAACAGTAGACAGTTGAAAAAGATCGATTTGAGCGATTGATGGACGAGAGATGATGTTTAAAAACCTCGAGAAACTTGTAAGAATTAGAAGTAAATGCCCAAGCCGACGTCGACGACGTGAAACGCGCGCGGGAGGTCGGGCCTGCTTGGAGCGCGAAAAATTTATATCGAAGTGAATATTCAGCGCAACAGTAACGCCTGAAAGATAGTATATAAATTCATTCACGTTAAAAATCGTTACCAATTTATTTGATCGTAAATTACGAAATATGTTTTCAAAATAGGTAAAACCTTTCAGAGTGCGATAAGAAAGAAAGAAGGAGGGAGGGAGAAAGAGAGAGAGAGAGAGAGAGAAAGAGAGAAAGTGAGAGACAGGGATACAGACAAAAAGAGAAAAAAAGTTTCGGACGTCGTCCCGATTCGAAAGAAAGAAAAAGTTGAAAAACGAAAAAAATATAACGGGTGGTGCTGCGTCAACTCTCTCACAAGTGAAGATTCTCTGCTCGGGTGTGCGAAAAGGACGAAAAGTGTTGGAAAAAATATTGCAACGGACCGAAGAGACGGAAATTGACAGAAAAGAGAACATTGAACAAAAATACAATATATATACACACACACATATATATATATGTGTGTCTGTGTGTGTGTGTGTGTGTGTGTGTATGTGTATTTATATGTACGAGCGCAAAGCCACGTAAAATAAGACTGACGTATGCATTTACCAAAAAGTGTATAAATATACATGTATACGTATGTATATATATATACCTTTGTATACACTGCGTTGCGAGTGAGCGAGGGAGAGAGACAGAAAAGTCCAGGAAGAGGAAAAAGTGATAATATCGGTGAAAGACGTAATTGAGGATACTGTAGTTTCGGAATAAAACAGCCATGGTCTCCCTATCTCCCAGGTACATACCGACATCGTCACTCTATTTCTCTATCTATTCTTTTTCACGACTAACTAATTGCTATAATAATCCTAATATCTGACCCTTCCGTCTTCCCCTTCATATATAACTATACCAACTTTTCATTTCCAGCCTTTTCTTCGATAAATCGATCAAATTTTTTATCGAAATATTTATTCAATCCATTAATTGGGAAATTTTTCGTATTTTCATGCACGTTTCACTCGCTATGCATTCACTTTGCCCGAGATTCGTGGCCACGAGGTCCACGAGTCGTATTCTTCATATACTTAGGCTCTCGTAACAATTCTCTCACTGATTCATCGAAAAAAATACTTAAAAAATTATTACGGACGTGACTTTTAAATACCCGGATTTCTAATGATAATTGGATTTTCCAAGTATCAACCGCATTGTCACGGTTTCCGATTGTTCATACATATGGACGATTGTCCGTATGTTTGAATTATACGCAATGAACTTACCAGCATGGAGAAAAACAAATTTTCGATAAAAAATTCGAGTTTCCGTTGTCGATCATTCATCACACTATTCGTCCCGTTTATTCAATATCACTAGCCGCATAACGCATTTTGCTTTTAAGTTTCTTCTCTTTTGCAATATTTCATTCGATCTGCTTTTCCGTTTTCCTTTTTTAATATTATACACCACATCACTTTAATATCACCATATTTCACGAAGTTTTTGTTTCTTTCAACTTCTTCATCACAAGCGCGCGCGCGCACATACACGCACACCGACACATAAACACACGCGCGCGCGATTTTTCTCTCCATAGATGTGCACACTGAATCTGTTTGTAAAAACAGTGTATTTCAATAATTCAGATTGAGTTTCTTTTTGTCTTCTAATCGAAGACGAACGATGTTCCAAAAAATGGGCAAAAAGGCCGTGTTACCGAGCCTGAAAATAAGTGACCTACCAAGGACTTGAAACCCTTGATTTTTCATCATTTTTATTCCTCACTTTTTATCAGCTTTTTCTCGATCTCATATCATACGAATATTCGAGTCATTGGTTTTATCTTTTCAAATCGTTAATAAAATCATTGAAGCAAAATGTATTCCTTTTAGCAAGTTCGCAGTATTTGCGACATTGGCTCATCACATAAAATGAGAATATCAATTGATAGGAAGATCGTTATCGTACGAGAAGTTCTTGCGCCAGTGATGATTGTAAAATCAAATGAAATAAGTATTCTAAAAATCATAAAATTTTTGTTACTCGCGTAATTTGGCGAATTATGAGAATACATGCACGTACCTTCCGACTGTTCATGTGCACAATCGCAAATTAGGTTTTGTAAACATCATTCAAACCCTCGCCGATACACCATTTCATATTATATCATATACACACGCGCGCACACACAACCGCACACGTACGCACACACACGAGTACACGCGCAAATAGTTTTACACGCTTTGTCATTCCAATGAAATAGTCGCATTTTGTAATTTGTCTGTTTTTGCATTGAAATTCTACCCAATTCACACGTTCACGGATGCATAATAATTTCGATATTCGTATTTTTTTTTCTTTTTTCTTCATATTTTGTCGCTGCCGAGCAGTACGTTTTTTTGGAATTCCAAATATCTAGTTCCAGTTGAATCGCCAGAAATCAAAAGTTTATTCACATCTCGATGCCGCAAACCGAATACAGCCGTTGAAACACATAAAATATTTTCAACTTGAGAGAAAATGAAAATATCTCTTTTGTTATTGAGTCGATCACCATAGATTTTTAAAATCATTTCTTTTATCAATGAGATTTTACGTTCTTAGCTTTATGATTGTAAAACGTGAAGTATTCGAATTATACATCTGCATCATTCGATCAAACATTGACACGATCGATGGACATTGTATTCTTATCAATCAATGCGATCTATTTGTTTCGCGCGTTCATATATATGTGCGCTTAGGTCATGCTGTTGATAGAGAAAGGGTATAGTCGGGTTTGTATAGGAAATCTGCCCTTGCGGCTTTTACGACTCGCATTTGGGGGATCGTTTTGGTATCAAACAATGATAATTCAGTAAAATTTTCAGCTGTTTATCTCAAATCGTTTTCGAAATTTCCAAGAAACCCTCATTTCTTGATTTTATTATTTTTTTATGGTAAAAATCAAAACTAATGGATGGGGATTTTTTCCCCAATTATTAGGTATAAAAGACGTAAAAAAACACTTTTGTAAGGACTCTCAAATCAAAAGCCGATTTTTGGCGGACGAAATAAAATTAAAATTTTTGTTTTTAATGCTTTTTTCATAAGTGTCACTCACCAAATTTTGTCAAAAAATGTTTCTTATATTCCTCTATACTCAAGAATTTTTACGATTTATTGGGAGTGGTGGAACAATGTGAACAAAAAATTAAAAGTAATTTTTTTCTGTAATCTTGCATTTAAACAATCTTACATTTTTTTGATGGTAAAGAAATGTATAAAAAAATATTTTTTTACCGAAAAATTAAGAAATACATTACTTGAACAAAATTTTCATCATTTTACTGCAAACTTATTGCATACAAACCATTAGAGATTATATGATTTATAAATCATTTGAACATTTTTTTCAACGATCTAGATAACTCACTTTAATTTATTAGGTGGTTGCATTAATTCCCGCTACTTACATATAGATGTGGCTAGCAATTTTTACACTGAACTATAAGTACTGTGACAAGTAAATTTTTGCAACTTGAAGGTGTATTAATATAATACAATCAACAGTCGGCATTTTTATATTCTTTACGTCATATTTAATATATAGTAAAAAATGGATCGCGATAAGTTGTTCTTCCGATGTATCTTTCTGCATTATTTTGATTTGAAAAAAAGTAAGGCTGAAGCTCACCGATTACTCGCGAAAACTTATGGGGAATCTACTCCATCCGAAACAGTATGCAGAGATTGGTTTAGAAGGTTCAAAAGTGATGATTGTGATGTTTATGATAACAAAGAACGGCCAGACCAACCGAAAAAATTTGAAGATGAGAAATTAAAAGCGTTATTGGACGATAATCCTGCCCAATCTCTTAGAGAATTTGATCAATAACTTGGAGTCGATAAATCAACTGTATCACGACGTTTGCATGCCATTGGGAAAATACAAAAAGAAGGAAAATGGCTGCCACATCGATTGACTGACAGTGCTATTATTGCGAATCGGCTAAACATCTGCATTTCATTACTTGCAAAGTAAAGCAAGAAGAGTTTCTTGTAGCTTTTTGTGACCGGAGCAGGTGAAAAATGGATCTATTTTGAGAATCCAAAACGAAAAAAATCATGGGTTGATCCTGGCCAACTAACAACATCGACTCCAAAGCGGGACATCTGCGCTATAGTAAGATAATGCTCTGTATTTGGTGGGATATGGAAGTAGTTTTCTATTACGAATTGTTGAAGCCGAATGAAACAATCACCGCTGAGCGTTATAAATAACAGTTGGAGAATTTGCATCAAAATTTGAATGAAAAACATACAATCAATTGCATCGAACTGACGAAAAGTGATTCTTCTTCATGATAACGCTCGGTTTCATGTTGCTTTGAAGGTCAAATAAAAAGTCATGGAATTTGAATGGAAAAAACCCTCCTTCACCCAGCGTATTCTCTGGACCTGGCTCCATCGGACTATCATGCGTTTCGGTCGATGTAGCATGATTTAGAATACAAGCATTTCAAAAATTATGAAGGAGTCTAAAAATGGATTGCTGATTGGATAGCCTCAAAGGATAGAGCTTTCTTTAGCCGCGGAATTCAATTGTTGCCAGAAAAGTGGGAGAGGGTGGTAGCTGCCGAGGGCGCATATTCTGATTAAAATCATTTCAATTTTTACCATAGAAATAGACGTTCAAAAAACATTAAAAAACAACGAATTTTAAAGCAACCACCCAATATTTCAAGCAAGTTGTGTCCTGATTTTTTTTATTTTTACACTAGTGAGGACTTATTTTTGGTGAAAAAAAAATTTTTTATATAGGGGAGTATGGGGCAAAGTGGCCCACTTAACGAACTTAACGAGTTTTGTCGGTTAGCACGTGGTCATTTACTTATTTTTATGTCCCAAAAAAGATTCCACCTCCTTATTTCTTGAATTTTGAAAAAAAAAATTTTAGGGCAAATTGGCCACCGCCTCGAATGCGGTGAAAATCGATAATTGCCACTTCTCGTTAAATAGACGTTGTAATTGACTGTTCCCGCATGGAACATTGAAGGCCGCGATAAACCGAAATGAAACAAGGCATAGTAGGTACCCTCCTTCGATGGGATGAAAAAAGAATTAGTCGGAATACTTCGATAAATTTTATCATTACCAGTGGCAAAACCCCGTTTTTATTGGGGGCAAATCGTGGGAATCCGCCACTATCACGACTCCGTCGTATCGCGCAAATCTAGTGAGTAAGAAAAAAGAGATCATCAAAAAATAAAAATTCTTGTCTGCGGTGGACGTTGCTTGTATTTTCTGCGATCAATTTTATTCTCACTGATCCTGTGCCCGCCAGAAATCGGAATTGCGTGAGTGGCCACTTTGCCCCAGAATTCAAAAATGCCCCAAAAAAGTGGGTGGCCACTTTGCCCCATGTTCCCCTATTTCTTTATCATTAAAAAAATATAAGATTGTTTGAACGTAAGATTACAGAAAAAAATTACTTTTAATTTTTTTTCATATTGTTCCACCACTTCGAATAAATCGCAAAAATTCTTGAGCATAGAGGAGTATAAAAGACATTTTTTGACAAAATTTGATGAGTGACACTTTTGAAAAAATGCTGCAAATTAAAATTTGCAAATTGCTTCCTCAAGATGGTCAAGATGCACGATGCTCAAAGCTTACTCTATGAGGTGCTATATTTTTCATTTTGGCTTCCTCATACAGGAAGCTTTGAGCATCGTGCATCTTGACCATCTTGACTATCTTGAGGAAGCAATTTGCAAATTTTAATTTGCAGCAATTTTTTTTTTGTATACAAGGGAACAATGTATTTTCTCTACCTTCTTTTACGAACTTTAATTTATCTCTTTGTTTAAATTCATAAAAAACAAACTAAATGATGAACCATCGGAAAAAACAGTTTGCAACTTTCAATTTTCATTGTTTTTCTATTTACATTGAAATTAAATAATTCAGACAACTTTGCTGGAAAGTATAGAGGAAGTACAAACTTATACACAATATCTTACAAAATTTCCAAAAATTGAAGCGGTTACACGATTTTTGAAAAACTCATATTTTCGTAAAATTCAAAATGTCATAAAATTTAAACCGCTCAACTGATATTTTCCAAATTCTATACCAACCTTCCTATCATGATAGTCTATTTATAAAAAGAAAAATTATGAATAAATCTTAAAACTTTCGAAAGTTGGAGCTTCGACACCCTTTGTATGAAAATTTCAAAACGTCGTAGGATTTGTAATTTCTTACAAATTCTAACAAAATTATCAGAGAATGAAGAGCTTGTATAGATTAACATCTGTGCAAAACGGTAGCTCTGTATCTCAAATCGTTTTCGAGTTATAAGCGTTTTGATTTTGCTGTGCCATGACACACACGCCCGCGCGCGCGCACACACACACACGCACACGCACACACGCACACAAACTCGCATCCGGACATCCGGACATTTTTGTTTTGGAACATTTTGAGCACATTGACATTGAAAACTGGAAAAAAAAATTTTCATCGTCACAAAGCATCCTCGATGAGGAAGCAAAAAGCATTAAAAACAAAGATTTAAATTTTCTTTCGTCCGCCAAAAATTGGCTTTTGGTTTGGGAGTTCTTACAAAACTGTTTTTTTTACGTCTTTTATTCCTAAGAATTGGGAAAAAATCCCCACCCATTAGTTTTGATTTTTACCATAAAAAAATTATAAAATCAAAAAATGAGGGTTTCTTGAAAATCTCGAAAACCATTTGAGAAAAACAGTTGAAAATTTGGCTAAATTATCTTTGTTTGATACCAAAACGATCTTCCAAATGCGAGTCGAAAATGCCGCAAGGGCAGATTTCTCATAGAAACTCGGCTATACCCTTTCTAGCAGAAGGCTCTATTGAGTATGAGTGCTCGGCAGTTCTAGTTTTCGTCTATTTCTTTTGCCTTTTTTTTCATTCATTACGAAGGAGAGGACGCATCGGTTGAAAAATTATTAGAATCTATCCAAAAAAAGTCTATAGTTGCGTTTTTCTTTCACTTTTTTAGTGGTGTTAATTTTGTATTGTCGCTGTTTCGTTACGCCGAAAGAAATTTTGAAACCTCAAATAAAAATCAGTAACCATTTACGAGTACTGAGGAATTAAGGATTTATTCGGCTCTCGTTTTATCTGTTTTTTTTCTGCGTCCCCGTGCGCACAGCCTACAGAAACAGGTGAGCGTGATGAGTATGAATTTGAGCGCCAAGCTGGACGAGCTTCAGCGTGGTGATCGCCAGCTGGAAACCACCGTCGCTCTTTGCGAAATAAGAACTCAACTGCAGGAACTCACCAAGAGCGTTGAGTCCTGCCAGAGCGAGGTCAGCGAGGTCAAACGCGATATGGTGGCGATCAAGGTACTTTCATTACGGATGAGAAAAAAAAATATAGATAAACAACACTTTCGTTATCCCATAAAATAATTGTTTCATTAATTCACGAAAAATCAAGTTTCTATAGGGAATTTGATACCTCAAAGGGAATCAATAATAATTGTTGTATTGAACGATAAAGGCTGCACACACGCCACCTTTGCGAGGCAAATACCAGTATTCCTAGAATTTTCCGTACAACAATTGTTTCAACGTTAATTTTCATTGACAAATATGGTAAACACGGAGAGACTTTTATAGCAAATATTACTGTTTTTATAGTAACTTCGGACCATATTGATATTATAATAATAATCGCTACAGATTGTGTCAAATAATGAAAAAGTTTGGGGAACCATATTACCACAGTCCACAGTAAATAACGCGCTGTACTAGTATATCAAAAATGAACACCGAGAAAATTTTGATTAAATACACAGTAAATAATGAAATGATTTGATTGACATTTAGGAGATAGCATAGCAATCGTTTCTCTGTGCTATACGAAAAATTGCATAGTTTCGTATTTTTATTTTTACCGCACTGAATTTTGCTCAATAACATAGCAAAATTCATGCGCCCACCAATTATATGAGGCGTTGCGAATACACACAGTAAATCTTTGCTGAAAACAAAATTTACTTCTTTTCGGACGGTGCGACTCAACAATACAAACATTTTCGACATTTCACTAATTTGTCCAGCCCAATTCACCAATTTTTGATATTTCACCAAAGACACGAGTGACATTCTCAGATATCGATACAACGTTCGATGTAAGAATGAGACCTAAATTTTGCTTGTTGTACATAGTAAAATTTGAGATAACTGCTTTCGGCATCAAAATTACTATACACTTTGGTGAGATGTAATAGAATAGCGCTGCTACATAAAGTAGCAAATTTTTTTATGTATTCATCCGAAATATTATTTGTATTAAAATTCTCTCCGTGAACTTTTGACGTTCCGTGTTCGTGCGTGACGACGAATAAAAATCCCTTATAGCGTTGCCCCTAACAAGCAAATCTCCGCAGTTGGTTAACTGACAATCGTAAATGTCAAAAATTATCTTTAAAAAATGCAGTAAAATTTCTCATCTCGCTTTCCTTGCAATGAAAATTGGGCGCTGTATTGAAAATGCATTGTTAATACATATTTGAGCGTGTATAATATGAAAAAAGGTAATCCGTGTTGGAAGCGTGAGAGTAGATGAACATGGATGAATTTCCTTTTGATTATAGATAATTGCTGAAACTCATCCCGTAATATTCTCGAGTAAAAAATTTCATCCAAGTTAGAGATAAATAATGTTCTTTGTTTGTATTGGAACGCAGCAAGAACTGGACACGGTCCAGCAGGTAAAGGATGAAATCGAGTCTTTGAGAGAATACGTCGATCGGCTCGAGGAGCACTCGCATCGACGGAAACTCAGACTCCTCGAGCAGGTGATAAGACCCATCATTTCTGAGCACGAAATATCGTATGATTATTATGATTTCCATGCATCATTCATGTCGATTATCTTCATTCGTATATCGGAATCTTATTCGATTGAATGTTGATAAGGTACCACATTATTATGTTTTTGGAATGTCATTTATTTGTGTTTTTTTTTTTACTTGTTTGTAGCGCCTCTATGTATTGTAAAAATAAATAACGCATTTGGATTTTTCATTTCACTTTGGTTTTTTTCCTTTCCATATAATGTCCTTTCGTCACGTTTGTTTTAAAAACTCGAGTAAAGATACATGGCTCGTCTTGACTCGCTTTACCTAAATTTTTCTCTTTAATACTTTGCGTCAAGACGCTGCCGCGTATCTATATAGATGTTTAAATTTTTCACCGTCACTTTACTTGTTTTTTCTCTCGATTCGAGTACCGAGCATTTTTTACATTTTCGTGGGGGGTGAACTTGTTCGCATGGATTTCAATATATATATTAGGGTGGTTCAAAAAAATCGACTATTTTTATTTCTTCAAAGCCCGGGTTTCAATTATTGCAGTGAGGTGAAAAAAGATGCCAGACAAAATTTGAGCACTTAAAAAAATTTTTTAGAGGTCGCTCATCGCGATTTTCTATTGTCCATTTAAATAACACGGGGAAGACGTTACTAGCTGCTTTTGAATTTTATTCCTCGGCAACGGGTGAGGGTACGACAACGCCCAAGGTAGTTTTTTGTAGGGATTTGAACGCTCTATAAAAAAAGTCTCTTGGCGTTTTACGCTAAACCTACTCCTACGAAAGTTATTCAACGTCAAAATTGGCTTTGAAGAAAATTTTGACATTTTTTCACTTTTCCGGCGAAACTATTGACATTGTCACAAAACGCTGTGGAAACTTTTTCGGAAATCATGTGATTTAGTATAATATCGTGTTCTTAGTTTATTAAAAAATTGAATAATTTATAATAATACTACATTACGAGGTTATCCTTAGAGGAAACTGCAATTTCCGTCGAGTGAATCGTTATATTAACAAAAAAAGTTCCAAGTTTCATTGTGTCATTAGATAATGCCTCAGAAAGAAATTGTTGGTGAAAATTCCAAAATGCATCGCATTTCTCCACCTTCCATTTATAATTTCTTTTGGGGCATTAATTTTTTTTATCCTGAGGAATGCAATATAAATTCAGATTTAATGTTATTTGAATTAAGTATAAATTGAAACGTCTAATATAATTGAGTAGAAATGATGTTTGGAATAATGGATAGCTCTACAGTAAGGGTAACGTCCTATAATACCGGCAGAACGGAAAAGGAGGTTACCCTTACTGTAGGGCTATGATCTATTATTCCAAACATCATTTCCACTCAATTTTTGCAACTCAATTACATTAGACGTTTCAATTTATACTTAATTCGAATAACTTTGAATCTGTATTTATATTGCATTCCTAAAAAAAAAAATTAATGCCCCAAAAGAAATTATAAATGGAAGGTGGAAAAATCCGATGCATTTTGGAATTTTCATCAACAATAAGCATTACCTAATGACTCCATGAAACTTGGAACTTTTTTTGTTAATATAACGATTCACTCAACGGAAATTGCAGTTTTTCTCTAAGAATAACCTCGTAATGTAGTATTATTATAAATTATTCAATTTTATAATAATCTAAGATCACGATATTATACTAAATCACATGATTTCCGAAAAAGTTTCCACAGCGTTTTGTGACAGGGTCGATAGTTTCGCCGGAAAAGTGAAAAAATGTCAAAATTTTCTTCAAAGCCAATTTTGACGTTGAATAACTTTCGTAGGAGTAGATTTAGCGTAAAACGCCAAGAGACTTTTTTTATAGAGCGTTCAAATCCCTACAAAAAACCACCTTGGGCGTTGTCGTACCCTCACCCGTTGCCGAGGAATAAAATTCAAAAGCAGCTAGTAACGTCTTTCCCGTGTTATTTAAATGGACAATAGAAAATCGCGGTGAGCGACCTCTAAAAAATTTATTTAAGGGCTATTTTAAGGTATTTTGTCAGGCATCTTTTTTCACCTCACTGCAATAATTGAAACCCGGGCTTTGAAGAAATAAAAATAGTCGATTTTTTTGAACCACCCTAATATATATAGGTATATTCACGCTCGTTTCATCGTAAATAATTTTTATTTACTCTCCGACAAACAGTTCCATGCATATCCGAAGGGTCGGACTCTTGCTGATGATTCAATACATTTTTCTTGTTGTCGGTGTTGACGAATCTGCGCGTTACGCGAATTACCCGAATGTTGTAATGTTGTTGTTATTATTATTATTATTTTTTAATTCAGGGCTTGACGTTCTTCCTGTCATACGCCATATTGGCAGCGGTACTCGGCATGTTACAGTTTGGATACAATACCGGAGTAATCAATGCGCCTCAAGGGGTAAGTTAGCGATGTCAATGTTCTTATAATAGCGTACTGCCGTGTTAATGCAAAACTATTGTTCAATTATTCGGCACTTGATCGACTGCTTTTATTGCTTCAGAATATCGAAAACTTCATGAAAGACGTCTACAAAGACAGATACGGGGAGGATTTATCGGACAAAGCTGTACAAAAGCTGTACTCGGTGGCCGTCAGCATATTCGCAATTGGCGGTATGGTCGGCGGTTTTAGCGGAGGCATTATTGCCAACAGATTTGGCAGGTCAGTAACAACGAGTGATACGATTTATACCAAAACGCACGTTCCGACTAGATTTTTACCAAAGGACATAATGAAAGATGAATTATACGTATACATATTGCTATATTGGTAAAATTAATTATTGAGAAGATCATTCTGTATTCATCCACGGCATATCAGCATAGATTCGTTCGAACAATTGATTTTTTTCTTTTTCTTTTTCTTTTTCCTCTCGTGATCGCTAGTGATTGTATTGATTCTCCGCGAAAAAACTATTATCACGGGGCTCGGACTTTTTCGAAAAATTTACACGAAAAATTGGAGAAAACTTCATTCTATATAGCTAAATATATAGCATTCTATATAGCTAAAAATGGTTTTGTGAATAAAATGTGAATTTTCATGGATCCCAAAAGTGAATAGGTCAACGTAGAATATGCGCGACGCGCGTCAAGGCGCGCTAAAGTTTCGTACGCGAAATAAAAAATAATTTAATCGCAAGACAGAAAAACGCATCATATGATTTCGTGTTTGCGGCAAAATTTAATGAAAACTATACGCGGAGCCTTTTCCGTATCCGAAAATTTAACAATAACGATAAAAACCGGTGGCGCGACCACTTATTTGTTTTTCTTTCCAATCCAATCTTTAAGCAGATAATCAATATTTCGCACTGCGAAGAAATAACTATAATCGCTAGCGATGTTGACAGGAACACCAGAGTATTTTTGTTTCGCTTTTAAATACGGGTGCGCGGGATGCATATATGAGGGATTCTCTGTCAAACCAGCCACTTTTTTTTCGACCATCTCAGATCTACTTCATGACTGGTTATTTCAAAGTACTACTAAAAGGCACTCTATGTGAATTGTTTTAGATTTTTGAATTCATAATTTTAGAAAATACCGTTTTTTTTCAAATGAATATATTTTGGAAACTTGAAGTAACTGAAAAAAAATCTTTTCACATAAAAGTTGTAGTTTTGTGTTAGCTTTCGAGCGGACGACTCGAAATAATTTTTATGTTCTGGTAACGATGACTTTTTACGAAAAAAAGGGAGAATTATTTTTTTATTTTTAAAAACTTTTATGTGAAAACATTTTTTTTCAGTTACTTCAAGTTTCCGAGATATATTCATTTGAAAAAAAATGGTATTTTCTAAAATTATGAATTTAAAAATCTAAAAAAATTCACATAGAGTGCCTTTTAGTAGTACCTACTTTGATATAACCAGTTATGAAGTAGATCTGAGATGGTCGAAAAAAAGTAGCTAGTTTGACAGAGTATCCTTCATATCAAAACATTATTTATCTCCAACGGGAATTTATTTCAAACGGCAATAAAATATTTCAAGCGCAATACTCTTTTGAATCAGCGAGATTGCAAAACAATGAATTTCGAAAATCTCGAGTGACTCGAGTGAACGGAGTTGAGTCACGAATGAGATTTTTCGGATGCGTGGCGCGCGTAATGATATTCACAATAAAAGACTCTTTTGAAGGAATGATAATTTGATAAAAGTCCTTAATTAGTTAGCGGATTATTTCCACGAGTTTACACGAATTTGAGACAACTTTATCGCGGGACCATGGAAATAAAATGTCTGAAACTGCGCGCGACGGGCTCCGAGTTGCGAATAGAGGCTTATTTCTTTATTTCATTGTTTATTTGCCGCATGCTTTTGCGGAAAAAGTGGTGCGGGCTCTAATCGGCCCTAATGGTTCGCTCGCTGCAGACGCTATTTGCACGGGACCGGAGTTGTTCCGTTGGGCGGGAAGGGGCGGGGGTTATACAAGGCGGTACGCGCCTAATGTATATCGATCGAACGAGGTGTATCGGATGATCGTATAAAAGTTGAGCGTAAATTTGAGCGAGCGGGAGAGCATTTAAAAACGACCAAGTCAGTGAAATAGCAATTTCAAAGAAGAAACAAAAAAAATTGTAGAAAGGGGGGCTTACTGCTAAACAACGTGCTGGGCATCGTCGGGGCGTGCCTGATGGGTTGTACCAAGATAGCACAGTCTTACGAGATGCTGTTCTTCGGGCGGTTCGTCATCGGCGTCAATTGTGGTTTGAACACCTCCTTGGTTCCAATGTACATATCGGAGATAGCGCCGTTGAATCTGAGAGGTGGCCTGGGCACGGTGAACCAGCTCGCTGTTACGGTGGGCCTCCTCGTCTCCCAGGTGCTGGGCATTGAGCAAATCCTCGGAACTAACGATGGTTGGCCGGTTCTATTAGGATTGGCTATATGCCCGGCGATATTACAGCTTGTACTCCTTCCAATATGTCCAGAATCTCCAAGGTAAATATTTCATTGCCTCTTTCATCACACGCGGCTATTGTCTATTTTCATTTGATTTCTTCTTCGGGATCGTTCGTCCATTTATTATTATCATCATCCTCATCACTGGGGTAAGCCAAACAAGAAAAAATGTTTTTTTTTTCTTCCAACGATTAGATATTTGCTCATTACGAAGCAGTGGGAGGAAGAAGCTCGTAAAGCTCTGAGAAGGCTGAGAGCGAGTAACCAAGTAGAGGAAGACATTGAGGAAATGAGGGCGGAGGAAAGGGCTCAGTTAGCCGAGTCGACGATCTCAATGACCGAGCTCATATGTAGCCCGACGTTGAGGGCACCTCTCGTTATTGGCGTTGTCATGCAACTGTCGCAACAACTTTCGGGCATCAATGCGGTCAGTTGACTCGAGCACATTCTCCTATTGCCTACTTTTATTGCCTACTCATTAAAATTCTCGAAATCAAAGCTTCACCAGGATCGCATTATTCGCTTAAGCTTAAGCGTTTTAACATATATATATATATATTAGGGTGTGTCGAAAAAAATCGATATTTTTTTTTCGACACCGAAAGAACAGCCCGAAATAAAATTATTTCGGCCGGCCCACCGCATACTTCAATTTTCCATAAGAATAACACGTGAAAAAAAAACTTGGGTGAACATTGTTCCATATCATCTGTAAAAAAAAATGCACAGATATTCTACTTACGTATTTTTGTAGAAAATTGAATTCCCTACAAAAAAAGTCCTTAGAGTAATTGGCCTAGAACCAATCGTTCAACGATTACAGCAGTTTGAAGTTTCTAACGTCACCTAGCCAGATTATATATATATATATATTTCAAACGGTACGCACCACGATAATACAGCGGGTGCCGACCTTTTGCGACGTTTCACGATAATATATTCATTTTGTTATTCTCAATAGGTATTTTATTACTCGACGAATCTCTTCAAAAGTGCTGGATTGTCGGAAGAGAGTGCCAAGTTCGCGACGATCGGTATAGGTGCGATAATGGTGTGTATGACGTTGATTTCCATCCCGTTAATGGACAGGACAGGAAGGCGAACGTTACATCTGTACGGCCTTGGTGGCATGTTTATCTTTTCCATATTCATCACTATTTCGTTTCTCATAAAGGTGAGTCCGAACGTCCATTCTTTTTTTCTACCACTCGCTTGTTCCAATTCGATTTAATTGAAAATTCATTACTTTTTTGATTAATTGCGACCGGAAAGTAGTTTCGCTTCGAGGACTCGATATCGCCCAATTTCGTTTTCTATCACCATCGTCGTCGTTACGGATTACGGAATATACGCTCTATGTATTTTTCTTCTTCTTTCTCTTGTTTCGAGAGCACGAGGTTGTTCATTTGGAAAGAAATATACTCATTGGTGATTGGATTTGTAAATTGAAGCGATATTTGGCATCTTACAAACGTGTATTTATTTTCACAAAACATTATTTATACACATATTGTTCATAGCGCATCCAACATATAGATCCGATGAATTTTTTATATCGATAATAATTCTTTTGATAAACGGACATTTGTGAGATAATTATTTCGAGTAAAAGAAACAAAATTAGATAAGAACGAAAATAAGGCATTTCTCGAAAGTCCGTGTACCCACGCAGACTCACGATCGCAATTATGAGTAAAATACGAAAAAAGTATATATATATATATATATATATTTTATCGTCAATTTGCTATTGGACTGATAAAAGATAAATATTTCGTTATTCAATCAATTTTCATGATTTCTATATAGTATAAATATAATAAACGAATTATAAGACGCGGCGATGTAATTTCAACTTTACGCCCTGAAAAATTCACGCAGACATTAAAACGAACAGAGTTAAATGACGAGCAAGCGAGATTTAAAAAAAATAAAAAATAAAAATTCATTGCAAACAGTTCAAGTTTAGAAACGATTGGACGTTAAAAGTTGAATACCCCGTGGTGCACCTGAATAACGAGTGTGCAGGGGATCGCCGCGCGGTCATAATGCTTTTTAACCCCCTTGCTATAGCTGGAGTGCGGCACTGCACCAACTGCGTGAAATCACCGCTATGTAAAAATATAATAATAAAGCACAATCGTCGATTTGGACAGAACGATAAATGAATATTATTACTTTCTCAATTCGATACACGAATCGTGAATCGGAATGGAATTGTAATAAATTTTCGCTAACGTCGATCAAGTAGGTAAAAAAAATCCCAAATGAAGCATGCGCTTTTTAAATTTTTGCAATTTTTTTTTCTCGTACACCCCACTGATGATCATACGATTTTTTGTTTCTCATCTCCCGACAATGCCCGTAAATGAGAGAAAATGAAAAAATCACACCACACAAAACACACCGCATCTTTCGTTCTCTTTTTTTTTCAATTCTCTTTAATTTCGCTCGTCCCTTCCTCCCCCTCAAATTGACCTCTTTCGTGACTGTCTGGAGGAGACTTTTATTCAGTTTTCAACCATATTAAGTTTTTTCAATTTTTCGTTTTTACGCTCCGCAAGCCCTTTTGTACAAAGAGTTTTAACGTCATGTATCGCGCTTCGCGCGAAACTGTATACTCACTTGTATCATCGATTTCTTATTTTAATGAATCTATTAAAAATCTCGATCCCGCGCTCACGATTTAAATTTACATTTCAAACAAGTAAACTCATATCGAACAACAATTTTTTTCCAAACGATCTCTCGATGACAGAGGAGGTACAAATGTTGAGCTTTCAGCTTTTCCTGGCACTCATCCGGTTCAGCAATATCTATCTAATAATAATCATACGACAATACATAGACACGGCTTGAGAGGCAAAATAAACGAGATCAACTTGTTTTCGATATGGCGTACGCACTGAATTTCATCATTTTTTTTTTTAATATAATAGTATACTATCGATCTTCACACCATTATACTATATTTCACCAAATAACACTCTGTATCAAGATTTATGTTATTAATACGCACGCTGCACAATACAATTGCAACGACATTGACAAAAATCGAAAAGTAAGAGTTGGCAGAAAACCCAAAGAAATTGAAATATAAGAAAATGATGATGTTGATGAGATTTATTTGTGACGTGTTGTTGAAAAAAAAGATCGAGTGGATGAAAGTAAGAACGGTAAAATTGATGCTGCTGGTAATCAATGAGCAAAAAATAAGCAGAACGAGAAGAATTCGAAGCCGAGAAACTGTCAATTAAATAATGAGAGTTTGAAAATATATATAGATCAGATTACTTCCTCCATCGAACCACCGCTCATCCACACTCGCGGAGGAGGCTAAAACTTTTCATTAATTCTGTGAGTTATATGCAAAGTTCGTGCATGCTAGAAACGACACACGTGATGACACACGTGAGCATTGATACGAATACGACGAATCTGAACAAACTTCCCCCGCGAGATATTCCCCGAACCCAACCGATTATTTTTACGTTTCTAACGATTCCTTTGCTATATTTCGGACCCGCATCCAACGCTATATGATATTTACCATATTTTACGGATTGACTCTTCGCGCGTGCGCATAAATGTGAGGCATATAACGCGACAAGTGTTCATCTTTGTATGCACGTGCGCGCAGAGTCGTTGAGCACGTATAGGGACCGTGCGCAGCGTCTACAGTGTCACTATATGCGGCCAATTTCAAAACTTCTTAGGTGCAATTTGAAGCAGGCGCATATCGGAATTATTACTTTTCGCATTATTTAACAAAATAAAATTATTATTTTTTATCATATCTCGATCGAGAAAATATTGTTGCATTCGAGAGTGCTCTAATGCACAATTTCGACGCTGAGACGTTGAAGTATCAGTTAAATTTTATTATTTCCCAGTCAACTCATCCACTAAACTTTCTGTTTCGACGACATTTAAAACGTCATTCGATTCAAACAGTTTTTTTCCTTTTACATCATTTTGATTTTGAATGCGATCATTGTTGATCAGACGAAAACCGTATTTGATTACTTTAATCATTATTTTTTTCCGAAAAATTAATTATTTTCAATGATATACAGTCAAAATATCATCAGAAAAATTGCATATTCAGACACGAGAGAGCGCGTTCATCGACTGTAGTGCTGCTCTCTATAGCTCACGCACGGTCCCTATAAGGATAATGCGGCCTAGTCCATAACGTATTTTCTGAAATATCAAAACCCCGTGAAATCCCAAAAGCCTTTTTCGAAATCGACAAAAAATTTCAGCCTTCCTCAACGAAATAATATTATAGTAGAAACCGGTTGAAGCACCTCGTGCGGAACAAAAAATTGCCTAGTTATTCAGGAAAATTCCCTCAAATTACATAATTTCCCTTTTCCGTATCGTTTTCATTGTTGTTTTTCTTTTCAATTATTTGTGCAAAAGTTCTTTTTGTAAAAAAAGTACGAAAAAAGCTCCTCCGGCTGATCAGGAAAGATGAACTCGATTCTACGGCCTGATAGGAGTTTTTCAATTACGTGCAGGAAATGATCGACTGGATGTCCTATCTCTCGGTCGTATCGACCCTGAGCTTCGTTGTCTTTTTCGCGGTCGGTCCTGGCTCCATACCATGGATGATAACTGCCGAATTGTTCTCCCAAGGCCCAAGGCCAGCTGCAATGTCCATTGCCGTTCTTGTCAATTGGATGGCAAACTTCATCGTCGGTATTGCTTTTCCGAGCATGATGGTCAGTGTTGACATTTTTTATTTATACATGTGTATATATACGATTTAGCATCTATTCATCCCACAGTGTTATCAGTCGAAATTGGCATTGTTTATTTTTCGAGCCTACTCTGCATTTACACTAACCATCCATGCGGCGCTCGTATCGAAAAATATTCTCAGTCTCTTATGAAAACGAAACGCCCGCGTTTATTGTCGTCCATCAATTTAGTCTCAAATACAATCTTTTATGTTTCTTTTTTTTTTTTAATTTTTTTTTTTCGTTCGTTCCGCGAAATTATTCTTTGACGAGCCGCGTGCTTCGGGTGTGATGATTTTTTACAAGCACGAGAACATTGGGACTAAATAAGGAATATGAACTCGCGTTGAAGAAAAGTGTTTAAGCGCCAATTTAATCGTTCTTCTCGTGCTATAGTCCAACACCTTTTTAGGGCTTATTCCATCCCCCCGCAATCTGTTTTCTCCTAAAGTTTTTACAGTTTTATTCGGGTTGTTATATCGTTTGGTTATATTCCATGAACGTTAATTACGTGATTCGACCGTTATTCCGGTTACAACGCGATATTATATTTCAAAGAATGTTGAATAACATTCCTATAGATTTTTTTTTTCAAAAAATCAATTTACCGGTTGATATTAAAAATATTGCTCACCGACCCCGATATCGTCCCAATTTGTAAATACCTATAAATCGATTCAGTTTTCAAATTAAAATACAACGGAATAATATGGAATCGTTGTATATTACAGGATTGCCTTGATAATTATACGTTCCTACCGTTCAGCGCATGCCTCGCCTTCTTCTGGATCTTCACATATAAGAAGGTTCCCGAGACCAAGAACAAAACCTTCGAGGAGATTTTAGCTTTATTCAGGCATGGTCATGACAGGTATGATGAAAAAAAGCAAAACACCATGATACCCTGTACGTATACTAGAAAATCAATAGAGAAATAGTCTTTTCCGTTTCACGTTCATTTTTTATTATTCGTCTCCTCTATCAAAAAAAAAAAATAAAAATAAAAAAAAATATTACATTCATTATTCATCTTAATCTTTATTTTTTTCCTTCACTATAACACCTTTTTTCGTTATTATTTTTCATTCGGAATATTATTATCATTGGATAGCCGAACAATAGATTATAATTTATCACGCATGTAATCGTAATTTCTCCCCAGCTCGTTTACTCATTTTTTGACAAGACGAATTTATTTCTCGCAATTGCTATAGTATATTTCATCACATATATTACATATAAGTATATGCTATACTTTCGCGATAAGAAATATGCTACCGTCACTGTTTCAAACATATTATAATCGATATATTATTGTTGAACTGTAAAACTTGAGATTATGAGAATGAGCGCACTACATCGAATGCACATTATAAAATTATATCTATCAAAATATTAAATGAATGCGTGCCCGTGTACGTTTATATATACACATATACTGTTATTTTAGAAGACAAAAGGCAGCCACGGCTGTTCGAACCGCATAAAAAATTGAATTATTCGCAAGTCCAGGTAGTTTATCTCAATATTCAGGGATAAACTGACTTTTTTCCGGTTGAAATGAGCCCCGGCCGGTGTTGTATATTTTCTAGGCTTCATTTAATTTTACAAAGTCCATATACGAGCGATCATTTTTGGTTGATGATAAACAAATTGTCCGATTGATTTGATAGCGTTAGGTAATCTTGTCGTGGTGGCTTAGTCGATAAAATTAAGGTGACAACTACTCTTCATTGGCGAAATAACTGTTTTATCAATAATTTCTGAAGGAATGCGAATATTAATAAAAAAATGAACATTAATTTACGCTTCGTATGAAAACTGTTGCTGGTAAATGCCTTGCGCATTTTCTCAACGAGTCGATGTCAAAGAGGTAAAGACCGCGCGATCGTCTGATGACAGACTAACAACAAAACAATGCTGCAAATTAAAATTTGCAAATTGCTTCCTCAAGATGGTCAAGATGCACGATGCTCAAAGCTTACTCTATGAGGTGCTATATTTTTCATTTTGGCTTCCTCATAGAGGAAGCTTCGAGCATCGTGCATCTTGACCATCTTGAGGAAGCAATTTGCAAATTTTAATTTGCAGCATTTTTTTGTATACAAGGAATTAATGTATTTTCTCTACCTTCTTTTACGAACTTTAATTTATCTCTTTGTTTAAATTCATAAAAAAAAAAACTAAATGACGAGCCATCAGAAAAAACAGTTTGCAACTTTCAATTTTCATCCTATTCACATTGAAATTAAATAATTCAAACAACTCTGCTGGAAAATATAGAGGAAGTACAGACTTATACACAATATCTTACAAAATTTCCAAAAATTGAAGCGGTTAGACGATTTTTTGAAAAACTCATATTTTCGTAAAATTCAAAATGTCATAAAATTTGAACCGCTCAACCGATATTTTGCAAATTCTATACCAACCTTCCTATCATGATAGTCTATTTATAAAAAAAAAAATTATGAATAAATCTGAAAATTTTCGAAAGTTAGAGCGTCGACAAGCTTTGTATGAAAATTTCAAAACGTCGTAGGATTTGTAATTTTTTACAAATTTTGACAAAATTATCAGAGAATGAAGAGCTTGTATAGATTAACAACTGTGCAAAACGATAGCCCTGTATCTCAAATCGTTTTCGAGTTATGAGCGTTTTAATTTTGCTATGCCATAACACACACACACACACACACACACACACACACACACACACACACGCGCGCGCGCGCCCGGACATTTTTTTTAGATATGATTTTTCGATGTTTTAGAACATTTTGAGTACAATGACATTGATTGAAAACAGGAAAAATAAATTTTCCATCGTCACAAAGCTTCCTCTATGAGGAAGCAAAAATAGAAAAAAAAAAGTAGAGAGAAAGCAGACACTACTGCTCGAATCATTGGAATAACTTTTTTTTTCATTTTCAAAATGATGAACGCGTAGACATTTAATAAAATGTATGTCTATATGAGAACAAAAAGGATTTATTCAATCCTACTTTGAATGTATGATGACCAACCTGCACCGACAGGACTACATACCTCTATCAAAACACGATCGGACGAAAACGTATTTTGCTTTTATTAAAATTTCATTAAAAGCCGAAATTGTCTACGCCAAACTTGTTTCCATCTCTTCTTAAATTACGTTATGATTGTTTTAGAGAGAAATATGTGTCTCACCGTGCGGATCGAATTACGCCAGGATGCCTATTAATGTATAAGCATATATACATAGAGGGCGCGAAAAAAAATCGATACGTTTTTTCGCTTGCATCCAACAATAAAAGTTGAATCATGGGGCAGTGATAAAATTGAGAATTTTTCAGGCAGAGTTCGGACTGTATTGCATTCCTAGATTTTTCGTGAGAACAGTGCTAGAAAAATAATACCCTCTTCCCCTAATAAAAAACTTGAGCGAAAAATAATACGATTACGTCACTGGTAATCAGATCTTTCTAGAAAATCGGATTCTCTTTCTATCTATAATTTGTTGTTCTGTTCAAAGTTGAACGACTAATAAAAGTATTATTCGACGGTCCAGCATCACTGATGGATGGGATTATATACTTGAGTAAATGTTTTTCAATAAGTTGATCATTGGAAGGGAAAAAAATCAAATTTTTAAGGTTTAGAAAATATTTTATTTTGTTTTATTGAAGCAAAATGTTGATGTCCGTTTGACTAAAGGCTGTCCGTTTTTGAAAGGAAAATTGCTCATTGGGATAACTAATTTAACGCAATCTAAGTATGGGGCACCTGGAACAACTCGATTTTGTGCTTTAGCATCTGCTCGAATCTCTTTTCTTCAATCACAATTCACCCTCTCTGATTCTCGGATGCAAGCAAATAAAACTATGAATGTTTTTTGTACACACCCTGGTATATGTATATAATATATACATGAAATACGTATACACGCATGCATATAAGTATATGTTTTTTATTCGTACACCAAGGTACAAGTACATCAATCGAATACTGACTACATGGGCTCAACATCGCAAGCCTCCGAGTTATCTTTGATTCGTCTGGCGAAACGCTACTTTTTGTTTCTCTTTTGTTTATTTGTCGCATTTTCTCAACAACCAGTTCCGGTAACACTTGTGGAAGCAAGTCAGCGCAACTAATACTATAGTGGGATCAATCGTTCTATATCTCATTACTTATTATTGTGAATCATTGGAATATTACTGCGTTCTCACGAATATATAAGAAAACATTGGTAATTCTGTCGGGACAAAATATCGAATTGTTTTTTCAAATCAATTATTTTTATCGAACTAATCGGGACCTTGCCATTTGTGTGCAAGTTGAATATCTTTTAAAAGATTTACGGAAATTTATGATGTTTTGTGCAAAAAAGCTTTACGACTGAGGTTTTTTTAAAGAGTACAACTTTTTTTTAGTTTTTTTTCCTCTCCTCGGTATAGCTAGTTATTCGCGTGAAAATTCGATATTCGTTGATCGAAGCACCCGCAACAACAATTCGATACGAAAGATGAGAAAATTTTGGAACATTATTTCTTTGCACAAAAAGTTTTCGTCTCTATACGAGTTATATTATAATTGTTTCTAATGACATTGAGAAAATATTTTTTTTAACTTTCCTTTCTTATAGGAAACAATAGATTCTTTCGCTTATAGAACTATTGGAAATAGATGAATTATTTTTGAAACCCTTCTGCTGTTATCTGTACTATACGCTATTTGTATATATATGCGTCACGAGACGATTTTATCATTTGTCAATTTACGATAACGAGAATCTTTTAAATAAAACGAAGATCGCTTATTTTTTTCACTCTCATTCACCGATACGATCAATTTTTCTCAAGACGAAACATTCGAGTATTTAGAACGATTTGAAAAAAATCAAACGTTCAAATGCCTTATTCGATTCAATGAAATTTATTGTTTTGCAAAAAAAAAGTACAAAAAAAAACGATTTAAAATTCATCAAGTTTTAATGTGAAAACAAAACTTTTTTTG
Organism: Venturia canescens; assembly: GCF_019457755.1. Classification (NCBI taxonomy): domain Eukaryota; kingdom Metazoa; phylum Arthropoda; class Insecta; order Hymenoptera; family Ichneumonidae; genus Venturia; species Venturia canescens. Next base: position 64,945 of record NC_057421.1, on the reverse strand, counting down.
CATTCCCAATAATTATCCTGGCCCATAAATATATAACTTGATTAACTGCATAGGTATACATATATTCTACGAATTGCAAAATTTTCTCATGTATATCGAAGGAAAAGCGAATATAATTTTGACTTGAACACGCATAGCGACTGCAACGAGAAATCAATTGATTCGTTCGCGTAAACTATGATACGGGGTGCGTTGAACCGGATCATACAAATCAATCATATAGTCACACCGCCGCTTATATGCGACGAAGAATTACACAGTGCACAGGAATAAATGATAACAAAGTAGTAGTTGGGAAATTGTGTGTTCAATTCGTATTAGATTCGAAAAGTTGTATCAACATTATTATTTTATTATTTCCGGTAGGAAATCCGTCCACTTTTGCATTCATCTCCTCATATCATACATCCACGCGGTCTCGTTATACGATAAAATTATTATTATTTTTATCATTATTATTTATTATTATTATTATTATTATTGTTGTTGTTGTTGTTGTTGGTATCATTATTCTCGATCTTATTACTTTTATTTGTCCGGCTTACTCTGTAAAAGTATTATTTGTATGAATAAACAATTATTTCAAATTATTATGGAATGTCTATTATAATTGTATTATTTCTCATTATTTCTCCTTCCTCTTGTGATTACATTTTTTTATTATTTTTTTAACGAGCCAATTCGCTCGTGAAATAAATCATAAATGTGTTTTCGAATTTGATCAATAATCATTAGGCTATTTTCAAAAGATGTGATTTTGAATTCTGGCGTCACTTATGTATTCATTGCTGGGAACGACGACAGCACCGAGCCAAAGCGGTATTAACAAATTTTTCAAATATGAATCGCTCATTCGTATGTATATCGAATCAACGACAATAATGGATTGTTTCATAAAAACTGCGCTCGTGGTTTACCAATTCTCCGATTTTTTTTAGTGTTCAGTGAAAATAGTATACGGAAAGCAAAAAAAGGGACGCGAAAAAAAATCAAATATTATAAGAAAAGAGAAAAGCGATGAATACTTGGTTTCCAGTCGTTTCATCTTCAGAAACTACAGCTCTATTGATCCCGGGACGGCGAGTTGTGTATTTACTTTTACGTGTAAACTTGCCAAAAATTGAAATTTTCATGATAAAAAATGTTTGATTTAAAAATGATGTACGATTTGGGACAACGATTGCCGTAATTGTTATTTTTCTTTGTGTTATCTTCTGAACAGGAGCAGCTTACGGGATAGCAGATTATACGGGTGAGTCCTGCAAAAAAAAAATATATAAAAACAAGTTCTAACAAAAAAAAAACAGCAACTTTTTATTAAACTTGGGTTATGATGGCTTTGTAATCGATTCAATAGTAATCTATACGTATACGTAAAAATTTGCGTGCTATGTAAACATTATTGATGAGCCGTATACGTATATTATGATTAGAGACGTTTATGTACCAAGTATATTTTTTTCGGTTTTTTCGTGCATGAAAAATAGCTCGAAAATCCTGTCGAGTGGACGCGATTAGCGATTCGAATATTCTTTCATTCTTATCACGTGTTTGGGTTACATCTTTGAGATCTATTGTATTATATTAAAAAACACGTTGGAACGAAACAAGAGGATACAGGGTCTTTAATCGTTACAACCAATTATGTTATGTCTATAGCTCGATTTTTGTAGAGCGTCAAACCCGCGCGTCAAACTCCATAACATTAATAATAATTGGTAATAATTGAAAGAACAATCCCACGCTATTTTTTTAGCTACTGTAGATGCGAGTAAGGGAAAGAAATAGTTGCCGTTCGTGTTTTAAGTTTTCATCCGCGAAAGACAAAAAACTGGCATGTCCTATGCATACATATATTATAAATATATACATGATAATAAATCTTCATTATCCAAATACTTGTACGATTTGTATTTCGAAACGAACGAAAGAAAAATAATTTGTGGCATCATAGTAAATTTCAATAATCTAGATAATTGATAATTATTATCAATATACTCTTGATACATTACGTTTGGCATAGCTGCATGCATGAACCACGCTATTGTTAAAAATCATCTTTCTATTTTTTACTCTTTTACCGAATCTTGAAACAAAAAATAATAATAATAACGATATACGTATGTTTGACATTATTTTTTTGGGGGGAAGGGAGCGAGCGGTACCACTAGACTTCACATTTTCTGATTAATTTCTCGTAAAATTACGCACATGTATACCATCAAAATTGATTTTCATTTCAATTTCCGGAACTCGATATCTACATTGAAACGGACATTTTATTTTATCTATGTTTGAATATTTTCCGTATATACGGAGCGTCCGATTTTCAATAAGGTCTCTGTCGACGAAAATCATTTTTGTCGTAAAATAAAAAATTATGAAATAAAGTTCTTTGTAACGCGGATACCGCCGGTGTCAAGTATAATTCTAAATTGAAAATACTCCGTGAGACGAGCGAATACAAATTATTTGTTCAATTTTTATTTTCTTCTTCTTCTTCTTCTTATACATGTAACTTTTTAAAATTTATCGACAACGACAGATATGTTCGATTTACCATGAGCGGACACTCTGTATATATAATAGGCTCATTATTGTCGGGGAGGATTGACGAATTTAGACTGTGACGCCCTCCGGAACTAACTTAAATACTGAGATATTTATGCAATAACCCTCAACGAGAAATCGCACTATCAGAACTTTCGATCAACATCTCATGAAATCTGATAATACCACGGAAATATATAAGTGAGGGCATGCGCGTGAGAAAATATGTCACCGCTGTGACCAATGTTCCGGGGGAATACACGTAGCACGAATGTGCTACCAGTCTAAAAGCGAGCGTATCCATCTCTCGAATCCCAAGTGTCTATGTAGGCATTTTAATAATACAATGTAACACATGTATATTGGCTGCCTCCCCTTAGCTAGTACCTTTTACCGCTCATCGAGAGTATTCTACGATAGTTCGAAGCAAGATTTTTTTTAGATTCGAGGAATTGAAAAAAAAAATACAATATCGAAGCAACGTCGGAGCTATACTCCCTTCGAATAAAGGGATATCGATGGTTATATTGCAGCAGCAGGTTTCATAGGCTTTCATTTCCGCGTTACAAGTCACGAGATTTTGCCCCAATAGTTCAAAATATCTATTTCTTTGATCGTGAGAGCTATCTAGAGGGCGCTGGTCTCAAAATTCCCAATGCCTTTGTATGCATGCGTGCGTGCGTGCGCGCGCGTGTGTGTGTGTGTGTGTGTGTGTGCGCGCGCGCGCGCGTGTGTTTGCGTTGTATATAATAACATGCATATAATGTACAAGAGATAAAAAAAAAAACGAAATTTTCAGTAACTCGAGGTCAACCAGTCCAGTCTTACATAAGAGTCCCGAAAAACAGTTGATACAGCTCGGAGACTTTTGCAATCAATCGCATGCAGAGATCGGCGTATTTAATTACAGTTGCGCTCCATGTACCGATCAATGCCAAATAGCAATCGCAATTCATTGATTCTATTACTGATCCTCGATTTTATTTCGAATTCTCAATTTTTTCTTTTTTCTATATATATATACAATTCCAATTTTTTCCCCGATACCAATAACCGCATTGTTTTCGTGTAATCAATTGTATCACGTGGCCTGAAATTAAGATCCGGCTTTTTAAAAATCCATCAATCCTTTTGTAATACGCATCGAGTAGCTGGTCAAACGCAGGCCATTATCTGTTTTCAATCAATCAACTTTGAATATCAAATTATTATCAAAATTGCAATCGCATATTAATGAGCTCGTGATTGATGAAAAATTGAATCCGGCACGAATGATTTTTTTTTCCATCAAGATATAGATGGTTAAATGCGTAGATATTTCCAAACTATTCCATGGAAAATAGTATACAAAAGTGCGAGTCAATTATATAATCGTTCTATATGCGGAGACGAGCAGCGCAGAATATAATCGCGCGCGTTTAATAATGTTCAATCGGTGAATGAGAAATTTTACGAATCCGCGGGTCGGAATACTATTTGCATTGGACGTAAAAAATTTAGATGTCATCGGTAATTGTAGTACAAGTGTCATTGAATACGCTTATTCTTGCGCCTCGACCAAGTCCGGGTTGACGTTGGTCTTGTTCGCAGAGTCCGGCGGGTCAAAAATTATCTCGTGTCTCACGTGTGTTCGAGGCAGCAAGTTCCCTGGAGGAGAGGTCGCTTTAAAGGCTATGAAAAGTCGGTGAAAGGTTCTTCGCACAGCTGGAGAAGCTCGCGGAGGGAGGATCGATACGAATATGTTAAATGACATTGTGTATTTTTTTGATGAAAGGCTTCAACCAGAGCGGTAAATTTACTTATTCCGAGGTTAAAAATTAAAGTCGCGGCCATAGTTGCAATATCCAACCTGGATTCGAAGCAAAACGACCTCTCGCTCCAACCGGACTCAAAGAACGACGACCCGCGATTCGACCTGGACTCCGAACATGACCGCATCCTCGATCTAAATACGGAGAAGGACGTTGTTGGGCTGGACTTTTGATCGTTGATCGACCTGACTGAGAACGGAGCAGCCTCGGCATAGGAAGAGAGCCTTCTCTCCCGGAACGTTAACGTCGATCGTTCGTGAATCCAGTCTACGTTAATGTACGAGGACTCCGAGAACGAGTTCCGGGTCGAGCGAGTACGACGAGCTTGCAGATATGCCATTTGGAGATCGAGGCGGTCGTCCAGCGACTCCGATGACAATGTCTCTTTTGCAAAGGATCAGCCTTTTCACTGACACTCGAACCTCGATTATTCAAATGAATATCTCATTTCGGTTAGAGTTTTTTTTTTATTTTTTTTTATTCAATGAAAACGTGTTAACAATTCTTTCGTGCGGACCGATAATTTTATTATATACAACGAAACTATATTGAAATGCAATCGGTTGGCCGATGGAAGTTTGTAACCTCGCGTCTACGCATATATATATATATGTATATGTGTGTGTGTATATTTGCCCGACATTCCGAAGAATTGTCGGTCCTCGGCGGTATATACGGTGGAACCTCGCGCTTTTTCAATTTTCCACTTGTATCTTCTAGCTATCTCCACCGAGCTTGCTCTCTATATATACCTACATGCATCGTGTGTGTACAACGCGTTGGTCAAAGCGAACATCGACTCGACGATGAGTAGCCGCGTTCAACGACAAATTTCAAAATTGTTTTGCTTGCGATGCCCGGCTCCAAAACGTCTACTCCTGATTTCGAGATTGGCCTACAGACATTTTTTCAAACGAGGTTCTACCGTAAATGAAGAATTGTTAAGTTTTTTCATACACATTGTTTGTGGAAAGCTGCCAATCTCAGATCGCATGTCTACTCTTTTACTCGGTTCATGCGAGAGAAAACCAACAACAAACACAAATATAGTGTTTGATGCGTCTGAGAAAAGGTATATTCGTTGTGTTTTGTTTCCCTTATTTGCAATTGATCTATTTTCGTGTTTTATTTCGTTTCTTTCTATATTTGTACAGATTTACATATAAGTATACTGTTGTGCTATTGATAGCTGGCACGAGATTTGATGCGCTGTATCGCTGTGCGATTGCATGATTTAGACGCTTACGAGTAATGTTTGATGAGGCGTGTTATCGATTTTTTCCTTTCCATCAAATGGATTATCAATAAAGTATTTGCTTTCCTTCTTAGGGTGCGATTGTACCAGGGCTAATGGAGCTTCTTTCTCTTTTTTGAGCCCCCCTTTCTTAGCAGCATCTTCCGCGTTGCGCCCAATACCACATATTTATTGTTTTTCAACGTCTGTGTCGATCAGTGTCGATCCAAGAGCGATAGACTGAGAGAGCCTCTTTATTACGAGGATTCCCGTAGAAATACAAGTTCGAGGATGTTGTTGAATTATCACGAGTCTCGAAAAATCAACATATATATATATTAGGGTGGTCCTTATTTGGGGTTGAAATTTTTTTCTTAAATTCTCCCTCTGTTTCGATTCTAAATCTCTAAAAAAGACACCACAACAAATTTGTGGTCAGTGGGATGATGGGAAAGGGTGCCGGCAAGCCCGGTCGTTGTTTCTACTTCAGTCAAATTTGTGTTTGCTTTATCTTTGGCTGCTATTCTTTTTCTATGTATAAATCACGTCGAGCCATCCAAGTGTACTCGAAACCCTTGTTGAAAATTCGAACTACAATATTTTCCCGTATGCCCAGGAATAAATCATCAGATGAATTTTTATTCGTTGCTCCTGAATTTCGATAATAGACAACTTTTCTATCGTTATTCTATTTGTGGAGAGAATTATATTTTCTAAAATTTCTAGATCATTACTTCCTCTGATATTTTCTTCATGACCTGGAGGCAAACGGTTCTATTTGCATGGTATTACTGAATTTATAGGGGAGTATGGGGCAAAGTGGCCCACTTAAGGAATTTAACGAGTTTTTTCGGGTAGCACATGGTCATTTACTTATTTTTATGTCCCCAAACTGATTCCACCTCATTATTATTCGAATTTTGAAAAAAAAAAATTTTGGGGCAAAGTGGCCACCCTCTCAAATGCGGTGAAAATCAATAATTGTCACTTCTGGTTAAATAGACGTTGTAAACATTGAAGGCCGCGATAAACCGAAAAGAAACGAGGCATAGTAGGTACCCTCCTTCGATGGGATGAAAAAAGAATTAGTCGGAATACTTGGATAAATTTTGCCATTACCAGTGGCAAAAGCCCGTTCTTATCGGGGGCAAATCGTGGGAAAACCGCCATTATCACGAGTCTGTCGTATCGCGCAAATCTAGTGAGTAAGAAAAAAGAGATCATCAAAAAAGAAAAATTCTTGTCTGCGGCGGACGTTGCGTGTATTTTCTGCGATCAACTTCATTCGCATTCCTCCAAAGATTGAATTCGCTGCGAAACATGCCTAAAATGGGCGCACACCTTGTGCGCAGGTGTTGATGAAGATCAAGTCCATTATAAGTACGATTTTTGTCAATTAAAATAAAATAGACATTTATCAGTAATTCGCAAAATGATTCTCATCCTCTGCCTCAAATAGCTATCAATTTCTCAAAAAACATAGAATTCTCACTGATTCTGTGCCCCGCCAGAAATCGGAATTGCGTGAGTGGCCACTTTGCCCCAGAATTCAAAAATGCCCCAAAAAAGTGGGTGGCCACTTTGCCCCATGTTCCCCTATATCTGTCGTTTTCGGGATTCATTGCTCAAGAACAGCCTTTTTTGAAGGCCGATGAATCGAAGTAATCTTGTTTCATAGGCTTATGTCAGTTTGTCGGTGTTTTGATGTGAATTCTTACATCTGAGAATTTTTTTTTATAACGTGATAGTCAGGCGTTATGTTGAGAGATACAGAATAAAAGAACTGTTTTGAGAATTTGTTTGTCAAAAGAAAATCGAACGCAACGCCGAAAGAATTTTGATGAATAACTCGCCATAAGATACAAATCCTGAATCATCGGATGTGCTATGTCAGCATTTTATATGAAAGTTATTAAAGAATAATGATTATTTAAGAAGATTAATATTTAAGGATAGAATTTGTAGTCATGGTGGCTTGGGCTATGCCAAGAAAACTTAAAAGATATCAGGAAGAATATCGTTTTAGCTGGACGCTGTGGCACGAAACATGATATTCGGAACGGGGTCGGCTTTCCCAGGGAAGTGTGATAGTTAAATTCTATGTCGCAGAGACTATAATAGGAAAATACGCAGAGATTACAAAAGGAAGAAAGATTCGAATAAAATGATAAATGACCGGTCCCAGCAGAAAAACATCACTTTTATATAAAATGCCTTTTTTTCAATCGATTCGGACTTGCCGGCACCATTTCCCATCATTCCACTGACTCCAGCTTTTTCGTGGTGTCTTTTTTAATGATTTGGAATCGAACCAGGGGGGGAATTTGGAAAAAAAATGTCAACCTCAATTAAGGACCACGGCAGATTCCAGGACATATGGCAGTTTTGAGGACAATTCTGGAATTTTTTTAGTAACATGGATGGCAAACGTTGCGCTCCTTGGCTGGGCTACTCCGGGGATTTTGACCTAAAAATTCCGTCTCTCCGGCGCGAAGCGGAGAGACCCACCCATTTACTTCTCAAGAATTTTCTTTTTTCTTTGTTCAAATTAAAAAAATTAAAGAAAAAAATTCTTGAAAAGTAAATGGGTGGGTCTCCCCGGCGCTTCGCGCTTCGCGCCGGGGAGACGGAATTTTTAGGTCAAAATCCCCGGAGTAGCCCAGCCAAGGAGCGCAACGTTTGCCATCCATTTTATTAAATGGGTTCCAGGACTGTCCTGGAACCTGCCAAATGTTCCGGTAAACACTGCTATAAACATATAAATGTCCTGGAATCTGCCGTCATATCTACATATATATAGGGGAGAACGGGGCAAAACAGGATACCTAAGGAAATATTGAACTTTTCAGTCATTTGAAAAGCTACGTCTATTTTTTACTCCCAAAAACCAAGAAATGTGCTGAAATTTTTTTCAATTAAAAAAAAAAATTCCGAGGCAATTTCCCTCAAAAATTTGTGAAATATTTTTTTTAATAATTTTCATTTAATGCACTTTGGGTGCATTTTTATTTTATAGAAGTTTGTATTCTTCATTCACCGAATCATGGATTCAGTGGTAAAGTTTTGTGGGAGTGGGCACATGATTTGTGTGCTGGTGTGACCACAGATGATAGTCCGCCAAAATAAGGGAACTGCGGCAAAGTGGCCACACGAGGCTATTTCTTTTTTTTTCATTCAAATTTCATTCAATTTCACCGTACATTCAAGACATCTAGTCAAAATCGTCCGTAGAGCATTTTTTTCAAGGGGAAGTCCCCTTTGTCTCACAATTTTTTTTGACAGATTATGAAAAATGACTGTGAAAAATAAATTTTTAAACACAGAAGTAATTGACAGCACATATGTAAACCGACACATCTAGCTTAATTGCTCATGGTGTATCCACTTTGCCCCACATTCCCCTATATCTGCGAATATTCTCATAAACAGTAGTGGAAATTAAAAAAAAAAAAACATGATGTTTTGGAAAAAATATATTTTTCATTCATTTTCAGACAAATATAAAAGTAGAGAAAAAAAGTCAAAAAAATTTCCCGAATTTTTCGGATATCCCGTTTTGCCCCGATCTCCCCTATATGTCGGAGAGATGAAGGTCATACATTGGTTTACAAAAAGACAAAGGACGGAGGAGCAGTTGACGAGAGAATTGAAAGGAGAGCTGATGTATCTTTGCGAGGTTGACTTCCGCGTGCTTTATTTCCGCATGCTGACCATTGAACGAGCGAAAAGATCGATTGTGCGTCCCAAATAAAACGAAAAATACGTAATGCGCATTGTCATTCGACGGCCACAAATGAAACGAGGCATTGGGATCTTATATAATTGGGGCGTCTGATCACACGATTTCACTTTTACGCTACACTATACTATTTCGTTAATAAATTTCAGCCGAGTATCGATAATATCGTTCTGACAAAAAAAGGGTAATAGTCAAACAGATTCAACATGTATTCGCAGTTAAATATCTCTCTCAAATTTCTATAAACCTCGTCAATGGGACAATTTTTCGTACTATTTTACCATTTCGTTTAATTACAATCTTTTCTATATTCAGTCATTTTCGGAACAGGCTTATCGGCGTTTTCAAATGTGTTGGTACAATTGTTACGGTTCTAGATCAAATTTATTATTCATTAGGGTAGTTTATTTCGCGTTGTTGCGCCCAGGGAAAGAGTCCCATTTCTATTAATTATGATACCTCTATATTAAGGTGCTTCAAAGTCTCGCTCTTACCCCCTCAGATTTTAGTACTCGATGACAAACAAAATTTACGCATAGATATTCAAAACTAATGTTTTCAATTTTCAAAAATTCTATGTGATATAACAGAATTACCTTTACCGTTAAAAAGTTATGCATTTGAATTCGTTTTTCGTACGTGGTTGGATTGATTTGCCTATATATAAGATTGGCTACACGTTGATATCTGTTCGAAACGAAATTTTCTGAAAAAACGTTGAAAAGCTGCTTCATAGTTAGTATCATACATTTCTTAATAATGGAAATTTTATTACAACCTCCATCAAATTTTTTTTTTTCAACTATAACAAATTTTTAGTATGAAAATGAGGCTTTCTGTTCTTGATAATGGAATACTTATATTTACCCTTTGGTATTGAGTAAGTTTTTCGTTTCAGCAATATTATTGAACATTTTTAAATTTTGGAAAGTTAAATCATGTGAAATCATTTAATCGAGTAGAAAAAACAAATAAAAATGCATAATTCATTGCCAGTATAAAAAAATTTTACATTTCAGGTAGTTTTTGTGTCTGTTATATAGGTACATGTTAATTATACAGGGTGTCCCATTTTAATCTTACACCTGACTTTTCTCGGAAAATATTGCTCGGATCAAATATTGTGTGGAACAAAACTTTTAGGGGTTGAAGGGGGACGTTTGATAAAATTTGGTTTGTGGATCCAAAATTTAAAATGGCGGCGTTAGAATGGCCGACATGTTTTTTTCGAATGGAAACAACTTTTTTTCATCACCAAAAAATTTTTCAGCGCAAAACCAGCAACTTTTGTTGGAAAAATTTTTTGATTAAGTTGATATTTTTTAAGTGAGAACATCATTTTCAACTATTTTAGAGGTATCCAGGATGCACCGCGAAGAGATCTTTAACGTACCAAGTGCAAGTGCGTTTGCGTGTGCGTCTGCATATGCGTGCATACGTGGAGGTGCATGTATGTGTGTTTTTTATTTTCATTTTATTTTTCAACTCTTTTTAAAAAGAGGGGCATGCAATGCCTTTATGCCCATAGGTACGAGCTCACAAGGATTAGGTCTCTCTGCGGTTCGTCACTACCGCAGTATTTTCGGACTCCAAACCCTCCTTGTGAGTGTACTCTGATCCCTCCCTAGAGATGTTCAAAGATCCCACCATTCATGTTTAAACATGCCTGAACTCTTCTCTCAAAACCATCAACTGTGCGCAGGAGAACATCTCTCGGGATCGCACGGCAGGCAGCTTTTATCCGCTCCTTCATATTCTCTCGTGTTGTTGGAGCTTGACGGTAGACAGCGTCTTTTAAGTACCCCCACAAAAAGAAATCAGGAGACGTAAGATCTGGTGACCTTGGAGGCCAATTTACAGGACCGTCTCGACCAATCCACCGTTGACCAAATGTTGTATCCAGATGATTTCGAACAACATGAGCCCAGTGAGCGGGTGCACCGTCTTGCTGAAACCACATCTGTTGACGTGTTTCCAAATCCAGATCTTTTAGCAAAAGAGGCAGTTCATTTTGTAGAAAATCAAGGTAACGGACAGAGTTCACATTTCCCTCGAAAAAATGGGGACCTATTAATTGCCCGTTCACAATACCACACCATACGTTCAAACTCCATCGATGCTGGTGATCGATCTGTCTCAACCAATGTGGATTCTGATCAGACCAATACCGAAAGTTCCATCGGTTCACTTGACCACGGTTGTTGAAAGTGGATTCATCACTGAACATAACGTATCGAAAAAAGTCCCTGGATCGCTCGATTTGTCTCAACGCCCACCGACAAAACGCCACGCTTCGCAACGGATCTGGATTAGGAGTGTCTTGGTGGAATTGTAGTCGGTACGGGTGAAGTTTCGCACCTCTCAATACACGGTGCACTGTCGATTTGGGAAACCCCAGTCGTTCCGAGATCACTTTGGGACTCAAATGAGGATCAATTGCTATCATGGCTAAAATAGCCATGTTTCGGGCTTCATGCAATCCACCAAAATTATTGACGTTTGGGAAATGTCGACGGTGGCGGATCATCCGACCTGCCCTCGCTCGCTGCTCAAGGGTTTGGATTGTCTGCCGTGGTGGGTGACGACGATCAGGATATTCACGTCGATACAAATTTTCAGCTCGGAAGTGATTGCCCCGACAACTCCCTAAAATAAGGAGCATATCAACGATTTCGTTGGGACTGAAATCAGCCATTGTTGCTAATTTTCAGAATTTTCCTCTAATTTAAGAACTTTTAAAAATTTCGAGAATCAAGAATTTTTCTCTGATTTCAGAATCTTTACAAATTTTCGATTTCGTCTCTTGCTAATGGTTGCGGAGTCAGAAGATAAGCGTTTCAATTAATTTTTCATCCGTGGGCGATCACAATGACTTCTAAAATAAAAAATTCTTCTCTGATTTACAACTCAAAAGTAGGCGTAAGTCTCGCTTACGTGAACTTATCTTTAAGCGTAAGCCTCGCTTGCGTGTACTTATCTTTAAGCATAAGCCTCGCGTACGATTAAAGGTAAGTTTACTTTGTAAGAGATTAAAGAAAACATCATTGGTAGTACTGACGTAGTCTGACTCCGCAGCCATTAGCAAGAGATGAAATCGAAAATTTGTAAAGGTTCTGAAATTAGAGAAAAATTCTTGATTCTCGAAATTTTTAAAAGTTCTTAAATTAGAGGAAAATTCTGAAAATTACCAACAATGGCTGATTTCAGTCCCAACGAAATCGTTGATATGCTCCTTACACGCAAACGCACTTGCACTTGGTACGTTAAAGATCTCTTCGCGGTACATCCTGGATACCTCTAAAATAGTTGAAAATGATGTTCTTACTTGAAAAATATGAACTTAATCAAAAAAATTTTTCAACAAAAGTTTTTGGTTTTGCGCTGAAAAATTTTTTGGTGATGAAAAAAAGTTATGTTTCCATTCGAAAAAAACATGTCGGCCATTCTAACGCCGCCATTTTGAATTTTGGATCCACAAACCAATTTTTATCATACGTCCCCCTTCAACCCCTAAAAGTTTTGTTCCACACAATATTTGATCCCAGCAATATTTTCCGAGAAAAGTCAGGTGTAAGATTAAAATGGAACACCCTGTATAATCCATCGTAGGGTTTTGGTAAGCTTAAAGGAACTTTGGGTAAATCGCAAAAAAATATTGAGTAGCTTAAGAGTATTTCCATTTTTACCGAAAGGTAAAATTTTCCCATGGTAATTGAATAAAAAGTTTTTTTAACATGATTTTTTTTTTCAACAAACACTAAAATCTGAGAGAGTAAGAACAAGAAAAAAAATCAATTTTATTTTGAAGCAACCGACTCTATGCCTATATAGTGCCTATATTGCTTGAAATTATTCAGGGATTCAATCCAAGGATGAGACATTCATTGCTCCGTTCCAAATTTTGATTTCTTGACGAACTACTACCAATACCTATCATTTTCATCACGTCGCGTCAAGTATCATGCTTGGTTTCAGCGGAAATTTCGGTAAAGAACATATCATACCTTAAATTTCACAATAAAATCTTGGAAGCGGATGATCTCGGTCAGGGACATGACTCCCGTCTCTTAGCCTGTATACCGCGGTAGTTGAGAGTCAAAAATTGTGATTGATTCTACGAGGATTTCAAGAATCATTGGCATCAAATATCAATGTAATTACTAAGAATACAGGGAAATATGGGGCAAAGTGGCCTACTTAAGGAATTTTGAGGAGTCCAGGTTCGTCAGTGAGCACAGAACCAAGGCACAGCGGACTCCCCTCTCTCGGATAAAATGAAAAAAAATTAGCCCAAATTAGCCAATTAAAAATATGTTTTGCTCAATTTTTCGTTTTGCGAAAAATGAACTTTCAGTTAAATACATCGAAGAACAAATGGTCTTTCGACTATCGCTGAGTCCGAAAATTCTTTCTCGATCCTTTTTTTTTCCGAATTTGGTTCAATGATTTTTTTGAAGCGAAGTAACTATCCCGCTCAAGAAGCGGTGAAAATACATTTTTACCGAATGAAGGACTACGGAGTTGCTACGGAATATGCGCCCAAAATAGACTCACACCTTGCAGTGCAGGTGTTATAATAACGATGACATCGTTTGTAAATGCGGTTTTTGTCAACAATCATAGAATAATAAAATAGGCATCTACGCTCAGAGCAATTTGTACAATATGATTTTTATCCTCTTAGTTTTAAATAGCTATGAGTTTCTCGAAAAACAAAGAATGTTTTTCTTGGGGTCGCTTTGCCTCAGAATTCGGAATTCATTGATGAGTGGCCATTATTTTGCCCCACATTCCCCCACGCGATTGTTCAATTCCTGCGTCATATGAAAAACCATTGTTGAAGAGATAGAGAAGGATGGAGCAAAACAATAAGTTGGATTATAACAACTTTAAATGGGTCGAAAAAAAATTTGAACCGCTTCGATCGATACAGCGCATTATTGTATTACAGACAGATCGAGGAGCTAGACGCTCGTCATGAATTTTACCCAAGGAGACGCTCTTATGTCTTACGTATCCGATATCATCATGCTCACCGATAAGTACTACACCATACACGAACGATATCAACAATTGGGCATTACTAGATACCGTCGAAGCATAACTTTCTATCAAAACCGAGATGATTATTGATGAAAAAAAAGGAATATGCAAAGAATTCGTAAGAATATTTCAAAATTACCGACCGAGATCAATTTATACGGAGACGTACATTTGGAACGAAGATGATGGGTCTGCATGGGTCAATTTTATTATACCGATCGACAATTTCAACGCGCATTCACTCATTCTGATTTATACAACTTTATTGAGCCAGTGCGGCGGCGGGTGTGCATCATAAGTCTTCAGTTAATTATGCACCAACTTTACTCTACATACAATTTGTCGCTGCGATTCGCACCTCTGTTAAACAAACAATACTATATTATATATATATATTAGGGTGGTTCTTATTTGAGGTTGACATTTTTTTTCAAATTCCCCTCCTGGTTTGATTCCAAATCATTAAAAAAGACACCATCAAAAAGCTGGAGTCAGTGGGATGATGGGAAATGGTGCCGGCAAGTCCGAATCGATTGAAAAAATGGCATTTTATATAAAAGTGATGTTTTGTCTTTTATCAAGTTCAAAGATAATTCAGGAGCAAAGAATGAAAATTCATCTGATGATTTATTCCTGGGCATACGGGAAAATATTGTAGTTCGAATTTTCAACGACTATATTGTAACATAACGCTCTTGCCGACCCCTGGCCTGAACGCCGCCACGCGTCGGTTCGAGCTACCTTAATGGATAAGGAGCAGGTATGAAAGAAACGTGAGAACGCGGAATTTGAATTTGAAAAATTTAACAATTCCGATTTATTCAATTTTGATCGATTTTACAGGATAAATTCGTTTTTGATTTGTTGTCGTGAAATGTTCGCGATCGCGCTTGTCAATTGTGAGAAATTTTGTTTCACTCGCCGTTTCGAATTTGAACAATTTTTAATTTACGTGTTTGTCGCTTATAAAAAGAAAAAAGTTTCGATAATCCAAAAGTGTTTTCGATTTTATGCAAAAAAATATTATTATTATTATTATTATTAATTTGAAGCGATATAATCTCAAATTCGTACCGCGACCTCTTGAATTATCGATGATGTTACGGAATTTACAAAATTTACAAAAATAAGAAAAGTCTAACTCGGACTCAGTTGCAACAAGTTTGAATTTAAAGAAAAATCATTTACAGAAAAAATTTACAAAAGTACAAATTATCTACAAGAAAATCATCCCTGATTATAGCGAGCAAAAGAAAAATAAAAAAAAAAAAATTAGGTTCAGTTAAGGAACAAACCCCAGGCTATGGGATCGAAACGTCGCCGAATCTCTCCGAGAGTCTGAGCATTTGGAAAGTTAAAGGTAACTTGCCGTCCACGTATTATGGGATCAAGACGTCGCCGAATCGCTCCGAAAATTCCATGCAACGGAAAGCTTGGAAAATTTAGAGGTTAGGGGTGGACCCTGGATTATGGGATCGAGACGTCGCCGAATCGCTCCGAGAATCCAGGCATCCAGGAAAATTAGGATAGATTAGATTGCTTGCTAAAATCAGGAAGAATGTTTGAGGTCAGCCTTTTTGTTCCGAGTTAGAATTTTGAGGAAGGACTGCCTGCCGAATGAGTCGCGCAGCGCTTCTTATACCCGTGTCCCCACCATAAAATTATCAAACGCCGAATTTTCGGTTTTCAGATCGGTTCTGCGCATCTTTTCGTAACGGGACTTTCGATTAACTCGTTGCCGTGATTCGCGCTCTACTGTTGGTCGAGCGGACTAACGTACGATGCGCGGACTACCGCTTTTTATGTTTTTCTGCTTTGTGTGATTTTTAACAACAAAAACTTCCATTTGAATCGTTCTTATTTAATTTTTTCTATAATTCAGCGTTGTTATTCAGTTTAATACGATTTGAATAATTATATTCGCTAAAAGTCACGTACGCGTCCTATAGCCCATCAACGCTCTACCTGCGCATGCGTCATAAACACGCGTCTTGTTTTATTTGAATTAACACCAATTTTCGAAAAGAAATAATCTTTTCATTACTTTCCTTCGATTCGTTATAATTTTCTGCATCTTTTGAGCCTATTTACATAATTTTACGAAATCGCGTTTAGTTTTTATTAATAAAACAAAAAAATATGATAGTTCGAGTTTTTAATACGCGGCGCCGCTAGTGTCGCACTCCGCCGCTTGTATCGGGCCTTTGTATTGCCCTCCAGTACGGCCGCCGCCGGCCAGCAGTGACGCGTCTCACCGGTCGTTGTACGCGCTCGGTCAAAACATCGCGCCGCGTCGCGATGTTTTTCGAGGTTATGTTCGAGTTCGAGTCGATTCAGGTCCTTCCGGAGGACGTTACGTCACAATATGTTGAATAAATACTTGAATCTTAATGACAATTGACAAGGGTTTCGAGTACACTTGGATGGCTCGACGTGATTTATACATAGAAAAAGAATAGCAGCCAAAGATAAAGCAAACACAAATTTGACTGAAGTAGAAACAACGACCGGGCTCGCCGGCACCCTCTCCCATCATCCCACTGACCACAGCTTTGTTGTGGTGTCTTTTTTAGTGATTTAGAATCGAACCAGGGGGGGAATTTAAGAAAAAAAATTTCAACCCCAAATAAGGACCACCCTATTATATATCCTTCATTTAAGGAGTTTCAGTACAGGCGATACAATGTTGCCGTGCTAAACCACGCTAAAAAAATGAAAAATTTCACAAAGTTCAGAATTTTATAAAATTTTGTTGTCCCGTGCAACAACAATTCGGAGATTTTTATAGGTTAGGGATTGGATCCTGGACTACGGGATCGATACGTCGTCGAATCTCACCAATATCCCATGTATTCAAGGAAATAGGATAGGTTTTATATACGTTAGGCTTGCTAGTATCAGGGAGAATAGTTGAGGTCGGCCTTTTTGTTCCGAGTCAGAATTTTGAGGGAGGACTGCCTGCCGAATGAGTCGCGCAGCACTTTTTATATCCGTTTCCCCACCATAAAATTATCAAACGCCGAATTTTCGGTTTTCAGATTGGTTTTGCGCATCTTTTTGTAACGTGTCTCGCTATCGGCTCGTTGCCATGATTCGTGCCTCGCCAATGGCCGATCGTGATTTTGCCCGATGCGCCGAATTTCGCTTTTTATGTTTTTCAGCTTGTTATTCCATTAAAATGATTAAAATTTGATGAAAATTGTGATAATTTAATTATTTGATCAATTTGGCTTCGTTATTTCATTTAATAGCGTTCAAATTAATTTTATTCAGATAATCACGAAAAGTCACGTTCGTGCTCCTATAGCCCATGAACGCTCTACCCGCGCATGCGCCGTAAACAAGCGTCTTGCTTTATTTGAATTTATACAAATTTTCTAAAAGAAATAATCTTTTCATTATTTTTCTTCGATTTGTTATATTTTTTCGCATCTTTTGAGCCTAATTACATAATTTTTGAAGATCGGGTTGAGTTTTTATTAACAAAACAAAAAAATGTTGTAGTTCGAGTTTCTAATAAGCGGCGCCGCTAGTATCGCGCTTCACCGCTTATACCAGATCTTTGTTATTGCCCTCCAGTACGGTCGCCGCACCGGCCAGCAGTAACGCATCTCATGTCTCATCGGTCGTTGTACACGCTCGGGAAAAACATCGCGCTGCATCGCGATGTATTTTTGGGGTTAGGTTTGGGATTCGTGTCGTTCGGGAAGCGTTACGCAACCGTTTATATACGCGTGTCTCTTTTATACTCGTGTGCATATACATATACTATACATTCACGAAAAAGGTTTGAATTCTGTTCCGGACAATAATATACCTCGGTCGAATAACAATTTCAAAATATTTTCATATATATTAGCGCGCAATTTCACCTTAGATTTAGATCGAGGATGCGCCAATCAACAATGTTGTCAGATCGAATAAAGTGCAAAAACAGATTGAATAGTAGTCCTCGCGCACTGCTTACTACGAGGGCCAGTGAAGCATCGATGAAGCGCATAGAAAAAAAAGTAGAAGAATAAAACAATTGAGCAATGATTTTGTCTCGTGCTTACCTTATAGTTGGCCCGAATTAGAAAGAAAAAAAAACGTATTTCATTTGATTCGTTCAAATTCAATTGCATGGGTTCAATAAGTAACATTACTGTCGAGACGTCAAATGAGCAATTGCGGCGAGTGTCGATGAAAAATTGTCAAGCCATTCGTTTACGAGACGCAATTAGATGGTCACGTTTCGTAATATTCGCGGATTTACAGTAAAAAAAATTGTACTATTTTATATTTATTTCATTTCTTTTTTTTATGTCAAGAAAAACTCCTTGTTTCGCAGGCGAGGTAACAGCAGATATATAGTAGGGTGTTCGTTATTTGGGTCACATGTGAATTTCTCAAGTCCCCTCGTAAACACACAATCAAGGTGTATAAAAAATGAGGTGTGAGAATTTTTAAGACGCCCGGAAAATTTTAAACTGTGCCCCTAAAGGTTTGAATTTTAAAGGGAAAAATAAATGTATTTTGTCATATTCTCACTCAATCGTTTCTCCTACGTTTAATATTGGTGAGAAAAATCTAAAACTCAGCACATATATTTTGTATATTATAAGGTCTAAAATTTATTTTTTTTAGATTTTTCCAACAACTATTGTTATAATTACCAGTGCTACATAGATAACCTTATTTTTGACTTTTTAAGTTATTCACGTCGACCATTGCTGGTTGTGTCTGTTGCTATTTTAATAAAATTTTCGACTATATCTATAAAATTCCGTACTTGTAAAAGCTCTGGAAATTCTCTAGAGCTAAATTTGAATTTCAAATTTAAACAAAAAAATAATTTCAAATAAATTAAATAAATCGTATGAAAAATTAACTATAAAATACCATTTGGTAATATATTTCCACGTAAGCGTTTGACGGACCGCTTTAAACATTCTTTACGTCCGATACCTCTACGTCACCTGTAGCAAACTCATTGTAACGAAAATCAAGATACCAGCTCCAAGTAAGCGGTCCGTCAAACGTTTACGTGGAAATATATTACCAAATGGTATTTTATAGTTAATTTTTCGTACGATTCGAAATTCGGTGATTTTTCATAATTCGATGTATAAAAATATAACACATGTAATTTTATCGTCCATAAGAGTTGAATCTTTAATTACAATAATTTATTTCATTTATTTGAAAGTATCTTTTTATTTAAATTTGAAATTCAAATTTAGTTTTAGGGAATTTCCAGGGCTTTCACAAAAATTGAACTTTTAGGTACGGAATTTTATAGATATAGTCGAAACTTTTATTAAAATAGCAACAGACACAACCAGCAACGGTTGACGGGAATAACTTAAAAAGTCAAAAATAAGTAATTGTAATAATAGCTGGTAATTAGTTGGTAATAGTAGCTGGTAATTATAATAATAGTTGCTGGAAATATAAAAAAAAAATAAATTTCATACCTTATAATATACGCAATATATGTGCTGAGTTTTAGATTTTTCTCACCAATATTAAACGTAGGAAAAACGATGGAGTGAGAGCATGACAAAATACATGTATTTTTGCCTTCAAAATTCAAACCTCTATGGGGACAATTTATAATTTTCCGGGCGTCTTAAAAATTTGCATACCTCATTTTTTACACACCTTGATTGTGTTTTTACGAGGGGACTTGCGAAATTCACACGTGACCCACATAACGACCACCCTAATATATAGTAAATCCGATGATTGCTTCGCGTTGCAAAAGCTCCGCGCCGTGACTCAATCGCCGCATTTTGTATTCTCTATAGCGCACTCCCAAATAATGTTGCGATCCCGGGGAAAGTAAAGAAATCTAGCCCACCAGGGCAATCGGTACCGGTATTTCGTTAGCCTGCGAATAATCTTTTTAACCCGGTGGAACCGCTTTCAAAAAAAGATTTTCTCGAGCCATCGTTGCGTCATTCCCCAGTCTATAGGCCGGGGAATGGAATAGGACCTTTTTTTTGTATGCATCGGTCAAACCAAGTTGTAGAATTTTAGAATGGATCAATTCGAGAGGCGGGGTTATGATGTTCGGAGTTTATCATTCGCTCGAACATGATTTTTTTACGCGGTGCGACGAAGCGAAAAATTGCTAGATAGCCCGTATAATCGGTACGAGGGTCTTGCGGAAACAAAAATAAGTATAAGCGCGCCATGTGCGATCTAATATATTGGGGCTAATACGGGGGAGGGGGAGAGAACGGAGATGCAAGGTGATAGATGAAGAAAACAAACAATATTGCGGAACGTAATCGAGCATTACACGAGACACGAAAAATTCATCATTTTATTCTGTAAAATTAGAAAAAAAGGTAAATGGCGGAAATTTGGACAAGTGGCGTGGTGTTTTGCAGGAGCATGCTAAACAGTGTGAATGCGTTAGAAGGACACAACCCACCGGCCGAGAGCGCAGCCCTGATGGTTGCTGAGGAGAAGCCACGTCCTGATTCATGTAAGGCCCGTCAACCTGACCGTGATCACCCGTTTCATCATCGATACACCAAACCCATACCACCACCGTCACCGCTACCACAAAAATCATCATCCATCATTGTCAAAGCAAACAATTCCTCATACGTGGCTGTAGGGCTGTAGAGCGCGGAATTCAAACGGAAATTATAAAATAGCCCCAAATCGGTGAGGGACTTTCCCTCGTTTCCCCTGAAACATTCAAACCTCCTCTCAACAAACATTCTCGTCGGTATTGTAACATTATTTTTCCTTCCGTTTGTTAATCTAGCTGGAATCGTTATGCTTCACATGAGTGATTTCATTGATATTCATAAATTTGCAGTCGATTTTCTGAACAGCGGTAAAAAGACATTTTTTCACTCTTTTTTCAAACGAATATTGAGAATGGAACAATAGAAATTTCCTCGTAAATAGTTTCCGAAACTGTCCTTGAAATTACTGTGCGATGATTTTTCGCTAAGATAGCGATGATTCAATACGAAAATGTCTTTTTTTATTCAACCATCAATATCTCGGGGAAAAAAATCGTACGGAGAATTCTAAAGAACAAAATTGAAGGTAAATGAACAAGCTACCCGATGCTTGTATTGATTCGGGTTGCAAAAATTTTTTCAAGACTGCACACTCGTGAAAACAACAAAAAAATTGCAAATTTTTCCTATCGAGGTAGTTCATGAAATTTCTCAGTATCCGTTATTTGTGAAAAAAATAACTGGATATCTTCAAAGTCAAAGAACAAAGTTTCAAAATGCTTTTTTATTTATCGTCATATGACTATTTTTGACTGAGATACAGCTTTTCAAAAATTGGGAAAAAATCGACGAAAATTTCTTGTTCCTTTGTTTCCAGTAGGGTATATATATATACAGGGTGTCCCATTTTAATCTTACACCTGACTTTTCTCGGAAAATATTGCTCGGATCAAATATTGTGTGCAACAAAACTTTTAGGGGTTGAAGGGGGACGTTTGATAAAAATTGGTTTGTGGATCCAAAATTCAAAATGGCGGCGTTAGAATGGCCGACATGTTTTTTTCGAACGGAAACATAACTTTTTTTCATCACCAAAAAATTTTTCAGCGCAAAACCAACAACTTTTGTTGGAAAAATTTTTTGATTAAGTTCATATTTTTTAAGTGAGAACATCATTTTCAACTATTTTAGAGGTATCCAGGATGCACCGCGAAGAGATCTTTAACGTACCAAGTGCAAGTGCGTTTGCGTGTGCGTCTGCATATGCGTGCATACGTGGAGGTGCATGTGTGAGTGTTTTTTATTTTCATTTTATTTTTCAACTTTTTTTAAAAAGAGGGTCATGCAATGCCTTTATGCTCATAGGTACGAGCTCACAAGGATTAGATCTCTGCGGTTCGTCACTACCGCAGTATTTTCGGACTCCAAACCCTCCTTGTGAGTGTACTCTGATCCCTCCCTAGAGATGTTCAAAGATCCCTCCATTCATGTTTAAACATGCCTGAACTCTTCTCTCAAAACCATCAACCGTGCGTAGGAGAACATCTCTCGGGATCGCACGGCAGGCAGCTCTTATCCGCTCCTTCATGTTCTCTCGTGATTCACGTCGATACAAATTTTCAGCTCGGAAGTAATTGCCCCGACACCTCCCTAAAATAAGGAGTATATCAACGATTTCGTTGGGACTGAAATCAGCCATTGTTGCTAATTTTCCTCTAATTTAAGAACTTTTAAAAATTTCGAGAATCAAGAATTTTTCTCTGATTTCAGAACCTTTACAAATTTTCGATTTCGTCTCTTGCTAATGGCTGCGGAGTCAGAAGATAAACGTTTCAATTAATTTTTCATCCGTGGGCGATCACAATGACTTCTAAAATAAAAAATTCTTCTCTGATTTACAACTCAAAAGTAGGCGTAAGTCTCGCTTACGTGAACTTATCTTTAAGCGTAAGCCTCGCTTGCGTGTACTTATCTTTAAGAGTAAGCCTCGCGTACGATTAAAGGTAAGTTCACTTTGTAAGAGATTAAAGAAAACATCATTGGTAGTACTGACGTAGTCTGACTTTGCGTAGTTCTCTTACTTTAGAGTTTTAAATCAGAGAACAATTTTTCATTTTAGAAGTCATTGTGATCGCCCACGGATGAAAAATTGATTGAAACGTTTATCTTCTGACTCTGCAGCCATTAGCAAGAGACGAAATCGAAAATTTATAAAGGTTCTTAAATCAGAGAAAAATTCTTGATTCTTGAAATTTTTAAAAGTTCTTAAATTAGAGGAAAATTAGCAACAATGGCTGATTTCAGTCCCAACGAAATCGTTGATATGCTCCTTACACGCAAACGCACTTGCACTTGGTACGTTAAAGATCTCTTCGCGGTACATCCTGGATACCTCTAAAATAGTTGAAAATGATGTTCTCACTTAAAAAATATGAACTTAATCAAAAAATTTTTCCAACAAAAGTTGTTGGTTTTGCGCTAAAAAATTTTTTGGTGATAAAAAAAAGTTATGTTTCCATTTGAAAAAAAACATGTCGGCCATTCTAACGCCGCCATTTTGAATTTTGGATCAACAAACCAATTTTTATCAAACGTCCCCCTTCAACCCCTAAAAGTTTTGTTTCACACAATATTTGATCCGAGCAATATTTTCCGCGAAAAGTCAGATGTAAGATTAAAATGGGACACCCTGTATATATATATATATATGCTATGAATCTGTCAATAATAAAGATTCTAGCTTTTCGTCCCACCTTTCGATACCGGAAGTCATATTTTTATTACGACTTTTTTCTGTCGCAGTTATCACGGCTTCCGATTGATCATTGGCTCCCGCGGCGGTGGCGGGCAACGCTGACCCGACCATGGCTGGTGCATGAGCTATGAAAATAATACGTTTTCTAATTATGTGCATCGTCATTCAATACCAGTGTAATTCCCAAGTTTCATTGCTAAAAAATGACAAAACACGATATTTCTTTACCGCATATTCATTAATTTCTTCAGCGCTGAAAAAAAAGCCTAGAGGAATTGTTTGCCGCACGTGGTCAAACAGAGAAATCATTCCAGCCAACCTTTTCCTTCATTACCTACAATTTGCATGTCCACCTATTATTATTATTATTATTATTATTATTATTATTATTATTATTATTATTATTATTATTATTATCTCTGTATGTTTGTGAGTTTGTTCATTCATATAGTCTCATTTGTAAAACATTGATATTGATTGCAAAAGTCGAGTATATTTTTTTTAATATTTCGTACATTATGCGTGCTTGCGAAAAAAAATTGCTCAAATCTTGTTTTGAAACTGAAAAAAATGAAAGTAAACGTGACATTTATTTTTACGAGTCCGTATGTGTGTACGAAAAGAAAAATTCATTTTTTTCCCTTGAATTTATATGTATAGCTATATACGTTACATCCATTGTCGATATAAAAAAAAAAAAAATCTTCATAACATCTTTATAGAAAATCATTTTGTTCCGGTCAGGGTGTTGAAAAAGTAATAAATATATAAAGTAAGTTTGGTAATGGACGAGGCCATTTTCAATGCTGGATTACTGAAAGTGAAACAATCGAAAGTTATTTTAACATTACTACGGTCCGATTTTTAGCGATTATAGAGAATAACAATATCAAGTATATAAACGATTAAATAGAATCAATTGCAAATTAATAAAAGTTGAAGATGTAAAAAATAAAAGTTGAAACCTCGAAATGGATAAAATCAGCATTTTATTGTTTTTGTTGGACGAAAAGTTAAACTTTTCAAGAACATTTGGCATTGCTTGCTCTTTGTCTTGTATATTTATTGACGGTAAAAGTGATATCAAGCATAGTATATTATTAGAGTATATATATGCGGTTAAAATATTTCGCAAAGGGTACGAGATCCTTCGAAACGGTGCCCGACAACGAGCAGATAACTCTCACCGCCTTGTTCTTATAGTATAATACGAGCATCTTTCTCTCGGTATCTCTTATCATTGTCAAAAGATTAGAAATCGGACCGGCATATTTTGGAGGGAAGTGCAATTTAAAATGCCGTGCGAGGGTATGGAAAAAAAAATATTTTACATGCGCGCGAGCGACATGCATCGTTGAGGGTTCCGTCGCGCGACACCTCGCGACCGACCAGCCGTCTATAGCATTTCTCTCGTTGATGTTACTTTGGCGTTATATTGCAGTGGCTGTCGCATCCAGCCGAAACACATATCTCAATTGCTCTGATTATTGAAAATTGCCTCGTCCCTCTGCAGTAGCGACTTGGCTTGATCGTAATATATTTTCAACGCACCCTGTACGTATATAATATATATTTACAGGGTATTCTTGCTGTAAAGTCACGCTTCTTATTCAACGAATACGTTTTTTATACCCGCTATACTTTTACAGACACATCCTACATCGCGATGTACCTGTTATCCTAAAAACCATCGTCATTCGATCATCGACATATATCTCGATCATACCGCATTCGCACATTCATCATTCTATTTTCCTTTACGCGTCTATAATATTTCTCTTTCTTTGCTCCATTCCAATCTCGTCATAAATATGTATATTCGAATCATTATATCCTCAAAGTGTATTTCTGCAGTATTTTTTCTGTATACACGCACGCTCACACGCACACACACACACACACACACACGCACACACACACACACGCGCGCGCGCGCGCGTGCACTAAAAATCACTGGCAAGTCACCTGTAGTAGTCGGCCATATTCGCGTCAATCATACAAACAAAACAGGAAAACCTATTGGTAAATTTATTTGATTTATTTATTTTTTTCTGTTCCGGCGCACTCGCATTTAAATGTGAATATTACGTTACATCCGTGTATTATTGGAACATTCCGCATGGGTATAGGGGCGGATATTTCGAATAAATCAGCATTTTTTTCTTTCACCTCCTTCCAGCAAGCGTCGGACATGTTAATAAAATAACATCGCGCAAAAATTTAAGATCCCCCGTAGTTATACCAATTATATATGTATATATACTTATAATAGGTTGCGCAAGCCACTTCTGGGCGTACGTGCGTGCGTCTTTTTACTTTTGTTTATTCCCACAAGAAGAAGCACCAGGTTAATGGAAGGAAGAAAGCGTCTCTCGTATACAAACAAACAATATTGCCGTTACATATACATGGGTAGAATAAGAATATTCGAGAGAAGAGAAACGTTTGCTCTATATAACGTTTGGGTTTTGGCTTGTCTCTGTAAGCCTGATATTGCGATATCGAGGCTCTGTGTCATGTCATTTCAAACAGTGACATTTTGTCGTTCGTCGCATTATGAGCGTCACACCTCTACTAGACTTTTCATTTATTACGCTATTTATTGACTCGCGATTCGATTTTTCATGGACAATTCACGAGAGATTGACGCAGCAGAGGAGACATGAAAAAATATGTTGAGCCTGAAATTCTGCAATCCACCTTCGCTTACACCTAGGTATACAGTTACAATATATTTGCTGTCTATTCCTTTTATAAATTTTTTTTCTGACTTAGCTACCACGGTGCGTTGTTCAACGTGTGGAACACAGAATTTTTGCTTGAATTGTTAATCGAATTGATATTTAGTAAATTTTGGTCATTGTGTTCCCCTCGTTGGATCGATAACGAGAACTCCGAAATGGCGAAATTCAAAATATTGTTTAAAAATATGATATTTCGTATAATTTTTAAAATGTCGACCATAACGAAAAGTGTACCGCCGACATAACTTGCAAGATTCAGTGATTGGATTATCGTCCCTTATATTATGCAACTGCATGCGTATTCCATTTTATTGCGATTCGCGGCAATATGTAATCTCGCTCTTTCATTCTCTCCATTTATAGTTATGAAGGAAAAGCACAAAAATCATTTGGGCAATGTTCCCATTTTGAGCTACGCGCGTGGTCTATCTTTTTTTTTCCAAGATCTTTGCTTTCAACGTACGCACGAACGCCCGAGGAACGGCGAATCGAAGGAAAATGGAATTATTTGGTATTTTGACAAAATTCTGCGCCCAATCGGTAGGTGTAGCGTAAGTCAACAACGCGTATATAAGTGTGACCCGTGTGAAATTATTTATTATTCAGCAATTTGTCTATAGAAGACATTTCCGAGCCTCAACCTTTTTCACGGACTTTATTTCAATTTTTTTGTTTTTAATTTACTACTTATTCTATTTCAAAATCTTCAAGTCACCACGAGTGTAAATTTAAGCATGATTTTGTTGCAAAAGCCAGGCTTGTTCCGCATGCTGTAGTTTTGATTTCCGTTTTTTTTTCTGCTACATTGCCGTGCAGGGAAAAATCAAGGATTTTTCGCTTTTCATGGGTTAATGAAAAAGAGAAGAATCTTTCATTGAGAATCGGAAGAACGATTATTTATCGTTCGTATTTATTGAAACTGAGAAGAGAGAAAGAGAGAGAGAGAGAGAGAGAGAGAATACATCATCTAACGATGGAATTATTTTTTGGTAGTTATATTTACTTGTGTTTTTTTCGCCTTTTTGGCACGTTTCTTCTTACGTTGGTATAGTTGTCTCAAGTCATTGGCGCATACAGTCGCGTTTCAAATTTCGATTTGCTCTCGTTATCCAATTGATTATTATATTCGAAGTTCATAACAACATTATTTACACAAAAAACAATAAAGATATATCATTTTTCCTCGGTTGCCCCCGGAAATCCAAAATTTTCGTATACAGAGATTATCCTATCTGATGAACCATTGCTTGATCATATAGAGAAGTATGGGGCAAAGTGGCCCACTTAAGGAATTTAACGAGTTTTGTCGGTTAGCAGATGGTCATTTACTTAGTTTTATGTCCTAAAAATTATTCCACCTCCTTATTTCTCGAATTTTGAAAAAAAAAATGTTGGGGCAAAGTGGCCGCCACCCCCTTAAATGCAGTGACGTTGTAATTGACTGTTCCCGCATGGAACATTGAAGGCTGCGATAAAACGAAAAGAAAGATGGAGAAATATACCTAGACATCGAAAACCATGGAGAAATATGCCTAGACATCGAAAACCGTGGAGAAAGATCCCTAGACATCGAAAACCATGGAGGAATATGCCTTGATATCGAAAACCAAGGAGAAATATATCTAGACATCGAAAACCATGGAGCAATATGCCTGGACATTGAAAACCATGGAGAAATATGTCTGGACATCGAAAACCATGGAACCGTCGACCTAGACATCGGAAACCATGGAGTAATATGCCTGGACATCGAACATCATGGAGAAATATACTTAGACTTCGAAAGCCATGAAGACGTATATCTAGACATCGAAAACCATGGAACTGTCGACCTAAGCGTCGAAGAAGATCTTCACGGAAGTATCGAATGCTATGTATGCGTAAACCAGGCGCTGGTATCGCTCGGATGGA
This sequence comes from Venturia canescens, assembly GCF_019457755.1. Taxonomy (NCBI): domain Eukaryota; kingdom Metazoa; phylum Arthropoda; class Insecta; order Hymenoptera; family Ichneumonidae; genus Venturia; species Venturia canescens. Next base: position 36,691 of record NC_057421.1, on the reverse strand, counting down.
CAATGGATAAGCCACCAATTGGCCAAAAATTTTTCTAGAATTGAATCATGTATGGTCAATTGACAGAACATTTTGGATCAATTGAAAAATTTTCGTCAATTGGCAATATCTCCTCCATAAATTGGAAATTGGCTGGTCAATTGACAATATCTTCTCCATCAATTGGAAATTGGTTGGTCAATTGGTAATATCTCCTCCATCAATTGCAAAATGAATCATCATTTGTCAATGAAGTTTCTATCAATTACCAATTATTTGGTCAATTGATAATGTAATTTAAAATAATTACTGATTTTTAATCAATTGACAATAATTATCAAAATCAGTGGCAAAAAAATTATTGATGCCGATCCCTGGTGTGCAGATGTTGATGAAGATGAAGTCAGTTACAAGTGCGATTTTAGTCAATCAAAATAAAATAGATATTTAGCAGTAGTTCGCAAAATAATTCTCACCCTCTGCTTCAAATAGCTATAAATTTCTCAGAAAACATGGAATTCTCACTGATCCTGTGACCTAGAAATCGGAATTCCGTGAGAGTGGCCACTTTGACCCAGAATTGAACAATGCCTCAAAAAAGTGGGTGGCCACTTTGCCCCACGTTCCCCTATCGATTTTTTTTTAACCCAAGACTCAATGATATAATTATTTTTTTATTCAATATATATGTGTCAAAAGTATCAAGGTAGTCCGGCAGTTGGATCGAGTCCCTGTGTTACTTTTGCTGCGCATATAACATGATATTCTTGCTAGGATGTATAGGAAGGATACAAGTTCCGGAATCAAGTTTTTTATCCAATTTAGATGTCAGTTTTGAAAGATTTTGAAAAGATTCATTTATATTTGTTGATCGTATTCGCAGCAGACACCTCGTCACCTCGACCCACGCAACATATATATAGGTTAGGGTGGTGCAAAAAAATCGACTATTTTTTTTTCAGCGTCTCCTATGAAAATATGTTAATTTATCATGTTTCAAGAGCCCCTTTCAAAAATCAAATCAACAAATAAATTATTAGAGGTCGCTCAAGATTTTTAAAAATTCCAAAAATAGTCGAAATTTGAATTTTTTCATTTAAAAAATTTTTTTGCTCGATACATTGAAATATTGTCCAGAAAAAATTAATGAGTTTCTGAAATTTTTAACTCAAAATATTCATTTTAAAAGGTCGCTCATAATTAATTAAATCTTTTATATGCTTTGCTTTCGATGCTTCGAGAGACCTTTAAATATTTATATTGATTATTCATTTTAATTTTCACTTTCAGTAAGTAAGATAATGGTTAGAAATACACAATGAGATGGAGGAAAAATCTGACGTAACAAGGTATAATTTTACAGTAAGTCGATATTTTTATTTAAACAATTCAAACAATTACGAGGACTAGTTAGCAGAGAAAATGTAATTATGAATAGAGCATGCCTGTTTAATCAAAACATTTATTGACTCTCATAATGAGTGAATTTGGTAAAATACTGAGTGATGTTTTGAACAATTTGTTTTAATAATTATGAAGTAGATTTTACGAACAAAAATACTTCGAATTGTTGTTTGCAAATAAGTACTTTATAATTGAATGAAAGCAAAAATAGCGCAGACTCAAACACGGTTTGCTACACCGGTAAAAAAATTTCCGTGTTTCTGGTCTATTACCTACATTGTTATATACGATTTTTCCTCCGTTTCGTAGTACATTTTCATCGATTATCTTACTAATTGGAACTCAAAATTCAAATTGATAATCAATATGAATATTTAAAGGTCGCTCGAAACAATAAAATTTAAGTATATAAAAATTAAAATGAATTTTGAGCGACCTTTTAAAATGAATATTTTGAGTTGAAAATTTCAGAAACTCATTGGTTTTTTCGGTACAAAATTTCGCTGTATCGAGCAAAAAAATTTTTTAAATAGAAAAATTCAAATTTCGACTATTTTTGGAATTTTTAAAAATCTTGAGCGACCTTTAAAAATTTTTTTGTTGATTTAATTTTTGGAGGGGGCTCTTGAAACATGATAAATTAATATATTTTCATAGGAGACGCTGAAAAAAAAATAGTCGATTTTTTGCGCCACCCTAATATAGGTATATATGATATGTCAATAAAATAATTAAACGATCAAACGAACTTACCCAAGTGAAGTTCTATCGTAATTGTAAGAAGCGCCTTCTCCTCAGATCAAATTGTAGTACCCCTCCCACGCCAGTGTTGCCACAACGTTTATAGTTACGATAAAAAATGAAATACTCGTGCGCCCAGACTCCTCTGTCCGCGGCGTCCGCTATCGTCATTGTTTTTAAAGTGCTACCGTATCAAAATTGGGCTATCGCATGACAGTAAGGGAGTATCTAAGGGTGGGACTTGATCTTCACAGAAGGTGCTTCTTACAATTACGATAGAACTTCACTTGGGTAAGTTCGTTTAATCGTTTAATTGTATTCCGCGCCTTCTCCTCAGATCAAATTGTAGATGTTTATAGTAGATACGGTAGATATATTATGATGAACTGTGCTTATTACATGTTATTATTCTTTAATAAGAAAACAAAATAACTCAACTTATAACTTACAGTCTTAAAATTGCTTTGGCAAAACTGTCTCTTTCTGTTCCTACTTCTCTATCGTAAAATTTTGCGAAGGTTTTTGACCCCGCCGTCCATCCTGCAGTTTTCCGAATCGGATCTATACTAATTCCGCTTCTCTTTGCAGCTGAAGTTGACGCATGCTTTGTACTATAGGCCGAAAAAATAGACGTGTCTATTCCACTTTTTTGCAGCGTATTTTTGATCCATCGACTTAAGGTCTGTGAATAAACTGCCTTGTGAGGTTTCTTCCAGGAGATAAATAAGGCGTTTTCCTCTTTTCGAATGTTTTCCGTTTTCTTGATATATTGTTCTACTGCCGAAGCAACACAAATCGCTGGATTGCCTTTAAACATTGGCAATATTAATGTTGGCTGTATACGATTATGTTTTGACGTTTTTAGTCGCGCTGGAATCATCATTTCCATTCTTTCGCCAATTTGCTTGCAATTTCTGCTATCAATTGCTGCCAGCGTTTGCATTCTGTGATCTGTAGCGAGCGCTAAAAGCGTAACTGTTTTTTGTGAAAGTATTTCTAACGACATATTTTCATATGGAAACCACTTTCCTACGAAATCTAATACGATTTTTGGATCCCAAATATTATCGTATTTTGGCTCCGCTGGGCGTAATTTGGATACGCCTTTACAAAATCGCTTCATCAATGGATTTATGCCGATTTCTGGTCCCAGAATTAATGCAATAGCTGACCGCGCTGAATTTATTGATCCATATGCAGCCCCCTTTTCAAATTCGCTTGTTAAAAATTTTAAAACATCCTCAATCTGTGCTTCAAAGACTCGCGTGGTTGATCGTTGACAAAACGCCCACCATTTTTTGAGAGTTCCTTCATATTGACGAAGCGATGAGTCACTCAAAGAGGCCAGCACTACGTTGATTGTTTCTTCTGGCATCCCTTTTTTTAGATACGCCTGCCGGATTATATCCCTGCCACCAGGGAAAGTTGCGCCCACAAGGGATGTGGCATCCTGTTCGAAAATTGCAATAATTTTTTGTTAGGCTTGAAAATAATCGGTTTTGACTCAAACATTTTCATACATTGAGGATACCATGGCTGAGAAGGCCAGTTAGGTATCACCAAAATACCCCTGGCTTTTTCACTATCAATCTTCTTTATCACTCTTGAAATAACCGCAAAAGGCGGGAACGCATAGAAAAATGTTTTCCTCCAATCAACGGTAAAGGCGTTAATAGCTCGCGCATTTGGGTCTCTTTTCCACGAAACATAATCTTTACATTTTGTGTTGACTCTATTTGCGAATAAGTCGATATCCGGTTTTCCAAATGTACAGCAGATCTCCTTAAAGGCTGCTTTTGAGATTTCGAATTCGGACTCTGGTTCAAGTCTTCTTGATTCGTAATCCGCGATGGTATTTTCATCTGACTTTATATATGAAGCAAAAACCCAGAGATTTCTTTTCTCACACCATTGCCATATCCTCTTTTGCTATTTTACTCAATTTTTCGATCTGCGTTCCTCCTATATGATTTATGTAAGCAATCGCAGTGGTATTATCTATCCTTAAAAGGATGTCACAATTTGTTTTGGCTTCTGCGAAGCATTTTAACCCAAAAAATGCAGGCTAATAACTCGAGATAATTGATGTGTTCTTTCTTTTCCTTCTCACTCCAAAAACTGTGTGCTCTTTCTTTCTCTACACGCGCTCCCCAACCTTTCAAGGACGCGCCAGAACAAATTTCCATACAAAATTTTTTGCTTGTAATCGAATCGTAAGCTGTCATCACATTTGAGTTCCACCATAAAAAATCTTCTCTCGTGTTCGATGATAATTCCATTTGGGTTTCGAAATTTCCATAATTATCTCTTAGAGCATAATATTCCTCTCGTTTCAAATCTTTTAGATATACCCGACCATATTTCACAGCCTGTCAATAAGAGCTGAGTTTTCCTATCATAGACGCAAATTCACGTATCTTACATTTTTGTAGCTTTCCGAATTTTTTGATTAATAGCATAACTGACAATTTTTTCTCTTTTGGTAACTCAATCTTCATCTCTCTTGCGTTTAAAATGAAACCTAAATATTTACACTCCTTCTTTGGAGTTAACTGACTCTTTTCTTGATTTATAACGAATCCCAACCTTTCTAATAATTCACGTGTTTGCCAATCGTCTTTATCTGCACAATCGTTTTTATCTTTCCCGAGAAACCAGATATCGTCTAGATAAATTACTGACGTATATCGACGTTGCCTCAGTTGCGACATTACGGGTTTCATTATTTTTGAGAAAACGTAAGGCGCCGTGTTGAGTCCAAAAGGTAAACACGTGAACTCAAACAGCTGACCGAATCGAAACCGTAAGTATTTCCTATGTGATTCATCTATCGATATGAAATAGTATGCATCTTTTAAATCTATTGTCGCCATGAAACAATCCTTATGCATCAGATCTTTTACTGTGCCTATATCTTCTAATTTGAAGTGTACTTTTTCAATGAATTCATTGAGCTTTTTCAAGTTTAAAATCAGTCGACAAGAGCCATTTGGCTTTGGAATTAAATATATATTTGAGATAAATTGCCCTGTAGATTCCTGACATTTGCAAATTGTTCCAATTTCTAACAGTTTTTTGATTTTTTCATGTATTTGATACTTTTCAGACTCTGACCACACTTGCTCTTTTGGTGATATTTTCTGCACAACTTTTGCAGTAAATGGTATCTTGTACCCGTTTATCCAATTAATAATCCCTTCTGCACCCTCCAGATTTTTCCAGGCTGACAAAAATTTTCTTAATCTACCTGCCTGAGTACTCACCGAGTTTTCTATTTTCGATAGTGTGCTCGTCCTTTTGTTGATGACTTCCGAACACTCTTTCTCTCGAAATTCGGGTTCGATTTGTAATATTGTCCTGTTTGTTTGTGTTGCCCGCTCATCGTCGATCCACGACTCCGTGTTGTCTGCCGAGGCGGGCCCTTCCAGTTTTTTGACTGCTGGGAGGAAGTGGAGGCTTTTTCTACTGGTTTTAAGGTTGTTGCTTAAAATTTTTGAGATTAATAGATATTGATGAAAATTTTCCCATTTGTTGATACATATTTCCTGAATACACTGTTTCAAGGAAAACTGAGGTTACCGAACTAATTTCGGAGAGATTAAACGTTGAAGTTGAGCAAAAATGTAATTTCATTACATCTGTCGAATGGGACAGAGTCGTTGCCTTCACACTTTTTTGCTTATATCACTCGTATTAATGAAGAAATTCATTTGAAAAACGACAGTTCAGATGAGGACGATATATAGAATGATTTTATTGAAAAGAACAGATAGTTTACCGACTAAAATAACAAAAAATCGCCGAAAATATGTGACTGCATCACGATCATATCGGGTTAACTGAGACTGCCGTGTAGAAATGCGGCAACATTGCAACTACGACACTAACGGGAGCAATTCCGTGACAGATTCATGATTCACACTTTTACAATGCGACGGCCCTCGACATCAATTGATTCGAAACTTTTGACATTCTCGTCACAAATCACTTTTCGTTTTTTTCCAGTTTTAATGATCATAGTGCGATGCTTATAAACGCGAGAACTGACAAATCGACCATTCCATCGATGAGTTTGAGGTTTTTTTGAATTTGTTCTCCATCATTTTCGTTTACCGCAGTCGTTGACATGATAATCTCCAAAAACGTCGGACGAAAAAAAATGACACGAAAACACTGAGGCATATAGGTCTCACTGCATCCAATCCAACAGCTGAATATGAAGAAATCACACAACGTTGCCAAACTTTATTGGTATTTCAACGCAATTTTCAATCATCGAGAATAAATTTTCTATCAACTTTGGGTGATTAAAATGAACGTATTTCTGAATTATAATCAATATTATCATTCACAGAGTTGAAAATTTTCGCATTGTTCATCTGAATTAAAAGTAATCATTTATTATCTATAAGTTGGCATTGCTGACGTCACTCAATGCATAAGCATAGGAGTTCCGTCCCTTACCCCCACCCTCTCAAAAGATTTAGCAACAACCTTAACTCCTTCGACGAGCGTTCCAACAATTTTTCTGTCTTGATTGTCCCCTCAAGCTCCTTGTCGAATAGCCATTCGTCCATAATTGTCGCGTTCAGCGTTTCTTTCATGGAGGCGTTAAGATGTGCGAAAATTATCAATCGTCTTGTCGTAGATTCTTGACGTTGTAAATGTACAAGAATTCTTGACACATCGCTCAGGGTTGTCAACAACGCCATATTGTCCGGACTAACCCCTTTTAAAAGGTTAGACATAATAGGGCCCAAAACCGCAAGATACAGCGATACGTCTTTTTGTTTCTCCACCATTCGCTTGTCTCTTGTAATAATTGGCTCGAGATGAGATGCTTTCACCTCTGGATTTAACTTTGGAGGTTCCATTATTGAACAATTTTCCGGAACTGGATATTTTTGGAAAATATTTTCCTGTTCCTTTATCGGAAGGCCCTCTTTCAAGATACCTTTCCATCTAACCAAAATGTCGTTATGTATCGCCGGGCCGAGCTTTTTCTCCGCGTCTAAACATTTGCCTATCGCCTCGAGCAATTTTTCATCTAGTATTGGCTCTGTAGTAGTAGCTTGTATCTCTAGAGCCGAGCTAATTTGCTTGTTAGTCATATCGGGCTGCAACGATGTTACTCGTGTTGATAATGGAAGAATTTTTTCTAACTCCTCCTGCATCTGCTCGACTTGAACTTTTTGCCCTATTTTACTTTTAGACGGTAATAATTGATCCAACGGTATCAGCGCGGTTGCCTTTGGTGTTCGATTTCCGATCCTTCTGATTCCTCGGAGGTAGACTCATTACCTATAAATATGTATACATACCTGGCTGAGCATCCACATGAGTCTACTTTTCCTTCTTGAAATTTGTAATATATATATTACTATATATTGAGCTGGCTCGCTGCTATTATGCTTGCTTATTTCGAACCTTGTTCTGTAAGCCCTTTCTCAAATCTTGTCTGTTCTATGTTCAGAATTTTATTCTGTAACTTATATAACGGATCTTGTCCGCATTACCATCAGACCCCTGGTCTGCATATAACTTTCATGTGACACCGTATTTCGGTGTTGTCTGTGAACAAAGATGAGTTTATACTTACATCTTTTCTCCAACAGACGAATCGTCTCCCTTTGTTTTTTCGATTCTTTTTTCAGTCGTTTCATTTCCTTTAATATTTTTCCCTCGTCCTACTCCGCACGTTTTCGCTTGTGTCCCATCTTTAATTTTTCCGCAATTAAGCACAGTTTTTTTTTCCACGATGTGGCTTCTTTGGCATAAAGAAAAGGAATGACGATAGCGGACGCCGCGGACAGAGGAGTCTGGGCGCACGAGTATTTTGTTTTTTATTGTAACTACAAACGTTGTGGCAACACTGGCATGGGAGGGGTACTGCAATTTGATCTGAGGAGAAGGCGCGGAATACAATTAAGATAATCGTTCGTCGAACGTTTTTTTTTCTCTTTTTTTCCAACACGAGTTCAAAGACGATCGAGTTTTTCAAACAAGATTTTGCTCCGAATGCATGGTTTTTCAATGAGATCCAACTTTGCTACGAGACTGTAAGCGCCAAATAAAGCCACCCGCTGGAAGTTACGCGTCAAGTAACACTAGTAGTATGTAGATAGTGCGCACGCTACGCAATATCGATATATCGATGTTGCGTGGCGCGAAAAAATACGCGCGTATATAGATGAGACGTGGTGAAGAATTGAAAAAAAAAAGTAGTCGCAAGAAAAAAATTGTTCGGTAAGATTGTTTTATAAAAGACATCGATGGAGCTCGCACAAGATTTGGAAGTTTTTAATTAACGAATGTGAAACAGTTGTGTTTGCAGCTGGATCAGAACGTTCTTCCATCGCTCCCGCTCAACCGGAGAGGGCACCGCCCCCGCTTCCCCCGCCACGCTTTCCGAACAGCGGTGTCTGACAATGGGAAACTCCTCTTAATATTGGCAACTTAACGATAATGAAAACACCGATACCGCTGCCACTTTTGATGAGTACGACGAGCTTCGAGATCGGAACGCATCTGTACGAAATAATAACAGAAAGGAGCAAAGCGTGTGCGACATTTCTGCGCGACAGTCTTCGGTGCGCCGCCGCTAGCCCCCCCGTCACCTCGACGACCTCTAACCTCACATTCGACGCGGCCCAAAATGAAAATTCTACTCGCCTCGAAATTTAGATTCAACACGCTCGAAGAATATCACGCCCGGCGAGAATAGATTATATGTTACGAGCGGGTCCTGCGGCACGAGTGTACATTTTATCCGAAAGTCCGGAACTCGCCAGATCTCGTCGACCGCTCTCGCAAATAACGTACTACGGTCTAATTACGAGATAAAAATACGAGACGAGATTTTACGAAATTTTCAATTAGGAATACTCTTTCTCTCTCTCTTTCTCTCTCTCTCTCTCTCTCTCTCTCTCTCTCTCTCTCTCTCTCTCTCTCTCTCGATCTTTTATTTGACCAAGAACGTTAAATGCGCTACGATACCGCCAGCTCCTAATTCTGCACCTTTTGGCTTGTCGAATTTAACCGCGGTTTATCCATTCGTGCGGGCGTGCGAACCATGCATAATTGCACGGTTAGTACCGAGAGGGCTCTGCGAATGGTGATGGTTGCGCGTGTACGTGAAAAGGGAAAAAACTTGGGGTGCTGCGATATATACCGATGTAAATATTGGACACTCGTGTGGTTTGTTATTAAATGACAAAAAAATAAGCCAAGTTCTGCGACGAATGTATTAGAATAGAATATACATTCTACTTATGCTGGGATATGTAACGAAAGGTTTCCGACAAATATAGTGTCATGTGTAATCACCGTGCGATGGCCAATTCTCGCTATCGGAAAATAGGCAGAAGGGTCTCTTTTCTAGAACGTCCGATGATTCGGCAATCCAAAAGCTATATTTAAATAAGAAACGATCCTCCAAATATAATAAGTACACGTGAATTCCGCAAATCTTATATACGCGCGAGGAGTACCGCGGCGACGAGTCTGGACTCCGCCCCCCCCCCCCCCCCCCCCCCCCATTGCCTTCGAAACACCCGCGCACCGTAAATAACACACACGTTCGTACCGCCTATCTTTTATTTTATCGGTAGTTTTTTCAATATTTTTGTCGGTTTCCACCGCATCACTCGGAGCTTGGTCGCGTAATTTATACGTAGGAATCTGCGCTCACTGTGCATGAGGCTTTTAATGCAAGCGATGACCCGCTGATATTATTTTTTTTGTCGATCTCAGCCGTTAAATAAAAGCGCCGCGGCACCGCGGCAAATACGACTATTCGCGGGAATAGTCGTAACCGGTCGCAGGATTCGAATCGTGTAACTTTTATGTTGTTCGCCTCCGCGTGAGGCTGCTTCCCGTTTTGTTCCCGTGTGGCGCATGCGGGAGAAAAGACGCGCGTTTGCTTTTTTTTATTTGAAAAGTAGGCTTTGACGCGTGCATCTTCGCGCTGCGTATCATCGTTCATAGTTCGGACAACTTTGATCGCGAACGTGTTATGAGATTTTCCAAGATTGCTCAAACTTGAAAATATGGTGATTTTGAATTAAAATGCTCATTGGTCGGCCCGTTGGAATAGATCACGTCAAGTCGATATATATGAAGTTAACAGCTTTGCATGAACTTGGTTCATCGTTGGTGCGGAGCTATATCGCAACCCCGCTATATCGCCATCGCGCGCGGCGGCGAGTTTGCGAATTGTATATAGTACGCGGTAGCGGCGAAGAATAAGCGGTAGCAGCGTTAATTCGTGGGATAAGCAGAATCATACATATGCCTCGAATCATCTATACAATACCTTATTCCACCATATGTATGTATATATACCTATATAATTTTGTATATACTTGTATATTTGAAAATTCTACGTCTGCACATTTTTACCCTAGTAGCACATTTCAAAAGTGTACCATTAAGGTAACTTTTTGGCACACTTTTGAAATGTGCTACTATAGGGTAAACACGAGTAATGTACACGGGCTGTCCCGAAACACGTTTTATATATGTTCGCTCGTATGTTCAAAAAATTTTGGCTCACAATCAATCGCGAGCACAAACATCTCGAGCGACAAAATTTCGTAACGGTCTTTCGTCGTGCCGCGGATGCGTACAACCCGCAAGGATTTTCATCGATCGATATTTACCGATCAGAGTATCGCTATTTGCGCTACAATCGCTAACGCACTACCATTGAACGGTGTTACACTATATTTTGCATTTTTAGCGCAAATAGCGACTCCTTGAACGCGCCTTCGGTCGGAGCCGCTTCGGGTGAAAATTCGCGGCGAATATAATAAAGCACGCCCACTACTCGCACGTGTTCAATTAGAAATTAATTCTCCCTGGGAATCTCCGTTCCCGCACAAGTTCGACGTGCCAAGTTTAATGAAAATTCAAAAATCGAGAAAGACGTAGAACAAACATGCGCGGTAAATCGGAAAGAATATGAGATATATAGAAAGCAATAATAAATCCTGCGTGGCCTCGTGCGCATATTTTTATTGTTTTGACAACGGGACGTAAGTATATCAGAATATCGTCTATACGCTGCACTGAATCGACGCAACTCACCAATTATCGTCGTTACGTCGCGGCAATTGAAAAAAAATTCAAATATACTCGCTCTCATACTCGGTTATTTTTTTTTTTTATTCATCGTTGAAATCGTTACTTTTTCACACAAAGAATATTTAACTCCTCGCGCGTATGACCACGCAAGTGCATCAAAGCTCTGAAACTTTGGAATAGGTATCTTTTGCGTATAGTTCAATATTTTCCGATTATTTTTTTAAATATAGATATACGTCTGTGCGACAACGAGATTTTCCTTGAAAATAAGGGAGGGCACTTTGTTTGATGACGGTTGTGCATATATAGTTAATGTCCGCGCATTATCCGGTGCATGGTACGCGCGCATAAATCATTTAATCAACGCGCACGCAGGTAGAAGCTTCGTTCATCCGAATTCAACGGGATCGCGATACAAACAAATTTACACGGATGCTGCTGATCCATTTCGAAAAAAAAAAAAAATGTCGAAAAAAAATCGATTCTACCGATAAATTGTAGAAATTTTCTCAATTTCATATCAAAACAAATTCGAACGAGTAATTTGGCACTATAAGCGCTGGAAAAAATAACTAGACCCGTGAAACGTGCACATTTGACGCAAAAGACGTGCTCCCGTGCACTTTTGAAATTTATAATCCATTATTATACAGTACATTTCAACTCGCATCGTTCGGAATACACGCGCAATTATCATAAACGCGGAATAAAAATAGCTCATCTTGCGGCGGCTCTTGTAAAACTCTGACAATTTCAATGAGCGTGAGAACAAAAATGCCATCTCTAAAGCTCTCGCTCGCGTAAATGTCGAACTATTTCTTACTGCTTGGATATGCGCCGATCGCAGTTCTTTACTTTATTATCACCAAGAAGTGGTGATATGTTGTGTAGCATATAAGAACTATAAAATAGATAGATTAAAACCCGAAAGAAAACGTGGAAATAAGCGCCGATAAGAAAGTATTCGAGAATTGCAATTTCATGCTGCGAAAATTTCTGGAACAATTTCGACCGATTGGGATGAACAATTTTATGTTTAGTTTCCATCAATTATATAGCTAGGTTGCACCAATCTTCGTTTTAACCCCCGATCGACCCAAGAGTTTCGCATAAAGCACGATCGAATAATCTCGGAGCGATGAAAAAGAAAAAATAAATAAAATGAAATAAAAAAACAAAAATGGAAAATTGAGATAGACGGACGATGCAGCGATATCTAGCGATGAATAAATTATGTATATACGAATCAGTGCGCGAAACTCTCGATACTGAGCGAAAATGAAATATGGATAAATCGTGATTAGAAGGCATATGCGTATACGAATATGCTAAAACTTGGGTTTCGTCGCATCGTGTTATATATATATATATATATCCGAAATCTGAGACGATGTAACTGCGCGAATGAGAAATTTAGAATAAGGCGTAACGGAACTATAGATGGCTCAATAGCGAATGGTATGATGAACGCAACGAGCAAATCGATGTTACGATGTTTGACACAGCAAATTTGAGACATTGAAAGGTGGGGGCGAGGAAAGGTGAGAAGAAAATAAAAACACTGAATGACGCGAGGTCATGGTGCAAAAGTGTGTGGAGAGGAAATGAAAAAAAGTTAGACGATGTCGGATGAGAGGGGAGGGGATTGCACATAGCGATGAGTAGCGCGAATCGAATCGAATGATGAAAAAAAGCTAGCATATCTGTTTTCTCAATCATCATATTTCTGTTGCAAAAGAAAGGGGAGCCCCGAAAGACGCGAAAAAATAACAAGAAAGAATGGATAATAATATAAAATTCAATTTGCGCGATCGTTATCTTATTCAGAATTCTTGAATACGTTGTGCGCATGTATATCGTGCTTATATATTGAATTCTAATATAGATACGATTGAAAAGCGAGATAAACGAGGCCGGACGAGGACGTATCGAATTGTGGGAGGAGGGGGGGGGGGGGGGGGGGAGCAAAGCCGCCAATTACCAGATTGAAAATTGTATATATATATATGATGTAGTATTTTAGTCTGTCATGGCGACCACAGTGCCGTTGCTCTACGATATTATATACGTATAACAAAAAATTCAAAGTACGTTCGACTAGCGCGCACGTATATATATATATAATCAAGCGCTCAAAGTGTTGCGGTATTGTCGTTGCATACGACATCGAGTGCTTTGAGTGCCAACATAAGCGTACACGGCAAACGCGTATATGCTCTCTGGTTCCAATCCGTATATATTTGCTTCAACGTTTCCCACCCCAGTCAATACGACTCGAAGCTCGTGTTTCGAACGACGGCGATGAGAAATAATTTTTCGAGTGTACCGAGAATAGTTAATAGTATTCGAAAATCTCATTCGCCATATATGGCACACCCCAAACATCCTTTGGGCGAAATCGGCCTTTTCAAACGAAAACAAACTCAAACAAAACAGAAAACGGGAAACCCATCCTCCTTGCCGCGTGTATATGTCGTGTATGGTTTACGGGGGGGGGGGGGGGGGGAGGGACAAAAAAAAACAAAAAAACAATTACAACTAAACACATCGGAGTAGAAAAAATGCGAATGACGCGCGAGTTAGGTAATTTAAAAAATGCGAGCAATAAACGCAGAAATAGATTTTTGAGTCAATGATTAACGCACGTATTTGAAAAAAGAGAGAAAAAAATTTAAATAAATAAATAAATAACCAATACTCATTGATGGAAGATACTTACTTAGATAGAGCCTTACGAAATTTGGATCGGTCCATCGAGCAAGTGATCACAATAAGCAAATTGTAACATAAGTTCACTGCCATATTAAAATGCAACTTGCGCTCTAACGAATTAAAAAAATTAAACGAGGCGTCAAGGCAAATGTTTAGACGAAGAAAAAAAACCAAATGACGAGAATAAAGAAAGAAGCGCTGACATTTCAAATGTTAATATGTGTTGTGTACAGTCGTGTGAGAATCAAGGCGATCGAGTGAAAGAGCATGCGGCGAAGTATGAAATCGCGAGCGAAGAAAAATGAAAGACGAGACGGAAAAGAAAGAAATAAATTGCTTATAATTATATTTACATGACGATACTAATTACATTACGGAGTATTATTGTAAAATTTAATTAGAGTTTAAAAGCGATATATTAAGAACCGTATACAAACGTAGGTTTATGGACAAAAAAAAATATGAATTATAATGATGAAAATTAACCGATTATGCAGAGCTATTACACACACCGATTGGAGATGTTTATAAAGCACGCTTTCAGTTTTTAAATGCAAGAATACTCATGGCGGGCATAACGATAATGATATCATAAATTGGAACGATATTTTTATTCTGCGAAACGTTGAGATAAATATGTATGATTAGCCTATATGATCCAAAATGTATTTCCTCCCGTTAATAATTATTCCATGTTTTTATCATTGAAATTAAGATTTTCACAAATTACGAACGAAAACAATCGACACAATCTGTAAATAATATTATTCAAACGTCAGTATAGAGAAATTTTGATTTTACAACAGAAATACGTCGGCGCGCGTATTCATCGTTTCGTCAATTTTTTTTTTTTTATTCTCGTATTTGTGTTGGTGTTTTTCACGACTGGCCGCGTACAATCACGTTGAAAGGTTTATGAAAATTCCGCTAAAAAATAACAATAACAATGCGTTTCGCGAGGGCTTTTTATTTATTTTAAAACGGAGAACGAACAATACGTTATCAATTCTATGGTCGGTCTAAAAATGTATGTACAGTTAACTTAGAATATGATAATTAACGATAAAGTTTACATCGAGAATGAGTAGTTAAAACAAAATTACAATATTGTTATTAGATCAAAGTATTCACCTTCTAGGCAATTGCAAAACTATGCGTGGTGAAAGATTCTTCATAACTCTGTCGAAGTGAAATTAAACGAAAAAACCTACAAATACACGCGCACACACACTTGAAATAAACGTTCAGAGTTTCAATAATTTCTAAAACTCGACAAGATGCGACTACATATTTACTTTGGAGTAAAAAAAAGTGCTCAAGTTATAAAATAATGACAGCTGTTCAAATTTACGTTGAATTATATTATTAATATTATTCGTCGTTATTGCTACTTATGTGCAATATTCTTCTTAATTTTGGATATTAATTAATAAAAAGTGAAATATGAAACATTCAACAACTCTAGGATCACTATATAAACATCAGTATCAGTTTTCATGTTTCAACATAAAATCTTGGGAACAATCCCAGCGTCTCCTTCTTCCTTTTGCCTTGCTCTTCCTGGAAAATTTGACTTTCATCGTTCAACACACTTAAAATTCTTGCGAGAATAAAGTGTAAATATCATTGATGCGGGAAAATCTTTTGTTGACAGACATGTCATCCCAAAGATTATAATAAATGTATAACAGCATCGAATAAAAATCGCAAAATTGTTAGTTTTCAAAAACAGCTTATATTTTTTAAAGACCCCAACAACTAGTTTACCTAGGAGGTTGGGCAGCAAGTGAGAGAAATTTGTAAATTCCATACGAAATTTGTTGGCTAACGAATTATTTTCTATACTTACCCATGGACGGTTAATGACTTGTTAAATGAACGGTCGTAACAGAAAGTTTTTCAACGATAGGTTCTGTTGTGTGTTGACAGCACAAAACTTTAGTTCAAATCCTGAGCGTCGACGCATCTCGAGATGCAGCCCTCTCCTCGCCCTTCGTAGGGCTAAAATAATCTAAAAAAATGGTCGACGGTGAACTTGCAGAAGTGTACGCGGAATTCAACTGCGATAAGATACCCCAAGCCATTGGTTTAGGTTGTCCAACAAAAGTGTTGGATGCTATTTCAAACGAATGACAACTAACAATAAATAACAAATTCGATTGACCAATTGTCAGGCATATTTTGTAACTGTAACGGGGCGCCTCCGCGGTTTTTTCCATTCTCTTTGCTCTGCGTAATCCAGTTTGCGCTTGACCGAATTTTCATTCATTCTAAGCGATTACTCTTCTTGAATTAGCGCCTCTGTAAAGGGCGCTAATTTTGATAAAGGATAATTAGTTGGAGGATCGGAGGTATGCCGCTGAATCGAAAAAAATGCACCGTTCATTTTTTGCTATAAAATCTTTTTTTTTCGCCTTTCAAGTAACTGAAAAATAGTAGTTGACACTGACGCTTAATTAGCGGAATCATCGGGATTCCTTATTATGTACAAAAATGAGTGAAAAAAAATTAAGAGATCAACATATTGATTGATCGTTTCAAGGTTTGCACTCCTGATGAAAGGGTTCAAGAGTACGGAATTCTCGCCAAGTTGGAGGAAGAGCACTGTGAAGATGAAGTCCGCATCTTTTACACGGATCGCTGAATAATTGATTAAAGCTGTGGAACCACATCTGAAAAATTATTACTTTTCGGTAAGCAGTGTTGAAAAAAAAATCTCAAATGTATTATTCGATTTTATGATGGTTGCGTTTCCAAGTGAATTCAAATGAAAATGAATTTAAATATTGATCCAACGATGTAACATGCGGCACAATTTAAGCATGGAGCGTGCATCATCGGACTCTTCTTATAATTGCGGTTGTTTTTCAAATTTTTTTGGAATACAATTTCTACGCACCACGAAAGATCTTACGGAAAGTTCTGGTAACGCCGGTGAATAAAAATGTAGCATCGCAGCTTGAGCATTTTCGGTTACTTTGCGAAAGACTTTGTGACGCGATTCATTCCACAAATCCATCGTTTCGCCGTACCCCTTGACCACTACTCTTTCAATCATGAGGCCTTTAAAAGCGACAACGGCCTTCATTACGTGCCCCAATGTGATATTGAGAACGGCGTTTGATGCGAACGGGCGTGACACCGATACCGTCATGTCGGAAAATTGACGATCGAATGCAGCAAGAAACGCATCAACTTGTCTGCATAAAATAAAAATAAAAAAATATCTTCTTCAAGATCCTTAACCGTTTACGCATGCCCATGATCATGTATACTTGATATACGACTGGCTCAAACATTAGCGATATTCAAATGGAATTTCAATACATTTTCTGTTACATCTGAAAATGCTTAGTACACTTATTCATTCAAGGGTTGTTTTCCCGTTGGAGGGATATTTACAATATCGGAATGAAAAAAAAAAAAAATTGTATTTGAATGGACGGTAGCGATTCGATGTGTATCCAAAAGCGATTCATTCGAATTGTGATGATATATAAATTATATATGAATTTTCAATAATTAAAGCCCAATTATTCTTGAGGTTGAGATTAGTTTCACGATAATGATTGGCATAGTGAATCTAGTATGACGAGCCTTTGTTAAAATATTTTTACAAACGAAAGGCTGAGAACTTGAAAAAGGTTTTTGTTTTCACTTACTGAGGTGGAACGTTGTGACTACTAGTTTGAATTCTGCCTCGCTTTGATCTGCTGGTATTGGTATAGGAACGTTTGAGAGAATTTTGATTGAGCAAAGCCTGAGCCGTATTGCTGTATTCGTGAACTTTGTCCGTCCATTTGTAACTATTAACAAGACTGCCATAGAGCGCTTGTCTGTCCTGAGTGGTTTCCTGAGACAAGTAACTTGTACTAGCTAAATTGAAAGGTCCCGGAGGTGGATTCAAACTGTTGACGGCTTGCTCGACGTCTCTGTAAATTCAGCAATCGATCCATTTAGGAAAACAATTATATCGTTTATATCGTTTGTACACGTGAATTGGTTGCAAAAATTAATTTCCAATCAAAACATTTAGGATATAATAAAATATTGTACCGATATGCAATACCGGTAGTTGTCGAAAATGCACGCTTAAAGTTCAACGGATGAAAATCTAAATACCAGTTGGAATTATTAAAAACTCGTGCATCGATAATTCTTATAGCTCATTCTCTACATCGACGAGCGTGAGGGATATGTTAAACGACGAAATGAATTCAGAGTATCAAATTATAACCTCAAATTGCCATTAACTACAGTCAGGAGATCTTGAAGCTCAGCCAAATATTTGATTTCTCGATTCTCTTCGCCATGTTCGGCGCCCAATCCATTACCCAATGAATCAAAGACTTGACCAACGCTCGATCGTAAAACTTTTATCGCTGTCAGTGCGATTTGCAATTGCTCCATTTTCTCCATTTGTTTATCCATTTGTTTGACTTTTCCACATTGATTCGAAACCACGAATGTTGGCAATCATTCCGAAACGGCCTAGACGATGTTCTTTCACGCTCGAATCGAAGCGCCAGCTCTCTCTCTCTCTCTCCCTATTAACGAGTTAGCATTTTGTAGAAAATAATATTAAATAATTATAAAATTATAGGTTATGTTTGAAACGGATCCAAGCTTGCCCGCGAGCCACCAGAGCGTTGCGCCCGTTGCGACTTATTGCGACGACGACGGACGACGGTTGCGATCACTGAAATCTGAACTCAGCTGCCATCAGGGGGGAGACTAGCAGCAGCAGCAGCAGCATGTTGTAACGCTCCGAGCGGGAATTATAGTAACTATTATTTCGAATGATTTAGTTTTGGGTGGGTTCGATTGATAAGGAGTTGAAACTCGCCTTGCGAATTTCTCTTCAATAACTCAAGACAAAGATTTAAATGTTTGATGAATATATTGACGAAAATATGGATCTTGACTCTTCGGCTGACAACAATGTTCTCCCTTAATTCTATTCCGTTCGACTTTTAGTCTCACAAATCTTTTGATTCTCACGCGCAGACTCCGTACGCTCCGCTCATACGCGGACCAATCACGTTGTTCTTCATTCTCCCACTCATTCGAATTCTGGGGTCTCGCGACCCACGCTTCGGTTTCACACGCTCGCTTCGCAACCAAACAATGCCCTTATTATTCTAGGTCCTTAGCATAAGAGTGACGAAGGATATGTCCTAGCCTAATGTTTATAAGATGAAAGTGGGCAAAAGTATCGTATTGGGATATTAAAACTATTTATATAAGAAATCAAAGAAAGCCTTATTATTCGATATACATTTCAACGTATGAAGATTATTATAATGTAAACTATAAGAATGAGTTAGTCAATACGTTTATATTTCTCATCGACTAGCGGTTATTGTTTATGCTATACTTATATATTAGTCACCCAAGTCCGTCACGTTCCTCTCATGTATTAATATTTCAATGATCAAATTATCAAATCAGTATGAAATGCTAAAGTACGAAATTCGCAAATTCGCGGTCCTTAGCGCAGAAATCAGCGCACTCTGGTGACGAATAACGCATTCGTCACATGAGCAGCACGCACTGCTATAACAGGGAGGAGCTACCATACTAGTCGCGCACCACCACCAACCAGTCACGTTGCGACCATCGTCGTCGACAGTAGGTCAAGCAGAATCGCAGATGGCCGATGAAAGCGTCGCCGCCGCCGGCGGCCGGGCGAGTGATCGATGTAGTGAGTAAGAAGTAGTAGTAATAATAAGAGACGCTGCCGCGACTCTAGATGATCATCGCATTTCGTTACCACTAGCAACAAATATAATGCTTTTTTTGCTTCGTATCATCGCTTCATTTGACAGGCTTGACAGTAAGAGAGGAGCAACGATCACGATATTATGCGCTTGTGAGAAAGTCCATTGGGCTCGCGTCCTCGTACCTGATTTCATCGTACCGCAAAACAATAGCTTGAAAAAGAATCTTTAGTGTTGATCCAAAACTGCGATGAATTCCATTTTCAGCGGGTCTGATAATCAGTCGGATTTAATATTATTCGATGCATCGAAGAACGAAAGGAGGCTCAACGGAGAATTCAAGATACTGCAGAGGAAATTGAGACCAAAGTGGAAATTCGCTGAGTATGTTTCTCATTTAAAATTCACTTTTGCATGAACAAATATGATAATGCTAACATAAATATGATAATAATGATAACGCCAGATTAATAACGTGTACATTACCTGTACTTATTTTAACATTGAATGTGTAATATTCAGGAATACCGAATGTCGATTGCGATAAATTTCATTCAAATCAATATATATAGGGGAGTATGGGGCAAAGTGGCCCACTTAAGGAATTTAACGAGTTTTGTCGGGTAGCACATGGTCATTTACTTATTTTTATGTCCCCAAACTGATTCCACCTCATTATTGCTCGAATGTTGAAAAAAAAAAAATTTTGCGGCAAAGTGGCCACCCCCTCAAATATGCGATGAAAATCGATAATTGTCACTTCTGGTTAAATAGACGTTGGAATTGACTGTTCTCGCATGGAACATTGAAGGATGCGATAAAACGAAAAGAAACGAGGCATAGTACGAACCCTCCTTCGATGGGATGAAAAAAGAATTAGTCGGAATACTTGGATAAATTTTGCCATTACCAGTGGCAAAAGCCCGTTCTTATCGGGGGCAAATCGTGGGAAAACCGCCGTTGTCACGAGTCTGTCGTATCGCGTAAATCTAGTGAGTAAGAAAAAAGAGATCATGAAAAAAGAAAAATTCTTGTCTGCGGCGGACGTTGCGTGTATTTTCTGCGATCAACTTCATTCGCATTCCTCCAAAGATTGAATTCGCTGCGAAACATGCCTAAAATGGGCGCACACCTTGTGTGCAGGTGTTGATGAAGATGAAGTCCATTATAAGTACGATTTTTGTCAATTAAAATAAAATAGACATTTATCAGTAATTCGCAAAATGATTCTCACCCTCTGCCTCAAATAGCTATCAATTTCTCAAAAAACATAGAATTCTCACTGATTCTGTGCCCCGCCAGAAATCGGAATTGCGTGAGTGGCCACTTTGCTCCAGAATTCAAAAATGCCCCAAAAAAGTGGGTGACCACTTTGCCCCATGTGGCCACTTTGCCCCATGTTCCCCTTATATATATATATATATATATATATATCTTTATTCAGAGATGTTACAATAAGATGAATGCGATGATATATACGCCGCGCGAATAAGCTCTATTTTTCGAACGGACAAAGTATTAGAATCGAGTGAATGAAAGTGAAGTCATCGCTCTCAAATCGATCAAATGTTTAGTGTTGAGTGTAAAAAAAAAAAAATTTGTGAAATTATTAGAGTTTGAAAAAATCTTACCCAAGATTTGATTAGGTGATCACTCATTGTCAGCCACCAGGCACCGTTTCGTGTGCAATAATATTACACACATATTGTCTTTTTTATGCTAATGGCGATCCTGATTTATAGTCATACTTACCTCCTCCCGGCGTTTGTATGACGCTCTATACCAAGAGTGACGTACGAAAAATATATACGATTGGATTTTTTTTTGTTTTTTCGTTCGATTGTAAAGGAAGAAAAAAAAATCAATGAGTCGTGAATAATATGATATGATCGAACGGAAACTCTCGACGAATGAAAAAAGAAAAACGTATGTACGTATGTGTACGAATAAAAAGAAAACGCGCAACAAACGGGTAATTAAACAAATCTTCAACTTGGCATGTTGTTTTATTAATGTTTAACAATTGCAGAAACAAGTCCGCGGAAAACAAATTCAACGATTGTTCCGGTATGGTGCATATTAATTTCTCCGTTGATTTTACTATCAGACCATGCGGGATGAAGACGATAAAGAATTTTTATTCGCCTTTTTCGCTGAATATTTTCCCGGTTGAAAAAAATAAAATAAATAAAAAACATTAAAATATACATTTTACTCTATTTAAGGAATAACGATGTCTTAACACCTGAAACATTGACCAGTGCCAAAGTCTTGGTATTGGCCGGACCACGCAGCAAATTTACAGAGATCGAAATGAATTCGATAAGGAATTTCATCGGTGAGGGTGGAAACGTTCTGGTAATGCTTGGCGAAGGGGGTGAACCCAATTTCGACACGAATATAAATTTTTTACTCGAAGAATACGGTATAATGGTAAACAATGGTAAATCTCATTTATTGGATTATCATAACGGCAATAGCAACAATACCCAAGCGATATATGATGATAATCGTAATGAATAGCGTACATGTATTTCAGACAGCGTTGTCCGGATGAACTACGATCAGATTTATCATCCTAAAGAATGTCTCATAAGTAAGGGTTTGGTGGAAAAATGGTCGGAACTGTTGAACAGTAATAAACATAATCGATCATCGGTATCGTAAGTAATATATCCCATTGCGATGCACATAACCGACAGAAAAATGCATAGATGGATATACGTAATGAGTATATATATATACGTATTGCAGAGAGGCAGCCGCGTTGGCAGCGGAGCCGATCAACTTTTTGTACCCATACGGTGCAACTCTGAATGTTGTTAAACCTGCGGGGGTGGTCGTATCAACTGGAAAACTGGCCATTCCTACCAACCGACCGATTTGCGGTTACTATTCCGGAGCCAATATTACTGGCTCCGGTAAATTGCTTGTATTGGGCTCTTCGAGAATTCTTAGCGATACTTATATCGAGAAAGAACAGAATGACAAATTGCGCGAAATGATTTTCGATTACTTCTACGCGGAAAACAGAATTATAAATTATCACAACACGGACGAAGCGGATGTTAGTTGAGGATGCTGCTGCTTATTTCACTTATACTTATTCCTCCACATTTTGTACTCGATGTTAGGCACGGTTCGACCCAGTTTTGACTTGTGACGTTCGCTGAACCATATGAAAATGCACAACTGCAAAACGTCGTTAAACATATAATACTTGATTGATATTGATGATGAATATCATACACTTTTGGAAATGAGAAAGTATATAAAATATGACGACGCTGAAGTTTGCAACGTTGGCGTTCAACGAAATGAACGAAAAAATTGAATGGAAATTGGGCAGGGAAAAAGATTGGAGATTTACTGGAATTATTTGAGAGTTTTTTTTAGACCATTTCGTTGGACTCCAACGTTGGAAACTTCAGCGTCATAAAATATGAGAGTGAACAGCTAATGATATAAATAAATATTTCATATGAACGAAATTCGAGCCGTAGGCGGCAATCGAAAATATAAACAAAATATTTTCTTTTACTCATTCTCATCATTACACATACAATCCATTGTATCGAGGAGAATTAGGCAACATTAGCTTTTTATTATGTATATTCCACTTTAATAAGTACTCTTAAGGATTCCCTCTAAACTACAATACTAAAAACGAATATTATTTTATTTTTGTATGATCAAGAAGTATTCCGAGTACAACTTCGTACTCGACATAACGCAACAAGCCGACATGCCGAAAGTATGCACTCAAGATCTCGACAACATCGATGTACCCCGGGAATATACAAAACTCTTCAAACATCATTTCTATTCGATAAATCTCTCAATGATACCAAAATGCGTGAAGGCGTACGAGGTCCTCGGTGTCAAACACGATCCGCTCACTCTTATACCACCGCATTTCGAAACCCCACTTCCATCCACTCAGGCATCGGTAAATATATGTTTTTTCGCATATATTGTACGTACGATAACGTATAGCGTAACACGAGAATTATATCAAGTTTTAATTGTCAAACACCGAATTCATATGATTATTAATATTAAAAATATCTCTCGTTCGTAGGTATTTCCACCGAGCTTCCAAGAACTCGCGCCACCGGCACTCGAACTTTTCGATCTCGATGAGGCTTTTAGTTCCGATCTGGTAAAACTTGATCAACTTACCAACAAATACATAATCTCCAACGAATGCAACATCGAAACCGAGATTGACTATTACGTGAGAGAATTTGGTGAAATTATAAGATATAACGGTTCAGTCACAACTGAGGAAATGAGTAATTCTCGACGAATCCTTAAGCACGTGTTTGAAAAGTTGACCGGCTATAAGGCTATTCACGGTTGACGAGGCCACCATTTTTGTGAATAAATGCCATTTCATCGGACAAACATTATTTTTATAGAAAACAAAAAGGAGACTAATGCGATTATTATCGTACACATGAAAAAATAAGGTGCCATCTGTAATTTAAAAAAAAAAAAAAAAACTTTCGACAAATTGTTCTAGTAGTATTGCTGCGATATGTGTTACGACATGGAATAATGAAAAAGCCCCTGCAATGGAAAATATTCAATAGTCGCGTTTCTCAATTTGGAAAAACGTCTGGCCCAAAAAGTGATCGAACAGAAAAACTTGTTTTCATACCATTCGCATGATTCCGAAGGACATTTTAAATGACTTGATTCTATCCGATAGGTCGTAAGCCTTTTTAGAGTTGTCTTTGAATTCGAAACAATTCTGTGAATTTTTCCACTTGCTCATCAACAATTATAAGACGCATGGCAGAGAATACTTCAGAACTGGCGTTATCAACATTTTTATAGCTTATATGCAGGGGACATCATGGCATCCTATTTGCTCTTACAGTTGTTATGTGCTGGGGACATAGGGCGTCCTTTTTGCTCTCATAGCTGTTATGCGTTGGGGACATCATGGCGTCCTTTTCGCTCTTATAGCTTTCTGCACTGAGGGCGATTTTTCTTTCTTCTCATATTTTTGAAGATAAATCTTTTTCATCTTATGAAAAAATTTATTTTTTTCAAATTCTTTCAATTCGAAATGAGTATAAGCTATAAAAGAAGAAAAAAAAATGTTCAGTGCAAGAATCGAACCCGAGATTTCTAGCTACGGTGCACTGATCATAACGACGACACGACCATTAAACTGTAAGCTCTTAACCATAAAATCTACATTTAAATTGTGAATCAATGCTTACTGGTTAAATTGAAATAATCTGAATAGAATTAATACGTACTGTAACGTAGATTTTCCCCGCAAGGGTACGATCCAGTCCCTTCTCGGCTCACCCGCTCCTTCCCGTATGACTCTCCGGCTGCGAGAATGAACTGGGCACCAGGTACAAAGTACCGTCGAATTAATCGACTTTATTTTCGTCGATTCTCGCGATCGTAACGCAACGCAAAACTAGAATTTAGAGTACACGAGGGGAACGAATGACCGAGGACGGTCCGACTACTCAGCTCATCTGAGATACAAAAGGTAGAAGGGGGGATCCTTGGGGAAAAGTAGCAATTCACAACGCAAACCAAATAATCGACACAGACAGAAGATTCAGAAAAGATTCACAATTTATTCAAATAAACAAAAGTACAAGAAAAGATGAATTCTCGCGAGAGTGGATTCTATATAAAATAAGAGTGGGGAAGAAAATTCAATTTACGGCTCGCTAGAATCGTATGGCCAATACGTATCGGACGACAACGCGGTTTCGGCGCGCGGCTTACTCGAATTAATCAGTTAATTCAGGTAATAGGTAATCGCATCGCAATTTCGCGGGTGTCGTAGGTAATCGACGACCGCCGCTCTGGCATTGTAGGTAAAAGGTAACCAACGCCAGAACAACCGGTGTCTTAGGTAAATTCAGGTAAAAGGTAATCGACACCAGGTAACCCTAAAGTAACTCGCGAGAGCGTCATAGGCAACATAGGCAAAGTAATTGACGCCAGATAATTCCCTACATGAGTTCTCGGCCGCAAGAATACTCGAAGGTATGCGACGAAAGGTAATCGAAGGTAATAGTGAAGCGACTTTCGGCTAAGCGCGAAGTAATACCGAAATTCCCGAACGATCAGTACACTAATACGAAGGTAACGGCGTTATACGATAAAATAAATCATAGAAACTAATAGCAAGATAATCGTTGAAAAGGTAACATAGGTAACGAAAGAGGGCCGTAAGATAATTCGCCATAACGGAACGCAAAATGATACGATCGTCACGAAATAGAGAAAAGAAAATAAATATGAACGCAAAAGGAACGGCTGAAAAATACGCAATACAAAAGACAGAATAAATCGCCGTATAGACGACGCGCGACAATAAGTGCGAGAGAGACAGAGCGAAAACATCGCGCGAACGACCGTGCTCGCTAGAGCCTCAACGCGTGCAGGGAGAGAGAGAAACGTAGCTGCGTGGAATATTCCAGCGCGTACTACCAAAATTCGATATCAAAAATTCGACATTACAAAACCCAAACTTAATTAATTAATGCGCAACAGGATTACGTCAAATAAACTATACTGAATGGACCCAAATTAATATCGAATCGATTAGTAGAGCTGAGCCGCTAAACTACAAAATTTGGGAACACGGGAAGTATCGGCCGCAATCTCGCTCGAAACTTCGACACACATGTTCCCCGAAACGCCAAATAAACCGGAACTAAATTCCGAAACTCAAAATGCTCAACTCCATTAATCATTCGGGGAGAAGGAGGAAGGGCTTACCGAAGAAACAGCTCGTCGCACGCCGAAAGACAAAAGGATCCGCGATGATCGGGACGTATATTGGTGACTCGCCGGT
The DNA here is from genome assembly GCF_019457755.1 of Venturia canescens. Classification (NCBI taxonomy): domain Eukaryota; kingdom Metazoa; phylum Arthropoda; class Insecta; order Hymenoptera; family Ichneumonidae; genus Venturia; species Venturia canescens. The sequence goes on along the minus strand of NC_057421.1, from coordinate 10,210 downwards.
GAGGTGATCGGAAGAAGACTGATAGTGCGACGAGCGGTCCTCCAGATTCGGCGCTCTCCCCACCACTAGGCCCATGCACGACAGCGCTCACGCGCTAGGCGCGAACTAGAGTACGGACTCTTTGCTCGCGCTTTCGCGGGAAGCTCAAAACCATGGAGCGTTTACGGAGGATAATTCCCGTCACGCTTCTTTACACAATATCGCAATAATTACCTTTCTGCTGCTCTCACCTCTCCCGCTCACTCGAAACACTTCTCTCGACTAGATGACCGTGAATCGGGTGTCTTTCCTCTTGAGGATCCGGCGGCCAGCTCTGAAAGGCCGAGGGGAGGCCTCCCTCACGACTCCGGATGTCGCGGTGGGCCCACAAAATAAACCACCAGGTAAAACAGCACCTCGCCTCCAGAAAAACTCCCCCAGATCCCACCTGACGAGGCGCCGGTTCGCACGGACTGTAACACCCGAATTCACGGTATTGCGGGCGGTGCAACTCTGGGTTGCTACGGCGGGAAAGACACGGGCGGCGTTCAATAAATGGCCTATGCCAGCGTGCTCTTTCAACCGCCCGCAGGTCGAGAATGTTCTTCGGTACTCGAAGACGGCGTGAGAGGAATGATTCTCGCGAGCGAGATCAGCTCGAACAGCAGGAACGTAACGCCAAATGAATAATGCTAGCGGGGCCAAATGTGGTGACGTTAACACCAAATCTCTCGAAAACAAACGAAATAGTCAAAAGGAAACTTCATTAAAACTCAAAATTAAACAATCAAAAATTCTCTCTCTTCCTTGCACACGGAGGTATCAGGTAACGGTTATAGGCCTAGTAAATTGTCGCTCGAAAGGTACTATACGCGATTCTTAAAATAACACTTATAATTACGTGACGATGAGTCTCGTTCCGACCAACACCCGACGAGTCGAACGGCGTCAAAATGGGCCGTAAACCCGGTCCACTGGTCGACACGATTCGTACGAGTGGCGAGGCAAAAATGTCACGTCACAGTACATATTGAAGTCTCTTTTAGGCTTCAAAGTATTATGTCAAACATTTTTGGCTTGATCCGATAAAAAAAAACATCAAAACAATGAGAAACACCGCACACCGTAATGACCGGTGAAGTTACAGTGCGAACGTCCACGCCGCCAAGCGACGGATGGGGTGGCAAAAAGTTTGTCTTCAAGCCGCCCGTAAGAACTGGGCTTCTATGTACGTCTGAATACTCTGGATTCGTTATTGGGATCTGACATGGAGGCGTGGCCAAGCTAAAAATGGCGCATACCGGGGTGCAACGTACATGAATGTGTCACATCTTCAAGTGACTTGTCGTGTGTTAGTCGTCCATGTTGCACCCCGGTTGTAGTTCAAAATTTGACACCAGATATCTCACGAATTTTGTCAGATCTCAATAGGTAATGAGATCGGAACTATACTCACTTGGCGCCGCGCGCGGACCGAAAATGAGATGATCAGATATACATGTATACATCCGCGTACATTTTTTCTCTAGCGATGCGTTTACTTTATTTATCCGATCTCGCCTCTCGCAAAGATGGAATTATTGTAATGACATTTTTTCGTCGCCACATTGCAGTATAAATAATTGCATGTGACAAGACGACACAACCGCCCTCGTGTCGTCGTCGTCGCCGGCAAATGAGAGTAACAAAAAAAAACCAAACGATATCACGAAAATTCAAACAAAAAAACAACCACGGATAGAGATGATGGAAAAAATTGCGGAAACTGCCATGGTAATATGACAAGAAAAATGCCAACAAAAGGAAAAAAAAAGTGGAGCATGAAACGGAGGAGAGAGAAATCGAGCTTCGCAAGCTTCAGGAAATTGCTCAACTCAGCAGTATTTACTACCGTGATTTGCAAAATTTTGAGAGAAATCCACGTCTTTCGCATCTCATTCACATGGTTATGAACGTTGTTAAATTCGTAAGTCGTTACTTTTACCACCGTCGTCGTCATCGTCGTCCGCATCGTCGTCGTCGTGAAATTTTCGAACCTTGGAATTTTTTTTTTATCGTTCATTACAACTTTGATTCATCCGATCCAGAATCGCGTGAAACATGTTTCAAATCCATCGTGGAATGTCGATTTTTCGATTTTCGAAAATTTTTTAATTTTCGTGAACTCGATGTTTTGAACCCACCGTACGAGGTCATTTACCGTCGACTTAGCGTCGTCCATCGTCGTCGTCCGTCGTCATCGTCGAAGTTTATTCCTCATTACCATTTTGAAGCTGAAAACTTGATATGCAATTACGAATTTCTTCCTTTTTCCTGTGTCTCGCAAGGAATTCGATTATCCTCACAGACTTGTGAGGATAATCGCAAATTCTAGATACCTCGAGAGCATGGTCCCAGAGACCGGAAAATCGATCACCGAAGGGTTAGCGGAAATATAGCAAAAAGAAATTATTTGCTCATGTCAAAGTTTGACGTATATCACTGGTAGGATGCAACAAATAATGGATATAGAAATAATTGAAACGATATATACCGATAAAAGTTTCATGTCCGCCACACTGTCAATTAGTGATTTGCACGAGGTTCCTCTATTACACTTGTTCTCTTGACTGAATAATTTTTTTCTCGAATCAAGAGTATGGATCAGTCGACTAACCTCACTTGGAATTTTCTGTTTCAAAGAATTTAGATTTCGAAATTTGCAGTTATCTCTCTCGCACTCACGGTTGCGATATACCGACTGATCCATCCTCTTAATGTACTTAACTATGTATGTATTTGAAAGAGATGGAAAAACATTTATGAATGGTCTGCAGCAGGTCACAGGTATTTATATTAGCATTTGACTATCACGGCAAGTGATTAACATGCACGGTGCGTCACTCAACAGGCAGTAAAAAAGAAGGAAAATCATAATAAACGGATACTGTTTTTTATCAAATTTTTTATGTGAAATTTTGATTCACTATTATTGCTATCGTTAACATAACATTTCGCGTGCCGAGTCTCTGCAGATTTTTGATAATTACAAAAGTTTCAAAATTTCAAGATCTTCATTGCTCCGTTCACGTAATTTTTGCGAATGGTATTACTCCGGTATACCACATCGTGATAATTATTTTGCGACCTCGTTGAAATTATTTTACTATTGTCGTTTTCATTATACTCAATATGTAAGCAGTTTTCTAGCGATGCGTTATAAAGATACGTACCAGAACAATGACAACACTGTGAATGGAAAATGTTCTCGTATACACTAATAACAGCCTTAAAAAACATGTTTTAATCGAAATTCATCCCACCGCTACATATTATCTTTCCAAATATCGACACGGAATGGCGGCGAATGAACGAGTTCTGAATAATTGAGCATATCTTTATCGAAAGAATTTCGAATTTTTCATATATTTTTTATTTAGGTTCGACGCGTTTATTTTATCTCTAATTCAGTACGTATTCACTTTTGGCTTTGACAATTAAACCAAAACCTCGATTTTTCTTTTAAAATAGGCATCATATATTTTTCTTTAATTGTTTGCACACCGCTGTTCTTGTACCGTCGAAATAAGTGGAAATAGTGACAGAAAAATTTCACGAGATCAAATAAAGTAGTGCTGTTCGTCTGCACTAGGACATTAATCAAATTCTGACAAAATTTGCGAACATGCATAATATAAAAAATTATAGTACGATAACGCAGTACGATAAGAGAGTTTCACACACGTTTGAAAAGATAACACCCTAGTTTAGTAGATATGCTTGGCCATGGTACAATTGTACATATGCACAAAATATGTGCACTCATGTGATCGCGGAAATAAGAGAGCTAACTGATGGAGTAATTATAAAAAAAAAACTCTACGAAAGCATGCCTGAGACAGCGTTCGTTATAGTTGAGAACAACAAATATCAATACAAGTGCTCGAGAAAAATAACAAAACAAGTAAAAAAATATGTCGCAAGAATAAAAAAATATGAACTGAATGACGAGAGCAAGAGGTCAATGAAAAAAAGGGCTTGGAACGACCAGAAGTTATGTTCGTTTGAAATACAATTGGATTGCTTCTTTAGAGTTGTGGTCAATAGAGCGATGTATCACGAAGGTCGGTCACGTCCAGATGAAGAAAGAGCAAAACGTACAGCGTAAGAAACCAGCGTTCCCTGTCTTCCTACAGATTCCATTTCGACTCCATGTTTTGATAATAACACTGTATAACAGAAGAAAATATATTGAAGAGCAAAATAGGAAAATCACTAATAATCAAGAGACTCGGTAGAGTCTCGGGATAAGTACATTGTCAGCCCTGTCGTCTGCTGACCCGAGGCTCTCGCCGAGACTATACTTTCTCTGAATAAAACGATTCGCACTGGTGGGAGTAAAATTGGCATGTGATTTTGTTGAATTGCAAAGCTCAGGAGCAATCATTTAGTTTATGTGTTTTGAGACAATTTTTTAATTTTTTCCCCTTACTTTTTTGTAATTAACTGAAACTGCCAACTGTGACACATCTATTTTTCAAAGACCACAGTTGTAGAGATATTTTTCAAGGATGTAGAGTTGCGGCGGAGACTGCGTTTCTTCAAACAAGTGAAAATAGTGTGGAAAAAACGAGCAAGAATTACCGACAATTACAGTTACATCAAATTTAGCATCTCTTTTAATAAAATCCATCTTTTTTTACCATTTCAAAAATCATGAAGCAGCACAATATTGGCAAATATTTGAAGGCGATTTGCATTTAACGAAAGTGTAATTTTTTATATCAAAACTCACCATGAATAGATTGCTGTTAATGCTGTTTTATGTAAACATCCACCAATGAAAAAGCCGATTTGCACTATCTTACATGGCAAGATGTTGTTACGATGATTCTTTGCTCGATTCTCCATTCTAAGGACCCCTATTTTCTCGAGACGCAACGACGACATTCGAACTGTTGCAGAGATTCAATTTGTTCCCAATACGAGTGTTTCCTTTCGTAGGTGCAACTGTTGCCTCGTTGTCAGTCACTGCAACGTTCCAGCAGAGTCAACCGTTGGAGGAACCATTTTCTTTGCGCAATTGCTTCACTCGACTCATCTCTACGCGACTAACGTTGATTCGCATAGCACGAAACGATTGTCTGAAATTGAGTCAACAGTTTTAACCTTGGTTACGGAGGTGCTCATTGCTTTCTTGTTGAATTTACTGTGCTAACGCTGCTTTTCTTATTGCTCCACATTAAACATCTTCCCATCTCAAAGTATTTGCCATGTTCTAGTTCTGATTACGTTAAGAATAATTAATAAATAAGAATAATTAATTAGATTTTTCGTTACAACCGTTAATAACTTTGAGGACTCGATTAGGAGGCTGCATATAAAAATGATAAATGCATGAATTAGCTTGAAAATGTGTACGGATTGATTCTGTACTTATTTAATATGAATATTTGTATCATGACTGATAAACTCACCGTAAATGTGCAACACTCCTGCTTATTTAAACCATGGGATTTATTTTGTAGTACGTGCTCCATCGCAGATTGCTCAAACTATCAAATTTCTCAAGCTCCCGCACCAAAGTTATATTTCAGATGTTGAAAACCTACTGATCTTTCCATCTGCAATGAGACGGTCAATTGAGCAAATCGACGTTCATGAGATATTCAAAACAGTGATAGAATGCTTTCGAAGCCGAGATCGTTTCATATCATGAATAAAAAACTATCAGTTTTTTCCTCGCTCGCGAGCATCAAACTTTCGTCTTGTTTGACATGTCGATGAAACTACGCACCTTTAGGTTGTTGGATCCGCACGATTTAGAGGATACTCGAGTTGAATAAGTTGACTGTTTTTTTGTCTCAAAAAACTGTCCACCCATTCTCCATGTAAATAAGTTGGACGAGCTCCGAGATCCAAGAGAGTGGCAAATTTTTCACCTCCATAAAGATCGTAAAAATCACAAGCCTTCCGAATGTTTATAAGAGTCACTTGACTGATTCACCTGTGAATAAAACGCGAATCTTAATAATTGACCGGAACAAACAGATTATCCGGGACTATGTATTAAAAATACATTTCTCGCCTAACGGACATCGTAAATAAGTCACCGGGATTCGAAGAACATGGACGCGCCACAGTTCTGTAGAGTTTGTTGGATTATTCAGGATGAGCAGGAATGGTTTTAGTGGATCAATTAGTACACGGTACACGTTGATGATAAGCGATGAAGAAAGATAACTTTATTTAATACAAAAGAAATCGACGTTACTACGCTCGACACGTTTTCCGGAAGACTGACCTTCCCCCCCTCTCAACCGTCCACACACACGCTCCTCTCGTCGACAGCTCAAAACTGTCTTTCCCTCCATATAGGGCAGCACATGCAGGCGCGGGAGATACGAGTTCTTTAAACTCACTTTCTCAACAGAGTTAACGGAATAAAACAACATGCACGTATACATGCACAAACATTGAATTTGGAAGATGTGATCAGATGGGTCAGTCAGCTGCTGGGTATACCCGAAAAACCATTGATTCAACTTTCGCGTTATTATGATGAAACAATCACTTTGTAAATTATTCAACATTATACACATACATTTCCCAAATGATTTCCGGTTGATTTTGTAAAAAATAAACAAATTGTAAGTTACTTTCCGCCAACTATACGCCCAATCCTTTTAAATTTAATTTAAATAAAATAATTTTTCAAACGTTATAATAATAACGGCAAAAAATTGGGAGAATAATTTCCAAGATATAGCAATAATAAAAATAAATAACAATTGTTGTTTTATTCCTCTAACTATATACAGAACTTGAAGGTTGTCCTAAAATGGCGGAAGAATCGCTACGCTAGGGCTTACTAACGTCACGGTCTAGTACCGGACGGTGAGGCGAGATGTCACCATGGTCATTTTACTTGTGGATCCGCCTTTACGAGGTATTTCCCCTCGAGCCGCTCGAGCCAATCATCGAGCGAATTGCCACGATCCGCATGGTAGCGGGAAATAAGTAAGAGGTGTTGGGTATCTCGTTTACGTACGTTTGTTCTCCAGCGATGCGTTTACTTAATTTATTCATGCGATATCGCTCTCGCAAAGATGGAATGATTGTAATGATATTTTTTCATCGCCACATTGCAGTATAAATAATTGCATATGATAAAAAATAACCGCACCACCCCGTCGTCGTTGCCGGCAAAAATATGACACGGAATAAACCAAACGGTATAGGGATGGTGCAGATTCGATAGAGGGCAGGTCGAAAGTACTCGTGGCGCCTCTAATGTCATAAATTATAAGTTTTTGGGGGTAGCACTTTCAATTTTGATGGAAATATAATCATAATAATGTAATATATATAGATAATAATACAATAATGATAAGAGACCCCCCAAAGCCTTCATTTTTCATCACTAGTGGCGCGGTAGTCTACCGCACCATCCCTATAACGAAAATCCAAACAAAAAACAGACACGGATTAGAGATGAAGCATGGCGAAAAAAATTGCGGAAATTGCCGTGGAAATGACAAGAAAAATGCTATGACGAGAAAGTGCAGCAGACGAGAACGATAAACCCAAACCCAAAGCAAAACAAAGAAAAGTGCAGCAGAGAAGACCGCCAAACCCAAACAAACCCAAACAAAAGTGCAGCAGACGAAAACGCCAAACCCAAACACCAAACCCAAACAAACCCAAACAAAAGTGCAGCAGACGAAAACGCCAAACCCAAACACCAAACCCAAACAAAAGTGCAGCAGACGAAAACGCCAAACCCAAACAAAAGTGCAGCAGACGAAAACGCCAAACCCAAACAAAAGTGCAGCAGACGAAAACGCCAAACCCAAACACCAAACCCAAACAAATCCAAACAAAAGTGCAGCAGACGAAAACGCCAAACCCAAACACCAAACCCAAACAAACCCAAACAAAAGTGCAGCAGACGAAAACGCCAAACCCAAACAAAAGTGCAGCAGACGAAAACGCCAAACCCAAACACCAAACCCAAACAAACCCAAACAAAAGTGCAGCAGACGAAAACGCCAAACCCAAACACCAAACCCAAACAAAAGTGCAGCAGACGAAAACGCCAAACCCAAACAAAAGTGCAGCAGACGAAAACGCCAAACCCAAACAAAAGTGCAGCAGACGAAAACGCCAAACCCAAACACCAAACCCAAACAAATCCAAACAAAAGTGCAGCAGACGAAAACGCCAAACCCAAACACCAAACCCAAACAAACCCAAACAAAAGTGCAGCAGACGAAAACGCCAAACCCAAACAAAAGTGCAGCAGACGAAAACGCCAAACCCAAACACCAAACCCAAACAAACCCAAACAAAAGTGCAGCAGACGAAAACGCCAAACCCAAACAAACCCAAACAAAAGTGCAGCAGACGAAAACGTTAAACCCAAACACCAAACCCAAACAAACCCAAACAAAAGTGCAGCAGACGAAAACGCCAAACTCAAACATGTTTGGGTTTGTTTGGGTTTGTTTGTTTGGGTTTGTTTGGGTTTGTTTGTTTGGGTTTGTTTGGGTTTGTTTGGGTTTGTTTGGGTTTGTTTGTTTGGGTTTGTTTGGGTTTGTTTGGGTTTGTTTGGGTTTGTTTGGGTTTGTTTGGGTTTGTTTGGGTTTGTTTGGGTTTGTTTGGGTTTGTTTGGGTTTGTTTGGGTTTGTTTGGGTTTGTTTGGGTTTGTTTGGGTTTGTTTGGGTTTGTTTGGGTTTGTTTGGGTTTGTTTGGGTTTGTTTGGGTTTGTTTGGGTTTGTTTGGGTTTGTTTGGGTTTGTTTGGGTTTGTTTGGGTTTGTTTGGGTTTGTTTGGGTTTGTTTGGGGTTTGTTTGGGTTTGTTTGGGTTTGTTTGGGTTTGTTTGGGTTTGTTTGGGTTTGTTTGGGTTTGTTTGGGTTTGTTTGGGTTTGTTTGGGTTTGGGTTTGGGTTTGTTTGGGTTTGTTTGGGTTTGTTTGGGTTTGTTTGGGTTTGTTTGGGTTTGTTTGGGTTTGTTTGGGTTTGTTTGGGTTTGTTTGGGTTTGTTTGGGTTTGTTTGGGTTTGTTTGGGTTTGTTTGGGTTTGTTTGGGTTTGTTTGGGTTTGTTTGGGTTTGTTGGGTTTGTTTGGGTTTGTTTGGGTTTGTTTGGGTTTGTTTGGGTTTGTTTGGGTTTGTTTGGGTTTGTTTGGGTTTGTTTGGGTTTGTTTGGGTTTGTTTGGGTTTGTTTGGGTTTGTTGGGGTTTGTTTGGGTTGGTTTGGGTTGTTTGGGTGGTTGTTTGGGTTTGTTTGGGTTTGTTTGGGTTTGTTTGGGTTTGTTTGGGTTTGTTTGGGTTTGTTGGGGTTGTGTGTGGGTTTGTTTGGGGTTGTTGGGGTTGTTGGGTTGTGGGTTTGTTTGGGTTTGTTGGGGTGTGGGTGTGGGGTGTGGTTGGGGGTGTTGGGGTTGTTGGGGTGGTGTGGGGGTGGGTGGGGGTGGGTGTGGGGGGTTGGGTGGGGGGTGGGGGTGGGTTGGGGGGGGTGGGTGGGGGTGGTGTGGGGTGGGGGGGGGGTGGGTGGGGGGGGGGGTGGGGGGGTGGGGGGGGGGGGGGGGGGGGGGGGGGGGGGGGGGGGGGGGGGGGGGGGGGGGGGGGGGGGGGGGGGGGGGGGGGGGGGGGGGGGGGGGGGGGGGGGGGGGGGGGGGGGGGGGGGGGGGGGGGGGGGGGGGGGGGGGGGGGGGGGGGGGGGGGGGGGGGGGGGGGGGGGGGGGGGGGGGGGGGGGGGGGGGGGGGGGGGGGGGGGGGGGGGGGGGGGGGGGGGGGGGGGGGGGGGGGGGGGGGGGGGGGGGGGGGGGGGGGGGGGGGGGGGGGGGGGGGGGGGGGGGGGGGGGGGGGGGGGGGGGGGGGGGGGGGGGGGGGGGGGGGGGGGGGGGGGGGGGGGGGGGGGGGGGGGGGGGGGGGGGGGGGGGGGGGGGGGGGGGGGGGGGGGGGGGGGGGGGGGGGGGGGGGGGGGGGGGGGGGGGGGGGGGGGGGGGGGGGGGGGGGGGGGGGGGGGGGGGGGGGGGGGGGGGGGGGGGGGGGGGGGGGGGGGGGGGGGGGGGGGGGGGGGGGGGGGGGGGGGGGGGGGGGGGGGGGGGGGGGGGGGGGGGGGGGGGGGGGGGGGGGGGGGGGGGGGGGGGGGGGGGGGGGGGGGGGGGGGGGGGGGGGGGGGGGGGGGGGGGGGGGGGGGGGGGGGGGGGGGGGGGGGGGGGGGGGGGGGGGGGGGGGGGGGGGGGGGGGGGGG